>NC_135266.1:53121017-53766017 GCF_051311805.1 Agelaius phoeniceus | reverse complement strand
CACAAGAATTTTTTCTTATTCAAAGATGTCAAAAACTCAGGTTTTTTTTAAAAATAATCCTGTTTGTGAAGAGCGTTGCAGGATTTTACATGGAATGTGCTGTTCTTGCTGAATGCTCTTTCTAACACTGAGACAATGGAAGCAAAAAACAAAAAGAAAGCATTTGTATATAACACTACAGCAAACAAAACCCTCAGGATAGCACCTACATTTTCAACCCCGATAGCCTTGAGTTAAGAGTGGAAATCAGCACAAGTACAAGAAAAAAATGATTTATGACTCTTCTGAAAAGATCAAGTGTAATGGAGAAAGGTTTATTCAAACTGCATTGTTACAAACTTTAACTCCCCAAGTCCTCTCTTTCTACAAAACTTATAGAACAAGCTGAAGCACTGAGTTTAGTAGATTGATGATAGGTAGATAGACAGGTGGATTAATTATTTATGTTGCTGAATGGAGGTCAGATCTCTATTTTCATCTTTTTGATCTGGCTGCATATTTAATATTCTTATTAGAAAGATGGCTGGAATGCCTGATGTTAATGTTCCCAATTGTTGATAGATTATGGTCTTTAGAAGGCCTCCGATGTCTCTTCTATCTGAATTATTTATAGCTCACTAATTATTTAGACCCTGCTTATTTTAAAAAACAGGAATTATCTACACACTAATTAAAACTGTCAAAAAGTTTTAATACTGTTTAAGGATACAAAACAATGTCAGTGGTGAGATTGAATATACAGTCTGAATCTGTCTTTTCTTGGTACTAGAGCGTCCTAAGCTTCAAATGCAAGTATTTTTGGGAAATCTGGGGTGGAATTCCTTCGACCAAAAGTAAATATCTATATGACAGATAGTTTGACCTACTGATCTTGACAACTTTCATAATAAATGGAGATAAATTAGTACTCAAGGGATATGATTAATTCTGAATCAGAAGTCTAAAACTGACTAGAGAAAGGCACTGCTTAAACATGCTAATTTCTTCCTTTATGATAAAGGAAGTGCAGGATGGCAATTCACTTGTGGCCACCTGCTCTCTGGATAGCTGAAGTTATGATGACTGCTGTTTGCAGGTTCTGTTTTTTTACACACTCTGATTGCAGGATCAGATCCTTTATTTTATTCATTTGAAATCAGCTTCTTTATTTGTCTTTTTTTTTGTTGTTGTTGATTAGGGTTTTTTTAGGGAAATATAAGACTACCAGAGCTTCTTAATTTGAAAATATTCTTTTGTAAAAGGAATCATACATGGATGGTCCATGTGGCCACATGTAATACTGAACGCAATTTTGCATAATTTTCTACTACTGTACCATTATGGATATTACTTAATTATAATATCTCTTCCAATGAGCTAAAACCAGGAATTTTTAAAGGTGTAGTGTAGGTTTGAAACTGTTCCAACTGAAATCAATGGTGTATTTGTCACTAAATCTTGTAGGTACAAAACCAGGACAAATACTGAGGGCCCCACAAATCATTCACTGAGTTAAAGACAGGTTAGATGTACAAGATCAAATTTGGCCCTATAAGGATGAACATAGTAATTTTTAAATTTCAGACAGTTTGCAGTTTAGAGCAATTTGTAATAGCAACCGAAATGGCTGACGTGCACACATGTTTTCAAGAATGGTGTTCATCAGGCCTAGGCACTGGATTGAAGTCCTACTTGCTATGCTCAAAGTACAGGTGAAAGTGGAAGACAGTTTTTCAGAAAGTAAGACAATCTAAACTTAGGAAGGATTTTGTTTTTTCTGCTTGAAACTCACAATTGTGAAGCATATTTTGAAATTCAGCACATAGGACTTGTGGTTTTATGGTTAAATAGGATTGAGTGGGTTTTTTTTTCCAAATGCCAGTGGTTAGGAAAGACAAAAATAATGCTGAAAATACCAGATCTTTTGTATTTGCCTGATTTTTATCAGCAGATATATAAGATACTAAGTCTGAGAAACAATTCAACATCTATATCTGAGCTAGGAATTTGTTGAGTTTTATGTCACTGAGTGGGATATGGCTGTTCTCTGTTTATTTGTCTTTATGAAAGTACGAACAGAAGTCTTGCTAATAATCAAAACAACAAAACCCACCCGACATATGGGTGGGTCAGCAGGAGAACAAAAAGCACAAAGTAAGCGCTGAGATAAACACATTATCAGTTGTAGCAGAATGCAGGAATGCCAAGGACTCCCTGGCTATGCTGATAAATACAACATCACTCAGCAGCTCAATCATCCCTACTGCAGAAGTGCTAGAAGGCTCCTCCACAGAGGAGGCTTCTAGAACTATTCACAGGAATGCTCAGATTCCGGGAGATCCATGGCTTATGTAATAGGCAGCCTGCATGAAACCATATGTTTCTGAGGCCTTGTTAACTAGCATGTGTAGGGGTTGTTCTATATTAGCTTCAAGCTCAAAAATATTAATTTTTGATTTGCTAGTACAGACAAATATTAATCAGATATTTCCTAATAATTATATTGAAGTATATATTTCAATATAATGATAAATAAATTGATATTTTTGTCTATAAGCAGACGCAAATCAATGTTCTGACATAAAATATGTCCAGATAATACATCTTGCACTGACCTCATTCGTGATGCTAACATTTAGTTGAAAGTGTTTAAACTAAGAAGAAAGAAAAAATAAATAAGGTACTTGGCAAAAAGGGGAGAAAATGATAGTTATGAAAATAGAAAATCTCCTAGGAAAAACATGTAAGGTATGGAGGCAATACATTACAATTCCTCAACAAGAGCAAAATATCAGTCTGACTTATTTCTATGACAAAAATTCTTTTTAAAAAATTCCAATAATATTGAAGCATATTGAACCTACTTAGTCATAGATATCTTTAAAAGGACAGTTGGAACACAAAATTTTTAAAAAGATCTTTCCACTTCTTGTTGCATTAGGAGATAGAGAGGAGAGATAGAGAGGAGATAGACTTACATTGTCTCCTCTAGTATCTGTCTTTAGAGAATTTTATGAAATCATCCTGTGCAGGACATGACTGTCCAAATCTACCACTTTCCAAGGCTGAAGTAGAAGAAATAAGCACTGGTGTTAGGCTAGATAGCCAGAGCAATCTGCTTGGCACACATCTCTAGAAGAAGTTCAGCAGAATTACTCTAACAGGATAAGCTCTAACACTGAACATTAGTGGGAATTTAAAAGTAGAAGAAGGATCAAAGTTTACCCAGACAAAGCACGATAATATGTAATTAAGAACACATTGATCTTGCTCTGCCTAAGCTTCATAACCATCTCAAACCTCCATGACCACAATAATATAGTGCCAGGCCCAAGTCAACAAACCCTGCTGAGAATTAACATTCAATCATTCATTCATTTATTTTTATGTTATGATAGGAAGGTCAGAGATCGAAGATATGTTTTTAAAATATACTATATAAACCTACCCTATCCAATAAAACACTGAAAGAAAGTCAGGCAACTACAAATTTACACCAAAATTTGACTTAAATTTTCCTATGCACAACAGCCAAAGTTACATTGTTTACAAATATTGATCTTTTCTAACTGGTTCTCAAATCTTAGTACAAATTATTTCTATGTACGATTTAGCTGTCACAATTCAAATATGTTCCTTTGTTCTGTGCACACTAAACTGTATACTTTTCCTCTCAGTAAGATGTGCAGAGAAGGAAACACAAAACTGGCATCTGCCAATATGCCAGTGCAGTATTAAAAGCAGCTTTTTTAATAGAATGTTACATAGGGCATTATCCTATCAGTATTTTGTCAGCAAGATGGCTGCTGCAAGCAGGAGTCTCAGATATCCCAATTATAAAGTAAAATTTTGTTTTCAAGTACATTTTATTCACACTGAGGAGCACTTTCTGAGTTTCAAACTGCTGGCTGAGCAAAACAGATACAAGTTTCTTTTAACTATTTATTTGTAAATCTCCTCTGAGTATTAAACATGCTCATAAAGATTTGTCCATAAAGAGAATGAGTACAAATTTTATCCTGACATTTGATTTAAGCTGTGTTAGAAAACTTACTTGACAGATATAGTTTTTCCCCCAAGCATTGAAATAGAGCAGATTGGCAGAAAGATTTGTACTTAAAGAGAAGACCTGATTTTATAGTGAAATATGAATATGAATAATACTCTTAATCTCTGCAGATTTTCCTACCTTTCAGAATATGGCACTATGTAATGTCATTAGCAAAACAAAAGAATGACTACCATCCTTCCTTAAAAGGATACTATTAAGTTATTTTAGCCCCAAGTTTGACCTGTATTAGTATAAGCTCTTGGCAAATGTCCTCTGGGGGGAATAAAGGAAAGCATTAATCTGTTACTTGCTTAAATTACTACTCTGGCTCAACGGAAGGAGTAAAATTAAACTTAAAACATTCCAGGTGATATGATGGCTTTTAAAAAAACAGAGAAAAAATCTTCATAAAATAGAAAATTCTTATCTTAATTAAGACAATACAGGGTGTATACTGCTTTTGAATCATCACCTCTGGGCTGCAATAACTCAGAGGAAAAATCAGTACAGACTAGTGTCATTATAATTCCAATTAAATGTGATAGTTTGGAAAGTTCTTTTTAGAGCTGTTTTTTATCTGTAGTGCACTCATGAATAACATTAGGTCTGTACAAAATGGAACAATTTAAAAACATTTTAATGCAAAGTTTCAATAAATGTATAATTATCAATTACTATAATTATTGATTATATAACTACCAATTTAACAATTTTTTACTGATGACTTTATTTTCTAGAAACAACTTATTGGTAGGAAAGATATGGACATTCTTCACAATGGGAGAAAAAAAGGCATGCACATTCCCAGGTAGAAGTTAACATGACATGCTTGCCTAATGACAAATTAATAAGCTTTGTTCATCTTAGACAGTGCAGGTGTTTCTTAGCATGTTATAACAGTGAGCTGCATTTTTTCTGAGACTATTACAGCTTGTTTTGGTGATGCAAAGGAACTTTATGAATACTGTATAGAAAGGAAATCTGATTGCTTAGATCTGTTTCTGACACAGAAATGACATCTTTATCAGAATACAGTCTGTATGAATGTGCATTTTTTGCTTGACAAAACCTGTATTACAATTCATAGAATACAGTTGTATACTGTGTAGTGTTATACTTTTGCTGGTACATGGTGCTTTTATTACTGAATAAAACTCATATCTATAAGGAAAGGACTGTTTCTTAATCAATTCATGAAAAAAAAGCCCTCATCATAATTTTTTCAAAGGATTATTACTGGAATTAATCCTAAAACTGTTCTGAAATAGATGAAGAGAGGAAAGAAAGGAAATGTACAAGCTATTTTTAAAGAGAGAGAGGAAAAAAAGCACCACATCTGTGCAGAAGGTGGTGATTTCATGCTTACTATGAATAGCAAAGAGCTCAAGATTTCAAAAGCAGTATGGGTAGGGATAAGCTTCCCATCAACTGGGTTTAACTACCAAGGTTATAACTGCTTTTAGGAACATCATAGCTTGTAGGCTGAATCACATGTTGGCAGTACACATTTCTCTCTCCCTAATTGTGCTGAGAGCCATAGCAGACAAAGCTTTTAAAAGAGAGGGATGAATTCTGACCAGTGTAGATCACTGGACATCTCTTGTAGCTCTTAAAAAGTGGTTTACTGTTGACACATTAATTTCAGGGGAACAGTTTAATGGAGCAAAACAAATCCTTTCACAGCAGTTCAGTCAGAAATCGTTGTGCGAAGCTCTCCTTCTCATCTGAAATTATTCATTCCAAACAGTCCAACCACAGCTAATCAGACACAGGTTATGATCAGAAAAAAAATAACTAATGTAATTTCCACTTATTTTTATTACTAATCTTGAGATGTCCAGAGAGAAAGTACATTCTTTTTGGTATAAATACAACAGGTTTGGGTTGGGAACTTATTTTCAGAAAAATCACATCTCAAAGACCAAGTTTCTGCATTTGTGTTTTGGCAAGTTCTAAGCTATGAACAGTATTTTTGACATTTTTTTCTTGGTACATAAATCTGAAATGTTAGTTGTTCTAATGATTACAATTTCAAGCCATTGCCTTTAAAAGGGTCAGTGTTTGAAAAGCTGATATTTGTAGGAACCCTGTGTGCTCATTTGTGATTTCTATTTCTGAAATGTTGAGCATACCTTTTATCATAACAGCCTTTTATAAATGCATTTTATGACCAAATAACTTTTAACTATTTTTTCTGTGGGTACATTTTCCTGTCAACACACAACTTGGTTTTCTTTTTAGTTGATCAATTGCTCTCTTAACTCTCTTACAGAAAGAAGTAAACCTTTCTTTTAAAATTTACAGGACATTTGCTGGAATATGTTTCACAGCAGATATGCATTTCCTGTTTTATGGAATTATATTCAACACTTCAGTGACATTATTACTTGCAGTTGATAATTAAGTTCTTTCATATATTAATTTTTTTTCCTGATAGTCAATCTTCACCTCTAAGAAATATTTAAGAATATAAATATGGGATGTGTTTCACTAAAAACATCCAAACCTCTTTACTCTCATAATGCTATATTTTGAAATCTTTAATCTGGTTCATAGTTATTCTTTAAAATTCAATAAGATTATTTAAGTTACTAATTACCAGAAAAATACAAAGTAAATAGCATATGGCAAATTTCAACAATAATTTATTTAATCTTGTATGACATGTTTAAATTGTCCTTATCAGTGATGTTCTACTATTCATGGTATCATTGAGGCAGCAACAAGTCAGAGATTTTGACTTGTAGTATGTTCCTATGAAAGACTTTGCAAAAGCACATATCTTCTGGAGAAGTCAGTAAAAAATGAGATTTTTATCTATTTCTAGCAAATACCTATCAGTTTGAAAGGCACAGAAGGAAGTACTTGTGTGATGATGAGTAGCAAATGATTTCTCCTGAAAATGAGACCTCCTTTTCTGTTGGGGGCGAGAGGGAGAAGATGGAGATCACTAGACCAGGTGACTTCATAGTAAAGATAAAATATGTGTTGGAAAAAAGATAACAGGCCAAAAAATGTATCTTCATCTGGAAAGACAGGTCTGCTATTGAAACTCCTGAGACTACCCAGTCACAGAATCACATGGTTGAGATTGGAAGGGAGCTCTGGTGGGAATCCTCTGGTCCAACTCCTGCTCACGCAGGGACACATAGAGCCAGTTCCTCAGGACCATGTCTGCTCTGCTTTTCAATACCTCCAAGGAGGAAGATTCCACAACCTCTGTAGGAAACTTGTGCTGGTACTCAATCACCCTCAAAGTGAAAAAATGCTTCCTGGTGCTCAGATAGAACCTCTTGAAGAACTTTTTTCCACCCACTTTCCACCATCTCTTCAGATATTTAGATTCATTAATACGTTCCTTACCTGTCCATTCCCCAATTCTTTCCCCCTTGTCAACTTCATGACTCTTCATGGTAGTCTCCCAAGTATGTCCAAGAGTCCAGAACTAGACATCTTCCAAGTATGACATCACTACTGCTGACTTGAAGGAAGGATTCACCTCCCTGGACCTGCTGGCACTGCTTCTCATAATGCAGCCCACCCCACCATCAGACTGTGCTGCCAAAACCCTCTCCTGGCTCAGGTTCAGCTTGGACTACAGGTCATTTTCTGCCAAGCTGTTTTCCAGCTGTGTGGCACTCAGCATATACCAGTACCAGGGATTGCTTCTTCCCATGTGGTAGGGCTTTGCACTTCTCCTTGTTGACCTTTGTGAGGTTCCTGCCAGTCTGTTTTTCCAGCCTCTCTGGATGGCAGCATCACACTCTGGAATACTAAGCCACTACTCCCAGGTTTGTGTCATCTGCAAACTTGCTGAGAGCACACTTTGCCCCAGTTTATCAGGACATATCTCGAAAAAGAACAGCAGAGCCGTGAGAAGACGTCTGAAGTTAACCTACTCTTTTAAATTATAATGATAAAGAGACTCAGCAAGTGCAAAATAGCACAGAAGAAAGAAAATCCAACTATCAGCAGAAAGCCAGCTGAACTGTTGGTGGTAAAGCATCACTTAATCAAATAAGTTATTTCAAAGAATTAAGCAGACCAGAACAGAAGCTTAAAAGCTAACACTGACAAAGTACCAATCAACGTTATCAGCAAACATTAAATTGCTTTCCAAAACAAAATCCACTTAGAAGTTCACTTCACAGGAAAAGGTACCTCACCATAACATAGTGAGACAGATGTAACCATCAGCAAAAATGCTGAACCCCTAGGACAGTGATTTCAAGAGTAAGACATTTTATTTTGATAAAACTCCTGTCATGGCTTTTGTGCTAAAGATTGTATTCAAAGTCAAACCATTCAGTACTAACAATGGCATCTTTAAATAATGTAAGGACAGTCTTAGGAAGAGAACCTTCCTCAATATATGAGATGTACAGATGCAAAAAATAACTAGCTTACTGTTTAACTTTCATTGTGTTGTTCATTTAATAATTATTTTGAGTAGGCTTCCTACAGTTGGTTGCTCAGATAGCCAGGGAAAAGTACAGAACTGAGTAGTTTAAACCTCAGCCTGAAGCAGACTCAACTAAACTTATACCATTCCTGATAGATTACTTTCTCACCTTTCTAACCTCCAAATAGGCTTCCCTAGACAAATCCTAATTTCATGTAAAGATTGATAAATGCAGGATTTGATGCAATATACATCAAA
This sequence comes from Agelaius phoeniceus, assembly GCF_051311805.1. Taxonomy (NCBI): domain Eukaryota; kingdom Metazoa; phylum Chordata; class Aves; order Passeriformes; family Icteridae; genus Agelaius; species Agelaius phoeniceus. The sequence goes on along the minus strand of NC_135266.1, from coordinate 53,757,327 downwards.
TTTATATTTGATGTAATATGTCAAATTATAAACTTTAAATTATTTTATTATTTACCTCTACTTACCTTTTTTTTTGTTTCTGATGTTCTTTTTACTCTTTTCTGCAGTGAAACTGGGAAAAGACTAGTTATATTTTCCTCAAATATTGAAAGCTGAAGAAAATTAGTTATCTGGGCAAGAGAAAATAAGAATAATTTCCTTTTTATTGCTATTTCAGCAAGCTGGAAGCTACCAAGGAAATAATAATGTGATGACATAGCATAGCTTTCAGGGTGCCTCATCAAGCAACAGCTAGTTCAACAGTGACCACAGAATAAATTGTAGTGAGAAATAAAAAGCATCTACAACAATCATATAAATCCTCCTTTCTTGTTTCATCACAGTGGCTTCATCTGAAGTTAGGGAGCTTGATTCTTATTTTAAGATTATTTTTTCTTTAAATAATTTGAACTCTCTGATTATGCTCCTTAAAGCATTATACCTGAAATTAGAGGTTTCGATTTTTGGTGAGGGTTTCCTTGCTTTTATGTTTTTTGGGGTTTTTTTGGGTTTTGATTTTTTGTTTGTCTGGTTGTTTTTTTTTTTGCTGGTTGATTGACTTTTGTTTTTTTGAGGATTTTTTGGTTTGGTTTTCTTTGCTTGTTTGTTTAGTTTGGGGGTTTTGTTGCTGTTTCTTGTTTGGTTTCGGTTTTTTATCTGTTACAAGAGTCTGAGTAACAATTTCCTAATTAAGAAAAAAACTTTAATTCTACTTTATATGTTTTAATTTATACTGAGTATCTTATATCAAGTAAGGGAAGCCACGTTTTATCTGATGCAAATCACAATTAGGAGTGAGATTATGGCTTCATTTAGGTCACCTGGGTTTTGTGCACGTAAAACATTCAAGAGTCCATACAGAATGAATATGGCATGAAGTTGTCAACACAAATTGTGAAAAAGGAGACAGTGCTCATTAACTTTATTTGATGTGACTTCAGAATACTATTTTCCTGATTCTTCCATAAAAACAAGGAAAACATTTTCAGAGTAAATAGTTAAGGTAGAAGCCCAGTTAATTATACATATAATTATTACTATATGCATATATATAATGAATCTGAAATCATGGAGAAGAAATTCAGTACTAAATAGATTTTTGCTGCATATAATATGTTATAAATGAACCTTACATAAGCTACCCTAGGGTTTGCTATTCAGAGAGGATTGCAGACCCCAAAATCACCCTGTCAGAAAAACAAGCAAGAAAATGAGAAAAGCTGACCTTGTAACAGGAAAATATACTACTGCCATTTAACCCAACTCATAAAGAGGCAGTTTGAAGACATGTAGAAGGGAATGCAAAGCAAGGGTCAGCATTTTGTGGCAAATGTAATAAAGACTGGGACTGGATTGAAGAAATTCATTGCACACAACACTTAAAAGCCTATAAAGAGTGACTGATGGATATAGCAGAGGAAGGAGTGGCGTGACAGAAAGAAGGTCCTGACCTAATAATGCCAAGGAAGGGCACAAAGATCTGAGAAACAAGAACTTTGACCTTATCAAATCATATTTAACTGTATTTTCACTTATTTTCATCTGCAGAGTAAATTTTGTATGTTCTAAAAGGTAGTATCCTTTACATGATTGGTTAATCCATTTTTTTGGTACCTACAAGTGTGAGTGCATTGGAATAAATCCTTGTCTTCACAGTACCCACTGGTTTGTTCTGTTCTTTTGGGACTCAGCTGGTGGATGGAAACTGGAAGTATTCCCTTTATCAGCCAGCCTGACTGGGAAGTGACAGCAGCATCAGAAGTGCAAATCAAGCACATGCACACACATGCAATGGAAGCTACACAGATAAGGAGAAAAGGAGATTACATTTTCCTGATTTGCTGCTTAATGGCATTCTAAAGTATTTGGATACTAAAAAGGCAACTTTAACTGTTACTTTATTAAACAGAGTGGAATTCAGTCTGCTAAAATTGTATACAGTCTTGAAAAAAATTGTAATTATGTATCTTTGAGGACAATCCAGGACACAGAAAAAAACATATTACTTTCTTTTCCTCAAGTCTCACTCCATTCTTTTTTCTGCTTTTTTTTTTTAATTTTTAAGTAATGGAAAACTGTTGAGGGCCATTCAAACTCCTTACATAACACACCTCTTAAGATTACAGAAAAGCAGTAGATGTGGTGAGTGATTTTATTTACTTTCCTCTTTTCTGATAGTGTCATTACAATAATGTAAAATTATTTCAGAGATATCCAGAAAAAAAGAATCTGCACAATCTAAACTCTACTTAGAGACAAACCTAATCCATATTTTCTACATACCTGGAGGCTCTCCTATTAATGATAATGATCTGATCAGGGGGATCACAAATCAGCATGGATTTATTAGCACTTCTGAGATACAAAAGCACTTTTTGTTAGCATATGGCTATCACATCCCTTTGACATGGATAAAAATAAAACCTAAATGTCAAATTGTTGGCCCAGAACTAGGAAGAATAAATAACCACCAAAACTGAGACCTCCTGACAAGATGCTGTGAGGTGCTTCATCACTCTTTGATGAACCTATGACTTACCTTGATTAACCTATTTAAACTGCAGCTCAGCTTTCACAGATAAGCATAAAGCATATTTAGACCTCTTTACAAGCTAGTGATTTTGGCACTAGAGGTACAACATTTATGAATCCACTTCATCTTGAACTAAATGAAACATAAGAGAGTTCCCAGGGTTCTCCTCTCCTGAATGATTGCTTTAGCTGTCAGACTATTATGTAAAAATGAAAACAGGGTTATTTTTAATTTTAATCTGTCACAGTTTACTATAATTATGGCAGAATATATACCCATCTATCCCAATACTCCACTTGTGTTCGTGTAAGGAGAAACACTGGCAACTGTTCAACAGTTCCCAAGTTTGCAATTCCTTTCTGAAATTAGAAATTCATGAATAGCCCATTTGGAAACCACATCTAAAACCCAAGAAAATTCAGTACTAAGGGAAGATGTGCTAACAGTTTCACAGTTGAAAACAAGTTATATAAGACAATAAACAATTTATTCAGTTTTGCTATTAGAATAATAAGAAGGAAAAAAAGTCCACCCAATTTGCAGCAAAAAGGATATACACAATACTTATTTAGAAAAACTGAGAAACCAGGCTAGTAACAGGAATTAGTGCTGCTGAAAGAATATGTCAGGGATGAGGAACAGCAGTTTGTGCTGTTTTAATCAACCTGATCTTCCAACAACAACAGTAATAACTAACCTCAAAATCCCAACAGGGAGAACAAAATCTACTAGTCTCGACATAATTCCTCTCATTTGGCTCAAAAATACTCTATCTTCTGCTTTAGTTGTGGTAGCAGACAGCACCCAACACCTTATCTTCATGACAGAAAATTTCAGATTTGCCTGCTTGGGTAAACTCACAGCTTCAAAAGAAAGGAAACTTTATTTTACTTACTTATTTATTTCTAAGATAAGAACTGTAGACACCCCTACCCACAGGCCAGAAAAGAGAATTATATCTGTCTCTAATTCAATGTACAAGATAAAATGACACACTGAGCATATTAGTTACTGCCAAACTGCTTTCTCCTATCCTAGACCCTGCCCAGCTGTAATGAGTTTAAGGAGACACAGGTGCAGACAGCAGGAGAGGCCATAGGCTGTGCTGCTCTGCTAATGAGTGGCCTCAGCAGAAATCTCAGACTCACTCCAGGCAAGAGCATTAAAGTAGTAGGAACAGAAATGAGAACTGATAAAAGGATGTGTGGAATTTGTAGGTACAATGCACACATGCAGATGTTTAGTGATATGGTTCATTTAATGTTTATGTTTTACCATCTCGCATGCAACAACTATTTCTGGTTTTTTTCTTTGGTTTTGGTTAGGTTTTTTTCTTTTTTGGGAGGGTTGTGGTTTTTGTTTTGACAGCTTGGTTGTTAGATGGATGGGAAGACAATAATGCTTGGGAGATATGGCACTACAACAGGATTTTGATAGGATTTTGATATTTTTTTTAATATGAATTAATGTATTTATCTTCATGTATTTTCTTTAATCTCACGGCTTTTTGTTTTTTAAGTTAGTATTCACCAATTATGTTAATCTTTTCCATAGGCAAAAATGATAATGGTAGTTCATTATTTAAATGGTATTTTTAAAATTTAATTTCACTACAGTATAGGTTTATTATATGATAACTTCTGGGCTGTATAGGTTTGGTTTTAATTGGAACATTAATTTGTGGGAAGACCACCTGCAAACAAAGGGTTTTCTTTCATTCTTTCCTTCTTTCCTTCTTCCCTCCATACTAGTCAATATCTGAAGTAGTACGGCCATTTCATTAAAATTTTGCAATGGATGATTAGTGCCTCACTGTTTGTGGCTGCTGTATGAGGAATAGTCCTTTATAAGACAAGTCTCTTATGTTATGAAGCTCTCTTGGAACGTGTGTTTCATGCTTGTTCTCTCTAGGAGGTCTAGCTCTGTGTAAACACTTCTATTAAGAGTTACATTCAGACTGCACTCTCCTTGCTTTCTGTAGAATTAGAGGTGGGATAAAGAAGATTCAGATTGCATTTGCGTTTATATAATTATAGACATTATATTTGTATTGTATAGATTTTTTACATCTTCTTTCAAATGAGAAATGTGACAGGTGCTTGAGACATGAATCTGAAGTAGCTGGGACTCTGAAGTCTTGAGTTTCTTACAGAGTGTCTGCTTCCATGACTATAGGTGTCTGTTACAGGAACTTCCCACATGTAATGCACAAATGAACAATTTAAAGTAAAATTCAGGAATGGGGACAGCTTTCTGATCCGTAAGCACTGAAGTACAGTTACCTCTGTGAGACACTGTTCTCACTTAGATGGGGGAACATTCCAGGTTTGTCTCTCTTGTTCCTGGTTTGTCCAAATTGATGATGACTCTGGATGCTTGTCATACTATTCTGCATTTAAAAGGGGGCAGAGGGGAGGGACTTCTGTTTACTTAGAAAATTAAATGTTATTAACAAAAAAACTTGTGTTCCTGATGTAATTATGACTGAATGCTAAGAAGGGATACTTGAATACACTCCATTTTTACTGACAAAAGTCTTTTTTTGCAGTATTGCACATGATCCATATACATAACATACAGTAAGACATGCTTTGTCTCTTCTTTGAGCAAAAAAATAAAAAAAACCTCTATGCTGTACATAGATGCCAAATATTTAGGGCAAAACATGGGGATAAAAATTAAAGTTGAGTTGACTACTCTTGACTTCAGAATACTAAATTATTCTACAGAGTAGAACTACAGAAAATTAGGAGATCTCCTGACTTTTAATTATTTCTATGGTTTCGTTTTGGTTTTGTTTGTTTGTGGAAAAAGTTAAAGGAATAGGCTGAAAAACGTTGAATAGCTCAGACAACATTCATTGACACAAATTTTTCAGTAAAAATTACCAGAAAAGACATCATTGGCCCCTCTAACAATATGAAACTCTTGCAGTACAGTGCAAGTTCACTCATTGGCTCAGGAAGATAGATAAATTCTACCATTTTTATAAAATATTTCTAAGACAATAAATTGGTTCTGCCTCAGCATACTGGCACTTCATACCCATCCCTGCAATTACACTGATATATATGAGGTATTATTTTTTGCAAGATCTTTTTAAAGTGGAACTTCTATTCATTTAAATAAATATTTTGTACATTAGAAGTACACATAGAGTAGTACCATTTTGTATTAGTAAGAAGAAAGTAAAGAAAAACTATGAGAAAGTTCTTGAATGGTAAATTACAAGCAAGGACAAATTTAAAACAGTTGTCCTTGACTGCCTTATTATATCTGGTGATTGTAAATAAACTTTAGTGATTTATGATAAGAGAAATAATGACTTTATTAAAGACCTGTTCAAGCTCATTTTTCAAAATGTATAGTACATGTGATTATTTATTACTGATGTTTTTAATGCTTCAGTTGTACCATGCAACACACATCATTTGCTTATCTCATTAAAATTTTCTCTACAGAAAGAAAATATTAGGATATCTACCTAACATTACAAATTCTTTAAGCTAGATTAGAAGAGTGAGATTGATATAACAATATCTTTGATGAGAACTACTTCTGAACTCTAAAATATTTCTTAGCTACTTAGTACTTTTCTGTTTAAAGCTCTTGTAGGTGCTGCCATTTTTTGTGATAGTTTTGGAACTTGTGTAGTGATGAACAGTGAATCAAGAGATGTATCTTTCTGGAAAATAATTAAATAGTTTTTCCTAAATAGCTTCACTAATGCCTTGGTTTTCATTGCTGTAAGAACAGAACTTAATATTAGGTAGACTCTGAAATTCTGATTTTAAAAGAACCTTGCATTGTCTTTATTTAATAATGTGACAAGTTTCCATCATTTTAAATAACTTGTCTATGTCTTTTTTTTTTATTTCACATTAGTTTTCTGACATCTCTCTTAAAATAAATTTCTGCTATGTGATTGCAATCTGCCACCCTTAGCACTTTTACTCTCTGGTGCATCCTTGACTTCACCTTTCCCAGAACATTTTACCCAATTCTTTGCGGTGTTAAAAGCATTCACCTACATGGAGACAGGAATGCTTCAGGGTGTATATACAGGTATGGCTGTACCTGCAGAAATATATACTCTATGCTCCTATGCAGAATCTCTGGCGTCAGGGAAATTTATCAAGTCCAGCTGGTACTGCAAGATATGTCTCAGGCTCACCCAGAATAATTCCAAATATTTATTCATGACACATCATTTGAGAGACGAAGCATCCCAGGCTTCCTCAAATAGTCCTGGGTTTAGGTAATCTGTGTCTACCTCAATTCATACTTGTTTTTATAAATCGTATAAACAGTGAAGGGCACTCTTATATGTGTGCTTGAGGTTGGGAGCATGAATCTGTAAGTCTGTTTTGCAGCATGGATTCTCCAGGTAGGAAAAAGGCCGGTGAAGTTCACCAATAGCTGAGTCTATAGGGCTCATACTTGTAATAAAAGCTAAAGTATGCATCTTATAATGGGTGTTTCTGGATGGTTCAAATATAAGCAATTCAGAAACAGTGGAGAAATTTATTCTTTGTTAGAGAAAAATGTCTTTTCTGATTTGTATAAACAAGATGCAACTGTATAGAACTCTAGAAATAGCCTGTCTTTATCATGTATTTCAAGAGTTACCCTTTTATTTCTGACAAAGAAATATTTTAAATTCAGTTTGAAGTAAACCATGTTCCATTCCCCCTCTTTGTCAGAGTGTCAAAGATTAATGGATCTGGATGATGAATCTTGATTACAAAGAAAATATGCTAGAAAACATAAAAAATCTTTTAGACTTCCTGTTTTGAAGATAAATTTATCACAGCCAGTCTTGCTTGGGACTGTGTGTCTTTACACAGATAGAGACATAGTTTATATTCTCAATATCTGAAGATAGAAAAATGGGTTTACTACTCATGTCCAACTGAACAAAATGGCACATGAAAAAAATTCATTTTATAAAGATCTCTTGTATATATTTTCAGAATTTCCAGTCCCATTAAATTCAACTTTCAACCAATCTTCTTAACCCATGTGTTGCTTTGGACCTGTCAAATATCCACAAGAAAAATCTCAGAAAAGGAAAAAAGGCAAGTGGAGAAGTTTGCCAGATAGATAACTGTCTAGATGCTGCAATTTGACAGAAATTGGAGTCAGAGCAGGAAAGTTGCTTTCCCTTAATGGTAAATATTAACCATCTATACAGGAAAAAAATCCTGTGAAGCCTGATTATGTACTCTATTCCAAAGTAATGAAGCAGCAAGCCTTATGGAAATAATATCTTCACAGTACCTAGCAAGCTGCTTGCCAAAGCTATTTCTATTCAATTTTCAAGCCTAGAAACACAGATACAATGCTTTTGGTATCACAGTAGTTATGCAGCTACCGATGAAAAGGATAATGTACAGTAGTTGTTTCTATGTCTCCTGACAAAATAGCATATTAGAGCCGCTGTAAATAGTACATCTCATTAGTTTTGCATTAAAAAAGGACACATTTTAAAGCTCTACATGAATAGGTTAGTCGAAATACTTTCAAAAATCCTGTTACACAAGGCCATCTTTTCCAATAAATTATTTAGGTTTTAAATAAAAGGGGAAAGCATTTTTTAAAATGTGCATTTAACTTAAAGAACTGATCACAATTGCTTTCTGTAGAAGTAGGACTGGAAGAGGAACTACTCAGGTATGATTAGCTTGTTCAAGGAAGTACAGAGTTTGGGTTTTTTAATAGTACCACAAGAAAGAAGAGTTCTGGTATGTGTGACAATCCAGAAAGGGGATGAAGTGGACTAAGTCAGATATGCAGATAGTCTATTCTGGGAGGTTTAAGAGAGGTGTTATATGCTGACACATTCAAAAACTTTAAGCTTTTGTCAGTTCCTGAAATGTCTTTGCTTTTTGTTAAGAGTTAAAAAAGTGAAAAAGAAATGGAATAGAAGAGGCATTCAGGGTCTTGCCTTATCGTCAAGGAGTATCCTACAGAATGTTAAGTAACTCTGAATGCATATGTTTCTTGCCTAATACAAATGTAAATACATCACTGTTTTTCTTCTCTCAGGTCTTTCTCATCTGCTTACCATCTTCTGTGTTCATTGGTGGATGGAAAGCATGTATTAAGATTGTCAAAGTAACTGTCCAAGACATTTGAACATTAAATCAAGCATCTTTCTTTCTCTGTTTTGGTAAGTCCTCTCTTGACAATGGGGCTAAGTCCTCTCTTACCTAAGCTATCTGGCACGTGATGTGACAATAGTGTATAATTCTTCTTACTTCTTTTGCAGTGTTAGATATATTAGTGGCACATTAGATATGTTGTTGTGAGAGATATGTCAGATATGTTTTTGTCTCTCTACAGATGTTTGTGACCACAGTGATTTTCACTTTAAAAAGCAAATTTGAATTTGCATAATTTCTGAAATATAAGAAATATTGCTGAAAAAAATAGTTTAGAGAGTAGATACATCCTGATCCTAAATGGGAAGGAGAAGCTGAAGTTAAATGTAAGCATCTCTTTCCCATTTCAAATGAAAAAATGGAAATGGATACTAAGTACCTGAAGCCAACATGTACATCAAAAATAGGTAAATAAAGTTTTTGAAACTTTAAAATTTTATTTTTTTTATTTTTGGCCTTTTTAACTAATAGGTTTCAAGTGATTATAATCAAATATAACCATTATAAAAAGAATGGCTTATGTGTTGTTATACTTGCATACAATCTTTTTTATGTTTTATTACTTATGTTTTATTACTAGGATGGCTTTTATCCTTATAAGAACTGTTTCTAGCTTTGTGGAATGTGGAATTTTTCAATACTGGTTTTTAATTCACCTTTCGTGATAGGTTCTTGATAAACCTAGAGGTGTTTTTTTTTAATAGATGTTATCATTCATTGATTGAAACTGGTATATCTCTACAAAGGCTGCCAAACACTGAATAAAGCTAATTCTTTTTCAGAGAAGAGTTGTATATACTGAACCTTTTTCCTTGTGATTGCTTTGAAATTGGATTGTTTTCATAGCTACATCTTGTGCTTATTTCTGTGTATATCACTTTCCGCAGGAAGCACATTTTCAATCTTCAGAGCCAGTGTTTATCCATTAACAGAGACATTTCAAATGCTTTTAGACTTAGTGAATATTGTGTGTTAAGAGAGACTTCACAGTGTCTGTGCTTTCACAGTAATGTTCTGTAGCTGCAAATATACATTTGAAAAGAATCTGCAGTTCCCCACTTGGATCAGTATGCAGATGTGAACCTTGGAAGCACATAAAAGTGTATAAGATTTTCACAACATTCCCAGATTCACTGGTATTCATTTAACTGTATGAAAAACATTTTGGTAGAACAAATACAAAGATAGCACCATGACAACCTGCATTTGATTCCTATTGATGGAATACACTTTTTTGCATTAGAATTGGGACTAAAAATATATATAATTCTGTTCTCTTAAATAGTGCATGATAAATCGTTAGTCAGGCACTAGAAATATAGAAATGAGTTAAAAACCCCTACTCATTAAAAGTGGTTTGAAGTTATGTAGTAAATTCAGCTGAGAGAAAAGTTATTAGATTTTCTTTCATACTGTTGTTCCAATAAGCTTCAGTTTTTCCTTCCAAAAGCCTTGTCTCAAATAGCTGGATTCCTAAATTCTTTCAGTTGCAACCCCCTCTGCTAAGGCTGCCAATAACTGGGATAATTCAAGACAGTTGTGATGGTGTCTTCATAGTAAAAATGTCTGTCTTCTAGAAACTGTTTCAAGATTACAAGTTCATGATACATTCTCTTTTTTTCAAATGTAATGCAATTCTGCTAATTTGGTGATACTTAATGTTGGTGTGTCAGCTGCTGGGAAGATTACTGTATAGATTTGCTTGAACAGGGGATGAAAAGAAAAAAGAAAAGAAAGGTTCAACCACAGTGTCATGGATTAGGCATTACATATATAGGCTCATGCAAGGTCATGGCCATATGGCTACAGGAACCACCTCCATTCAGATCAAGATGATTCTCCAGAATTTAGTGCAGTTATGTTTATTTTTATCACTAGAAACATTAGAGTGATTCTAGAAGAAGAAAGTGGAACAGAGCTAACCACGATAGAGAATCAAAACAAATCACACTATGTAAAAGAACAATTTGGAAAATTTAACATCCATAACTATCTTCTGAAGAAATTATTTAAGTCATTATTCATAATTTTGGTTACTCTGATTACATTGATCAACATCATAGTACAAAGGACAAATCAAGAAACTTTATTCATGCTGCTCAGAAAGAAGCAAAGCAAAGAAAAAGAGCTAAAGAATAGGTTTTTAAGAAAGACTGGGCTAAAGCTTTCAAAATTGCAGGGTTTTGAGGAGGAGGTTTTGGGGGCTTTCATTTTGAGTTAAAATTTAACATATACATGCGCAAAGACTACCTCATGAAGACAGAACTAAGGGGTTTTTTACAGTGAATGACTTTATGTTCTGCCATTATTAAATACCCTCAGTAAATTAATTCAATGAAGATTTATCTTATTTGATGTAAATAGAGTTTATGTCAGGCATATCAACTTCACAAAATTATCTTTACTGTTTTCTGTTTTGCTCTTGAATCTTTCCCAAGGGAATAAATAAATGAAAGTATTCTAACATCTTAGTACTACATCACACTCATTTATAAAAGATTTACCTGGTAAACGTTCCCATATTAATTGTAGTTTCTTGCAAGTAATTCCTCTGAAACTCATAATTAATTTATCTTGTTAGCATTAGCAAGTCAGTATCAATTACATCATTATGAAGCAGTACTTATAAAACGTAGTTTCATAGCCCAAAGTAGAAAAAAAAAAAAAAAGAAAGCTAACCCACACTAATAATTTTGCTGCAACTAGATGCTAACAATTACTGAATGCGCATTCAATTTCTTTCTGTTTTCAAATACTTGATGCCTTTAGAATAAGAATGCATGAGCAAACAGTCACAAGACTGTAGCATTTTTCCCCAGGAATGCAAGATAATATGAGGCTTGAAATTACAGCACCAAGGTAATACCAGAGAACATAGACCTAGATTGATCAACAAATGATTGCTGTTATGGCTGTGTAAAAAGCCTGATGAAGGTACACTAACTGGCAGCATAGTGGAGCTCCCTGTAAAGCAGGCGCAGCACAGTAGCTGCTGTTTCATATTCAAGTGTGCTCTGCTGTTGTCTCTGATATTCTACACTGAACTGTCACATATCTTAGAGTTATTGTCATTAGAGGGAATTGTTTCTTTGCATTTGATCTAAGGTTTCTAAGGTTTCATTGGTTGTGCTTATCTGCCTTTGAGAAATGGTTGTTAATTCTGAATGCAACTGTGGTGGCATCACTACACTCTCCATCACAAAAATGTCCCCATATTCCCTTTAGTGCAAGATGGATATTTGTGTCCTGTGAAGGAGAGAGAAAAGATAAGATAGTCCCTAATATGTCAATTATTACAGCCCTTCTTCAGATGGATCAATTCAGTTTCAAGAGAACTGCACCTCAAGGCCTGAGCTTTGAATGGCTCATATATTTCATTGAGTTCTAATGCGTTCTTGAAATCTTTTAAACACCTGGAAATGACAGACAAGACTTCTATTTTCAGACAGTCAAACATTTTTCTAAGAAAGAACTATCCTAAATGAGAAGCTCCTCAGCTTCTCTGTTTGGATGTTTTCTCCATTTTTAAAATAAGAGATTAGAAAATATATCATGAATAGGGGAAAAAAAAAGGATTTTAGATCTCTGTTGTGTTCACTCCAGATATGATGCTTTGGTAATAGAGAAATTGCTATAGAAATTGGGACCGATGTATTGTCAGATAGCGTATTCCCAAAAAACAGCTCTGCATTTAAACTACATCTATTTGTACCAAGCCAAGAACATGCATGCAAGGTTTTGACTTATTGTTGTTTTCATGCAATTATTTCCTGGAAGACGATACTGAAAGAGCTTTTGAAGTATTTGAGCATGCATCCAGAACATGCTAATGTAAAAAGATTAAGAAATAGAAATTCTTTTTTGAGTAGGAACCATCTGTATAGGAAAGGTATGTTTTAAAAAGGTAGTGCATATGCAGTTTTGCAAAACTGCAGTTACACAAATAATGCCAGTGGCAGCTATTGCTGTTATTCTGGGAGAGAGGGTGTGGTGGGTTGACCCTGGCTGGAGGTCAGGTGCCTACCAAAGCTGCTCTATTAATTCCCTCTTCAGCTGGACAGGAGAGAGAAAATATAACTAAAAGCTCATGACAGGCAGAAATCACTCAGCAACTACCATCACAGGAACAAAAAACTTGGGGAAAATAAATTTCATTTATTAAAATCAAATCAGAACAGGGAAATGAGAAAAGAAACCCAAAACTTAACCCCTTGTGTTTCACCTCTCCCTTCATCTTGGGCTCAATCTCACACCTGATTTTCTCTACATCCTCCCCCATAGCATTGCAGGGGGATGGGGAATGAGGGCTGCAGTCAGTTCATCACACATTGTCTCTGCTGCTCCTTCCTTCTTGAGAGAATGATTCCTTGCACTCTTCCCCTGCTCCAATGTGGGATCCCTCCCACAGGATACAATCGTCCATGAGTTTCTAAAATGTCCTTCCAACAGGCTGCAGTTCTTCAGTAACTGCTTCAGCGTGGACCCCTCCCACGGCGTGCATTCCTTTGGGAACAGACTGCTCAAGAGTGGGGCCTCCACAGGGTCACAGGTCCTGCCAGCAAACCTGCTAAGGTGTGGACTCCTCTGTCCACAGGGCCACAGGTCCTGTCAAGCCCTTTCTTTGGACATCCACCTGCTCCACTATGGTCTTTACCATGGGCTGCAGGGAAATCTCTGCTGTGGCACCTGTAGCACCTTCTCTCCTTCCTTCTTCGCTGACCTTGATGTCTGCAGAGCTGTTTCTCTCTCATTCTTCTCTCTAGATGCTCTCACATAGCAAGTTTTCCCCCTTCTTGACTAACTATATTAGCTCAGAGGCAGTACCACTGCTGTTGGTAGGTAGTTTCAGCCTTGGCCAGCAGCAGGTGTCTCTCAGAGGCCTCTAGCACTGACTGTGCTGGACACAGGGGAAGCTTTCCAGTGGCTTGTCACAGAAGCCACCCCTGCAGTCCCATACTACCAAAACCTTGCTGCTCTCACCCAATATAGGAATTAGGAAGGATGAATAACCGAATCTTGATGTTAGATATTAATTTATTTAAGCTTTTCGAGAGTTTTTAGATAGATGTTAGTTGAAATAAAAATGTCTTTGGCCTATAAATTGATTATTATAAAGAAAAAAAATGAAAACGAAGAATGTATCCAGTAATGTAATTTTCCTAGCACAAAATCCTTCTCTTCTTCTTTTTACTCTTCTGAGATGTAGACACTAGGGAAAAACTTTGAAGAAATACTATGAATGCTTCACTGTAGACTTTGTGCTAAAGAAGGGGTTTTGTTAGTTGTAAATGATTAAGAGATTAAGTCTTGTTCCTACCACATTTTTTACTTTGGTGAATTTTAGTAAACGGAGACATAATAATGCTGCCAAGAGTCTGTAGAAACTTATCCTTCCATTAGGAAAAATTGCTTTCAGAGTTTTATGTAATCATGTACCTGAACCGGATTGGTAATGATTGTAAAGGTTCAGAAGAGAAATGGAAATCAAAATTATAAACAAAGACAATGGCTTTTACTTGATTAGTTAAAATTCCCCAGCATGAAATGCACAAACAGGAGTTTTTTAAATGGACTATTATGTTGCCTTAAGACTTGATACAGTCTAGTGGTTAATACACAAAAATTAGAGATATTTTTCCCTTAAGATCAAAAAAGATATGTTAGTTGTTTGTATGCATAACTACCATTAGTACTAATGGGAATTATACAACTTATACAATTAATTTCCTGAAATACTCTCAATTTCAGTGCTGACAGAGTTATATGCTTTAATAGACATCATATAGCATTTTTAAACCATTAAAAATTAATAATACTCTAAAAAAATCTTTTATTCTCTGAAAAGCTTGATACCTGTCTAGTCAGAACTTAATTTCCCTAAGCATTGTTCTTGTTTTTGTTTTTTTATTTTGGTCATATTTGTTTACTTTGTTATTTTGTCTGTCAGTCTTTGTCACTTTTCCTATTTTTGTTTATACATTTGGAATAAAATAATGTTGAAAGCACATTTTTTGCACTGTTACTGTACTTTTATCTTTTTTTCACTATCATAAATTAAAAACTTGAATGTTCAATATATTTATTTTATTTTTAATTTTTTTTTTATTTTAAAACTCAAAGTGTATCAAAATTTTATGGTTTTAAATAAATAATTTCTTCCATCACAACTCAGAAATTACTGTCCTAAGATTTATGCTTATAGATAATAGACAGAAGAGTTTAATACATAGTAGGCTTACTTATATGCTGTCTAGAAGAAAAGCATATTAAAAAAAATAATTAAATTCATAGCTTGCCAAATGGGAAAAAAAGGAGAAACAAAATAAAAACAAAAATATGTGAACAGAATTAAAAAGTATTGAGTACAGGAAAGATTTTTTAGTGTCTTAGACAAGACCTGTCACCTGTCATGGATTATCACTGAACTGTAAGCTTTATTCTGACATAGAGTTAAGGTTGTCATCAGTTCAAAAAAGCCTGATCATGACACTTAAAGAACAGGAGACCTTTTTTTTCACCATTTGCAGTCACCAGCTCTTTCACTTAAAGTGTCAATTGACCCAGAGCGAATACCAGTGCAGTTATCTTTCAACTAAATCTAATAATAATTTTTGTTTAACTCTCCTTTTCCAAAACTTTCTATGATTCCCTTATAGTCTTTCTTCTTAATTTTTCCCTTCGTTGTTACAACAACCTACAAAACAGCAATTATGTCAGTGGGGACAGGATTCTGTAATGTATATGGTTAATTCAGATATGATTTTAAATGGGAAGAGGTTACCTTGTCTGCCCTGATAACTTTCTCCTACTTTTTTTCCTATTCTACATTGAGATATCACAGGAGGATAAGCAGGGAATGTTATATTTTTGTACATGGCAGTAAAAGAATCAGGAAGATACAAATGCTTAGTTGTCCAAACTGATGAAGATTAGATTTAAATTGGACATAAGGAAATTATTTTTTTCTTTTTTATACAACAGGAATGGTGAGACACTGGACTGATCTGCCCAGGGAAATTGTGGATGTCCCATCACTGGAAGTATTCAAGGTCAGATTGAATGTGGCTTTGAGTAATCTGATCTATTGCAATATTTCCCTTACCAAGGCTGAGGGGTTAGACTACATGATGTTTAGAATTTGTTTCTAATACAAACTATTCCATGATTCTGTGAATCTATTACATTTGATTCTCGGGTTTATGATTCTAGAAATACGGTTCCTGTTCAATCCTTGAGTAATAGACGCAAATGTGTGTTGCTGACTTCAGTCAAATTTGCTTGACCAATTTTTTCATTTTGTACTAAATCTAAATTCAGTTCAAGTTTGGGAATCTAACCAAAAAATGCTCACGTATATTTATTTGGGATTGCTTTTAATCAGTGAATTCTTTATCCAGAAATAGCTTATCTGCCACTTTTTAAGCCATTGCATTTTATCAGAGGAAGAAACATAGAAACTTTTATTTTTCATAGTCCATGGAAAACAAGTAGCATCAATCATTTTATTTTAATATATTGAATAAAATAACAAAGGGTGCAGTTTGAAGCCCTTTATTTCTAAACCAGAGAGAAATGCAAATTTAATTCTGCAGAGATTGAAATATTTTGGTTGTACAGAGTAGCAAGGATATGATAAACATTGTTTTTTAAAGCACACCCTAGCACTACAATATTTTTAGGTTGCTTTTTTCTTTTTTTTTCTTTCTTTTTTTTTTTTTTTTTACTTTGGATTGCAGCACAGTAACTAATTTGAATAAAAGAAGTCCATGATCATTATTGCTCTTTTGGTTTCCATATAAAATCTATTCTGTTTCTGCATATTTGTAAAAGGGGAAGCAATTTAACCTTGCAAGAAAATAAATATCTAAATGCTCTGAGCCAAAGGTAAACACCAAAATGACAGCTCTTCAGTATTGTTCAGTGTAATTTATGCCTTAGCAACAGCACCACATCAAAAGTCAGACAAATCACTGTCCAGTTTTAGTTCAGTGGTTGGAAGGAAATTATGCCTGTAAAGCTCATATGTACATATTAATCATTCATAACAAGATTTATCACTGGAAATTTAAGTGTAGTACAGTCAATATTTCAGAGATAATGTTACAGAAATCAAGTTTATTTACTACATGAAAACTGAGCTACAATTCAAAAGTTTTTCCTGAAATACTCTCAAGAATTATGGTAGATCCATTTAATTCAGAGAAACATTTTATGTACGTGATACTGTCCAAAAACTGCCTAGTTTTCCACACCTATTCTTCCTTTATTTCTTGGTGAAAAACTCATAAATGAGACACTGTCAAGTTGCTTCCTGTCATCTAAAGTATTTCCAGATGGATTCAGTTCAGCATGCACACAATTTAGACTTAGAATTTGTTTTAAAAGCAGGGCTAGCAAGTGCTAAAAACATTTACTGAAAGAGTCTGTGAGATTTCATTTTCATATTGGAAGAGCAATTTATGTTTTTAAATCAAATTGTCTTTTTATGTGTCTTTCCTCTTTAGGATTTCAGTGTTTTGACTCACCCTTCCCCCTCAGTTAATATAAAAAGTACATTTATAGTAACAAGCTTAAAAATCTGCTGGGGTTTCATTATCTCAATATTTTTGAAAGCAGCACTTTTAAGAAGAGCATAAAGCAGAGGTAGAGGTGCCTGTAAAAATATTTCAGCTTTAGATTTTTCAAGATAAATATTTATTTTTCAGAGCACATTTACAGAACTATTTTTGTGATTTTTATTTAAATTATGCTTTTTAATTTGACAGTTGAAATAATATACAAAACATAGTAATGATGTGACCCAGAAGGTCTTTATTTTCTGAATTATAATAATAGTACAAAAAGTTAAACATACAAGGTGGAGAGGTCATTATCTGTGGGAAAAAAAGTTATTTCTAAAAAAAAATAATTAATTTTTTATAATATTAGTTGTTATAAACATGAATTCTATATAGTTACACGTGTTTATATTTCCTTCTGGAATTAATTAAGTCAGTTAAATTAATGTTCAAGTCATTGTTCTAGTAGTTGCTGATTTCTTTCACATTAGAGCAATTCTAGATTTGTCTACATGCATTTATACATATTTAATAGAAATCTCCCCCTACCTGGCTTTTATTTGTGGTATTCTTTTTCTTGTAAGATAAAGATGAAAGAATTCATATGAGATTTTCTAACTGCCCATAAGAAATTCTGTTTACTTGGTAGAAAACTTCTAAGAGAAGTCTTTAGCTATAAGTTACAAAGCTAAATCAACGACAAGCTGCAAGGATAGATCCATGTAATCAAGAGTTATACGCAGAACAGATGTGCCTCCTCAAAGAACAAAACTTGTTGTTCCTGACAATGACTTGGTTTGAGGATATGAACTACCAAAGCACTTACCTAACAAGCAGATATCTTTGAAAGACAAAGATGTTTTTATTATGAAATTGAAATACTGAAACGCATATTCGGTGGTAAAATGAAGCAAGAATAACAAATTATTAATTAACTTATTTTCAAAATTACATCAATTCTCATAATTATCATTTTTTAAGAGCTGTCCACATCCAAAGGGAACAATTCAAAGAGAACATTTATATCTAGAATGGTATTGCTAATACACCAGTGCTCTGGCTATTGCTCAGCAGTGCCTAGACAACATCACGGCTGCTTCTCTAACCAGCCTCTCTGGCACCCACGGCTGGGAGTGGGCAAGAGTGGGCAAGGAGGAGTGAGGGGAGGGGGGCACTCATTTCTAGGGTGTTTATTTTCTGAAGCAGCTGTGACTGGTACTCAGGCCCTATTACTCTGGAAGTCTCTGGATATCAACTGCTGATGGGAAGTAAAGAATTAATATTTTTGTTCTGTTTTGATTTATTTACACAGAGTCTTTGCTTTTCATCATTAAATTGCCTTTATCTTGTCCCACAAGTTATTAATCTTTTCTCCCCTGTCATGGTGAGCAAGGGGAGTGATAGAGCAGCTTTGTGAGTATCTGGTTGCCAGCTGAGGTCAACACACCACATTATCTTTCCTTATTCTTTTCTTCTTGAGGAATGCTCTCATCCCATATAATTTGTGGTCTTTCCATGTGAATTCCTTCTGACTTTAACAGTTCTTTCAAAATTACATCAAAATTTTTATTCCCCCAATTATCAGGCATAGAATCTGACCCTGCTGTCATGATTAAATTTAAATGATTGTGCCTTTGGTAAACTTCTCTCCTCTTCTTTTCTCCTCTGCATCCTTTGTGTGTGTCTGTTTGGATTCTTTGTTCTCTCTCTTACTTCAACCCCTTTCATGTAAGAAATGGAGACAAGGTACTCTTATCAGAACTATTCGATGCATCCTTTCTCATTAGAAGCATAGCAAAGTAAGGCAAATATTTGTGTTCAAATGGTCTAACAGAGGAAACAGATTTGGGTTAAGAAAAGGAATGAGAGTAAATGGTTTTCCATGAGTTGGGTTGGGTTTTTTTTTTTTAATATGACTTCACAGTGTTGTTTTCTCTGTGCCATGTTTTTCTAGTTCTCTTTAGATCTTCATAAGTTTTCTTTTTGAGCTTGGGAGACTGAAGAATAAAGTTTGCATCTTTTTACTAATAAACAGCTTGGAAATTTACATTTGGAAAAAAACTGGAAGAGAATAGCTTATCAGAATATATAGACTGAAAGAATTTTTTTAATGTAACTAGTCAGTGATTATTTTTATAGATCCTTAAAAATACATCTTCTTATTGTTCCTAATTGTTATGCAAATCTGTGAATTGTTAGCAAAGCCTGCCTTTGTTAATCAGTTGCAGTCTTAGACTAAATGTTCATAAATAAATAGGTTCTGATTGTGATGATCAAGCCCCATTATAAAACTGAAGGAAAGAGAATAAACATTTGTTCTCAATTCTTGATTCACTCGTGCCTTGTTTTTGACTAGACAATATGTTTGCATCTTGGTTGCTTGAAAAAATAACATCAGTATGACGTAAGACAATGAAAACAGAAGAAGAACTAAATAAAGTACATGAATATTTAATATACATAACTACACACACACATATACACACACACATATGTATACACATAAAATTAAAGAAGTCTGGTACAATGGAGATGATCCTTGCAGCAGTTCTTTTCTTAGAATCTCACTACAGTTACAATACTAATTTCACTAATACTGAATTAGCTTCATTAATTAATTTCAGTCATTTATTGTCTGAATGATTAGTTTCTGAATGATACGGGGTTTTTTTTGAGTACATACTTATCCCAAGAGGAATTTGGAATCACTCTTAGGTCCCAGGATTCCCACACCATAGAGTAGAGATGAAAGTTCACACTGAAAATTAAGAATCGGGTCTATTCTTCTCAACACTAAAAGTAAATCACTACAGGTTGTAAATTAGAATTAAGCTAATGTGTAGCTCAACTTCATATATTTAAAATCACACTTATAATGGAGATTTATCAAGCCATAAAACTCTTGTTCCCATTGCTATCATATTTAGCTAGTTAGAATACATTTCTCTATGTAATTTTGAGAATTTTGTAAACATGTCTTCAGTATTGATTACTGACTTTATTTCTTCATGTCAAATTTTAATGGAAATCCAGTGAAAATATGAATAAGTAAGTAGGAGATGAAATTCAAATAGTTCTACTTCTAAAGAAAGGTGATAAAAATATCACCAGCACAAAAAAAATACAATAAAATACAGTAAGATAATAAAGAAAAAGTATGTAAAATGTTGAGATGCATTATGTTGTCATTTATTCATGTGTGTACAATATCATGTATATATAATATATACAATATATAAACACAATATTTATACATATTTATAATGTTATAACAACGTTATTATGTTGTTAATTATTGAGAAAAGTAAAGGTGGTTGATGATGCAGCTATTTAAATTCTTTACCAACAGAGAAAAGAGGCAGGGTTCCTCAGGAGAACATGCCTAAAACCAGTGATCAAATTTCTATTAGGATATTTTAACTGAAACCTTTAAACGTTTGAGAAATGTGTGCATTTCAGATGTACAAAATAAAGAAAAAAGAAAGATGTTTAAAAAAAAAGAAAAATAATTAAATGTAAAGAAAAAAGACAAGGACTTTGTGAGAAAAAAGGAGAATGATCTCTTTGCACTGGCAGTTGAGATGTTTCCCTCTCATTAGGCATAAAGTTTATAAGAAATCTGAATTTTTGCATACATTCCATCATACCCACGTAATTATTTTTCCTATACCAAATCAATAATTTCTCATTTATAAAAGCTTTGTGAACTATGTTAAAAATTAATAAATGATGAAATTAAGCTATCTCCATGATTATGGCTTATAAATTGATTAATGAGTCACACTTAGTTGGAGCAGAAGGGGTTAAAAATACTTTGGTTTTTTCATACAAGCTGATAATAATTTTATTTTTCCAATTCTTACCCTTATTCTGCCAGCATTCTTTCTCAGTATTGTCTAGTCTATTCTTTCACTTTTTCAAAACAACCCCATACTCCATCATTCCAAATGAGTCCCAACTTACTTCCAAATGTGTTGTTATTTCTTTCTGCTAATGATATAGAGCCTGTAGGTTTTCAATTGTGAAGCACACAGTGTGCATATGGGAGAAGTACATATAATCACAGAGGGATTTTTTTGTATGTATTACATGGATCTTTAACACAGAAGAGAGTCTTATCAGAGATTCAAAGTCCTTTCTTTTGGACTCTTGGGAAATTATGGCAATTTTACATGCTTCAATGACCATTTTTTTTTTTCAAACACGTTACAAAATGTGCTTTTTATTTAGCAAAAAAAGTGACATTCTCTGCTTCTCGAAATTGTGAAAGGGTTTGGCATTCACTGTTCCAGCAGGTAATATTCAAAGTATATGTAAAAGTATAAAACTATAGTTTCTGCTCTGATTTCTGCATATTTTTAATTCACATGTTTTGCAGGCAGTGCAATAATAGAAATTTCACTATAGGAAATAAAAATAAAATATCATGCATACACCTGAAATACTTTTTCATTATTTAAAGAACCAAATAAAATAAGCTCATTTCACTTTTATATCAAAGAGAGATTTTAAGGTGGCTGGTATGAGTTTTCAATATAATTTAATGTCATTTTTATATAACTTGCAAGATGTTTTCAGGTCAAAACAGTGTTTTTATTTTTTTCTTGTCTCAATACACATCATTTTAATACCTGAGAAACAGAGTAGAAAAAAGGAAGATAAAATCCTGAGTCTGAGTGTCTTACACCATATCTTCAGATAGAGAGAGTGCCTGCTGTTCCTCCCTGGGATAGGGCCAGGAATACCATTGGGGATGTCCCATCTGGAATTTGTGCTCTGATACAGGTGATGTGGTGATAAGTAAAAGGGATGTAAGAAAATGCTTTGTTATACCCAGGATGAGAAGATAAACAACATCTCCTAAAAGAGTTATAAGAGGCAACAGCCTGAGTCCAATAGCAGAGTGTAGGAAGAAAGGCTAAGACAAGACAGAAGAAAGAAGGTAAGAAAAGCTCTCAGGAGAGCTTTAGAGAGCAAGAGAATTTCTGCTCTTCTCTTGTAACTGATGAGAAAACATATGTGATTCTTGAAACTGAGAGGAGGAGCACTCAATTCTGTTTGAACAGTTTGATTTGGTTTCTTTTTTTTTATTTTATGGTTTGTTTTAATTTGTTGTTTATTTTTCCCCCACAGTAATTTCTTCTTCTGTGTTCAAGGGAAGGACTGCAGTAAGAACATTCATGCGCAGTAAGAGAACACCGGCCTGCATATTTGTTTGGCTTATTAGGCATATTTTGATGCAGGAGGATACTGGTAGTAGATTAAAATACACCTAAAAAAGACTGGTAAACCCAAACTTATTTACCTAGTAAGAAAAGATTTAACATGAGTTGAGGGGATGATGGGCACAAAGATCCAACCTTATATAAGAGGAGGTTCTCACAGAATAAGGAAGACTCATTCCTTCTCAGAAGAGAGGACACTCAGCAGCTCTTCTCAAGCATCTGTACAGTAACACAAAGCACTTTACCAAATAAAGAGGAAGAAGTAGAAATTCTTGTACTGATACAAGTTTATGCAGTGATGGGAAACTTGGCACAATTACACAGCAGGTGCTATACAGGAATGAGTGTCGACTATTAAAGAATAAAGATAGGGGAGAGAGTGTCACATTCTGTGCAACACAGCTCCCTGTATGCATAGGGCTCCAGCATGAAGCCAGAGACATATTTTTTGTATCTCTAGATTAAAATCAGAAGATTCTGTGGTCAGAAATCTGGATTTGTTCACATGTCAAAGAGGATGGACTCAAGAAGTCTGGCAATTTTGGACGATCGCTTATTTTACTAAGCAAAAAACTTGTTTCATGAACTAAAATATAAAAAAGAAGCTTACAGGAAATGGACAGACAACAGAGGTGGTAAAAGTTCTGTAAATCATTGCTAAACATTTTAATTTTTTTGAGTGTTTCATCATTTAATTCAGCTGAGGAGATTGAAAGAACTGTCTGATGGACTACTGCTGTCATTCATTTATGAAAAATCATACTAATCGGGAGTTTTCACCAACAACTCAGAAAATCATGCTGTATCTATTTTAAAGGAGAACTCAAGAACCTAAAAATCTTAATTACACTTCAGTCCTTATGGAATATTAATCCCAATATTTCCGGGTGGGACGTGCCTGGGCTCATCTGACCCTTGCTGCTGGGCCAAAGGTGGCAGCTGTGGTGTTTCACCTCAGAGATGCCTTTGGCCGGCTGGATGCTGCAGCTGGGCACTCGGAACAAATCCAGGCATAGTAGAAACTCAGTTTACCTCTGGTGGAAAAGGTTCAGGCGACGCTGAAGAGAAAGGAGAGGATTCTATTGTAGAGTTGTAATCCAGAGTTTTATTCCAAGATGACAGACCTCTGAATGTTGTAACAGCTCCCAACAGAATCCGGACCACATGGTCCTGTCTCCTTTTTAGCCCCGGGGACAGGGGGAGGGGAAGGGACAGGTGAGGCACCAACCAGGTGTGAGGACAGGAAGGCTCAAGGGATACAGACACTGGAACAGGCCAATGAGCCCGGACCTGAGGGGCATCTTTTGAACTTCTGCCAACCACACGATGCCCTTGCTGGAATGTTAAGATTGATGGACAGCTCTTAGCAGGAAGGCAAAAGGGGGAGGGGAAAGGTTGGCACACCTGAGGGGTTGGGATAGGTGAAACAGGAAATGGCATCATACTGCAACAAGTCCTTAGCAAGATCATGAAGCATGTTGTCTCAGAGTACATTCACAAGTGCATGATGGGCAGGAAGGCAATATAGTTTACAAAGCCAAATTTTTTTGACCAAACTGAGTGCCTTCTACTGCTAAATGATGGGGTACCAGGAGAAAGAGACAGCAGGTGGCCCATCTCAACTTCAATAAGACTTTTTCCTACCTCAGTTCCATGTGGAAGCTGAGGAAGTATGAGCTGAATAAACAGAGACCTAGGGGAGAAAAAATTTGGCTTAACTGTGATAGCTTCATAGGATTATGAGTTACAACACAGAACACTGGTACTTCCGGATTGACAGATGGGGAAGGAGTGAGATTCTTCAGGGTACCTCAGTGACATGAGATGCCTATGTCTGTACAACTGAATCAAGCTCTGGTTAATCAGCTTAGACTTGTAAATGCCAAAAGTTAAGTGACATAAATTCCACTCTTCTGTTTCAAAAACTCATTAATAAGAGACAACAAACCAAAAATGAGACAGAAATTGTAAAATGTTGATGGCTAAAGCAAGGACTGAAATAACACCCCACATTCTGCACTGTGGAAATACTTGTATTTGTTACAATTTGCTCTGGCAAGGCTCAGAACCATCATTTTCAATCATATTAGAAAGGCATAATACCCTCTTATTTTATATTAGAAGAGAATTAAAAATAAAGTATAATATCAGAGGAATGTTAATGAACCAGTTACAATTAGTTGTAGTCTACTGAGTTCTCTGAACAATTTCCAAAGTTAACACTTCTTTCTAGGTATTATTTTTGTGCTGCTAAGGTTCTTTTTGGCTTCTTCTTCATAAAAGGTGTAGATTTACGTTTCTACATAGAAGTTATTATTGCTCATATTTTGAAATAGATTTACATATTTTTAAATGGTGTAAAAATCACACCTCCATGTTGTGAAAATCCTTGAAATCTGTATGAAGCCCAGAGAACTACCATTCTTCCAGCATTACCAGAATAATGGAATGAGTACAAACTGCTTGATTGTCAAATCTCTTGACTTTTTGGAGCCAGAGTACTGAAAAAACAGGCGTTCTCCAAAATATCTGTACAAACCATGCTCAGTTTTAAAGGTTCCTGAAACTACCTACATATCTTCTTATGATACAATATTCTGTTTAATATAATTTTGTATTTTTCTAGTTTCTTAACTGACAAAGTTAAATGATACATCAATGTCTCCCTTATATGTATTTTATGTATTGTTAACTAGAAATACGTGTATATTCCAGAGGTCAAAAGGACATTAAGTTGCTGGCTCATCAGATGAGTAAGGTAACCAGCTGCTCTTCATTGATCTTTGCCTATTGATTGTGCCTAATAATTAGAAGTCCCTGTGTACTACATGAAAAACATATAAATATGTTTATCCTAGATTTCATGTACCTCATGCATCAGTATGAATATGCAGGTAGAAAAAAAAGTCTACTATCATCCTAGTTTTTAATTCTCCCTGGGAAAAAAACTCAAATGATTACAATAAAAATGAGGCTGGAAAAAACCAGCAATAGATCATCTTTTATATCTCTGTCTCAAGCTAGCATTATTTATTCTGAATCTCTGTGAAGATCAGAAGAAAACAACTTACGAAGTTCTATAATATCACTCTGCTACATAGCTTTGCCTGCTATAACAACCACGAGAAAATAAAGTCCTCTATTTAGGTGCTCTCAGCTCTTTTGTACTAAGAGCCAGCATTACTCATACCTCCACATTAACAGCCAACAGGGTGCCACTTTTGTCACCACCAACAGCTAGTCCGATAGCATCCTGCCACTGTGTGTGCTGGGTTCTAAGCATGTTTTAATTATTCATTACTTCAGCAGAGAGAACTCTCCCGCTGTCTGTATCTACAGGCAAGCACAAACACCAGGCTTAGCATCATTTGCTACTGCACCTCTTTCCCTCTAAAGAGATGCTGAATTTTCTGCTTTTTGAATCAATTGATGCTTTGCTTCAGCTTTATCTTCCATTAAAAAGCCAGTTGCCTGATTTTCTTGGTCTGAAAAGGGACAGCCTGCCTTTTTGCTTGTTTTAGATGCTTATGGTGGAGAAATTGCTTTTCATTTCAAAGCTCAAAAGTTTTATTTGATGAAACTTCTCTAACGAAAGAAAAACATGTTGACTGCAAATGGAAAACATCTATCATTAAAAGGAATTCTTTTTTTTGTTTGTTTCTTTATAACAGTCTTTGAAATTTTCCCATGGAAATTGACCACCATTTTTAACATTCATTTCTATTTATTTTAATATGCTAACTTGACCTCTGAGAAATTACCATGTTCAGAATATATGAATATTGAGCATTTTTTATACGAAAAGTCTTTGCATCTTATTATGAGAGCCAGTTCTGAAGATGTGCAAAATCAATATTACCTGAAGTTACAACAGTATCTGAAATCTTTCAGTCCTATGACTTATAGTATAAACTATAGCGAGAAGTGACAAGTCTAAAATCAGCTGATCAGCTTCAGTATAGTTTCTCTATTTTTAAGATAATCACCTAAGTCTTGCTCCAGTTTGAATTTCTGTTTCTTTAGTGTGGTTGATAAAAATTATATGCAACAATTTAATGCCTTCTGTAATGATATGTGTTTTCTCATTGCTACTGAAAATGGTGACTGATGCACATGAACTATGTATATCTTTCTAAGTCCAAATTATATTGATGATTTATAGCTATTCCATAAAAGACAAGAAAACCCCACAATCTTTTGAAGGTAGGTGTAAAAAACCCCGCTGTGTGTCATTGTGCCTACTAAATACAAGCTAGCTCTGAACAATAACAAAAATCCACCCATTTCTATATACTCCCTGACCTAATAATCCTTTCTGTGAGGGAGACACACTGCTCCATGCTGTGATCTGGGCTGAGAGAGAAAACACTACTGGCTCATATTAGGAATTATTACAGTCTGTACTTGGATGTGAGTGTGTGAGGTACATGTTAAATTTCCTCATGCCCCCATGCAAACAAAAAACATTTTGATAATCCATAATCTTGTCTTTCAAATATCTCCTTGTTCTTCTCAATAAACAGAAAAAAAGTTCTAGATTAGTCCATTACCAAATGATCTTGGTTGGTTTTGAACCTTCCTAGCTCCCATTTCTATAATGAAAGTTGCTACAAAGTCAGGCGATTATTTCTCCATAATACACATATTCTCTTTTGCATTTTAAATTACTTTTATCTTGTGTCATCAAAAAGATTTAATATATCCCTGCTTTCTTTTTTCCAGGTTAATTAACAGAAATAACAACACTTATTTGAAACTTATTTGAAACCTCTCCTTGATGAATTTCACTGTTAGTATTTCTTTATGCCTGTATTCTATTGTCTTACAGTAAAATTTATCGATGCTCTTCTAACCAGCAGTTTCTTATTGTATATAATTTTTAGGGCAGGTATATATCATATGCTTAAGTTCAAATAGAATAAATCCACTGAATTTTATTCAGCCAGGGGCAAAAACAAGCCCCTTCCCCACCATAAAAGCCTAACAAACCCCTGAAATGAAGGTCAATCTTTTCTACGCAGATGTTGTTTTCTAAATATCTAATTTATTAAGATTTGCTTTTTGAAAAACTGCAGCTGCACCCCTATATTTACTATGTCTGCCCTTTCATATGAATCAAATCCCAAATCTCTAGAGCATTTTTTTCCATGAACAATTTTGCAAGATCTTGTTTGATTATTAAAAACAATTGAAGCACTTTATCTGGAATATTCCCTTAATGCGAGAATAAACATATTAACCAAATTATTAACAATATTTCTTAATCTCTATTTTTAAAATTATAGTTTTAGTACCATGTCTGCTTCCAGTAATTAAAAAAAAATTCAGTATGTCAATATCTAAATCTGAAAATTACTCTTTTGTTCTGATTTATTGTTTAAAATTGTCATTCTAATACTAATATTAGCATTATAAATATTTTCCTGAATTTAAAAATATTTTTACAATGTCTATTTTTACTCCTTTGTTTATGTTTCACGCCTCCATGTGCATGCAGATCTACACTTTTCAATTTATTTCCATTTTTCTGAAAATTTGTTCTTCAATGCCAGTATTCCAACTGTAGCTGTTAGATTACTGGTTTTTATCTTTTTTGTGACATTCAAGTACTGCTCAGGTAGTTTTAGGCTTTGTGAATGTCCTTCCAACAAAGTATATATTTAGGGAGTTTCTTTGATGTGTATATTCATGTTGCATTTTGGAAAAAAAAGCTACCCAACCAAACCAGACCAAAGAAAATATCTAAAAAAATTCCCCCAAATCTCTAGGGGCAATACTATACCTTATTTATTGTAAGAAAGGAGTATGTTTAGATTTTACAACACCAAAAATTTTGTTTCTGAGAGTCTACAAAAGCTGAAGCTGTGCTACAGAGACTGTTCTCTTATATACTTCTATGAATAGGAATATTCTAAAGTCACAGGACAGTTTAAAAACCATGGCAGGGAAATTCAAAGCTCATAGACATAGGGCACAAGCTATAATCCTAAACCTGTACTACACTCATATTTTGCAAATGTAGGAGGCAGATTTATCATCAGGCTCTTCACTAATCAACAGGCCCTCATGAAAGAAAGTTTTAGGAATTTGAAATGGAATGTGAATAGAAAGAAAAGGAACAGATGCTGAAGTTGACTTGATGGGAAGATAGACAAGGTATGAAAACTGTCTGAAAGGCTGAGTTGAGAGAATGACAATCACTGGAACAAAGTCTAATTGGAGGCCAGTGACTGCAAGTGAAACCAAGGGGTCAACACTGGCTCCAGTCTTGTGTAACATCATTGTTAAAGATCTGGGTAATGGGGCAGGGAGCTAGCTGAACAGGAGCCATCATGTGCCCAGGTGGCCAAGAAGGGCAATGGCATCCTGGCCTGCATCAGCAGTAGTGTGGCCAGCAGGACCAGAGCAGGGCTGTTCCCTGTACTCAGCATTGGTGAGGCCACACCTCAAATCCTGTGCTCAGTTCTGGGCCCCTCAGGGGGGACTGCATCACTCTACAACTCCCTGGAAGGAGGTTGTAGCAAGGTGGGGTTGTCCTCTTCTGCCAGTTAACAAGTTACAGGACAAGAGGAAATGACTTCAAGCAGCACCAGGGGCTATTTAGGCTGGACATCTTGAAGAATTTCTTCACTGAAAGGGTTGCTAAGCATTGGAACAGACTGCTCAGGGATGTGGTAGAGTCATCTTCCCTGCAAGTGTTGAAGAAGTCACTGAACAGAACACGTGGAAATGTAGAGAACTTGTTGGCAGTTTTGTGCACTAAAGAATGACCTTAACCAATTGTGCTTTCCTGTGCACTTTCAACCACTGTACATGGATATACAAACTCCTTGTTTCTTTGCCTGAATAAATTTAATTACACACTCAGATTCACTCAGTCAATCTCAGTTGAGAATCTCCAAGTAAGAGATACTTACTGACATTCCATCCTTATTAAGCATTGCACATTGTTGTTGTGAATTAACCACATCCATCTTCTAAGTGCTTCAGAGGGGAACTTCATCTCGCATATTGTGAAAATCTTGTTTGTATTTCAGCTTCAGATGACCCTCTTAAAATTGCTCTACTGAAACTTAGATAATGCCCTAAGGAAATTTTGTTCTGAAACTAGGCATCAAATTACCAAAAAAAGAACCCCCAAAATATAAAAAAAAATATTGCAACATTTCCAACTAAAATCTACAACACTCATGTTTCTTATAATGTAGAATGGAGATTTATATCAAAATTAATTTCAAACTTAGCAAAAATCATTACTTTCACCTAGTCTAAAAATTAGTATTTATCATGTTTCAGTGTTCCAGCTAATTATCTGGTTAAAAAAAAAAAGATACGGAGAGACATTCAGTGGGAGTGGCTTTTGTGTGTATTTAACAGAATAAAGTAAAAGAAAAAATTGAAATCAACCTAATGATTACTTGAGCTATGACATATGTAGAAATATTTGCCTTGAAAATATTGTAATTTTAATTAACTAGTAATAATTGATTAGTTAAAAATTAAATGAAATTAAACTGATTGTGGAAAATCACTCAAAATTCTTTTGATTTCTTTGAGCTTAGAGAATAAAATATCTAGAGAATAAAATATCTTAGAGCATAAAATTTCTACCATCATTTACTTTATATTCTGGTGTACTGCTCCTAAGCAAACAAAGCTAACTTTTTACCTCAAGGGACATATCCTTAATGACATAGCAACAAATTTGTTTTACTTTCTACCTCAGGTCACAAAGCAAGATTAAGCTGAAGATGTATTTTTTATTTACTTCTATTTTCACCAAGCTTCCTACCATTAATGGAAACAGAGGAAAAACAGGAGGAAAAAAACCCAGTTTTAATTTAAATAGCAATAGAAAAAGCAGCAAGAAAAGACACTATAAGTGCTTAATAGATAAAGAAACAGACCTACTTCAAACTGGAAAAGGTGTGAGGATGCTGCATTGCATTTGTAGATTAGGTGAGTATGAAAAGGAAATCTGTGTTGAGGTGTATAACACAACTAAGTTTCACAAGGAGATAGGGATTCAAGCAGGAGTTCAAAGGGGGTGAAAGAAAGAAAATGCACATATAAAAATCACATTAAAGGATAAGTTGGTATGGCATCTGTGTTCTGTTCCTCAGGGCTCAATGAAATAATTCACCAGAGCATGCCAAGGACTTAGGGGAAGTCACTTAGAATCACTCCAGTATCTCTAAGAACTCGAGAGAATAGATGGGGGTCAGAGAGGACTAAGAAGTTGAATGTTTTTGTCTATGATGTTTGGCAGGGAATGGAGATTTACTCTTTTTCTTATGGACTGTAACAGTAGATGTAACATATCACAACCACAAAATGATTGACTATCCCACAAAACATCCCAAAAATAATCTCAGCTCTTGTTTGTATTCATTCAAGGTGGCTGGAAAATGATTCTTCAATAATAGTTATCGATGGTTTGGAGTACAATTATGAAGCATCTTAAGCTGAAAAATGGTGTCTCTCAGAGTCAGTTTTTCATTAATGGTATGACAGAAAACAGAGTGTAACTTCTAAAATTTGCTGATGACATCCAGCCAAAAGAAGGTTAAGTTTGATAAAGAGGCTCAGACTTTAAAATGAACCTAAAAAATTTGTGCAGGATCTGTAGTCAGGAAGATGAAATTCAATTAGTACAAAATTAAAATGCTTTACTTCTCAAGGGGAACAAACACCTATGGGGAATATCTGGGTAGGCATCAGTATAGCAAAGGGGGGGTTCTAGCAGTAAACATGTATCATGCACAAAATAAGTGCCAAAACTGTGACACAGCTGTAAAATAAGCAAGTCTCATTTGGGAATATAATGACAGGATTTTATTTTTTTTAGAGGCATTCTAGGTCTGTAAAACAGACTGAAAATAAACTTCTCTCTCAGTTAGCTGTGAAAATGATTTATCTCCCGGAATTCAGCTCAATTTAGATAGTGGAAGAGTGTGAGAAAGAGTTTAAGGACTAAGCTGTCTGACCTTGAACTTCTGCTTGATTTTGGTTGAAGTCGAATAAAAACCTAAAGAATCAATCCGAAGCAGATACAACCATTTCTCTATCAAGGGCACACCAACTACTTTTTAGATGTCTGTCTAGAGATAAATTTCACAGTTGAGTGCCAAATTGTCCAGGGTGTAAGCTTTCAATGTTTCTCACAAACATGGTCAACTAGCAATGGTTTTCTGAACTCCTCTTTGTAACTGTTTTAAAGGTAGAACTCAAATTCAAAGGAAAGAAAATAGGAGGAAAAAAATCACCTATAGCCAGGGTGGAAGAAAACCAGAAAGAAATCTTCTGCTATTTGCTACAAGCATGTCACAGCAGGAAGGCACTTGTGATGAAGTGCCAATTACTTTTGAGGTCCCAATACTATAACGTCAGGATCTAAATCATGTGTTTCTGTTTCCTATGTTTTTCCAGAGGCTCAAATCCTGCTGTTAGTATTGTGAGCATCTAAGAAACTTGCTTCAGTGGGAAAACTGAACATTGAAGTTAATGCAGTAAATTGACTGCTTTTTTTTTTAAAAATCATCTTTTTATACGTATTTGAGTATTTTATCAATCTGATTCACCAGATTCACTGTGCCACTCTCAGCTGCTTAAATGACTTGTCACCATCAATGATACATAGCCATACTGCAGAGATTTCTCTGTAGGTAGCCAGTGTTTTCCTGATTAACCATATCATGCATTATAAATAGGGATGTACTTCGAAATGATACATAATTGGACTTATTTCTCAATAGACATGATTAATATGCTAAAACTAGGACACCACTGCAGAAAATATTATGGAAGGTTTTCAGACCTTCTCCCACAAAGAAAGTGGGATAATAGCAGAAATATACAAAATATACAGAAAAGATCTAAGGCAAAACAACTTTCTCCTGTTGTCACAATCTGATTTGTAAGTATGGATAGAACAGAGATTACAAGTCATATGGGAGAACATATCTGCTGAAAAGATCTTATTTTCTATGACCACTGTTACTTTCTTTATGGAAAAAGCAAAATCATATTCACTTTAATAGAACCACGTACACTAAAAAAAAATATTCAGAATTATTATTCAATCTTTTAAAAAAATCTTCTTCCATAAATCTGGTGTGCTGTTTTTATACCAAGGTTATAAAATATATGCATCACATTACACCCAAAGGCATGTCATATCTCCTAAATATGTAAATACATTTAGTAATGAGATGATAGTACCTCAAAATAATTTAAGAAATCCGCATTGTTAAACTTCCTTTATTCAGAAATCTGTGTATCACTGTTTATGATGGAAAATACAAATAAATTTTCTATAAAATGAAAGCAAGGTCAACATTGCTAATATTTTTTTGAGTCATATGTTTCTTTTATTTTCCAGCTGAATTAGAAATATATAGTCAAAACAGACACTGTTGGCGTTCAAGGTCTTGCTCAAAAGCACCAGTCCTTGTTATCTGTTTGCACAGAACCTACATTTGACCTTGGCTAAGAACTAACATACAGAATATGCACTGTTAATTTGTAAAAGTCATTGAAGAACCATCGGAAAAATTTGGCTTTGAAACTTCCTGGATCTTAATTGGATGAAATCAAAATAATATAGAATAATTCATATTTGTTTGATTTGCTTTAATTCATTTTATATCTGCTCTGTTCACATGATTTTAAAAAGAAAGATGAAATAATTTGGCTATCTCAAAGTGTAATGTACTGCAAAAATAACACAATAAAAATACTACAAATTTATATTTTTCTCAATTTTTTTGATATAACTGTAAGACAAGATTCCACCAAGTGAAAGGTATCTGATTTAGAAGTACCAAGTTACCCAATTAAGCAACAAATTCTGCATCAAAAAGTGAGATTCAACTGATTTTATTTCTGACATCTGTGATACAGACAGTTGCAGGAGTCTATTCTTTGGACTCTGTACTCAGGAAAGAGACATTTCAGTGTCAAAGTCATGTCCATTTTCAGAATGAGATGAATCATGCTTTGGACCTGATTGTCAGTATTAACTAGATTTTACTACAAACCTTGAATTATTCTCTCAAACATGAACAACTGATATTATGTTAATCGCACAGTATTATTGAAGTCATGATTTCTTTTCTGGGTGCATCTTGCAATCACAGATTATGATAAATCACCAAAGAAACACAAGGGAAACCACTAGAGGGAAACTTAAATTAAGGATTATATAAAATATTCTATTTTTGTATGTCTGGAAAAATATTAATGCCAGTATATAAAGAAAGATATATATAGAAAGAGTTTTATGTAAAATTATGTGCATTTGCACCAGGAAATATATAGAGTATGTGGAGGGAAGAACAGCCAAAGTGGAATGGAACACAGACATTTAGATTGACTAAGTTTGGTTTATAATTTTTTTAATCTGTAGTATTAAAATAGAAATTAATAAGGAATGTTTCTAATCTCTAAAATGCTGGTAAATTCTCAGCCCAGGGGTATCATCACTGACAAAAAGTCTTTTTAAGCTAGGACTGACCACTTTGTGAGAAAAACATTATCTGATGGGCATGCTGATATTGGTTTTCTTTTAATAACAGCAATATTAATGTCCAAATGCATCTATATAACGATCTATATGGAACATAAATTCTAATAGCAATATTTTTATTGTGAAAATGGGTAACTGTGCCTAGAAAAACATCATGATGTCTTTAGAGGAGCTTTGTTTAAAATCTATCTCTTCTATTTTATCTAATATTTTTATTTAAGTATCATTATTTATATTGCATAAAAATATTTGATTTAGTATGAAAATTAATGTTTGCTGCTTATTGTTTAAAATTCAATTGTTTTAAAATCAATATATTATCTACAGAATTTTAGCAGCATCCCATAGTGTCCTTTATCCAGAAATAAGATTATTCCATAATCTTTTGCAGTGCAAATATATCTATCATTTATCTTAGCTTTGTCATTCTAAACCCATTAAGAAGGAAAGTAGCCAACAGTAGATGCTGTAGATGTGTTTTACAGATAAATCTTATCAGTCCCTACAAAATACCTTGAAATCTTGTTCACTTATATCTGACTTCCATTTGTTACCTGAAATCACTTCCTCTTCTGCAACTCCATCTTAATACATTTTTTTGTTTTCTCCTCTTTGATTGATCATGGCTAATAAGAATTCTAACAATTTTTACTTCACTAATCTAACTCTTCATTAAACTTGTGCATTATTTAGGTAGTTAATCTTCCTTCAAACCCCAGATCTTCTCTCTCCAGTCTCTTCTGCAATTGCGATTGATTATGCTTTATCAATTAATGTAGTCCAACTTTCAAAAACTTTTCAAACTAATGGGTGCCATTATCAGTTTAATAGCTATTTTGATTTTTCAAAGATTCAGATATAGCTATAAATCTGAATAGGACCTTGATTTCTTTCATGATTTCACATCTCATCCTGCCTCTCGTATTTTTTCTGTATTTCTTCTGCTCTAGAACATCTGCAGTACATGGATGACATCATTGTGTGGGGAAACACAGCAGGAGAAGTGTTTGAGAAAGGAGAGAAAATCATCCAGATTCTCCTGAAAGTTGGTTTCACCATGAAGAAGAACAAAGTTAAGGGACCTGCTCATGAAATCCAGTTCCTGGGAGTAAAGTGAGTGAGTAAAATATAAGTCAAGTGAGTTAACTGAGTGTGACCCAAAAGATTTCCTCAGAGCAGAATAAATTAATGACAGTCAATGGAATTGAAACAATATTGTAAGAAAATAAAACCTATATCAAGACAAAAATATGTTCAGAAACTGGTTTAAATGTCTATATTTATTGCATTAGTATATGTACAATACTTTCAATAAGAAAGACTGTAAATATTGTTGTAAAGGATTAAATATTCACTTTTGCTGTTCACTTTTTACACTGGCTAAATAAGCTTCATATTATTGGACATCATCTTGTAGAATAGAACTGTAGAATTCCCTGTCAGAGGAAGTGTTCAAGATCAGGTTGGATGGGGCTTTAAGCAGTCTGATCTAGTCAAAGATGTCTGCACTCATGGCAGGAAGGATGATCTGGTGTCTGGCCTTTAATCATTCCCTCCAACCCAAACCATTCCTTGCTTCTAAGATTCTAAAATGTTGAAAAGTATTTGTCCTAGTCCAGATCCCTGAAGGACATCACCTGTTATGGTTTTCCCTTGGACATTGAGCAAGGTAAAAGGACTATAACTTTTCCAACACAGCCCATGTTTGCCGTCTGTAATCACTTCCATGTCTTCCATATGTCTCAATATACATTACTCAACAATCTGTTCCTTGATCTTTCTAGTCACAGGGTGAAACTGACTTTTGTTAGTTCCAAAGGTCTTCCTTTTGGCTCTTTTTAAAAATTATTTTGATGGTTTTCTTTTTCTAGTTGCTGGGGACTTTGCCTCACTGACATTGCTTTTTAAATATGACAGATTTATTTAATGAGGATTATGAAAACTAGAAGTTTAAGATTAGTCCACTCCTGAAAAAATGTCAAAAAAAGATTGTATCTCAAAAGAAAATTTTGAAAAAATTAACACATGTTATTGGGATAATAATAAATTCTTGTTAGTGTTATTGCTATATAAGTTGAGAGAGAGAGGTGTGTTTAAACATAAAGCCAAGTCCAGATGCAATACCATTTGAGTGCAATTAACTAATACAGACACTGATCTTTTGTAAATTTCAGTGTACCTTTTGAGAGACGATCTAGCATTAATCAAGAAATTATAGTGTGGGAGAGGAACAGCTAGTTATAAGTCTTAAAAATTTTAAAAAACATGACAAATACCATTCAACTTCAGCTTACTGCTGAAGTAATCAAGCCTATATCCTAATATCTAGATTGCTTTCTTTTTACCTATGAAAACTTCAAACAAAAGTAACTCAGTAGTCACAATACAAAATGTTTTACACATAAGAATCACTTTTTCTTTAAAAGAGTGGGATTGATTCTGATTATTCATTTGAAGACTTTGGGGGTAACTATTGCTGTGCAAGGGAGAGAATAGACACCATTAGTCAAAGTCCAAACAGACCCATTCAGTTTAGTATTCATGTTCAGAATGTATTGGTTTTGATTTCTGTATTTATATTATTTTTGGTATTCAATCTAAAAAATCCATTGCAGTTTCCTGTAATGGTTTTGCTGTCTTTAAATAGTCAAATTATCATTCTAATCTACAGTGTATAATGTAAGTAGCTGAGCTCGGAAGCTGATTAAGACATTTCCATATAAATCAGGAAACCTTTCAAATAAGTAGGTATTAAATTTACATTTCTGTAATCACACAACTAGTAAAGCATGGAACTAATGCCTCATTTACAGTTTATGTATTACCTTTATTTGATAGCCCCCAAACCCAACATCCCAAAAACCATGTGGTGGGTAGTCTAACTGTCAGGAAAATGACAGCTAACATTTAGGAAATCAGACAGAGGAACCCCTGTGAATTTAAAACTTGTGTTATTCTGAAAGACACCTTTAATAAGCTGGCTTTCGAGTAATACTGCATAAGACTTCTTTATTTGTAATGGTCATTTTTTTTTTTTGTCAGTGGATTTGGATTATACTTCAGAAGGGCTGTTATCCAACATTCAGCATAATACAATGATTTTTTGAAAGGAAATGTAGGGTGAATTTTATTTATTTGTTTCATTTTATTTGAATATACTTAGAAGTGTTAAAATTTTCATAATTTGTTGACGGTTTCAGTTTACACCATTAATTTACCATTTCTTTCTGTTGTTCTTTTCCCTCGAGGTTTGTGTTAGTCATTTTTAGACACTAATCTTTAATTAGTAATTATAAAGTAATATAATGCAAACAGCAATTTGAATTGCTTTAAAACATCAAATACTCATTGTCACAATGAGGATGTATAACAACTCTGCATTACCAGAAGATAATATGGTTGTTTTCTAGGGCAACTTTTAGCTCCTGGTTTCTATTGTTGCTACCAGAAAAAAAAATCTACAGGCTGGTACTACATGCCACGGAACAAAAAGGACACCATGTTGCAGTGGCTGAATAGATAACACATGTCAGCTGTGAGAACTACAGTGATTTACTTTAATAGAAACATTTGAAATTTCTCTGAGTCACTTATCAGTGTTCAACAGCTTATTCCATTAGCATTTTCATATTTTCTTATGTTTTTAAAATCAGTCTGAGCAAACAGTATTAAGATCATATGTAATTTACTCTTGTGCATTTTGTGGGATGTATTTTTAGGGAGAAAAAACCAGCATTAATACTCTAGTCTGTTGAGCTATAAGTTGACTCATGTGAAAAGTATAAAAAAAGAATTATGTCAATGTTTTAGCTATATTGTGGGATGCATATTTGAAATTAGAGTTTTCCAAAAAATGCATTTTGGTAAACCTGGCACAAAAATTGGAGAATGCTGAAAAATCAGAACAGTGGCAGTATAGCAAAATACTTAAGGCTTGATAAGAATAGTGGAGGCATGCTGATTGCTCATTACACAGCTAAAGTTCTCTTTGAAGGAATAGATATTTCAAGGACAGATCTTACATTATGCAAAAAAACCCAACTAAAACCCGTTAGTATTTGCAGAGCAGAAAATAATTCAAAAGCAAGAAGCTTTTAAGCAATAGAATTTCCATATAGTTTTTCTAAGGAGAAATTTGCATTTTTTTGTATAATAAGTTGCAGTTCAGAATTAAATTATGCTGAGTTGTGTCTGGTTTACTTCACTTTTAGACATTATTATTATTATTATCATCATTATTATTATTCAATACAGTATGCTGTGCTCAGATTATCATTGATTATGTCAAACATGTTGTAACATAAGCAAACTTCTAATCTTTTGGACTCTAACATCTCCTGCCTCTTGTTTCATCTACTCTTTCAGTCTGATTTCACTATAATCTCTATTACTCATACTTATGTAATTAGATCTGTGTTTTATAGTAAACTATACACAAAATATTCCCCAATACAAGAGAGCTTGAAGTAATTACTGAATGTAATATTTGGAATCTCCAGGTCAGAAATCTCACTTTTATATCTTTTAAGTGAAGATTAATAGCCACTGTCAAATGGATATTATTTAACCTAATTGTTATACAGAATAAAAAAGGTGCATCTTGCACTTGCTTTTTATTTTGTTTAGAGGGCTAGAGGATGTCCTTTAGAGATAGAACAAGAGATAACATAATTGCAATTATATATTAAAATCTACCTTTTCTCTTTCTTTAGTGTACAGGGTTTGGTTCGGATAGAGTTAATTTTCTCCAAATGTACGTAGTTCTCATTCCAATTTGTTCTGAAAAACACCCTTGATAACACAGAGATGGTTTTGTTATTTCTGAGAGGTGCTTACACAGGGTCAAGACCTATTTTGCTTCTCATTCCACATGACCAGTGAGGAGGCTGGGGCTGCTCAAGAAGTTGGGAGAGGGCACGGCTGGGACAGCTGACCCCCACTGATCAAATAGATATCCCATACCTTATGGTGACACACTCAGCATATAAATCTGGGGGAAGAAGAAGGAAGGGGAGAGCTTCTGATTTATGTTATTTGTCTTCCCAAATCACCATTATGTGTGGCAGAATCCTGCTCTCCTGGAGATGGCTGAACACCTGCTTGCCCATGGGAAGCAGTGAATTAATTCCTTGTGTTGTTTCTCACTTTTTCTCTATGTACCACAGTGTCTTTATCCTACCCAGGAGTTGTTTCTTATAACCACTCATAGCCCTTTTGACTATTTGCCTCATACCACTGGACTGGGGGGAAAGTGGCTGCAAATAAACCACAACATCTAGTCACGGCATTTGGCCAACCCTTAAGCCAAAAAAGCGTGAAAATAAAGTCATGTAAACCATTATATTTGCCCTGAAAAATCAGGAGATCAACTTAGTTTTGATTCAGAAGAAATATGAGCACAAATGACTTCTTAATGACAATCTATTATTAAGGTTATAAGGTTTCAAAAAAAAAAAGAGTATCTTTGAGAGAGAAAAAAAATTGTTCTTCCCGATGGATCAGATTTCTTCATAAGAATAGTAGTGTAGCACACTGGTTTTGCCACACTGAGATCCTCTAGTCCTCTAGTCAAGTCTGAATTCACAATTTTAGATTTTGAAATATTCCAACATGTATAATAGAAGTTATTTTAAGTTGCCACTGCTTATAGATTTGTTTGCAGTGACTGAGTGACCACTTGCGATTTTTTCTTTATAAATGCTGGAATTTATTTTTGTCCCTTTTAAAAATTTACTGTGAAAATCTAGAACATATCCTTGACCCTAAAGTGCAGCTTCAGCAACAGCAAACAACATAAAATACAATTTTTTTTGTGATCAAGCATGTCAAGGTGACAAAAACCTGAAAACCTGATAAATTGATTCTCCCACTGCCACACATATCCTGCTTTTCCTGACTAATGTATTGG
This sequence comes from Agelaius phoeniceus, assembly GCF_051311805.1. Lineage (NCBI taxonomy): Eukaryota > Metazoa > Chordata > Aves > Passeriformes > Icteridae > Agelaius > Agelaius phoeniceus. The sequence goes on along the minus strand of NC_135266.1, from coordinate 53,717,373 downwards.
AAAGGCACAATTATATTTACTGTAGAGTGGGAAAGTCAATGTATTACCTACAGAATACATAGGGCACAATACATCAGACTTTACTTGGTTAAATAAAACATTGCCTTGTGTTACTTTCTAATAACCCAACTATAATTACATTTCAGAAAATAATATTGTCTTTTTGTTAAATATGGATTTCAGGTACTTTCAATATTCATACCTTGTCCAAGTCTCCTAAAAGTAGTATGCCATGTCCTGAAATAAACTGACAATACATTCACCCCTAGTGTCTGAATCAAATATTTATATGGTAATTACATTCATATTGCAAATAACAGTAGAGCATTAAACCCCTCCAATATATCTGAAGTACAGAATCTATGCCCTTTCTTTCAGGGAACATGTAAGTGAAATCCCTCTAATGAAGCAATAAACTAGATTGTGAAATTCATTTGTTATCTTGTTTGATTCATTTATTACTACCAGTTGGAATTTAATACCGTGTAAAATCTGTCCCACCAGTTTCCTAACACACATTTCCTGGTGATGAAAAACATTTTCTTTCCTGCTGTTACTTTATAACAGGGAAGCATTATATTAATTTAAGAACAAATCCTTTCATTCTCTCTATTATATTGATCATATACAAATCCAAGTCTATGGAAGAGGCAATGTCCCCTACCTCAAAAGAAATTCCCTGTTACAATGGGAAGTTAAAAGAAGAGCAAGTGGAAAAGTTCCAGTTGTTCAAGCAGAATTCTCCATTGTACCTCACAATGCACATGTCATTTGGTCATGTAGATTAAGACAATTAATTTTTTGTTGCTTTTCACACCTGACAAATCAATCAGACAATGATATAATCAATAACAACAAAGGCTTAATGGAACTCACAGTAAACAAGATTTAATTATTGCACTCTCCCTATAGGGGGTGCACTCTAGGCAACTAGACTATAAAGTGCATTAATTTTGCCTCTTTTTATTTTTTGTGTTCCTGTAGAGATTTCTATAGCAACTAAATTAAATTATAATAGCTAAAGACTTTTATAAATTAATAATGCTGCAAAATTGGTTTGTCTGGAGATAGAACAGCTTTTTTCAATACCCAGAGAATGTTTAAATGGAAGTAGTAGTGATATAGAGACAGCATGAATTTAAAGCACATGAAACAGCTACTGCATTTGTTTTTCAAACTAGTTCTGAAGAGAAAGCTACATAAGCCCTTTTACCATTGTCCTGATGTTTTCTGCAAAAGGGTTTTACTGTTCTTTTAAAATATAACATTCTGAATTGTGTAAACATAGTAAAGCATGAGCTTGTTTTTAGTCATGTTCTTTCTGCTATGAAAATTTTATTGTATATACACATGACTGAAAGGGGGCTATGGAGCAAAAAAGCTATCTATTACAGTCTGATCCACATCCTGTGAGAGTTTCAGTGTACCATGGAATTCCCTGTAGACTGATAAAATTTAAAGGTGGTATGCCTACTATAAATCTTTTAAAGCCATGTCTCCCATTAAACCTGTAGGTGTGGATATCATTATGTGTTTTTGATGTGACTGCTGTAAGAGCTGGTGTCGCAAAGGTTCTTATGAAGAACTCAGATGAGTAGCCTCTACTTTAAAAGTAATCTTCAAACCTAAATTTTCTTACTGAAGTACCTCATAACATAAAAATGACATCTAAAGTACCTTCCCTTTCATCCTGAAGTTGCTTAGAGGCTTATAATTCTGATTACAAGAAAGCTAAAAAACAGTTTTCTATTAATATTCCAGTGTAAGCAACTGTGATTCCTCCCTGTTCACAATCAGAAAAAAATCAATTTCCTATAATGAAATTTTAGAGAGGACTTAAATAATAATTTAATAGCTGAAATCAGGATGACTTCAAAAAATGACAGCTCAGATTGATGTCTGGAAAACAGATTTATCTACTATCTTTTAAAATGAGATATTATGAGAATTTAATATAAATAGTAGTAGAAGAAGAGACTATAAGGCCTGTATGTGATTCAGAGTTTTGGAATAAAAAGACTAGAATGTTATCAGTGTAAATATTAAATGAAGTGAAAACTGACTCACCACTAGTTTCAAAACTGGGGTTATCCAGAGATAATGACTGCATGTGCATAACAGGGATTTATTCTAGTCCTGACTCTTGTCTTCTCCTAGTATCAGTTATATGCGAAAATGCATAACATTTTCATAATCAAAATGGAAAAGAACAATGAAAGACGAACAAATTAGGAATGAGACTATTTGCTATTATTGGGGTGACAAACTGTAAAACCAGTAGAGAATAGCAATTATTGAGGCCAGCTGTGAAACCATGTTTTCTTATTGAGAAAGTAGTCTGATGAGTATTGTGGCAGTTGGTCTAAAGTACTTCAAAAATTTCAGAACAGAGAATAGCATGCAAAAGTAAAGAAGTTACCATGAAAACCGATCACACCATCATTTTTAAAACTGAAACTCTGCTGAAGCTATACTGATCTCGAATAAAAGATTCGGCAGTAAGTATCCTCTCATTTCAGACTAACAGGCTGAGGTACAATGTCTTGTGCCTGGATGCTGATAAAACATTAATTCGCATTACAAATGCCAAGTTTAATTTTAATGGTGATTACACTAATATGCTGTACTTGCAAGCTGTGGTGGAGAATTTTTCACTAAAAACATGTGCTCTTCTGGAAAAGTTTATCTAGTCCAGAATCAAGTAATCAAATAATTAATCTGGGTCCTGTGTCATGCTGAAGTCAGGCTAGTGCCTCCTTAAAGTATTATAATCTGTGTATCTGTTTATTACAACAGGTGGTCAAACCACAGACTGGATAATGAGGATGATAGAATCCTGACCTCAAAGAGTAATCCCATAATTTTCAAGAAAGAAATAATTGCTCAGGCTTTCTACGAGATTAATCTCATCCAGGTTGGGCAGTTGTCATGGAGTAACCACAATTTGCAGGTAGGCAACCCCAGCTGCTCACTCTTCTTCCCCCACAACCCTGAGGAGACCAGGGGAAGAGGAAAGAAATAATGAAGCAACAACAATTGTAGGTAAAGATAAAAAAACCAAAAAGTTAATTAAGTGAAGGATAAGTGGAAAAAGATAGAAAACAAAATGGTACAAAGTGATGCAAAGGCAATAGGCAGTCAGACAGTTACTCTGACAACTCCTGAGCAAAAGTTTGCAAATCCTCCTAAAACTGCTTCTCCCAAGTTTAGTGAACATGGCATTATGCACATGGAATATTTTTTTGCTTAGTTCATGTTATCTGTCTGGTTGTGTCCCCTCCCAATTACAGTGCTCCCCCAATTTATTCACTGATGGATAAAGTGAGAGGCAGACAAGGCCCTGATACCTGCAGACACCATTCAGCAAATGCTAGAACACTTGTGCGTGTCTAACCAATTTTGTTTTGGTAAAAAAAAATAAATGCCACCAATGGCACTATATGTAGGAAAATTTTCTCTTTCATAACCTCTACAACAGATAAGAGTATTGGAATATGATCCCAATATTACTGGATGGAACGTGCCTGGGCTCGTCCGGCCCTTGCTGCTTGACCAAAGACAGCAGCTGTGGTGTTTCACCTCAGAGATACCTTTGGCTGGCTGGATGCTGCAGCTGGCACTTGGAACAAGTCCAGGCAGGCAGGAACTCAGGTTTGCCTCTGGTGGAAAGGCTTTAGGCGAGGTGAAGAGGAAAAGGAGACGGATTCTGCCAGAGGGTTTAATCCAGAGTTTTATTCCAGGGTCACAGATCTCTGAATCTTGTAACAGCTCCAAAAGAATCCCGACCGCATGGTCCCGTGCCTTTTTAAGCCCAGGCAAAAGGGGAGGGGAAGGGGTAGGTGTACCACCAACCAGGTGGGAGGGGGGCAGTCTCAGGGGACAATGACACCTGGACTGGCCAATGACCCCAGGGCTGAGAGGCATCTTTGGAACTGCACCAACCAGACACCGCCCTTGCTGGAATGCTAACATTGATGGACAGCACCCAGCAAGGGGGCAAGGGGGAGGGGAAGGGAGAGGTTGGCACACCTGAGGGACTGGGATAGGTGAAACAGGATATTGCTTCACACCAAAACATAAGAGAACTGGTGGTTTTATTTCCATGAACAGTGTACAGTCCCATCAATCAAATTGTGCACATAAATTTTGCAATTTCAAACCCAAATTATTTTTTTGATCTTTCAGGTAGAATGTCCCACAATGCTTACATTACATTAACTCTCTTGTACACACTTCAGTACTGTTACTGTGATTTTTCACTGACTTCATTTAGGCTTTAGGAGTCTTAAAAGAGAGTTATTACATGTTCAATATTTCCACAGAAGACATAAATAGAGAAGCTGAAATAATAACTTAGATATCTATACTTGCTTAGCTGTACATGTTTTTAGAGTTTTGACTGTATTTCTTTTGACTATTAGCCATCTGACATCCATTTAGTTGCTGCATTCAAACAACTAAAAGCAGTTGTCTCTCATTTGGAATTCAATTCACTTCCTCAATCATTACTGAAATATTGTCAGTGCTGACAACATCATCATTTATTCCATCTCTTGCCAAATTTCAATTTAGCATAAAAAACTTCTGAAGAGATTAACTTCGCATGACCTCTCTGGTACAGTTTTCAGTTCTTTATTAGAATTATTTTTTTGTTTTTCACGCTCTTGTTTGATTTGTATTACTGTACCATTAAAGTCTCACTGTTTCTTCTGATACTGCTTCACCTTGCTGCTCCCCACATCCAGATGTTAAGACTCTGGATTACCTTTCACCAGGTAACACTATTAGTCTAAACTCAAGCTATCAGATATATGGTCAGCAAGCATAAAAAAAAATGAGGTGGTAAGATATTGATCAATATATAAGCCTTACTGGCAATTGATTTTCTAGATTCCTCAAGAAGATGAGACCCTGTTTGAAATACTCCACAAAAGTTTAATGCAAAAAGCTGCTCCACCGTTTGGATATGCTGTTTTTTAAGCAGTTTTGGATCTCAATACTGAACTAAACTTGCTTATCAAAATGGATGCAATCCATGTAATTTTCATGGGCAAATTTGGACATAAAACTTCAGAATATATTGAGAAACCTTTTACAACCTCATAACACTTTCCTTAAGACCAGACTTCAGTGCCACTAAGATGATTAAATAGCAGAAGCATCTCATATAGGGAGAGAAAGAAATGTAATTATTCAGACTGGAGAAGAGAAAGCTCCAGGGAACCTTATCAGTGTGTGCAAAAAACTGATGATTGAAAAAGACCCAACCAGACAATTCTCACTGGCAATCACTAACAGGACATGACACAACTTGTGTACACTGGAAAAAACATAAATATAGGGAGTTGGAGACTGGCCCTGCTGTGGCATCTCTGGGGCATAGTATGAATGCCCTGGGCTTAAAATTGTGTCCTGAGACATGGGCAAGCTGGGGGAGGTCCCCAGGCATCCAAGTCCATTAGTGCACTCAGGTGCACTAGTAAATGTAATGGGACCTGTGGGATCTGAGACATCTATTTTAAAAAATGATAATTTATTTTTAGACAAGTTTGTCTTAATATCTCTCATTTTTATCTTACTGTCACCTAAATTTAACCTGGACATTCAACTTTCAACAACATTTGTTTTAATCTTGAAACTATAGCGTAAATACTGTCTCTATTATGTAAAAATGTAGGTAAACTCTTCATTGGTATTAAAGTCTTGTCTGTATCATTTAGAATTCAGTACTACAATGAGATCCCTTGACTATCAAGGTTTAGATTAATTTTCTTGCTTAATATTCTGTCTTTATTCCTAGTTTGTTTTAAGGTCTCAATAAGCAGAAAATTTTCTTGGATGTAGAATTACACTTCCATGTACCACTGATGCAAATAATAGTTTGTCAAAAGCTAGTTTAGAAGTTTTTAACTGGTGCTCAATTATTACAATTAGACAAATAGACACTGTGCAGCCAGGCCACAATAACACATAGTTAAGAGTTCAATCCTAACTCTTGGAAAAAAGGAATGTGGGTTCAGGCCTTTGAGGTTAGCTCTGTCCCATAGACTGTGAAATAGATGATTTGGTACTGGCAATTGACAACTCCCATTTTGAAGACCTTCTTTCATGTGTTTCTCAGATACCCAAAAGAAACTGTCTCTAAGTTAAAAATACTGCTGTAAATAAGCAAAATGAAAAAAACCACAGCATTTCATTTCCACAAAAACAGTAAAATCTGTCTTTCCCCACTCTTCCAAGATGTCTTCTGCTCCTGAAGTGAGAAGTCACTAAATTATCCCACAATTTTCATAAATATATTAATTAAATATTAAACCAAACCCATAGATGGTTATTTTTTTCAAGTTAAATTTTTAAAAAAATCAATCCAGAGGAAGGATATTCTTTATATAGTTATGGTTAAAGAAATACCACAATGCCACAAGTCAGTTTTCAAGTCATTGTGTCCTACTTGGCCCAGAGGCAAGACTAGCATTGATCCTGGAATCAATTATATATTTGCCACTTTAAAAATGGGGGAAAAAAACCCACCTTTTCTGATTCTAATACTATTTCAATTGTACTTTTTGTATTATATCATTGTTATCAGCACTGTATATATTACTTTTATGATCATTGTCATGCACAGATCTCATTTTAATTTGTTTTAATATTAATATAAATACTATTGCAGAAGCCTCTTCCTTTGATACTTCCCAGTAACAAAGTTTTAAAAAGTTTTAGAATTCTGTATCTGAATGAGGAATATTCTCTGATGTGGTTATTTAAGACTTGAAATTTAATAGCATAAAGAAATGCTCTCTTGAGGTATTTCAACTAGATGATTGCAGGTAGTCCACTGAAAAATGTAAGTAATGCAAGAGGGGTATTTTTGTCATAATATAATCACATCCCTAAGGCTGTAAAAGATACGAGATTTTGCAGAATATCTATAATTCCCAAGGGGAGTGATTATCTTCTGACAACTACCCACTAGATTTGCCTTGCTGCTTTTATAAGAAGTCTGCATTGTGTGAGATAATGCAGCTTAATTTCCTAAAAGATAAAGTCAGTTTGACAGCAGTTTCAGCATGTTTCACACAAAATAATCTGTCATTATGAAATAATGTAACATTAAGAATGTTCTCTAGCTATTGAGAGTCCTCCTCCATTTCAGTCATCCAGTACAATAATAAAGATGAGAAAAATGATACCTTCAACAATCTAAGGATATTGGAAACTTACAATAATAATTGGGAAATATTATGGAAATTTCATTCTCTATAGAAAGTTATGATATATTTCATGGTAGTTTTCTTTGTTTTGGTTTGGTTTTGTTTATTTTTTCCCCAGAATATTGCAATAAGTAGAGTTCAATACTGTGCTTGCAAGAGTACAGATGAAACTGGGCTACCTTTAATCTAGCTTTTTGAGTAGCTGTAGTGAATAATAGCCCTTAACTTAGCAATGCCAAATGCAATTTGTTTCCTTATATGATTTTGAAGTCCTTTCTAACAAGTCACTGCTAGAAAGCTGCTGATATACAGTCTATCTATTAAAGTTAATTTACTATGTCCCAGTGACTCTGCATTATGGCAGATTAAGTTGGAAGCAAACTGCAGAACAAAGGATGACATACTTAGCATAAGTGACATATTAAAAGTTAAATATTAACTAATTATCTAAACCCATCCCTTCACCACTGACAGGAAAAAATGTCTCCAGATAGTAAATCTTTTTATCGCTCATCTCAAATTTAGCAAATTCTTTATTGCTTTTTTCCTCAACATATAAATTCATCTTTTAAGAAACATATTTTTGTTTTAATCCTCTGTCGCTAGACTTTAAATTGTGCAAATCTCCATTGAAGCTACATTTTGGTGTTAGTATAAATATTCCAAAAAGTAAAAAATGGTAAAACATGTTATCATCAGTTCTTCCTACACACTGATGCAATAAGAGGTCATTCTATTACCTAGTACCACAGTGCTATACTTAATTGAACGATGTATGTGTTAGAAAAATCCAAAGAAAAAAACAACCCCACCCACCTGCTTAATCACACCCAGAAGACAAAATAACAAAAATAGCAAAAAGAATCTCAAATTCACAAAATTCTATTTAATTAAATTTAATTAAGACCATTAAATTTAAATTACAAAGAATCTACTTCTTCTTTCCAAATTGGCACATTCTAAAGAAATAAGAATAGTGGTTCCAAAAATAAGTAACAAAGGATTTGCTAACATATGTAAGTTTGTGTCTTTTTGTGTCTTTATGCTGAATATTTCAGTCACAATCACTAAACATGAAAATAGATGAATTCTTATTCATACTAGCACATTATTTTTATTGGCTCAATAGGCTGAACTGGATTGGATATCAATATTAGAAATTACTTTTAACAATGTTATTTGGAACTGGGAAGGACTAGTAGGATATTGAATTATTGGAAAGCTAAAGTGACAGAATAATGTTAAATAAATAAGAATACTTGTCAACTCTTTTAAAAATGCATTTCCCTGGCTAGCTTCATGCTTTTTGGCTCTTTTCCATAGATGTGCATGGCAATTGAGTTTTACATACACAAGTTATCAGAGAAACTAAATTTGTCTCATGTGCAAGTAATATTGGTAGAAATACTCTGTCATGGTTTGACACTGGCACAATGCCACTGCCCCCATGCAAATACACTCTCCTTGGTGTCTACTGTGAGATGTGACCAGGAATAAGCAAAGCAGGCCCCCCACTTAAGAAATAAAGAAAAGAAAACTTTATTAACTAAACTACAATTCTAATTAACAAGAAACACACAGGGAAAATGAAAACTTTCCAAAAAGATTTCCTCCTCCCCCCACCAAATTTCCAATACATCTATCCCCCAAATCACCAACTCTCGGTCCAGCACCACCCCTCAGACAATCAATTCTCAGTTCATCAAGAGGAGAGGAGTCATTCTTGTACCATGGGCTTCCCCAGGAGCACCGTTGAAACCTCGTGTGTTTCCGTGTCACTCATGGCACCGCCCGGAGTACATCTGCCATCGTGACCTCTTCCTTCCATGTCCAGTGCTCTCACCACTGAACACAGACCAGAGCTGCTTCTAGGGTCGTCCTTTTAAGGATGCTTTGTCCCGTTCCAAAAAGAGCACAGTCTCTCCTTTGGGACACCAGTCCCCCCCAAATTTCACCCGCTGGGGCCAAGGGGTCTCAACACTGAACCGTCTTGGCTCTGAGCCATTGCCTCCCCCTGGATGCAGTCTCTGTGTCACAAGGAAACATGGTTCTGTCCATGGCTATAACAAGAAGAGTCCAGTTAAAACCACTCCATCATCTCTTCCCACCTAAGATTCTTCTCTACTCTTCCAACATCTTTCACTTGCCCAGACCTTCACACTTGCACATTTCCTTCTACCATTTCATCTCTATCTCTCTTCTAGGAAAGGTTAATGTTCTGCAAAGTTTTCATTTTCCAAAAAAACTGGGTTAAAAGCTCAGGCTCTGACCGCCCGGAGCCTCCCACAGTGGCCAGGCACCTTCTTGCTGCACCGCCCCCCCCCCCCCCCTTCTTCTCCTTCTCGGCCATGCTGCCAGTACACGTTATCAAGTTTCAAGGTAGCAGTCATAGGCACAGGCTGTACTCACTCTCTCTGTCTCTCTCTCTCTCTCTCCTGGGGGGGCTGCCCGATACCTCCTGGTGCTTCTCCCACCCTTCCATCCTCGGGGGCCTCTTCACCTCCCATCTCTGTCCAAAGCCCCGGCCTACCTCACCTGGCTGCATGGCTGCCCCTCCCCTGCCCAGCAGCAGCAGCTGGATGGGGGGGAGACCTGAACTCTTTCCCCCCGAAACCCAAGACAACTTCCCACGGGTGTGCTCTGCTTTTTAACCCTGTGTTCTCAGAGGCGTGTCCAATGTCCCCAGAGGCCATACCAGGTGCCAATATTAAAATCTGAACACCTATTGATGACCACAGCATATCCCAGAAAACCTACTTGCTGTCAAACCACAACATACACTTTCTTTTTGTTCACTCAGAGAATATAAATGATAGCAAATAAACTACTTGAACAAGCAGATCTTGAAAAGAAAAAACAAACAGCTAGGAAAAGGAGCATAAAATGCTACAAAGAATGGCTAGTGGGAAACAAAGCAATGATATCTTTAGAGTAAATTTGAGCAAAAGAAATAGAAAGGTACACCATGATGTCCTTGCCTTAGTCTTAAAAAAAGAAACAAATCAAAAGGTAGGAAAGTAGCCTAAAATGTATTGATACAAATGGTCCATTTAATTATGAACATTTAATTAACCTTTCCCTTGGAAAAGGTCAGAATTGTTCATCCCTAGCATTTAGTCCTATGGGCTTAAACTAAGAAATGATTTTAGATAACTGAGCTTATTAAGTTATTTACCAGTCTTGAGAAACAACAGTTTGAGAAAAAAAGGACAAAATGGTTTTAATATTCAAAATGATACTGGAAACTCAATGGGCTCATGGACTAGGCACTTTATATAGCATACAGTGTAAAGCCTTTCATATATGTGCAGTAAATCCAACAAACCAGATTTTCTTCCACACATGCAGATCACTCATGCAAGATATATGCATTTGAATTAGTATTGAAACATTTTAAACACTGCAAATTCACTTTCAGGCACTGTTTCAAACCAAATCCCACATATACCCACCTCAACACAAGACACGTACCTGGGAGACACAATGTTGAAATGCCAGGAAGAATTCATAGGACTCAAGATTTTGCTTGTAAGTATTTATTTACATCTTTTTCTTCCATTTATTTTACATCTTTTTCTTCCAAGCCTTTGACATTGTTTGACAATATTCTTTTTTATGGACTTATTTCCCCCAACAATAGTTGTTCTGTGAAGAATAATTATACCTTCATTACACAGCACTGTACATGCCCAGACAAAAACAATAGTTCACAGTCTAAAATTCTTGTAATTTACCTCCTGTTGTCCCTGAAATGTGGGTTTGCAGTTTGGCAATTTAATAATGTGGGTATATCAAAAATAAAAAAAAAAAAAGAATAAAAAATTGTAGACAGTAAGTAGTAATATTTTGGTAAAATGAATGACATTTGAAGAGTGATTTTAGAGAAGAAGTCTGCACTTATGGTCTGGAAGGGGAGATGCTCACCTCGCTGCGCTGGAGGAGGAGATCTTCACCTCTCTTCAACATAGGTCAGCTGTATTTTGAATTCATATGCAGGATGAAGGATTTTACTCATTGTATATTGTTATATAAGTTATGAGAAAACTACTTATCCTAGCATTTCAGCAGAGTTTACTTTAAAATGTCAAGTCACACTTACTTAATTAAAGCACCACTGGTATTTGGAATTATTTCTAAGACATCTTTGAAGGCTCACTGTTTAGAAGTATGAAAGAAAATTTAATATTAAAACAAGTAGAATCACCAGACAGAAATCAATTATTGGAGAGCATAACATGACTCTGAAGCTCTTGTTTTGTAATAGTTTTTCAGTAATAAAATTTTGCCATGGAAACATTTTAGATTTTAATAAAGTTGAGAAATGGATATATTCTGTTTGCTAGAGGGATACTAACCTTGGTACTTGTGATGTGGAAGAAATTTGAACATACATAACCATAAAATGCAATTCAGAAGGGAAATATGTCTGATATTCTGACTAAACATTTCAAACTAAAACAAGAAATAAATTTAGAATCAAAGTGAAACTACAAGAAAGCAAAACAGATTCATTACAGAACTTGAATTACCCAGAGGTAAGCTCTATATGAGTCTCCAGATCTCTATATAAAGAGATAGTTTTGCAAAATGAGAGACTGACAATGTTGACAGGTGAAAAAAAAAAAACAATCTCTAGGACAATAAAGGAGTGATCAGGAAGAGATTTCTCTCTGAACAGAGAACTCACACATCATCTTCGGAAAACATGGTTTACACATTCTGAAATATTTAAGGTTCTCTGTCTATATAATATATATATTTTTTTTAAATTTAAGGCTGGTTTTCATGCATTTTTATTTTTTTCTCATATTAAATACAGTGAAATAGCCTTTTACATCTTGTCTCTCCTTGAATCTGTCTGAATCCAAATTGTTAAGTGATATAGATTATACATTCTTACCTCCATATTTTTAAAGCAAAGTGATTGCTATGGGTGATCTATTAGGGTGATGTATTTCCAAAATTAAAAAAAAAAATAGAAAATGTTTTCATATGTATTCTTCTGCTAAGAAGTATATAAAAAAAAATTGAGACTGTTATGAAAATGAAAATGTGGTCCTAGTCTGTTCTGACACAATCATTTAGTCTGATTTTTTATTTTAAGAGTAATCTAATTTTATAATGAATACCAATCTTCAAAATGGGACTGGAATTCCCTTGCAAGGAATCTAAATGGGACTGTAATTCCTTTGCAAGGAATCAAAACAGAATATGATAAACAAAGTGGTTTTTAATGCCTCCTGAGTTAAGCCAAATACTCCTATAAACCCTTAGATTTCTATTGCACAAGACTTTTATAGCTCTTAATTATTTAGAATAGAGGGACTTTAGTTATTGACAATAAAGAAACTTTGGTGTATAAAATGAAAAATAAATAAATATACTGTACTAACTGTGATCCCGCAAAGTTCACAAGTGCAATTTAGGATTCCAAATCCAAACTGATATTCTGAAAAGTGTTATGCAGATGCTATTAAACTGACTGGTTACTTTGGTTACCCAAATTTTCCATTCCAGCTATATTGGTATAAAAATTTGCTTTTTCAGTTATGCTGACACTTGAAGTTTATGGTCCAATATATCCTAATTTTAATTCTGCTTCAGTGATTGGAGTTTGACTCACAGTTGCCCAGTTAAGACCTAACAGTCAGGTGTTTTGGAATCATTGCTAAATCATCTGCAAATATGTGCTATTCGCCATAGGAAGAACAAGTGATGATATGAAAACATTAGTGATCAAAGCATTCTTTCAGGATACATGAAAGATGTCCTTTTTCCCATGCTTCTGCCACAGATAATTTAAATTTCTGAGTGCAGTCAAAGAATCACAAAATGAGAATATGAAGATTGCAGAATGATTGACCTTGGAAGTTCAAGCAGGTTTAACTGGACCAGGTTGCTCAGGACTATGACCTGTTGTTGCATTCTTTACAGATGGAGATTCCACAGTGTCTCAGGACAGTCTATTACAGTTGCTCAATTTCAAATAAAAAAAAATATTTTTCCTGTGTTCAGATGGAATTTCATCCTTTTTATTTTGTCCCTATTTCCTCTAGTCTTGTCAGTGGGCACTACAGAGAGAAGTCTTGATGCCATTTCTTCATTCTCTCCTGTCAGGTATTTATACACAGTGATGAGATCCCCCTTGAGCCTTCTCTTCTCCAGGCTAAAGAGTTCCAAGCTCTCTCATCCTCTCCTCAAGTGCCCATCCCCTAAATGGTCTTAGTGGCCTTGTGATGTACAAGACAAAGTAAGTCTAGATCTTTCCTGTGCTGGGTAGCCCAGAACTGGACACAGTACTTCTGATGTGGCCTCACCAGTGCTGACTAGAGAGTGTTGGGGTTCCAGTTGTGGGCTTTTCTGGGTCTGGATTGAAGGCCCTTGAGACGTTAGTTCATGTTCAGACTCAAGTGCTTATTATTTCTTATCAGTAAAACAGTCTCACAACCACGAGTTCATCAGCTTCTCATTAGAAGGCACAAAATGGCTCACAGTCTCTTGTTACAAGGTCTTTTAAGGTTAAACTATCCAATTAAGAACTGACACATAGATTATTTTCTCTTTTAACCCAATAACTGATCCCAAAGAGCCCGCCATGTGGACTTTTCTGCCAATCCCAAAATGCCACCCAAACCCATGAAGAAGAAGAAGAATAAGCATGAGGAAGAAACCCAGGATGACACCCTGTGCCCTCCATCTTGCTCCATCCACAGCATACTGAAAATCCCAAAACATAAATTTCTCACCAAGTGATACACCTACACTACTCTCTATAATCTATTTCACATTTTTGTGGATTCTAGTCCATCTTGAAGTCTAGGAAACTTTCTCCATGAATGAGGGTCCAAGTCAGTGCTTCCCTGGCTGTCAGGGCACCCCAAAGTAGACAGAGAAATATTCCTGGTGCTCTGGGTTTCCACAAGAAAGGAAGGATCACCACCCTTGACCTGTTGGGACACTTCTCCTACTGCAGCTTTGGGTGCCATTGTATTTCTGTGTGACAGGGGCCCATTGTTGGCTCTGGTTCAACGTGCTGTGCACAAGAACCCCATATCCTTTACTGCAAAGCTGCTTTCTGGGTATTTATGGGAGTTACATGGCTACAGGAAAAGAGTTGATTTATATATATATATATATATATATGTATATATATATATATATATATATATGTGTGTCTATTTATTTGTATACATGCATGTATATACAAATACATATTTATAGATATAGTTACATGCATATTTATACAGATATATTTACATCATTACAGAGGTATTCTAGGAGACATATTCCATTCAGATATATCAAACTTTCTTCAGTGCCAGCTTTCTGCTTATCTTGACATAGTTGCCTTATTCCTATTGTGTTCTAAAGATATCTGGTCCTCTTAAAAGAAAAGCATGATTTCACTATGCTGGCAGCGAAAAACAAAGAGTATTTCTTCAAATCGAGATGTGTTTTCATTTTACAAGGCGTGATATTTGAGAAGGATTCTGTATTAAATTATTGCTTCATCTAAAGAGTAAGGGCTTTAAAAACACTGTAATAATGTATTAATAATAATAAATAAATATAAATAATAATAATTTATAAATTAAGTACATTAATAGATCAAATATGTTAATCACAGCTGTCTACATACAAAATCAAGGTCCTAACATGCTAGGCAGGGAAGTGGGCTCTCATGCTGCAGTGAGTAGAGTATGCTCTCTTAACTGACTGGCTCAAGAGCTATTGTGAGCACAAATGTTTCTAACTTCTCCATTCAATCACACAGAAGACAGCATGTGTTAAGCATGTGTTAAGCATGGCCAAGTCACTGAGGAGAAACATCATACTGCAGTTGAACTGTGAGTATGCAAAGTGCCAATCTGATGTCCAAGGATCAGACTTCTCTAAAATTTTCTAAAATACAGTCAACGTAGACATATAGGCATTTTTTGGTAGACAAACATAATATTCTCTGGTCTGAGAATTCTGTCATTTGTTGACAAAGCTGTTTTTAATGTTATTTTACAAGGGGCTTTTTTGTGAGGTGTTTTTCCCCTCAGTAGATGTACAGACAAACATGGAACCACAGAAATGTTTCTCACTCAAATGCTTTTGAAGATGTAAATCTTCTCTTAGTCTTGTATAAATATACCCATTTCACTGGCACCTAGACATCATTGGCCATTTTAGAATACTTGAAGATAAAATGTTCATTTGACTTAATGCTAGCCCAGAAAAATATTTCAGTATTTCCCTTTTTTTTTTTCTTTCTCTTATTGCTTTCCTGTATGCTTGTTTCTTTGTCCTTGTCTTCTAGAACTAATATAATTTCTCTGCCTGGTTTTTGCCATTCTCTTGGCTTTGACTTGTTTGGCTTTATTTCGGGCATTTATTATCTCCCTAATTAAAGAATTAATGTATTTCAATACCAATAATTACAATATTACAATGCATAGTTTAGGCCTGTAATTTTTAACTGTCAAAAGTATGTAAAAAATAAGATGGTCATGACAGGAAAGTGGTAAAAATCGTAATTAATTGTCTGTTATTCTGAGCTGACTTCTTGTTGTGATATACCTTTTTGAGTGTGTTTCATAGCACCCTATGCAGATTTAGGAAAGAACCATGCATTTCCTTTCTACCTTTCTGAGTCTTGTATTTTGTGCAATGATGCCACAAAAGTAAGGATGACAGTAGAGAAAACATTTAAGATCCATCACTGATCCACTACATTCAGGCAATTCATACAATCAATCTTTACGCATCTATGCTTAAGAACAAATCTGTCCTTTATTGGTTCCCAAAATCTGGAAATATCACATGTAGAAATGTAGATATTGGCCATAAAGGTTAGAAAAAAGTGTATTTATATGTATTTGAGGAGCAGCGCACAACTAAAAAAATGTAGAAACAAAATGTGTGTGTATTGTTACCTGTCTATATTTGAAAAAGGAGAGACATGCTAAGGAGTACGACTGCTCTGCAAGCATTTTGAACAGTTCAAAGACAGAGTGTACTTTTTAATGCACTAAGATGAGCCACTTAAAATAAATCTATATAGGGGGTTCAGGCCCACTTCTGTGCCCAGTCAAGTCAGTGAGAATTTAGCCACAAATTTCAAAGAGATTTGAACCGAGCCCAGAATCAGATTAAGAAAATAAATGTTGCAAAAGTATTCCTGATTTTTTTTAAAAGTATCCAAGTGCAGTTCACTCAGTGTAACCCCAAAAAACTTAGTGCAGAATCAAAAAAACGAGCTGTATAATTTGATGCCAAATTAATCCACCTGGACCAATTAACCCAGAAAAGGCTTCCAGACTCAGCAATATAATATCAACAGAAATAAAATCATAAAGGAGAAAAGGGTTGAGTGAAGAAAACTTCTTAGGAAAATCAGAAGAGAATTAGGAATTATTATAAAAAAGCCTGAGATCAAAGATCTTGGAAATAAGTTTTCATCAGGGTTCAAGAGAATACAAATTATTTTATGATACTTATAATTCACTGAAAAAAAAGTTGACAAAATACTGTAACTCTGTTGAAATCTTTGCTTTTTTTTTTTTAATTTTGGTTTTGAGAGGGGAGGAAGAATAATTTCTGCTAAATTTTCTGGTATTTTAATTGGCTAAAAGTAACTGGAACACTTTATCTCTGAGCAGCTGCAATTCTACTAAAGCACAGTAACCAAAATATTTGATTACTTGAACAAGAACTGTACATTTATACAAGTGTGGGCTTCTGTAGCTTGCTGGAATCCCATCTCCTTTCATTTTTTAGCGATTGAAATTATGACAACATATAAACATGGAAAATTAGAAACTCTTGTGTTTTCCTTGAAGAAACTTTAAACTTATTTAAATTCTCATATTAGTAAAAACAGCATCTGAGGTAGTTGATAAATTGTCCACTAGAGCCCAAGTTGTGTGAAGAGAAGCAGAACAAATACAGGCCAAATTATCTTGACCAGTTATGAAGCACTACCTGGTAGCATGTATGAAAATTAAAAGAAACAGTTCTAAGTTCATGCTGCATAACTGCTAGTGCATAAACTGAATGGTGTCTTCAAATCTCTTTTTTTTTCTTTTTATGTTACCCTTTTCCTTGCTCACTTTTTTTTCCTCTCTCTTTTTCCTATCTTTCCAAAAAGTTTCCTAGTATTAGTATACTCTAGGTTTTCCATTTTTAGTATCAGCAACCTCAGACTTAGTGTTGTTCACACTCCTGGCAATGTCTATTCCTCTTGCTTAGAAGAAGATAATAATGTAAATACCTTAAAATGTATTCCAACTTAAAGGTAAACTATGTAAATATTCCAGATTCTTATGAGCTGGAATAGAAATTGAAGCTTAGACTATAAAATCTTAATATACATCTATCACAACAGCCTTGCTAGTATAAGTAGTGCTTTCATGAGTATAGAGGGCAAATATGGGCTGTTAAGGTCTTCAGAAATTCATACCTGTGCATTTTTAACTCAAATTATAAAATTGGTGATTTGTATTTGGACTAGTTTCAGAAGTGTTTTTTAAAGGAAAATAACTGTAAAAATTAATTTTATTTTATATGTATTTGACTATACATTATACATAGTTGTATTGAATTTTTTTTAATTGAAATAGCATTTCATATGAAAGAAAGCAGAACTTATTACTGTCTTTTCCCAGGCTCATTATAATCCTAGTCATAATGGTATCATCCACACAAAGAATTAATGTGGCTAAATCTGCATTTCATCAAGATTTTCAAGTGCACTAATTTGCATGATGCAAGAATAGTAACCGTAATCTCCTTTCCTCAGGCAGATTCATCAATATTTGGGACTTTGTAAGTGAAACTAAAAAAGAACAAGGCAGAATAAAGGAGACAAACAGTTCTACTGTAATTCAATCTTAATAAGAAATTGTCAATTCTTAATAAAGTCTTTTCCAGTCTACTTTCTATGTCTGTGGAGCATACTAGAAGTTAGAATTGTATTTTCAATGATTTGTTCCAGTATGTTTCCTTTAATAGAAATTAAATAATAATTCAGTATCCAATGTTCATAGCAAATATTCAGTGACAGATAACAGCTTCATGCTGAAGGATGGAAGGATCCAGAACTAGATGGCTGAATGTGTAACTCATGATTGAAGTCATTATAGTTTTTTTAATAGAGTGAGCCTGATTATATCTCATAGTTCATGGATGTAGTTATAAGAAAGAAAGAAAGTCATATTTAATAGCTTTTGAGAAGACTTGAAGCTGTCAATTTCACAGCATGTTTGTAATTGAGATTTAATTAGATCTGGTTCTGCTGAAATTTCACTCAGGACCAGTAGACACCAAAATGGAGTTTGGTGCAATTCAGAAGTTTTGGTTTGGTTTGAAGTCTGCAGCATCTTTGGCACAGTTTTCATAAATAAACTAAGCATTGTTTCATTGAGGATATTTATATAGTATCACTGCTCTTGGGGAAGGTATAAAATATTTTAAAATCTTGTCCAAGTGGTTCAGCCTAGGACATTTTATGGAACTTTTAATGTATCATGTAATTGTAATCCATTGCAGACAACTTTACAGGGGAATTGAGGAGACTTTGTTCTCTGATACTAAAAAACCTCATGAGTTTTAGAAGTGTGCTGCCTGGTCATTCAGCCAGTATTTTATGCCTTTTTATCCCTGATGACTTGCATTAAATATTATAAGGAAAAGCAAGAGCACATAAAGGAAATTAAAAATTCTTCTTTATTACTTTTATTCAAGATTCTAGATGCTTATCTATAATTATTTGTGCCACATTTATCAGTAGATGTGACTTTTTTATTGTTTTTATCTGATAAAATACTCATATCAAATTAGAAGTATTCAATTAATTACAAAATAGACAGCTGTAGGTAAAACATAAAAAATATTATTAGGAAATATTTGTAACTGTTTCATTTTAATTACTAGAAGTATTTAAAATACCAATTTTATTTCCTACACTCTGAATATTTTTTTTTGTAAAGCTATAAATGGGACAATGGGACTATTTTGATCTAAGAATAACCTTTTGAGTTGTATGCTTTTAAAGGAATTTTTTGACTTAGCTCTGAGACCAAGCTCTCCTTTCTTTGACATGTCTCTGTAGAACATTTTAATACAGAATAATATTGCTTCTGTGTAAAAGACCCCCCCCATTCCAATTGTTTGAAATTTTCATGGTTTTCTTTGATGTTTCTTTGTTTTTTTAGTTTCTCTAACTGCATTATGCTTTCTGGGTGTTATGAAAACTCTAATTAGATGTTGTTTTAAGTCTATAAATTTTCTGCTTTTGAGAATAAAACCGTTAGGTCACAGAATTGTCTCATTTTCTGTTTTTCCCAATCTTGGGATGACATTTCTATAAAATTTATATTTCCAGACTCATAAAAATGTGTTGTTAGAAACCAATACTTGGTACATGGTACACATCTAGAAAGTGTAGTTCTCAAGTGCCATGGACAGAAGACAGAAAAGATGAAATTGGAAGAATTTCACATCTTTCTGGTCTATTCAGTTTTTCAATACTGTTCCAGAAGCTTGTGCACACTTTTACTTTGCAACTAAAAATCAAATTTACATGTTTTAAAACACATTTCTGCACGTGTAACAAAACCTGTGCAACATATAAGATACTTTGCATTAAATGAATTTTAAAAACCCAAACCAGCAAAATAATACTATTCTGTTGACTCAAGAGGAGATACAGGGCTAGGCGAAATGGGGAGAAAGTCTAGTTAATATGCTTTAGAAAGCGCAGTCATAGAAGAGTGTGTGATCTACTCAAAATATTTTTTTGCTGGCCACAGGTCTCTTCCTTGAAAAAAATACAATAAGCAATCTGAACACAGCATACATTAGGCAAGCACAGAACAAATATGACTTTGATTTCATTTTATTTTAATAGAACCTGAAGATTATTTGAAGAGTGTTCTGAGGGCTCATTGCTTTTCAAAAAGATGAGAAATTTACTGAACAGAGAAATTTTCTTTGTTCAACATATGAGAGCAACATTTTGAGTATATTTAGGTGAAAATTGGATTTTTAAACCTAAAACGAATTAACTTGCAACTTGTTATAGAAATGAAATTATCTCTATGACTACATAAGTCCTGCTTGATCTTCCTAGCTATCTTTTGCAGAAGCATAAAAATGTAGTCCATAGACTGTTCAATGTTCACAAAAATTAATTGCCAAACACAGCGGTCCTTCAAGTACATGAGGTTCACAAATAATTCACTTAATTTATACAAAATCAATATAAAACACTAATTCAAAAGGGCCTTCTGAAAATGTTTTTTGAAAGCCTTTACTTCCCTCTGGAGGAAAAATGGAAAAAAATGGTATCTCAGGAGAAGACAAAGAGTTACTGATCTTATATTAGCTGATAACACAAATGAAACTTTGTCTCCTACCTAAGATAACCATCTAGCTAAGGATAGGTTTGGGCTGTGATCTTTCTCTAACAACTGTTTTGAACAGTTGTAATAGTTATAAGTTACAGGAAGGTTCAGAAGAAGGAATGCTGACAGAGGAGCAACCAGAAAAGCCAGAAGAGCTATTAAGCTCAGCCCAATATAGACATCAAAGGCAAGATTCATTTATCCATTAGTGTTTATGATCATATTAGTCATTGTGAAACCTCTAACACCCACTCTGGAAATATTTGATTCTCAGAGGTCTAAGTCCAGAGTCACGCATACTGGCCTTCCACACATCTTGATTACACGATGGCCTGTGAAATTACACCTCACAACTGGTTGAATATAACCATATCAGTTCCTGAAGCTCATTTGAATGTAAGGGAGGTTTGGAAATCTAGACCTCCTTGTAGATCTTACCTCAAGATTCTGAATCTAAAAATGACATGCTCTTTGTTGTTCAGTTAGTACAAGATCCAGTTCTTAAACATAGGAATCTTATGAAATTTTAGGTTCCATGGAGTAAGCTTGTTCCATTCCAGTTAAAATTCTAGAAAGAAACATACATCATGTATCATCTTCAATATAGTTCACAAGATGGGTTTCACAAAGGGAAGGTTCTGTTTAACGAATTTGGTATCCTTCTACGGTAAAGTCACACAGCCATTGGGTGAAGTGAGGATAACAGAATCATACAATACCCTGAATTGGAAGGGACCCACAAGGATTATTGAAGTCCAGCTTCTGGCTCTGCATGTGAACACCCCAAGAGTCACACCATGTGCCCCAGAGTGTTGTCCAAGCACTCCGTGAGCTCTGCCAGACTTGATGCTGTGACCACTTCCTTGGGTATTCAGTTTCAGTGCCCAACCAGCCTCTGGGTGAAGAACCTTTTCAAAAACCTAACACAAACCTCCCCCGACTCAGTGTCAGAGATTACCTTTCTGCAAGAGATACTGCAGGAAACAATATTCACACTAGATTGCTCATGCAATACTCATCAGACTGTCTCTCTCTACTCACAATATTTTATATCTGCTTTTTAAAATTGCATACAATATGTGGAGAAATTGCTATTTGGTAGCATCTAGTAGCACAATCAGGCTAGTTTTCTTTGGGCAAAATTAAATGTCATTGTACCACAAGCTGGAGCATAACTTATCCATGTATTTCTTCAAAACAATAAGCTGTTAGCAGCAATTGCTGCAAAGACTTAATAAGATATTACAGACTTTCCACATTGTTGATTCTAAATATAGTAATTAGACACAATTACAATAAACTTGTAATAAAACTAGAAAGACACAGAGGCATTTAGGAAAATGCTGTAATTCAAGTAGAGAAAAAGCTGAAATAATCAACAAAGTTAAAATGTACAGAGAATATCCAGAGTTGGAAAGGACCCACAAGATTTCAGAGTCACTGAGTCACTGAGCCAGAATACATTTAACAGAAAAATATTAAATTTTTTTTTTAAATTCTGTTGTCATTATCATTTCACTTTATATACTGCAGGGTATTTTCACCTGGAGTCTTCTCTACCAAAGACTGAAGAGGTAGAACTTGCCTGCTTTTCCACTCTGCTTTTTAGTTCTAGTTTAGTAATCTTAATGTTATTTCCTACTTTCCTTTATTTGTGGTCTATTTCACCAGTTAATTTTTTTTCTTTGTGACAGCCCACTATGAATTAGTAGCTAAAGAAACTTCACAGGCTTAATATCATGCTTCAATATCAAGAGTTTGCATCTGTCTGATAAATCCCTTGTACATGTTTTCACTCTTCCAAGACCTATTTATACAGTGTTCAGCTGCCGGTGTGAATTTCTAATTTAGTTTTTCCAATAGCTCTGTGGCCAAGGTGTTTTTTATCCTTAAATTTTTACCATGATTTTAAACAATGATGTCATTAATGCTGTAAAAAGTCATAGAAAGAATTCCAGTTATCTTTGAATTAAGCAAGAGAAGGGAGAATACACAGACTCATTTTCATACTGCTCCTAGCCACAAATTTGTTAAATTATAAACCTCACCCCTCACCATACATTATTTTTTATTGCTAGTGCAAAGAAATGTTTATCTAATATTCTTCTTATCATTACGACTATTCCATATGTAATTTGCATAGGTAATTCCAAAATGAAAAACAGTGCATCTGATGGTAATTACACCTAACATTCTTTTAGTTAAATTATAGTTAAATTACTTTAATTTACATTATAGTTAAAGCATTTTAATTTACTTTATAATAACTTTTAAGACATTTTATGTTGCACATTTACATGTAAACACCTGAAAATATTAACACAGTTATGCCAATAGATAGAATAATATTTCCTGAAGGTCAAGGTGAAACAATAACTTCTTTGAATCAAATGAATTCATTTCAAGCAGTCATAATAATTATTCTTCTTACTGTAAGTAACTTGAATGGTTGACTGATGTATCTGATAAAGTCTGACCTATTTCTGGTTAGGGAACAGCAAAAAAAACCACAGTGGAAATTTCATGATTCACTGCACACTGACATAACCATCTGCAGAAAGATACAATAGCTGAGTTATATTCTGGATGAGCACCTATATCCCACGTGGGACCCTTGCTGAATTATCTTTTTTCAGTGGTTAGGGAGAAATTGTAATCTCCTGGTGATGTTCTTTTGAAATAGATTTGGCATCAAGAGAAACCATAAGTAAAGGTGTGAGGTTGGAGAAAAAAAATATTTTCCTCTCAACCTAAATTTTTCAGGTAAATATGCAAGCAATATTTTTTGGGTTTATGTCTTCATAAATCCAAAGGTTTTCAGACCAGATCTGTAGTGGCCTAGATTAGGTAAATTCCAATGTGAGTGTACTGATTCTATGACTTTTTAAAATTATGTCCCATGTGAATATTTGTTTAACTAATGGTTTTATTTACATTATTATGTATGTTGTAGTCCTGATGATCTGTAGTGGCAAAAGTCTTCATGTCTAGAGTTGGTTTTGGGTTTAGCTTCAAACATAACAGGGCAATGTCAAGTCATAGTGCTAAAAATAGATAATACCAGAGATGCAGATCCAGAATACCTTCCTATAGATTTAACTGTATCTGAGAAAGAGTTTAACCTCATCTGTATCATATGAACCTGTATGCCATTAACTTTAAGTGAGTCAAATAACCTCAGGAAACTCCACTAGTAATGCTAGATTAATTTAATACAGAGAAGACATATAAATATATATATATATTTTAATATCTGACATTACCAGCACTTTAGCTTCCCAGTCAGCTAGATAATAAGGCAAATTTCCCTACTTCCACTTCGAGATCTCCAGGATTTGACTAAGGAGTGGGAAGAATAGCTTCATGCCTAATGCTATACCTTCTGTGGCTGTAACAATACAATAATCTTCCCTTTGCTAAAAATTAAAGGCCTTGTGATTGCAAAAATTTAAACTTTCAGTCAAGTATAATATTAAAACTACCTGTGAACTGGGGTTTGAAGCTGCTTTTGAAAGTTGTAGACAGGTCAAGATATTTGGATTCTGAATCTGTAGAGGTAGAATACAGTTCTAAAGAGATCAGCAAATAACTATTTGGTCTTATTGAGTCTAGGGTTTTCTACTCTTTTTATTGGTTGGTGGTGGAGAGTGAATTCCCCTTTAGTAGGGCTGCAGGTTTCCCTTTGATTTATGGGTATGCAGCCTTAAGGAGCACAGTCTACCAAGCGAGTCACATTAATTTGATAAATCACTTGGATTTGCAGAGTTATTTATTATTGCACAGGAATATTAATTTAAAGCATTAAATATATTGCTACAATAGGCTTCTTGTTTAGCAAATTAAATTAGCAAAAGTTGACTGTATGCAAAATTATGTAACAAGAATTTGAGTGATAAGTATGTTCTCATGGAACAGTTTCTGCAGAATATAACATGGATATGTTAATTGTATGGATTTTATTTTTATAAGTGAAAATTATTTTCTTAATAAAATTAGATGTGAGATATTTCAATCTCACTAAAGTAATGAATATGCAAAAGCATAAAGGAATTTAGGTGGAACAAGATTTGGAATATTGTTTTTTACCATAGCAGAACTGGCAAGTATACAAATGACTGAGATACAAGCATGCATCATTTTCTTCTATCAAATGCAAAACAAAAAACAAATTCTCTTTCAATATGGCAAGGAGAGTGTTTCTGTATAATATAAAAATATTCTTCTGATCTAGGATGATGCTATAGGGAAGCATTAAAAGTCCTAAAGCAAAAGAAATATGCACTTTAAAACTTAATGCTTTTAAAACAAGTCAATGCATTCAAGCCACCCAGATCTACAGTCACTTTTTGCCTATAATCATAGAGATCTTTACTCTGTTCTGTTACCTTGGTCTTCATTAGTGCCACCAAAAACCTTAAAAGACTTTTGGATAGGATTATTACAGAAATTGAACCTTAATTGGAACTTAATCTCTATAATTATGCATAATTACCCATGTTTATTACTCCTACGATGAGCACACATTTTTCTTTAGCTGTAAGGCAAAATGAATTAAAGGTTCTAGAAGCACTGGGTAATATGATTTGTATGCACTTCACTGACTTTATTAGCCTGTATGGTTTTAAAATTCAATTAAAAATGTATTTTCACTCTTTGGCCTTTCACTTTGGTAAGGCACATGAATTGAAAAAAGTACAAGTCTTGATGGCAAGTGACAGCGGTTCATTTCTTTTATTTCTTGATACATGGGCCAAAAATGATGTATTACTGTCCTTTGTATGACTTCTTTCCACTCGGAAATCCACAGATGAACCAGTGTACAAACACAAGGGAAAAGAAGGGCACATTTAATCCAGTTGTATTATTTTTCAAAGATAAGTATGATTAAATCAGACTCTCTTAGCCTCAGACTTTCCTTGAGTCTATTTAAACTACAAGTCATGTTGGTTGTCACCCCAGGGAGCAGATTTGTGATAACACGGCACAGTCATTTGTAAAACTACTCTTCATAAGTAATGCAGCTTGCTTGGAAGAGTTTCACCATTTGTAAAGAAGCAGCCACATGCCGTGGGTTCTGTTTGTGCATATTAATTTTTCCTGAGCTCAATCTTTTAAAATTTGATAGCTGTGCCAGCAATATTTATAGTCAGTGGCCACCACCATCATCAATTTTGTGAAATCAGTTATGAGGTTATATCCATTTATTTTTATAGTCACAACAATCATTGCACCTACCTTGGTGTTACTTACAGATATCACACCCCCTGGTGTTCCAGGGGTAAGGAATCCTATGGCTGTGAAAAGTTCTTAAAATACACTGTTATTCTGATTTGGTGGTGATCATTGTCTATAAGGAAAAACTAACTTGATCCCAAACTTTTTGACTCAATTCAGTTTTTCTTGTTTAACAAGAAAATACTATGACATTCTTTAAAATTAAATGAATGATAGCACTAATGAAGGATACAGAGTCAATGTTGTTTTCTTTTACATGTTCTTACCAAACCAGACTAGCATTACCAAAATCAGATTACCATGAGAAATCCAGGCCTGATTTAGTGTATGCTATGTATTATGTTGAAAGACGACAGTAATGAAGCTGTATATATGTTGTTTAATTTTTTGTCTATTTTCATTTTTTTATATTGTGGGAATCATCCCCTGAATTTCCAGTATTGTATATTATCATTTGAAAAGGAAAAATACAGATATGCAGCAAATTCAGGTAAAGAAGTTTGATATTGGTATTAATTATATCGTTAGATGCTAAGATGTCACTAACCAGATTCCAGAGGGTAATTATATATATTTATGTATAGATACATATATATGTGTGTGTATGCATTTGCATGCATCTCTGTGTGTGCACACTTTTGATTTTGTTATCTACTTGAATTTCTCTAATCTGGAAGCAATGAAAAAATAATGTATACATGATCAAAATTGTCAATTGTCTCCAAACTGGAGAATCACACTTCATCACACAATATACTAAAACTGTTAATTTATAGCTGAAGAAAAATAATCCCTGGTTAATATTTCATCAATTACTAGATCATCTAAATAAATATACTTTGAATAATATTGATGCCTATTTCTTCTCTTTCAATTCCTTTTTATGATAAGGACATTTTTTTCATGAAAGAAAAGAATTCCTTGAAAAGGAATTCCTTTTCAAGCTCCTAAATTAAAGGAAGGAATCATTTGAATTCAGGTATCTAAACATATCTGTGTGTCTTAAATTTAACACATATTAGGCACCTTCAGGTTTTTGGCTCCCTAATACATAAAAGACACAGCCATCTCCAATACGAATGGCTTTCCAGTATTCCCAGTATCCCTACATTAGATCCAAGTATAATGGCCATGCTTCTCTTACACTGGTACACCTGTATGCATTGCTATTCACCTGGGAGGTATCAGGCATGGTTTTTGTTGTAACCTTTTGTTACTATGATTCCATTCTTCTACTTAGTCCCAAGCTTAGTTTTGTATTTTACATTATACAATAATTAAACACAAATGGGTACAATATTAGAAAAAAAGAATGGAACAGTGGATGTTCTTTTTTTTTTTGCCTTGAACACCCTGATCAGTGTTCCTTACTTTGTCTCTGGTTCAGCGACAGCTGAGTCCCATCTTGAGGGTATTTGTCAAGGGGATGCTTAGTTCCTACATCCTTGCTGTACTCTGGAAGAAGGAGAGAAATGATTTGCAAAGACTCACAGAAGATCTAGGCATACCTAAATCACTTTATATCTGTTTAGTTCTGATGCCAAAGAAGATTTTGAGAATTATGCCCCAACAGATTCAGGCATCTTCTAAAAGTTTCAAAGTTTTGAATTATAATTTTGTAAACCTCAGCTTCGCTTAAGTCCTTTTCTTGGGACCTTTTCATTACATTAGATATAGCATTAGATCTGTAACTAGGACTTAGAAAATTATTTGACAGTCCATCATTTAATAAATAATTTTGTCATTTTCAGTGTGTGAAAGCATCATTAATATTTTTTTATTAACAAAATGAGCTACTATAAATTATTCAACAAGGACATTGCATATAAATAACCATCTTGGCAAAAGAATCACTTATTCAGTTAATTATCAACACGCAATTGAGGCCATTAGTAAAATTTGTAGCATACATGGTTATATGAATCAGGTCAATTCATTCATAGGAAGGGTATGGTACTGGTTGCAAGAAGGTCTAAAGAGACTGTTCTGAAACTTATTTGGAAAAATACTGAAAAATAAAAAAACAAATTAAAACAAAAGACCCAGAAAAACAAACAAGTACAAAACCTCTAACAATTCCTCTAAGAATTTTTTAAAACACTAGCTTCACTTCTGTTAGCTCACTTAACAGATACTAACTGCACTAACAGAAACAGTATAAAGAAAGGAAATATGATCAAGATAAACAACAAAAGAAAAGTTTAGGCAAAACTAAATATCTCCAGCACCATATATATATATTTCTAAACCCTATAAGAGGGCACTCCTCAACTGAAAGTTTGTTTTGTTTTACATTTACAACATACATTAACCTTTTATTCAAGTTTTCAGTATGTAGGTAGGGGTAAAAAAATCTGATACTTACACTAGAATATAGCAGAATACTGGTAATAATGATAATATACAGCTTTGACTATATGCACATAATGATGACTTTTCCTCTTAGGAACAAAAAATCTTCAAATAACAAAGACATAGAGAAGTAATGAATATATTGAAAATTCCTCCAATACAATAGAATGACAAACAATCAAATTGATACAGCATTTAAGCCCAAATCCAAGTGAATTAGGGAATCCAAGTGAGATTTAAATAGATTTTCAATTAAATTATTTTTATTACATTTTTTATTAACCACTCCTCATTATCCCTTACTCAGATTTATGAGGTTTGAAACTTACTCAAACTTCCAGTAGTTGTCAATTCTATCAACTATGATTTCAAGTGATTTCATAAAATCTTTCTTAAACATTTTTAGTGGGATACATTTGACAGATATTTCCTCCCCATGGTTCTTTTTCTGTTTTACAATGATGGATTTATTTTAAAAAGTAATTATCTCTTAAATAGCAGTATAAAATATTGGACAGCTACATAAATGAGAAACCTTATTTCATTATTTGTATATGTCTTAGGGAAATTAGCCTCAGAATTAGAATAAATCTAACAGTAATCTACATTATCCATTCAAGATTGCCAAAAAATCTTTTAGATAAACTATTCTATTTTAGATAAACGGTTCATATTTTAAAAATGTTTTATGTAAAAGGAATGGTGGAATATCCTTCAGTAGTACCTTTTGAGTAAAAATGTAATAAATCATTTTTATAATGTACCTTAGTAATTAGCTTACAGTTTTTCTTAAAGCTACATGAGACCTAATATAAACAAGAAGTTGTCATATCTCAGCACATTACAAAATTATTTTTAATTGCTGATGTTAGTGAAACAAACAAATCAGACAGGTTTCACAATATCCAACTTTCTACTCATCATTATTTTCTCTCAGTAGCTTTAAACAAGTTAACATACTGAAATTACTGAAGTTATATAAATTTACACGCAAGTCCATTTTAGCTGTCTGACAGCAGTTCACAGGTGTAAGGAAAGATAAATAGTTCATCTAATTGCTGATAATTAATGCAAATGTTTTCACAATGCTGATTGGTTAGGTATATGTCATTATAATCAAAAGACATGAATGAAAAGTTTTTATTACTTCATTAATGTTGTTAAACTCAAGAAGTATAAATATTACATTGCTATCATGGGGTGCATATTAGGACTGGCAAAAACACATTTCTGTATGCTAACACTAAAATTTTAGAGCATATTAGAAAAAGCAATAAAACCTATGTCTGTCTTTTCATGCCTTAAGTATTATAATGTGGATATAAATAGTGAAATGAAACATATTTTCATCTCTTTAATTTTCATTTTACATGTATCTGATGCAATTAATGTACTAAATAGACTAAAAGTTTTCAAGATTTTCATTTAGGAAAATAATTAGATGGTGAAAGATTGCAAGACACTCTCAATGTACTCATGCTTAGAAAGCAGACAGACTTTGTAAGTTTGTGCTATTGTTGACTTCTTCTTCCTTAGTTTTCCTTAGATACCAGTTCTACATTAGTAAAAGATGGTAAAAATTTTCTGAAACATTCTAACTTAGTTAATTTCTAGTCTTCAGAAAGTTGTTTTTATTTGTGTATTTTACTGAAACAGCTTGCAGGATATCTATGATTGAGTGGCAATAAATGATTATTCTAGGTATTATTAGTAGCTGCATATGCTGTTAGCTGTCATATGCCACAAAAGGACAAATTGATCCAGTGCCAGTCAGAAAGGGACCTAGGGACTGACAGCAGGCTGAACATGAGCCAGCAGTGTGCCCAGGTGGCCAAGAGGGCCAGTGGCATCCTGGCCTATATCACCAATAGTGTCACCAGCAGAACCAGGACAGTGATTGTCCCTCTGTACTTGGCACTTGTGAGGCTGCACCTCAAATCCTGTGTCCAGTTCTGGGCCCTCCAGTTTGGGAAGGACATTAAAGTGCTGGAGCATGTCCAGAGAAGGAAAACAAGACTGGAACACAAATTGTCTGAGGAGCATCTGAAGAAATTGGGGGTGTTTAATCTGGAGAGAAGGAGTCTCAGGGGGGGATGTTATCACTCCACAACCACCTCAAAGGAGGCTGTAGCCTTGTGGGGATTGGTGTCTTCTTACAGATAACCAGTGACAGGACAAGAGGACATAAGCTGCACCAGGGAGGTTTAGGTTGGACATTAGGAAGAGTTTCTTCACAGAAAAGGTGATTGGACATTGGAACGGGCTGCCCAGGGAGGTGGTGGAGTCACCGTCCCTGGAGGGTTCAAGAACAGTCAGGATGTGGCACTTAGTGCTGGGGTGTTAGATCATGGCTTGATGATCTTAAAGGTCTCTGTCAACTTAGTTCATTCCTGGTATCCATTAAAGCATTGTTGTACTGTATACTGCACAATAAGGGAAACTATTCTCCTTGCTTAGTCCTAACTTCAAGGATTGCTGCAAATAGAACAAAAATTCTCATGAGGAAAATTAGAAGACAATTTTTGTCAGAGGGGATTCCTGAGTAAAGGTTATCTTTCAAGTTATCAGGTTTTCAAATGAATCTACCCACATATATTTTTAAGTTTACTTAAACCACTCAATTCCTTTCTTTCCAAAGATCAGATCACAACAAAAGCTATGCTACTTTTAATGGAAATAGGAACTCTGAAATTCATCCTAAAATCTATCTTCATTTTGCCACTGAGTTGTGTGCTTTCCACTGCTAAAATTTCAAGTCCAGAAAACATTCATGCTCATATTTCAATCATCTCAGCTAATTTTAGACATCTGCAATATAAATCTTAGTAGCAAGATTACAACAACATATATTAGGCTGGTGGCATTTAAGGTGAGTTACCAAAAACATAGGTGCTAAGTATTCATCTGCTTTACACTGAAAACAGTTGAATATTCAAATTCACTTCAGTTTCCCCTAAAAGAATGACTCAGAAAACAGCACAGAAATTTACGGAGAAATAAGGATACAAAAATTATACTTCAGCAGTGTTGTGACTTCATTGTTAGTTTGGCACAGTTTTGGACTACTACAAGTAAGAATATCAAACATTTTATCAAATATTGTAAAAACCCCTCAGATATTCCCAAAGGTCATCTATTTAGAAAGTAATTCAGTTGAAGAGGAATAATGATGTTCATTGTAATAATGTCTACACAATAAAAAGACATAACAGCTTCTGTCTCTCAATAATATTTTTACAGTCTTTCTCAGGAGAGGTAGAAAATTACTAGTAATTATATACATATAAACATTTCCTCTGGATGCTATTAAAAGTCTACAGAGAAGTGGTATTAAGAGCTGTGTCTAAACAAGAAAATAGAAGTATTTCATAGGATAATAGGATAATAGTTAGGGTTGGGAGAGATCTAGCCCAACCTGCTGCTGAAAGTACATTCACCTCTGAGGTCCAACTGACTAGTCCAGGTAGGTCTAGAAAATTTCCAAAACTGGAGACTGCACAATCTCTGAGAGCTCTGTGATCCATTTTCTGACTCTCCTTTTAGGAAAAATAATTTTTTTTTATACCTAGTCTGTCTCTTGTTTGAACTTGTGCCTATTGCACAGGGGGCTGACAATTGATAGCTAAACAGCAACAACAGCCAAGCCCATTCCAATAAAACCTGATGGTTATCTTGGCCCCTTCAAGCCCTATGCTGGATGCCAAAGAGGACTGCTATGGTTTAGTGCCAGAGAGCAACTGAGCACCACATAACCACTTTTTCAACTTTCTCAACATTCTCAACATACGGGAGAGAACCAGAAGAGTAAAACTGAGAAAATGTGTGTGTTGAGATAAAGACAGTTTAATAGATAAAACGAAGGCCATGCACAAAAGGACAAAAAAACTCACTCACCAATTAGTGATATTAGGATAGTGACTCACTCATCAGCTGTCATGAGCAGGCAGGTGTTCAGCCATTCCCAGAAAAGCAGAGATTCATCATGTGGAATGGTGTCTTGGGAAGAAAAAATGCCAACACTCCCCTCCCATTTCTTTCTTCTTCTCCCCTCAGCTTTATATGATGCCATATGGTCTTAAATATCACTTTGATCACTTGGGCTGTGTCTGTCTGTCCTGGCTGTGTCCCCTCTCAACTTCTTGTGTACCCTCAGCTTCGTGGTGACGTGGGGTGAGGGGCAGGAAAGGACTTGTCTTTGTGTAAGAACTGCTCAGCAGTAACAAAAAAATTCCTCTGTCAGCCAATACTGTTTCCAACACAAATCCAAAAAATAGCCACATAACAGCTACTATGAAGGAAATTAACTCTATCCCAACCAAAATCAGCACACATATCCAACTGCTCTGTCCTATGTAACTCATGCTCACTATTTCCTCTCATTTTAATTCATCATGAGTGTACTGGGTCTGGTTGGGATGTAGTTAACATCCTTCAGAGCAACATGTATGGTGTTGTGCTTTGGCTGCTGCTGAACAGGCTTTCTCTTCATACCACTCTATTACCCCACCCCAATGCAGCGTGGGGGTGAGCAGGAAGTTAGGAGGAGATGTGGCTGGGGGGCTGACTCCAATTGGCCAAAAGGATATTTCGTAGCATACACTGACTGGGATACTTTTGACCTTTCTGTCACGGTATCTGTACATAAGACAGATTGGTCTTATATACCAGTCAGTTAAAACCCAGCCAGAAATCATAGGAAAGTCTGGGGAAATTTACTGCTTAAATGATGACATAATTCCACACAAATGTAAAATATCTGCAGTAATTTGATATGGTACTTTTCCTCTCTTACCCCATATATCGTATATTCTGCATTGTAGAGAGGTTTGACGTTATATCAAGCTGTAAATATTAGTGAATAAATTAATTCCTATAAATGCACTATATAAATACAAGTGTTTATTAACACCATATGAATGCTGACACTAACTTAATTAAAATGATAGTCACATATATTATAAAGTTCTACTTTTTTTCTTTCCTTTTTGCTCAGACAGAAGAGATTTATGGAAACAAATGTTAAATCTGATAGCATATATGTTAAGTTAATGCTCCCCATGTTTCATTTTTTCATAATCATATTTAAAACTCATTTTTGTAAGTCTAGAGGATTAAATTCAAGACGTATTTTCTGAATTTAAGATAATTTCCGTATAAAATCTATTTAAGATGAAGCAAAAATGAATACTGTGAATAATTTTATGCAGATGAAAATTATGCTCCTCTTGAATTGTTAATATCCAAAAATAGAGGTTTTAAAGGAAAGCCTGAAGAAACAGACTATGCATTTTATTAATATGGGAAATGTGTGTAAAATTTTTTTGCAAAACATGAATTTAAGACAATCAATAGATCTTTCCCACTGCATAGGGCTTCAGATGAGAAAGCTCATCAGAATCACATTACCTGAATGTGAAGGCAATCTGGTCTATCCAGTAAAACCACCATGTGATGCTGTGCTTTTTTTACCAGAGGAATATTGCCTACGCTTTTTTTTTCAATTTTTATATTACTTCTACATTGTTTTTCACTAGGTTTTCAGTAGACATGAGATCATAAGTTCATGGCTTACATATATGCATATTGTGGTGAGAGTTTAAAACAATGCTACTCTTAATACATTGAAATTATTTCAGCCATATCAACTTTCTTCAAGGCTTTATATAAAATCTTTATATTATACAATACAATACACTGCAGTATTATAAGGAAAAAGAGGGATATCGAGTGGATTTAAATTATTTTGTAAATGGCACCTGAAAAACATATCAAGAAATCCTAAAACATTTCAAACTTGTATGTGCTGAGGGTTAAGAAGTTTTAAAGAGTCCCTTGACTTACTCAGCAAAGTAGGTTTTCAGTTAAGCTCCTAGGTTTAATTCAGTTGCCTACACTTAGATTGATCTTTAGCACTGTTTGAAATATTATACTGTTGCTCTGTTGCCTGAACTTAGAAACCTAGTGATGTTTTAAAAGCACTACACTAACCCACCTAGCTCCATCTGGTTCCTTAAAAAGTTCATGGCTCCCATAGGTCCTCTTCCAGCCTCATGGAGCAGGGATTGCATATTTTAAGACTTCTCAGGAATCTCTGGTTCAGGATCTGACTCATGACTTCTTCACTATATAGTCTTTGCCTCTTGGTGTCTGAGACATCCTGATAGAAAAGACAGTTATGGCTCAGCACTTCTGAAAGACCAGTCCCTATAAAAACTATTTTGGGAGAATGAAGGTAGTATCCTAGGGCACCTGAGTGGACATGTTGAATCCCTCTCAATTTGTTAAAAATGGCTTCTCTGAACATTGAATGAACAGAATTTTATCTTATTTCTTTATGAGAAAGAAAGTCTTATAATTTCTTTTTAAGGAATTTCTCAGGAAACAGGAGGATTCAGGTAGTGTGTAAAACTAATAAACTGAGAGAGTTAGCCATTAGATTTGATTACATAAACATTCATTTTCCTTATTGTTTTGAGTTTAAGACCAAATAATGTTAGTAAGAGAGCTCATGTATTAGTAAATTATGTAGGGGAACATAATCATATACTAACATTCAATTTTAATAATCAATGGGGGGAAAAAGTAGGGTAATGAATGATAGATTTCAGATGTAAGTTAGAATAGATTTCAGAAGTAAGATATACTTCTTTTTTTATCATTTTTCTCAGTTTACCACAGGTAAACCATCATTACAGATGCATAATGATGTGTGGGACACACAGAAATATCTGATTCAATAAGAGTCTTTAAATATTTTTTTTCTTGTGTGGATAGATATGTATACTGTCAGAATAAATTACAGAATAATGAGGTAATACTTCTGATAAAATTATGTGAATCCAGTTTGCTGAAGGTAACACATTTCCTTTCTAATTCACTGTGGCTTCCAGCATTTCTCTGACAGAAAGTCGCTACCCTTAAAATGCGAGAGGTTTTTCTGTGTCAAGAAATGGTGTAAAAGTAGTTCCCATAGGGAAGTGCATAAATTAGTCTAGATCCATGCTACTAAGTTACTCTGTCCAAGAAAAGATCCACAGTCTTCAGGCTGAAAGGTACAGAGTGCCTGGAATTCATCTTAAAGTAGATTGACTATACTGGTAATACATAGCACTTACAGCTGGGACTCCCAAGCCCTAAAACGCTTATTACAAAACAGTCCAAGTGGACTTAGTTTGTGTCTATGAGAGTTGTGGAACTCAGTTATGATTTGTCTGAAAACCTCAATAACAGCTGGTTTAAGTTATGCCTTTGTCTCCCAATACATTACCCATGACTTTGGGAGGAACTGGAGGACAATTTTAAAGATATTCATTAGGTAGAGAAACCAAAGTCAAAGGTATTTTCACTAATGTGTCCTTCCAAAAGTGAAGCTTGCAGCCTTGTTGGGCCAACTAGTTGAGATCAAACACAACAAAAGTGCCAACTCATGTTTACACAACACAGTGCTTGTCTCACCCACTGTATCACACTGCAGAAACATTACACTGTTTGCCAGAGGTAGTGCTCTGCTTTAAGAATTAACTATAGAATCACAGAAAATCCCGGAACACACAAGGATCATCAAATCCAACTCCTGTCCCTTCATAACATGAATAAAAAATCATACAATTCCAAACACTTGAACTCTATCAGGTTTGGTGCTGTGACCACTTCCCTGAGAAGCCTTTTCCAGTGCACAGCAACTCTCTGGATAAAGTGTGG
The DNA here is from genome assembly GCF_051311805.1 of Agelaius phoeniceus. NCBI lineage: Eukaryota > Metazoa > Chordata > Aves > Passeriformes > Icteridae > Agelaius > Agelaius phoeniceus. The sequence continues at coordinate 53,681,480 of NC_135266.1, read as the reverse complement.
TATTTGCTGGGTCCCCAGGATGAAGGAGGAATTGATGAATCTGACTCCATGTTCTTAGAAGGCTAATTAATTATTATATTATATTATATTATATTATATTATATTATATTATATTATATTATATTATATTATATTATATTATATTATTATGCTATACTAAAGAATAGAGAAAGGATCTTACAGAAAGCTTAACAAGGTACTCAAAACGTGTGACTGCTTCCAGAGTCCCATCACAGCTGGACGGTGATTGGTCATTATGTTAAAACAATTCACATGTTGGATAAACAATCTCCAACCACATTCCAAAGCAGCAAAACACAGGAGAAGAAAATGAGATAATTTTTCTCTGAGACTTCTCAGCTTCCCAGGAGAAGAAATCCTGGTGAAGGGATTTTTCAGAAAATATGACAGTGACAATGAAGAATCTTTTACTAATATCCAACCTAAACCTCTCTTGACTCAGCTTCATGCCATTGCTTCAATTCCTGTCACTGGGCACAACAGAAAAGAGGTCATTTCCTCCTCTTCCTCCCATGAGGAAGCTGTAGACAGCTGAGGTCCCCCCTCAGTCTTTTCTTCAGGCTGAGCAGACCAAGTGAACTCAGCCTCAAGAGGTCAGACCTAAGAAATTTTGGAGCTTTCTGTACATGCATTTGAAATACAATTAAACACTGAATCTTTGCTGAATTTTCTCTGAAGTTCCAGTCACAAAACCCCAGGAAATCTGCTGTAGCACAGAGGGGCATTTTTCTGTAAGAACATAATAGCAGGTCTTTGAAGAGCAGGGAACAGAACATCTAACTTATTCCAGTATTTTGAGATCCTAAATCAAAGGGAAAAACTGTATGGGAGGAAGATTAAATTGGAAGAAGTAGAGATCAGTATCCACAATACCAAACAAATTATTAAGGCTTCCTTATATAAAGCAACTTCATAAAGAAAACAACTACTACAAATAGAGATTAACTAGAAGATCTTAATAAGATCATCATTATTACTTGGCTAAGCATTTAATTAGAACAACTAGAGCTACAAAAAGCAATCAGAAAATCAATTAGGATTAGGAGAAAATGCAAACCTATAAAAATTTTGAAAAAATTGTCATGAAATCCATGAAAGGAACAGTTCAAACAAAACTCTGTATTTAATTTAGACAACAGTAAACTCAGAATTTTGTGCAGGATGCTGAGAACCAGGCTTGTATTCCCCCACTGATTTTTACAGTCACATTATTTCACATCGTGTGTGGATGTGGCCTTAAATATATTTAAAGAGGAATGTATTTGCAAATATTAAGTTTAAATTTTTATCTTAGGTACAAATTAGAACATTTAGAACTGGTAAGAAATCACTGGTCTAATCCCTGTAGTACTGATCAAAATTTTTTACCTAGAAGAAAAATAAATACTTATCTTTAAGTTAACTGCATATCTTAGGCTCCTTTTGAAAGATTTTTAAATTCCACAAGTAACATTTAGAGGTAAATTATTTTTTCATTAAATAGCTTCTCCAGATAGGTTCTTAGTTAAGATCTGGTTGTTTTATGGTTCCATAGTTGGTTACCTAAAATTAAATGCTCTGAATCAATTACCCAAAGAGTATTACAGTGTTCTTTGTTGCATAGTTTGCAGTTACAGTGCATTGAGTATGATACAGTTCACCTTTCCTAAATAACAGAGTCTTAATTTTCAGTGCATTTACTTAGCTGACCAACTAGAATCTGAGTTTGTTGACTTGCAAGATGCTTCATCAAATCCTTAGTGTAGCCAGGCTGAGGGTGTTGGATTTTATTTTTTTTTAATTGTTAATTTTTTTTCTTTGTATTACATATTTTCATTTCATTTACTAGATGAACAAATTGTGAACATGTAATTTAACAGGTACAAGTTTTGTCATTATGTTTTTAATGCTAGCAGTGTATGTAAAAGCAGTTCTAGAAGTGGATTAAATAGTAATAAAATGATTTGAAGTACTACCCTAAATAATTGCTGCACATTATTATCCTCACCATTCTGTATTTTCAAGCTATGAAAAGGCTCATTGCTGTACCTAATTTCATAGAAGAACAATCTGTTTTCAGATTTATTTGCGACACCAAAACTTTAGCAAAGAAATAAAAGAATTTGAAAATGAACAAAAAATCATCTTGATCTTTGGAGTTTATAAAACACAGGATACTTACTTGGAATATCTTCAGGGTCCCTTAAGGTATTGGCCTTTTTCTGACCTTATGGAGGTGAAACACAGACATGAGTCAAGATCCTTTCTTTCCTCTTTCCCCTCAAGTCTTTAACTGAGCACTACAAAACCTGGAGATTATGAACCCAACATGATATACTGACTCCAGCTAATCTCCCTATCTGGAGAGACCAGTCATATCTTGCGGTTTCTTAAAAGTGTGTGTGTTCACTTCCTTTCAAAAATATGTCCAAACTTGTAGATACCTCCTGAAAACATTTGTCAGACCTTGAATTTAGAATATCATTATACACTTCAATACAGACTCTTTTTCTGGGTTTAGATGTTTAAACCTGACTCCAATAGAAATTAATGTAGATCTGAAACAGAAGAACTGGAAACCATTTTCTAAATCTTTTTATGGTCGTCACAAATAAGTAAGTACAAAGATACTTAAATCTCTACTGAATAGACTTATTTTTTGTGTTTATGTGTTTATTTTGTTCTTTCATGACAGTAAGATATTTGAGTAGCACCATTAATGAGCACAGGACACCACTTAATATCTCTGAGTTTGGTTTTTTATGACTATCTGATGGAAACACGATATCTTTTTCATTTGACTCTTACTATTTTGGGTTGAATTAACTGTAATAAGATAACCCCCAAATTACTTACTCCATCAGTTTCCTGTGAAAATACATTGCTGATCACTCCAGCCTACAATAACCTTCTAGCCAACAGAGCTGGTATATAGTTATTAATTTTTTTCATTGTTGACTTCTATGCCTGTTAGCAGAATTGTAACAATGCCTGCTGGCTGAAAAATTAGCAAAATGAACCCTTTCACATCTGTTTCTCAGTAGGCTAAGGAGAAAATGGGTCTGACATCCTCACTTTTTTTTCTTGCTGAGCAGTCCAAGCAGTAGGAGAGCTAGAAAATACAAATTTCTGTAGCCATTTCATTCCATTTTCCTTAATTTTGTTACAGAGGTATGGAAAGGTAGAGCTGATATTACATCCAATCACACAAAATATTTCATCCATTTGAATAGAAGTTCTTGCTTCTAGCAGAATTTATGAAAACAAATTGAAAATTGACAATATAATAACCAACTCTAACAACAGCAGTACACCCCTCCTTTGGCTTCCTTATACCTAACACATAAAATCAAAATTAATACAAGGCTGTTATTCCCATTCTCTGCTTCATGAATCAGAAGAAAATCGACTGACCTTTTCTATGCCAGTAATTCCAGCTTTCATTGTCACTGAGTTTTGAGCAGCATCCACAATTTTCTTTTTATGCTACCCTTAACAGTGAAGGAAGCACTTTGCAAACATCTACAATGATCTCAGTCCTTTAAAATCCAAGATACTTTGAAATTTTATAGTAAATTAGGTGCCTTACAATCAAATGTATACTGTATATGTACATATATGTGTGTGGAAATGTTGATACAGTGTGTATATTTATACACACTGTATCAATATTTCCTCCATGCTTTTCATGAAATGACTGGCCTTTTCCCATCTTCTCACATTTCAGTTCATTGAGTGTAGACCATCAAATGTATACACTTATATATTACAAATATATACACTTCAGCCTTGCTAAGTAACATAGGAATTAACTAATTTAAAATTATAATTAACAGAATCATTTTTTCTGTTTCGGAGAATTAGAAAAAAAATTAAGTTAAAGACATTTTAAGAAGATAGCCACATAACATCAAGTCATCAAGTCCTGATCCAGCCTTTTTTTTTTTTTTTAAATAGGCTGTAACCCAGAGGGCATCCCCATAAGAATGGATAAAGCAAAAGCAGCAAGAAAGAATTTGAGTTAATTATTGTCATTCTGGACTGGCTTATCATTTTATACTCCATTTTACTTTATATTCCTGAGAAAAAGATGAGATGATCTACAGATCATTAATGGCTTTAAAATCTATGTACTTAAAAACCTAAAAGGTGATTTATGATCCAGAATAATATAAATTTTGGAAAACATTTGGTTTCTTAGGGTAGAAGCTTGTGTGGTCTAATACAAGAGAAATGCATTGCATGTACTTCATGAGGATGACACAAATATGTCTTTTGTGCACAAATCTGTCCTAATGTCTTTTTAACAGTAATCCCTAAATAAATTAGGAATGCACACTAAGATTTACTAGGAAAAATTAATAAATATTTGAAGTATCTCTAGAATTGACATTTAAAAACAGATTTTAAGAAGAAAAACAGAAAATGCTTCCATTTCAAAAAACTTACAACAATTTTTTCCCTTAAAACTATCCAAAAATAAATAACTTTTAGTTTCATTACAGCTTCCAGTATTGCCACTGGAAAAATTCTACCGCATGGCAAACCCTTCAAAACCCTTACATTTTCTTTAGTTGCTATCAATCTTAAGAAAAAAATGAACAAAAAAAGTCTCCCATTCAGACTATGGACTATTCAAACACTCCAATTATGCATCAGAAAAATAAGAATACTTATAATCTTGCTTTTGTGTGAAACATTCTTCCTGAAAAAATGTAAGTGCACACAAAAATAATGAGTAGAATGTGCATGACCATACCCTATACAATTATGTCATGCTAATTAGTATACTGAACATAGACATTATAAGACAGGCATGTAGTTCCATGGTTTGGATACGAGTTAGGAGAGCTAGAGAAAAAGTGTAAACACAGAAAATAAGATAGAGGGAAGGATTTAAATGCCAAAACTCAATTTTGTTATTGTAGCGATAAGCAAGGCAACAATCTGCTACTCACATAATATACACTAAATATGTATTTGTGAAGTAATAAATATTTCATCACATTCCAGGAATTTGGAATGAATACTATTCAATCTCTCCTAAATTAAGGTTTGGGCTGAGGTTCCCAAAAACAAGAAATACCTCAGCTACCAGAAGTTTAAGTGCTTCAATAGTACCAGTCTCATCTAGGAACTAGCTTCTTGCACTGAGATTGATATTCTTGCTTGTCTCCCACCCTATTTTTGACTCACCTCTGTCATAGCTTCAACTGCTGCTACCAGATCCTAAAATTAACCTCAGAACAAGGAAGATAAAAAGGGCTTTAATCTTTTCCTACACATTCTGGGATAGAAAGTCTTGCCTGTCCTTTGGGACTGACTGTTCTAGGACAGTGAAATGGAAGCTGGAAAAGCTGATTTTTTGTAGTTCCAGTGTGAGCTAGCTCTCTAGCACTAATCTTATGGCAATTCAGCAGTATTCTAAATATTATAAAATCCTCCTGTGTTATGCAATCCTTCTCTTTATTTAATCTTTTGGTATAATAATTTCTTTCCTATTTCTCTCATATAATTTTTCTAGAAGTCATTATTATCTCCCTTAATTCCATAAATTGTTCTGCTTCTAACTTTGATTTGATCCACTTCTAAGCTGAAACTAAACTGGCATACTTAAAAGTTGGCCTTGTGCCTTAATCAGTTCATTTCTTATTCCATTTTTAACAAAGTGGAAAAGCAGATCCCTTCACTCTTTTCAGTAAGAGAGCTGTGAGAATAGACCTGTATTGGGTTTATGCAGCAAGGTTTTGGTAGTGGAGGGACCATATGAGTGGCTTCTGTGAGAAGGTGCCAGAAGCTTCCCCCATGTCTGACAGAGCCAATGCCACCTGGCTCCAGGATGGACCCACTGCTAAAGGAGGGTGAGTCCATCAGTGATGGTGGCAGTGCCCCTTGATTAACCTGTTTCAGAAGGGGAAAAATTTGCTGTGCAACAGCACATGTAGCTGGAAAGAAGAGTGAGAATATGTGAAACACATCTGCAGTAACTCTGCAGGCATCAAGGAGGCCCTTCAGATCAAAGATTTCACTACAGCTTGTGATTTCACTGCAGACCATGATGAGGCAGCTGTGCCCCTCCAGCCCATGGAAGTCCATGGTGGAACGGAAATCCACCGGCAACCTCGGAGGACCTCACTCTGAAGCAGGCTCCTGAGTAGGACTCATATTTATTCATGCTCAAGCTTATCTGAAAAAGCCTAGACTCATTCATAGAACTGGAGATTACATTGGACACTCCTTTTGTCAGAGTGATGCTGAAATTACTGATGTCTCCCTCTAGTTCTTTTTAAAGATGTGCTGCACACACATTGGTCAGCAGTTCTACAGTTTTATATTTGATAATTTCCAGATATCACAGGGAAATGCTGTGCAGCCCTGATGACTTACTGTCATCTCACTTCTCTGTTTGATCAAATTCTTTCTGTATATTTCAAACTGACCTAATTACTCTGAACTATCTTATAGATAGGGTGTGGGAATATACCTAACAAAAGTCCCTACAGAACCTTTCTTCTATGGACTTTTAATCTCCAATTTCCATTTCTACAGTACAATTGGAAGAATTATTACTTGTAAGCTCTCATGAAACACTGTTCAATTAAAATTTAAATTCCCTTTAAAAAAGGAAACTCGAACATATCTCAGCTCTCTTTCTTCAGATTTTGTTTTGTTTTGCTATGTTTTTAATTTGGACAAATAATACAGACGTTCTTCAAACATACTCAAGAGCTTCAGCTTTTGAGAACAGTACTCGACTGCTACTGCTTTGCTCATTGGCCATCCACAGTCATCTCCTTTTGAATGACACTTTATAAAGATGCTTACACTAATCTTCAAAAAATGCCCAACAAAAAGATTTGCAGAGCTGAAGATAAGACTGCATAATTATTATTATAATTTAAGGAACATATACTTTAATGGCTATTATAATTTCTTTGCCTCTGTTAATTGAACTGCTAATTATTTTTTTTAATTGTAATGTTGTGGTAGTAAGTAAAAAAACAAAGCTGGTTTTCTGTGAGAACTTTGATTCACAATTATGTGTCTTCAACAGAGCCCTTTCAAATCTGCTATATTTAAGAGGACTCCAAAAGTTGATATTTTACTTTTTTTTTTCCTTTTCTTAGTGTTTTGCTATGGGATTACAGGAAGTTAAGCGGTTTTCTTAAGCAAGTGCTTCCATTATAATAAAAAAGTAAAACACTGCATTGGTTTCTGCACATACTGGCAGAAAGGAGATGAATAAGCTGAATAACACTGGTCAAGCAATTCCTCTCTGTGTCTCACTTTTCCTGTGTCTAAAAGACAGAGAAGTTACTGTCTTTTTATTAAAAGCACACATATTCTAATGGTACAGTACTGTGAGTACTCAATAGAATATAATAAAAATTATTAGCGCAAAGAGAAGCAAAAATAAAATTTTCTTGCAAGAAAGTTACACCAAATATATCGGACAGTTTTTATGTTTATATTTTATTTCTCTGTAAGTGACTGAAGGGAATTTGGTACTGTCTCCTATTGCTAGAAAGAAAAGAAATTGAGGTTGGTGGGAACTTTATTTTAAGGAAAGACAAGTGTGGCATTGGATAGAAAGTAGCAGATCATAACTTGATGAGCAGTGCACTTCTCTTTGTCCAAGAAACTGGCCATCCCTCTTGATTTGAATCGTTCTACTGTTTCCAATACTCAGATGAGGCTTCATGCAAGTGTAGTTCAGACGTATAGGCCAATCGCTCTTCCTCTGGCAGTACATCTGAAAGGTTTCACAAATTGTTGGAAGACAGACATCAAATAAAAAAAAAAAAGAAACTGAATTTCATTCAGGAACAGTGGATTGAATGTATATTCTATTTAGGGCATGGTTCACCTCATTCTGACAGAACAACTCATTTCCTGCTGTCAAGTCCTCTGTTTCTTAGAGAAGACAGGCAGGACTCTGGCATCATCCTGGAGTGCAGGGTACTGAGCAGGATGCCTTGTCTGAACTCCCATAACATACCAGCATGTAACTGTGCGTGTGTTCTTGCCAGAGCAGCAGAGACAGTTCAGTGAGTTTGGGTATTGCTAGTTTGCCACCAATTAGGTTGCTTCACACATTGGAAGAACTGTCAAAGCATCACCATTTAGTAGAATGTTGGTGTTTGAAAATGGCTTATTTTAAGCAGAACTTGAAAGGTGAGCTGTGATGTCAGGTGAAGCAGCTTGTCTGCTGTGGCTCTAAGTTTGCCAGCTGTTATAGTGGGTAAGGAAATAAGAGCAAACAGTGGCCCAGTACACACACATTGCACTGCCTGCATGTTAATGCTTGGGTTCATTTTGCCTTATTTTAAACACTTCTTATGGGAATCCTTCTGGATTTCTGGATTTCAATCTGCTCACTATTTTCCAGCCTTCTAAAAGCTATTAATGAGTAATATCCTTATTACATCTTTCTTTACACAAATATGACGTTGATATATGTTTGTTGGGAAAGGTGTTGTGTTGCATATATGTCTCGTGCAGATAGCAGGGAGTCAATCCAAATAAATATGGATACTATCTGATTTCCAGTGTTTGAACTACCTGCTCCCAGATTTGTTGATCTCTTTGGAGAAATAGACAACTTGACACAAAGAAGAAGCTCAAGTTTTCCTAAGTTAAGTCTGTGAGTAAATTAAAACTAGTGACATAAATTTTTGGCAATTTAGGCATGTAGTTCCTAGTATGAAATTAGTTTCCTATTTCCCCCTCAAAAATGATGGACATTTTTATTGCTTTGAGCTCTTAGTTGCACCTTTTTTGAAAAGAAAGAGAGATTGTACACTTAAAACTGTACTTTATTCTTGGTACATAAATGCTTTTCCTAGTAGCCTCTTCTGTGAGAAAAAAGATAAAGAGCCATTTATAAAAATCAGTTATCTGATCTCATGCTTCTAAATGTGGTATTCCATTATTTTTATCTTCATTTTTCTATAACTTTTTTCACAAAGACTTCACTGACTTAATGATATTTAGCACTTTAAACAAAAAGAAGAAAATGCTTAGTTTTTGTTCTTCTATATTGTTTTTCTAAATTTTTGTCATTTATGAGGTAATTTATTTCTGATTTCTATATTCAGAAAATGAATGTGTTTGGATATTAATTAGTATATTTTTCTGAGGGTTTTTTGTCAATTCATAGACAGTTTCTTTTGATTTCCATAAAAATCCCTGTGATATTAAGTACAATGATATAGTACAATGATAATCCAAGAATATCTGAAATAGTGACCACCAATGTAGTGAGATAAAAAGTGAATATATGAAAAACTAAGTTGTCAGTGCAGATATCACTGAAGTATCTACACCTTAAAAGATAATATTTCTTAATCAACTAACAGTAGAACCTAGCTTTAATGCCATATTGAGGGATGTACCTTTTCCTCTGACATTAGAAATCATGAATCCTGATTTCTGTTTTCATTGCTACTTCAATTCTGATCAAAGTAATTTAAAGTGAATAAATTAAATCTAAACTAGCAGCATTTGGTGGGCACTGGAAATACAGCTACATTTCTGGCCAAACAGCAATCTTCTGTTGAAATGTTCTAGGTAAAATCTTCTCCAGACTGTACTTTTTTAGGAGAATTTTCAAAAAATAGCTAGAATTCATTCAATCATATGCACAAAAACACAATGCTATGGAATTCTTAAAAATCATGTAAGATACTGTATTTCACACCACAAGTCACTTTTCTTTAGGAATTCCCAAAATAAAACTAGAACAAGAACTAAAATGACAGATAGATAGATGGATAGATGGATGGATAGATAGATAGATAGATAGATAGATAGATAGATAGATAGATAGATAGATAGATAGATAGATAGAAGAAGGATCATCTTGCTATTACATAGCGTGAGTCTCTAAAAATACTGGCCCGCACCTGTTCTATACTCAATGCAATTTCCATTCTATCATTTAAAAAAAAAAGTGCGTACTTATTTTCTAGAACCTTGTAAAAAAATGCCTTTCAAATGACAGTAAGTATCTTATTGTGAGAGATTCTTTTACAGTTTTCTGCTAAATCTCTTGTAAGTAGCAAGTTCACTAAATAGAAACTACCTGCAAGGATTTTACAATATAGTCCAAGAATTCATATGTAAAATATATTATTGTTACTTTGATGAAGCTTAATCATATTTTGCTTTGCTAAGTCTTTTTGAATGCACCAGTTTTGTCTGCTCATATTAAAGTCTACTAAGTAAAGGAGGTTTGAAAGCAGAGTATATTGCTTGGTGCCTGGAGTCTTATCCTCTTGAGAAAGGATAAAGCATGAGGGTGTGCTGAAAATATTGTAAATGTGAAATTAAAGGGATAGAAGTCAAATCATGTTCAGTTAATTTCTTAAAGTTTCAGTCTTTCACCCAGCAATTTCATGGGTTGGTGTTGCAGTACTGTGATTTTCTGAGCATTATGAAAAAACAAAAATTTTTAGTGCATTTCTGAAACTGATAAAGAGGGGTTTTTTTGTTTTTTTTCAGTAATCTGAAAAATTCCCTCTGAAGAGACAACTTTTTATTGCACAGTTAATGCAGATGGATTGGTAAAATGAGCCCAGGAGTGTTGTAGTGCATTTTTATATTTTTTAATACTTTGAAGTAGTTTTGTTTTGTATTCCCATATTTTTCCCAAATGGTTTATCCCAAACTGTACCCCCCTCCCTTTACCTGTGTTATCCCTCTCCCGGGATGAGATCATCCCCAAACCCCCACCCTGGCTCTCTGTCAATCACTCAGATCCCATCCCCTCCATCCAGAAGTTTCGGTCCAGGTCGTCGAGTGATCAGCCAGAGGCCAGGGGTCAGCCCCCCAAGCCTTGCCCCATACGCTGTCCTAAATGTCTATCCCCCAGCACCCATCCCTTAGGGTCACTCATTGGTTGGTAAAATGTTATCTACTTTTGGTTTCCACCTCCCTTTAAATGTGACCTTGGCACATCTCCCAGGGCTCTCGGCAGGAGGCCCCTGAAGTGCAGGAGCTCCTTTGGGATCCTAATAAAACCTTGGATTAACCCCTGCTAAGAGTCGGCCCTTTCTCTTCTACCGATGTCTCTGGTGTCTCTTGTGCTGCAAAGGCGCCCAGCCCAGGTGCCCTCAGCACCCTCGGGGCACACACACAGAGTGTCTCCCTGCCAGCCCAGGTGCCCTCAGCACCCTCGGGGCACACACACAGAGTGTCTCCCTGCTGTCAGCCCAGGTGCCCTCAGTACCCTCGGGGCACACACAGACAGTGTCTCCCCGCTGCCAGCCCCGGTGCCCTCAGCACCCTCGGGGCACACACAGACAGTGTCTCCCTGCCAGCCCAGGTGCCCTCAGTACCCTCGGGGCACACACAGAGAGTGTCTCCCCCCAGCCCAGGTGCCCTCAGCACCCTCGGGGCACACACAGACAGTGTCTCCCCCCAGCCCAGGTGCCCTCAGCACCCTCGGGGCACACACAGACAGTGTCTGCCTGCCAGCCCAGGTGCCCTCAGCACCCTCGGGGCACACACAGACAGTGTCTCCCCCCAGCCCAGGTGCCCTCAGTACCCTCGGGGCACACACAGACAGTGTCTCCCTGCTGTCAGCCCAGGTGCCCTCAGCACCCTCGGGGCACACACAGACAGTGTCTCCCTGCCAGCCCAGGTGCCCTCAGTACCCTCGGGGCACACACAGACAGTGTCTCCCTGCCAGCCCAGGTGCCCTCAGTACCCTCGGGGCACACACAGACAGTGTCTCCCTGCCAGCCCAGGTGCCCTCAGCACCCTCGGGGCACACACAGACAGTGTCTCCCTGCTGTCAGCCCAGGTGCCCTCAGTACCCTCGGGGCACACACAGACAGTGTCTCCCTGCTGTCAGCCCAGGTGCCCTCAGCACCCTCGGGGCACACACAGACAGTGTCTCCCTGCCAGCCCAGGTGCCCTCAGCACCCTCGGGGCACACACAGACAGTGTCTCCCTGCCAGCCCAGGTGCCCTCAGCACCCTCGGGGCACACACAGACAGTGTCTCCCCGCTGTCGGCCGTGTCGGGCCTGCCCCCCGGTGTCTGCCGACTCGGGACTGGCCCAGGGTTCCTGAGAGGCTCACAGAGGGACCGAGACACAGGAGTATCTTCTGTAAGTCATCTAATGGTTCATTTCCAGTAATAGAGATGTGCAGGGTAGATATTAAGTAATTATTTTATTAGGTAAAATTAAATCACAAGCAAAACCTAATCAGAGGTGTTCACAAATATTTTTTTCTGAAGTGTTTAGATTGTGACAGTGTCAAGAGTACTTCTGAAAATCCAAAAAGGATTCCCATCTGAGCACTGCAGGAGATCACTTTCCAAAAGCAAATTCTGTGCAGCAGAAGAAAAGGAAGTAAATGTAAAGTGATGACCTACTGATGTCTACCTGGACAGAAGAATATTTATTTTGTTCATTGCACTGCCCTGTACATTCTATTATGATTAATATATTGCTGATAAAAAAAATCAGAGTTCAATCAAAAGTGGTTGCTTTTAACAAAGGTTCATTAAAAGAGAATTTGTATTTTCTATTCTTTTACACATAAACAACTATTTTCAGATGGAGATACTAAATTTACTTTTTGTCTCTTTTTTACAGCTTTTACTTAGTATAGGCATCTGCTGTGTCACTTTGCTCTTAGGCATTTCCAAAAAAAACCCCAAACATAAAACAAGATATTCAATCTTGAGACAATATGATTTGACACATCAACAAGAATAATTGCTATTTTACTGTTAACAGAGGATAAGTAGTGGAACAAAGGGCTAGTGTAGTCTTTCAGGTCTTCCTCTGAAGGAGTGGAACCTTACAATCAGTGCCCAGCATTGCCTTGAGCAGTGAGGATGGGGAACTGTTCAGTTAGAGATTGCTCATGGCTTTCTTACAAATAATAGCAGTGCAGAAGGGCAGGGGGTGCAAGACTGCTGCTTCCCTGAGGCTAAAAAATAATTTCACACTAGCTCTCCTGTTGTTCTGAGGATTTTTCACATAATCCTTAGTGTTTGCTGAGTACCCAGAGGAGCTAATGAATTTGAGCATGTGAATAATCTGACTTCTTCAATGCTTTACTATTGCTCAAGCCTTGCAATATGTAGCCATACATATGCCCATATATTGGAATTTTAGACTTTGTTTCTTGCAGAGTATTTGCCTTGGAAAAGGCACTTCCACCTGCAGAAATGTGTTATCTATTAAATATGTCTTTTATTTTTAATCTAAATCTCTGACCATTCGATATCTTCCATAGTTCTTTTTCTTACCAATATATAGTACATTTTGCTTAAAATGGTCACACTGTGCTTTAAATTTTAGTTCTAAATGATCTATCCAGGCATTAAAGTTGAATTTAAGCACTTTGTAGTGCTGGATAATTGATGCCTTAACTTTCTACTGCTTTTTTACTAGAGGCTTGATGGAGTTCATTTGAAGGTAAAGCACCATCCAGGAGAGATAATTGGGGGGTGTTGGCCGAGAGCTGAGCCTAATGCAACTTGCAAAATGCATTGCTCTAAAATCCTGAATATATTTCCAGGGAGTTCTGCCAAGGTAACCAATACATGGGCTTATTACTCAGAAGTACAGCTCTCATGTTGTGTTAAAATTTCCATAGGTGGAAAGAGCATAGAAATAGTAACTATTTCTCAATTTAAAAAATGCTAAGTTGCAATTTGCTCATACTGTGGCCACAGGAAACAAACAGGAAAATATTAATCCTTTTAAACAATTAGTGATAGAAAATATCATGACATCCATTGTATAATGGAAATCCTGTTTAGGGTGCACACATAATGCCTTTTAGATTATATTGATATTCTATAACTATAACCCATGAAATATAATTATAATATAGGAATTATTATAAAGCAATGATTATAATAAAAATGTTTTAAGTTTCCTTGGGGGATTAAAATCTTTTTCTATTAATAACAGAAGTATTACAGAGTAGTTTTTTTCTGTTAGATTCTGCAGAAAATAAGTAAATCTCCTGACAATATCAAAAGGAAAAAAATTGTCTCTCTGGAAGTGATACAATTCCTCAAACTTAGATATCCTGTTTCTTTCTAGATGCTTTAGACTACCTGAGGCTTCCATGTCAGGTTACTAACAATGATTCAAGGCCCTTTACTTTCTGCAGTGGCAGATAAAGGACAGACTGGATATCCTGCGACATCTAAAATAATAAAACTTTATCTGCTAGAGGAACTTAATCCAGCTGAGGCATCCATAGGTTTCTCTAAGCAGTGACCATGGGGCTATTGCACACAGTTTCTTAGGCTTTGCTGCTGACTCCATCAATCTGAAGACCCAGTTTAACCTGAAAGGTTTGGGTTTTACCATTTTTCTAAATATTTCTTAGTTTAGAGACTAATGAACTACTGCAGGAATATCCAATAGGAACAAGTGGAGCTTAGTTTATTGATTCAGTAATCCCAGATGTGTCTCATTGTCCATCTGGAAACACTTGTTGGGGTGAGATTTCTTACTGCTTGATTTACCTGTTTATAATGATATACTATATTTTTAGATTTTACTACTGTCCCTCATGATAATTCCACTCAGAGAAGAACTACATGGTGTAATGATAAAATGTCTGTTATGCACTCTTGCAACACTATCAAAACAGCTGTATTTAAAAAATCAGATCTCTTTCAGTACTTAGGGCAGTGGAAACCTAGTTGTATATTCAATATTCTAACAGCCATTTTTAATAGTGCTTTCTGTAATTTAAGTGTATTTTCAGTTTTATCTTGAAATGTTCAGGTCCCCTATCTTGACTTTTTCTTACTGAGATTACTATAAACATTAAAATCATTTCACAAAACCTGAGAAGAGGTGCAAAAACTGATTAACAGCAAAGATGATAAAGATTAAATCAAGCCCTGGATCCTGCTCATCAATATTTTCCTTTGGATTTTATTTTAGTAAGCACATACATGCAAGAGGCATACAAAATCAAGTTTTCTCATTTATTCTCCATTGTTTTGTCTGAGAAAACAGCAAGAGAGATCTGGAAAACTAAGCAGATGCTTATTTCTGCAGCATCTGTCATGAATGTTTGCTAAGTCTGGCAAAAGCAGAAGACAGGTGGCTGGAGACAGTACTAATCCAGAAAAGACCCTTATTATGAATAGGTGTGCTAGGATTGTGTGGCAATTTTTTATTAAGTCCTCATGCTATTTTCTTTACACTAATAATTAAAGTCATTTGATAAAAAGAAGAATGAGAAAGAAGTAGACTGACTTGTAAAACTTTTCATTCAGACAAAGGAGTTCCACAATTTTGGAAAAAATAAGGTTACTGTGTAAGCTTTCTAAGCAAGTCTTTTGAAGTTCTGTTATTAAAAATATTTCAGTGACTTTCCAGAATTTTTACTAGCTGAGTTAAATAAATGAAAATTCTCCAGTTTTGATTATGTATATTTTTCTTCTTTTGGATGCTGTATGCAAGCAAGTAATTTTGCTATACCTGTACCTTTTCCCTGAATTTTCCCTGTCTATCTTATGCCACTGTGTTCTCCTGAAATTTCCCTCGTTTTACTCTGTAGCTGATGAATACAGAAATATGTGTATTTTAGAACCATATTTTTCACAGTGTGTTAACTTAGATAACACTTTTTTTTTTCATTGTGCCATAACAGCACATTCTTTTAATGAAAAATTGTCTTCCTTAAACATTTCAGTCATAACCCAAGCCCTTAAAAGCTGAGGGCAGCCTTCTGTGAGACCTTTGCCAAGATCAAAGTATAAAAGGGTCAGAGGAAAATCTCTCTAATGCTCACCTGGGGAAAATGAAACCTTTATTATGACAGAAAAAAAGAATTATGGCCAGTAACTGTATGAATGCAGTGAATCCATTGAATTTATAGTGGCAGTTAAAGAACCATTGAGCTAATGCTGAAATGTGGTACTTTATACTGGTTTTGTTATGTTTCTTGAATACAGAATTCTGGAATGAAAAAATGCTTGGTTGAAAAGGACACAGAATCACAGAATCACAAAATAGATAGGGTTGGGTGGAAGATCTGGAGACCATCCAATCCAACCCCCTGCCAAGGAAGCATCACCTCGAGCAAGGAAGACATCCAGGTGGGTTTTAAATGTCTCCAGAGAGGAAGATTCCTCAACAGCGTGTTCCAATGCTCTGGCATCGTCGCTGTGAAATTCTTCCTCAGGCTGAGGTGGAACTCCTGTGGTTAAGTTTATGGTCATTACTTCTCCTCCTGTCACTGGATAATGCTGAAAATAGTGTGGCACCACTCACCTTTGAAATATTTATATGTATTGATACATATAAATATTTCACAGCCTTCTCTTCTCCACACTAAATAGGCCCAGCTGCCTCAGTCTCTCCTCATAAGAGAGATGCTCCAGACCTCTCATCATCTTTGTAATCCTCTACCAGACCCTGTCCAGTAGCTCCTTGTCTTTCTTGTACTGCTGAGCCAAGAACAGAACACAGCACTGCAGATGTGACCCCACTAAGGCTGAGTAGAGAGGAAGGATCATCTCCCTCAATCTGCTACCACACTTCCTGATGACCTTTAGAGATCATCTATCTGTCCAATATAATATCACAGTCCAATATAATCAAAACATAATCTCTTTCAGTTTAAACCTCTTGTGACATCTACAGGCCTTGGTAAAAAAAGTCCCTCTTCACCTTTCTAATGAGCCTCTTTAAATACTGAAAGGCCACAATCAGGTCTTTCCTTTCAGCCTTCTCCAGGCTGAAGATTCTCAAGCTCTTTCAGCCTGTCCTTGTTGGAGAGGTGTTCCACTCTTACCATTTTCCTGGTCCTCCTCTGCAGGTATGTCATTCTTGGGCTGGGGCCCACACCTGGATGCAGAGTTCCAGGTGGAGTCCCACTAGAGTGAAACAGAGAGGGAGATCCATGTCCCTCAGTCTGCTGGTAACATTTCTTTTTATCCATCCCAGGATACAGTTGGCTTTCTGGGCTGAGAGCTCATATTGCCAGCTAAGGTCCCATTTTTCATTCACCCGGGTCTCCATGTCCTTCTCTTCAGGACTGCTCTGAATCCATTTGTAACCTACATATCTGCAATAGAGTGACAAAAACATTGAGGGAAACAGTATCTAGGGCCTTACAGAAGTCCAGGTATATATAGTTCAAGAACATATAGAACCTCCATAATGCTTCCTTTGTCTCTCCATCATAGAAGGACAATAGATAATCAGGCATGATTGGTGATAGATAAACATAACAGATAGATAAACTTATAGATAAACAGGCCCTTGGTGAAGTCACATTACCTCTCTCTAATTGGTTCCCCATCTTCCATATATTTTGAGGTATCTTACATGAGGATCTGTTCCATGATCCTTCTGGGCACAAATATGAGGCTTACTGGTTGTTGTTAACCAGGGTCCTCCTTTTCACCCTTTTAAAAATTATCATGATATTTCTCTTTTCTCAGTTACAGAAGTCTTTACCTGTCTGCCACAACTTTTCAAATGTGACGGAATATGGCTGGACAACTGCATCACCCAATCACCTCACCCTGAAATGTATCTTCTCATGTCTCTTGAGTTTGTGTTATGTTCAGTTTCCTCAGTGGTCGCAAATCTGATTTTCACTTCTGTTGCAGGACTTTATTCACACAATCATTGTCCCTTAATCCTTGAGGATTAGGGATTTGAGAGACGTAGGAAGAGATATTACCATTGTAAGGTGAGGCAAAAAAATTGTTGATTACCTCAGTATTTTCCATGTTGTTTGTCACTTGTTCTCCTTATTTTAGAATGAGAATATACTTTCTTCTCTGGCCATACCCGTTACCATTTTCAACCTCAACTGTGCCTTATTTTTCCTTTTCCCATCCATATACGTCCAAGCAGTGTCCACTCTTCTCAGGATACAAGTCATTGTGCATTTTCTTACACTTTAGTCCTTATTCAGGCATGCTGGATCTCCTGCCTTCCTTGGCTGCTTTGAGAGATTTTCAGCTCTAATAATAATCCCCTTATTGAGCTGTCAGCTCTGTTGAGTTCCTTTCTCCCAGCAGGCAATTTCCTAGTGAGTCATATTCAAAACTTCTTAAACTGAAAGTTTGCTTTTCTAAAATTCGGGGCTCTGACTCTACCCTTCATCTGGCCCATAATTCTCAAGACTGTGAATTCCACCCTAACCTGGGCAGCCCAGGTGGATGCCAATCTTGTCCTCTCTAACTAGTTCATTCCTATTGGTGAACATCAGGTCTAGTAATGTTCCTTCTCTTGGGCTCTCTATAACCCAGATTAAGAAATTATCCTCACCACACTCCAAGAACCTCTTGGACATTCTACATCTCGCTGTGCAGCTTTTCCAGCAGATGCCATGGTAATTGAATAAAGATTGAGAAAGTCAAGAGGTTAAAAATAAATACATATTTCATAAACTTCTAGAAGGTTTGTTATTCATCAGACGACAGCAATGAAACTAAAGCTGAATTTTTTTTCCCCTTGACATTATTGATCAAATCTTACTTAGATAAATCTTACTTACTCAACAAGTGGTTTTGTTAATAGATACTTTCACAGCTATCAAGGATGAGAGAGACTGATATTTAAATTGAAAAATTAAAAAGAAATAGAATAAAAAGAGGGGTTATCATAAGTACAATGAAATAAGGAGGATATCAGCTGACCACTGACATGATGAAGATTTCTCTTCAAATGAAGATAGGCTGAGAGAGCTGAGGTTATTCAACCAAAAAAAGAAAGTGATGGGGAGACTTATTGTGGACTTTTAATATTTAAAGGGGGCTCATATGAAAGCTGGAGTGAAATCTTCTGCCAAAGCCTGTAATGTGCCATGGGGTAATGATTTGTGCCAAGGGGTAATGGTTTTAAACTGAAGGAAGGTAGGTTTAGAACAGATTTCCAAGAAGAAGTAGAGGATGATCTAAGTTGAGGATGCCTCAGAAGATATTTGTGCCCGTCACAAGTGGTGTGGACAAGATGGGCTTTAAAAGTCCCTTCCAAACCAAACCATTCCATGATTTGATATTCTATATTTATTTGGTTGCACATAGTACACACACACACACACACACACACACACACACACACACACATACACACACACACATATATATATATATATAATATATATATATACACATTTTATTTAATTTCATTTGAGTGAAGAAATAGATAATATTAAATAAAATACAAATGTTATAGCATTACATGTATTTTAATAGACTGTCAGCTTAATTATTATAGCACTATTATAAAATACAGAAAACTAAATATATCTGAAATATGATTCTAACAGGCTCGTTTGCTATGCTTTATTAAAGGTGCCATGCTTTGTCTAAAACTAACTTTTGCCTAAAGAATAAGTATAGGTCTATTGGAGAAATTGTTTACTTCTATCAAGTTTAGTATTTTGTTTATTTTCTTTTCATAAAATAATAAAAAATATGGTAGCACTTTTTTGAAAGCTAAAGGCATAAAATAATATTAAATATTCCATCATACCCTTTAATATTGCTTATAGTAATACTCTGTGAAAGTTTTGTGGACAGACATTACATACTGAGGAATGTAATTAATTTTGCCAAATTAATAATTCATCTTGCAGATGTTTGTATCTGAGCTAGCTATTCATATAATCTTACAATGTGGTGGAAACAATACAGGATATTGTGGGAATACATTAAAAGTCTAACAGAATTCCATAACTCCTCAAAATTAAATTATTGTCTATGCTTATAACAGAATATATAACTCATAATACTTCTCTATATGTGTGGCTCAGGCTAGATCTCTAATTTAATCCTAAACAGTTATGTTAACTTTATTATTAATATGCAGTTCTATCTCATCTGCTAAGGATTGTCCACTGGCATTTATGTGATGGATGTTGTCTATGCTTCTTGATAAAATTTCTATGTCCTTGATAAAATTTAAACTTTTAATTCCTCTGGCTCCTGAACCATGAAGGTCAAATTCTACAATTCTGTTGTAAGTCATGAAAAGTTTTGTCAAACATTACAAAACTTAAAAGGAGTAACATAGAGGGGGAAAAGCAAAGCCTGGGATTAAATCAAAGTTTCTCTTAGAAAACAAACTTTAAAAGTCATAAATAAAGATGAGAAAAGATTCCATTACCTAACTACAGATTCATTTATATGGAGGTGTGTACCAAAGATAAAACTGCTGGATGATGATTTCAGTTACATTTAAGTGGTTTTTAGTGTTTGAGGAAGATCAAGCTTAATTCCCATAAGAGAAGGAGAATGACTTTTGGAAAAACAGAACAAAGCAAACTAAAATACCCATAGCCACACAGAAAAACCCAGTCTGCTTACAAAGTTCTTTCTCTGGCAGAGAGCTTTAAGATAACATTGTACAAGAATTAGATGCTTCTGATTATTTGAGACAAAAATGAGACAAAAATTATCAGTGCAGTAGCATGTTCATGCCACTTCTATTACTCTATAGAGAGTACTCTTTAGAGAGTAATAGAAGAGCTGGAAATGAGAAAATAGCTGGAGAGGGGAGGGGGAAGATTATCTGACTACAGAAAATTGTCAGTTTAACAGGAATCTATAGCAAATGATCTTACAATATATTTGAAAATGTATTTGTACTCAAAACAGTGTGTTTAATCAAAAGTTAATAAGTTCTATCTAGAGCACCAAGCCAATTCTGGTTTCATTTTTGTGCATTCTTGAGCAGCTGTAGTTTCAGAAACAGGATATTAATAGTATAAGCACTGTCCAGGTACTTCTTGAAGCCATGGAAGTATATAGCTGGGATCCCTAAATCATAAAATTTTAATCATAAAAATAACCATCTGTCCTAGTTTTGATACCTAACATTCATTGGCTAAAAGTATATTAGAGAAATTCTATTATAATAATTAACCAAAAAGGCCCCATTAAAATATAATTTTTAGGGACCCAAATTTAATTTATAAAATAAATACAAAAGCTAGACATAATTTTTGTTATCAACACCTTACCTGGGAGATGTTCTATTCCTGGAATGGGTAATCATAGCAAAAAATAAAATGATAAGTGAAAGAAAATGCAGGGATAAAAAACTCCAAACCAACCAACCAACCAACCAACCAACCAACCACCACCACCAAAATAATTCCATTACAATATTTTTATTCAACTGGCTATTTTGCCAAGAGTGATAATCTGATTAATTTTATCCGTTTAATGATTTTTTACACTCCCACTAATGGTCAAATTTCTGTGATTTTTAGATGTAATAAAAGAGTAAGCCTTAACGTGTAAAATTTTCTCTTGAAGAAAACTCTTTCCTTGGAGGAAGTGTTTTCTATATTCTACCTAGAAAGATATTGATAATTCCTACCTAGAAAGGAATTGATAATTTCTGACCAAATGTTCAGGAAGGCTTCTATGGAATATCTGATTTCAGCAAGTCAGTAGTTTGCAGTGGGATATAAGTCTCAAATTATAGCAAAAAATCCTCCAGCCTCCTTTTCCTGGTATCTGCATGGCTTGTGCATTTAAACAGGACATGTTGGGATTTTTTTAAAGTCATCCCTTCAACTTAAAGTTATGAAATCTAATTTAGTGGCAACGGTTAGTGTTAGGGACAAAGATCTTCATATAAGAGACTGCTGTAAGGATCCTTGAAATTACCTTTGTTTGGCTCAGAGGAGAAAATAAATGCTATTAAGAATATTTCCTGTGATTAAGATAGTTTCACATTATGTGCTTGGGTTTATGAACCTTCCTGTATTTTTGGTAGACAAATGGCTGAATACTGGTTCACTATAGTAGTATAGTGAGGTAATTTCAATAATTTTTCAGCTAGAATGGATGAGAAAATTAATATATTCACTTAGCAAGATAATTTTGAGCATTAGCTAAAAGACCCACAAACTTATTTTATATAAGCAATCAAAGAACAGAAATCTAAGAAAAAACTCCTGAAACACTACGTTCTAAAAATGGACATTGCAGGAACTTGAAATTCTGCAAATAATTTTAATTTAAATAATTAAACCAAGATTTTATTTGGAAAAAATCTATTAAGAAATATTTTTTTCTTGAAGGTTTTCATTGTAGTGATATATGTCAACTAAAGAAATGAGAATATCTTCTTTTCTTATAAAATTCTTTATGCCAATTATACTCACTTTATTTAGAGTTATGAAGGGAAACAGATAATCACATCTATTTCCTCAGTAATTAATTATTTTTTGTTTCCTAGTTTTATTCTGTTTTTTACATTCGGAAGATTTGTGCCATGCTTTTACTAATTTGACACCAAATATGTTAAATAAAGTAATTTTATACACACTTTAAATTTTACTTTATGGTTGACAGAAATACAGGTAATGTTGATTTATAAAATGTAACTCTACTTATCACAGCTGTAGTCTGGGCGTCTTTGACTCAGACAGATGTTTTAAAGTTCCTTTCTGTATGATCAACAGATTTCTGACTAGTTTATGCTGGCGTGTTGGGATACCCACTACCAGATTTTTTTAAATAAACATGTATTTCTATACTTTTTCTTGTTACACAAAAAATTAAAAATTCCACATGGAATCAAAATTCAGAAAAGAAATAAAACCAACCCTTGTTTTCTTGGTTTGTCCTGACTAATTTTTCAAGGTTTTGTTATTCGAAACTTCTCTAGCTATCCGGATTCCCAAAGTTTCCAGGATAAAGTAAGACAATATTTTCGTAGTCTTATGTACTATTTGACCTTCTTACATAAGAGAAGATACCACAATATAGTTTTTTTTAAATATTCTGTTATAAAGAGTCTAGAAAATAATAAATTCCAAATCCACATACATGTGAATTGATAGAACTGTAGGTTAAGTTAGGACTACAAATGCAGGCTAAAGTATGATGCCTCATACATTTCTGTGTTTCACCAAAAATAGTAACAACATTAATCTAAAAATATATTATACCAGATAATGACTGTATTTTCAATACAGTAGAAAAGCAAAACAGAAAATATAGAAAAACACAGGGTCAGCTATGTGAAAATCAAGTTACCTTGTTCAAGCTAGAACATAAAACGCTCTTGCTTAGAACCTACATGCAACAGTGGCAGACAAAAATATTTAGTTGCTTAGTTAGCTTTTAATTGTGAAACTTAAATAAATAAAAAACTGCCAGATCATAAGGAAGAGAAAATATCATAAAGTACTGTGGGTTGAATACAAAGAGCTGGCAATAAAGCAATGGCAACACAAATCTTTGCATTTTAAATCAATTGGTCATCTAAATGGCACATTTTCCCCTGACATACATCTTATGGGATAAAGCCATGGGTTTTGAAGGACTCTGCTGGCATCATTACAACACTACTCTCTCTTGTCTTTGGAAAAAAAGAATCCTGTTGTCTTCAAGAATGAAAATGTCACACAGTCATCTACAGGAGTGGCAACAAAGAGAATCTAGGGAGGGTGATCAGTCTTATTTCAGTACCTGGGCATACTTTAGGTATTAATATTGGACCAGATCTGCTTACTCTCATTGTCAATAACCTGAGCATCAGAAGAGAGTACATCAGCAGATCTTCAGAAAACAACAAACTGATAGGAGTAGAGAGTGAGAAAATACCATCTCTGTTTAAATGTTAAATTTGTCTTGAAGCAAAAGTTGATGCAGGAACTTGGATGCCATTTTCATGGGGTAAAATGGAGATAATTCTTTAATGGATGGAGAGAAAGAAAAAGATTTCCTGAAGAAGTCTAAAGAACAGTTAGACAGTGGAAGAAAGAGGAGCTAACATAGTAATGGAAAAAAAAAAGGCTATATTTCAATAAGAGTAAATTTAACAAGGTTGAAGGCAGCCAGCTAGGAAAGAAAAAGATGAAGTACTTGAAATTAGAAAGTAATCACTGAACAAAAAATTACTTTGGACAGAGTAATTTTATTAAAACATAAAGGTATAGAATTTACTTTTGGGAAGAAAGTGGGTACCATTGTCCAAAAGATACTCAGTACAGACAGTATGACAAAGCATCCAGTAAAGATAAAAAGAATTGAAATAGAAGATCTGAAATAGAGTGAGTATTTAAGTTTGCAAAGCATATATGTTTTCAGTTTGACATGAAAGATATTGGAGCAAAGAAACGGTAAAGAGAGCCGCAGCTGATTAGAAAATGTACCTAAATAGGAAGAAAATTCTATAGGGCAAATAGATGAGATAAAGAAGAAAAGATAGTCATAATGTTAATTGTATATTCAGAAGTATAAGTATCAGTGGAAAAGGGAAGGCAAAGAAAATCTCTTTCTGAAAAACAATAAAGGATGAACAAATGCCTAGAGCAAGTTACACAATTGTATTAAATTAGATAAACAGAAAGACTGAGGAAAAAGCAGACGTCTTTTTCAACACATGATTTTATTGAAAAAAAGATTAAATGTTCAAACCTGAAAACACTAGCTGAAGGTGTATTTAGCACTGATCTAAGATGATTTCTCAATTGTTTAAGAAATCATAGAGCTCACTGTTGAGTCATAGCCACATATAGACACAGTATTTTCAAAGCCCATAAAAAGAAGATTTCTAAGAATGATCTATGACACTATTCCACTGACTTTTCCTCTCTTTATGGTTTCTTGGTTTTTATTTTTCTTGACTATATGCATGTATAATATTTCTGTTAATTCACTCTGAGTATTATCAAGAGGTTGTGATAAGGAATTAATGTTTCAGTATAAAGTTACAAGTCTGTTTCATTAGACTAATCAAAGAACCCTGCAAAGAACTCTAAGTAACTTGTAAAATGCACTAGAATTAGATAATTGTATAATCAATTTAATCTATGGTTTGTTTTGGGGGCAGATTTTTTGTTTGTTTGTTTGTTTTGAGGATGTTTTTTGTGGTTTTTTGTTTGTTTGTTTTCATAAAGAAAATTCAGTGTTTAAAAGCATACGCCAGAAGTGTGCCCCTCCTGCATGTTATAGAGTGTTTTTTTACCTCAACACAAATTCAGCCTAGCAAAATGATGGTGTAAGGACTCTTAGCAAGTAAATGTGACTTAAAACCCTAGTGTTCACACTATCTGCAAGAGCTGAATGACTGTGAGTGTTGTATGTGTATTGTGACTTTGCCCAAAGACAATAACTAGGCTCGAGTTACCATGTGCATAACTCTGTCTCTCCATGTGCATAAAAATGTCTCCCTCATTTTCAGAGTCTGGTATTTACCCAGACATAAATTTCCCAAAGGATGTACAGGGCCACCTTCATTTTGTTCAAGCGGTAATTTTTGTCAATTAGTTTTGTTGTAAGGCAGAGGCAAGACTGTGAATAAAATACTTCATGCTCAGAATTAGAAATATGTTGCTGTCAAGGAATCTCACCATATCTGTGTTGTACAGCATTAGGTCAACATACATTGCATGGAAAGGAAATGCAGTGTCATCATTATTACTATTTGCTGTTTCTTCTCAAGGACTTTGAATCCTACTATTAAGCTTGACAATACAGATAAAATATTAATAATTTTCAAGATTAATTGATTTGAAACTGTCATAATTATATCAGTTGAGAATGTGTTTTCTCTTCTTGTAAGTAATGCTGGTACTATATGGCTGTTGCAGTCTTCCACCCCTAATTTCTCTTTTCAGAAATAACATTTGTGTTGTCACTACACATACCACACTTGGTATCTTTCAGTGCTTTCTGCTTAAAAGTTAGTGAGCAGGAACCACTCAAATAGGCAAAATAAAGAGTCCAAGGACTGATATTATGAGAGAAAGAAAGACTAAAGGGGTTTTTGTGTGGGAGGGGAGGAATCTTAGAATACATTTGCAGCTGTAAAGTTGAAAAGCCTTTTCCCTGTACCACCACAAGTGCTGTGCAGATGCTGTTATGCAGCAAGGTGAATACAACAGACAAGTTGCAATGTAAAGGCTGCATCACCATAATAAATTGCAAGACCTTCAGAGTCATACTCAGATAATGATGTTACAGCTACAGTTATGGCTTATTTATTTAACCAAGGGCAAAGTTGTTGAGACACTTTCATTTTCAAGAAAGGCCTGACAAGGCAGATGGCAGTAATGGCACTGGACAAATTAACTTCTCCGCTAGCTAGCCAATACAAACTACAGCACAGCTCAGGAGGACAGAGTGTGTGCTCTTAAGAGGAAACATAAACCAATGAAATTAAATACCTACTGAACATTAATAAACCCATTAGTGAGCATTAATAAAATAAAAACGCTCACTCCTTTACAGCCTTGGAAGTCAGCAGCTCCATTCTCTGTGAACTATTTAGTGAGGCTGGAAGAATGATTTGAGGGGGAGAGCAGGGAAAAGAGTAAATCAGAAGGTAGGTTTTAGTTAATGGAAAGGGACTGAATATAGCTAAGGGCTGAATCAGCTGAAGTGAAGGTTGGAATGAGTCTATGAGGAAATTAATAATTCTGTATACAAAGAGGGGTTTCGATAGCATGCAGTAAATAACACCTAGGGACACAAACTTAACAATGAGGATGAAACAAATCATGGAATAGCTGCAGTTTCCTGCGCCACTGTCCTTCAGCCTGAATGAGGTGCGGGCATGGTAGAAAAAAAAAAAGGTCTGTAATTAAATACCACATCAGAATGGAACAGGATCAAGGTTGCTTGGTTCCTTATTTGGGGTTCCCACCCCTTTTGACTTGTCTGCCCAGTAATGACTGGAATTCATTATTCTGTTATAGACTTGCTTATTCATCTCTCCTTTATTTCTCCTTGCCTATCTTCATCCTCTTTCATGTATATGTCCTTTCTAAATCCTACTGTATGCAGTGCTAATGAACTGTATACATATTTCCAACATATTCAAAATACCAAGAAATAATAGAATAAAAATTCCAAACAAAACAAAACAGAACAAAACAAAACAAAATAAAAAATCCAACCCAACCCAACCCAACCAAACACCACCAAAAAAACTCAAAACAAACAAGCAAACAAACAATCAAAGAAACAAAAAATAACTAAAAAAAACCCCATCAAATCAAACAGAAACAAAAAACCCAAAGGAAAAAACTATACAATTCGGTACTGGTCCCATAAGTAGTTCACCAATCTCCAGGAACCTATGATTTTAAAATGCTTGTCATGAAGCTCTGTCCCTACTGGAAAGTCACTATCTCTGTGCCAGGAACCGAGTTGCAAAAATATAGAAGGTTGAAGTCCATTAGAAATTGGCACACACTATAACCATAACATTTTGTGGATCTTTGATCTCTCTGAGGCTTTTTTTGGTATTTTAACACATCAGAGAATTGTAACTTGCCTTGTAAAAATGTGCTGCCACCCATACTTAAAAGTAAGTCAACAAAGAATTATACATGTACTCTACTGACTTCATGTGCCTCACTGAAGAACCAAAACGGGAAGCATGGTGACTTTTTCCATAATCAGTGGAAAGCTAAAAAGGACTGTTTAGTGGGCTGAATCATCCCCTGGACTGTCTATCTTCACTGTTTGTAGATGGCATGGAGAACATTTGGCCTCCCATTAAATTAATTCAATTAGAAAAATAAACAAACTTCAGATGTCAAAACCATTACTGAGCAGTCTAAATGTCATCATAATGGTTAAGCATTTTTACCTATCTTTTTTGCAGATCCACTTCTATGACAATAAATAAAAATATAGGAAACATTTCCCATAACTAGCCGATTAACACAAAAGCAAATGACATTTTGTGGTATTTGGATGAATTCCATGTTTATAATGCTACTTTATTTTACATCTTTATATATTTTATAATTAAATTAATTTTTATTGAATCTTCCCTTTTAGTTCTTAATATGTGAATTGCTCTCTATTGTAGAAGCTTCCTGAACACATTCTGTCCATATGCACACAGAATTTATCATGAAGATGTTTTTATTAAACAACTAAGCAAATAAAGAAGTGCTCCAGAGACTTTTATCAAAACACTGAACTGTCATTCTTCATTTACTGTTATATAGTTGCAAAGATTGTTTATTCATTCTTGCTCTATTTATCTAACACCAGCTTTACTGTTCAAGGTCACAGAGAGAGAAGAAAAACATTTCTAGAATGCTTCAGAGTTGGACAAAAATATGTGTCTGCAATGAAATCTTTTTAGAACACATTCCATTGTAATTCAGGAGTCACATTGCAAGTGGAGGTTTCAAACAGGTATATCATAATCAATGAGATTACTTTTATATTCTATGAATTGCAGACAGGGTTTTTGGCAAAAATTAAATTTTAACATCAGATGTTATTAACTTTGTTGTTTTTAAATTTTTTTTGAGTTTTCTCTCTTGTTTTAATATTATCATTGTCATCATTATTAATTTTTAGTTTTCAGATATAATAATTTCAAAGGTATGTGGAATGTCTGCAGTTATGTTCACTTGCTTTGTGGCTACTTGTACAAGAAAAATAGTTCCACTTACTTTCCAGGTTTTTTTCAGAAATGAAAACTTATTCAGACAGAGAAGGTACAGAATTAATACAAAATGGGGCAAGACTGAAAGTCCATCTAGCCCAAAACTTTGGTTTTGACATGGCAGCCAAAACCAAGTATACAAATACCAACACAAGAAGAGAACAAGGATATATGATTCTTCAAAATATGTATCCTCTTAGACACCATTCATTTCCAGATTGCATTTCCATGTAACTATCAATAAGCCTAATATCTTGCTACTATATAGTAACTTAAAGTTAATATTTTTTAAAATGTGAAACTAGGAATCCTTCTACCCATGCAATTCACTTTGCATTCTCTGTTGAAATGCTTTCACGTCTTCTGGAATCTAACATAACTTTTCCAGCAAATGCAGTCTGAGTGTCACCAGTTCATGTATTCTCATTCTGCTTTTGAATTGTATTTCAAGAAATGGCTATCAAACGGTAACAAACAAGTATCATACCCATTTATTTTTTGACATGTCTGCCTGTAAAAATATTGTGAGTTACAACAATGAACATTAGATTTAACCATGGTTTTTTTGTTGTTTTTCTTTTTATATAGACTTCTGCACAGTGAGCACAGAGTTGAGATAGATTCGTGTTTTTACATAAAATACCAAGCAACATGGTCCTGAGGCTATGGTTTCCAGGACACATACACACTAAGCATGACTTACTTCCATTCTGCTATTAAAAATGAAGTTATTAGTTATTAGGACCAAAAAGAAGCTGTCCTTTTAAACAAGACTAACCATGGAAACACACCCTTCTCTCAATCCTTACACAATAAAACTAAAATAGCCAAAATACAAAACACTCTGTCTCTAAAACTCACAAAAATTACTTGAAGTAAGATATTTAGTACTCTACACTTCTTGCCTTTTCTTTTATTCTTTTTTCCCCCCCTGTTTTTGCTTGTTTTCTCAGTTTGGTTCTTGTGGGTTTTTTCCTTTTTATTTTAATATTTTGATTTCAATGCCTGCCGGAGACGTCAATCCCTCAGCAGGTAATTCCTTTCTTCTGATTTGAGCCATCTAAAGCTTAGCGAGGTGTTCAACTCTAATGAGGAATGAGAGGGAGAGAGGGAGAGAGATGATGCTACTGAATAAACAAAGAGTTAAATCTAGGTGACTAAGATTCAAATGGCTGAAGTCAGATGTGATGAATTCCATCCTTAAGAGCTTAATGGACTTCCTGACACACTATAATATTTATAGATGACTCAAAGCTACTGAGATACATTAATAAGAACAGAATAGTAAAGTCTGGGCTGCTCAACGTAAGGACCATAAGATTCTAATGCTGCTTGGCTATGCTTGACTTTGCATTTTGGTAGAAGATACAAGTTTTCCCTCAATCCTTTAGGGGTAAGGTATTCAGTGGCACTTGATATGTCATCATTTGCATGACCTCAGAGAATCAGGCAACTTGACATCCCATTGTACACTACATTAGACTAGTTTCCACTGTCTTGGCTTCATTCCAGCTTGGGTAAATAGGTTCTGTCTACTTACATTTCCTTGGGTTTCATCTGGTTGTGCTATTCTTCTAGACTTTCTGCTTCAATTTGTTATGTAATGCTCATGTATGTTCTTCAGTACTTACTGTATTTCAGTGGTAGATGAAGTGAACATTAATAGCACCTACCACTCTCACAGGCTGAATGAACAAGTCTACACAGCACCTGGAGCTCCAGTGATGAGAGAGGCTACAAAAGTGGAGAGCATATATCATTAAATCATCCTTAATCTTTCTTGGTGCTCACAAATATGCGAGTCGCATAATGTTAAATGTTTTCTTTTTAATGAAGTACTATGACATACTGTAGAGGGCAAGTAAAGAAAAATATATAAATAAAAGACAATATAAACATCTCTTGATGCAGCATACAAGAAATGCAATACTGTGTGATTCTTAAAAAGGTCATGTCTTAAGCCAGTGCCACTAGTGGAGTCTGTGATGGCTGTATCCAGCTTTCTGTGAACTTTGGGGAACCAATGACAATATTTCCAGGGGCTGTTTGGAAAAAGCGACCCAGACCTCTTGTAGGTACACAAATATTAGTGTAAGTCAGTCATTACTTTGTAAGCAGTGGACAGCCTGAGCCTGTAGAGCTCTCCTGCACAGCCCTGTGCAGCACACCAGGATGTGCCCTTGAGCAGGGATGGCTCTTAATGCTACTCCTCAAGGCTGACAGATTCCTTGCCACAACAGATTCCCAGTAAGTGATTAATAGCATGCAAAACTTTGAAACCTTAACTAAGTTATATAAGGGATTGATTGTGCACATCTCATCCTTTAGACATAAACCATTGACCAGGTTTGGGCCTAGGATTGGATCCAGCTGCACCTAGATGTCTCTCTGAGATGGAGTTTAAAAAGCAAGGACATCCTTCCAGAACCATGACTCAGTGGGTAGTACTCCCCGACAGCTTTGTCTGACCCTGCTATCTATGAAGTAAATAATCAACAGCACCTTGTCACCGAATCTTGTTAAACCTTTTTCTCATTAATATTAAATTTTGTTAACTCACTGCTTTGTATCAATAAATTATATCATCTCTTCCCCCTTGTGAGTGAAGTCCATTACTCCGTCTGCAACAGAGGGGTATGAAACAAACCATATTATCTGATAATTTGCTTAAATAAATTAACTCATTTTCCTGAACAAACAAAAAATACACTTTCCTACTGGAGCTGAAAAAGGATTTTTTCCCACTGATACCTATAATAATTTACATTTTGCCAGATTTGATATGGGTTAACTATTCCTCTTCAAAAAGTCATTAATTTGTCATTATTGGAAAGAGCACACTGTACTAACTGGGACCGTGACTTGATTAGAGTCTTAGAATCTAAGGCCAGAGGCACTGTTAAATGATTTAGTCTGATCACAAAACAATGCATTTCACCTAGTGTCAAACATTAACAATATTTGTTTAGATTCTAAATTCCTCACTTGTGTGACAGTAAACCACAGGAAGCCAGAGGCTCTATTTGCTTCTAAGAGGTAAATAATTTGTTGCTCTAGACTGTTGTCATATCCTGTTACAGTTCTATTAGAATGTTAATATGGGAGCAGCAGCATATACACACACTTCAACCTTCCCCCTCTGCTTCGAAATGAAGCATTGCCTAAGCTTAAGAAAATGTTCTACAGTATCCTGAAATCTTTTATTTCCCTGCAAAAAACTCAACATCTCTTTTGTTACAGTAGTCAAAGAGCCAAGATGTCTGCAGCTTGGACCTTGTACACCATATCTAAGCTTTCCATAGATCTAATATCTATGGAAAAGTTTTCAAGATCATGTCCTGATTTTTCAGCCATGTCCTGACCCCACAATCTCAAACAAAGGCACATTAGTGCCTTTATCATCAATTTCCTTTGCCTCTTGTATCTCACAGCAACCTCTCTTTCTGATTCCTCAGATAGACATATGTCAAGGCACAATGACACACTCCTCCCAATCTGAACAATTGAGATGAGAATCTAGGAGTTCATACCAGGAACCCAGTAGTACAAATTTTGTCTTTGGCATTAAATGTTTACTATAATCAGATGGAATCATCTGTGGGGAAATGGAAAACAGTAGTCCAAATGTTTAGTGTTCTGAGAGACAAATAATGAAAACTGACAGAATACAGGAATCACAGAATAGGAAATTGGAGAAACAGTCACTCACTGCAAAAATTAGAAAAAATTAGCTTATTTTGTGTATGTGTGAGACATTTCTAGTGCCATAAGGAGTTGCATTTTTGGAAAACATATTGAATTCTCTGAAACTCTTCTGAGAGCACTGACATTGGATATAAGGACATAGTTAAAAAGAAAAATAAATCCCAGCAGTATAAGAATAACATTTATCTTACTTTTATCTCATCATTCAAAGACAAATAAGGAAAAATATAAAACTGAATAATCTTATAACTGTATCATGTACAGTACTTTGTCTATGTAAATTACTTTTGAAATCTATGTTTCAAAGAAGTTGCTAACCATATCATGTCTGTGAGTGTGCCTTAACCATTGTATTAAAAGATCTTATTTCATATAGAGGTGATGTTACAGGGTTTACAGCACAGAGGTTGGTGACTTCTCAAGAGTGTCTCTTTATCCTTTTTCTAAATGCACTACAGGCAATGCTGGAAGCTTTAATCTTTCAGAGGAAACCTTAGAGTTGGCCACACTTAGTAAATTTCTCTATGTGAGTCTTATCCTCTGGGCCCAAACTCTTCAAGCTAGAGCATGACCTACAGTAAAGTATTGCCTGCCTTGACTTTGTCCCTTCCTCCAGGCAAAGATGAATGGGATATGATTAAAACAGATCATTTTATGCTGGAAATACTTCTGTGAATGAGCTATGAGGGAGCCCAGGTGACTGTGTCACAAACTTCTAAAATTTTGTCAAATAAATCTCACAAAGACTATCCATGAAGTGCAATCAACTATTTTAGACCGTTTTTACTACTTCTCTACAGACACTGAGTTGCCCAAAAATCCTTTCCTAGGATATGCTGTCGTGATGAGATACAATTTACAATGATAGGCAATGATAGTTGATATTATGTTTTGACAAGTGGCCCCAAGCTGCTTCTGTCTTTCTTTAAGTAGCCCCAAGCCTCTTCTAAAATTCTAAAATAGCTTGAGAAGATAGCAAAACAAGAAATCATACATGTACACAAACCAGTACCTCAATTTTCCCTGTATCACAGTACATATTCAAAGATGAGAGGAATTACTCCTCTTTTATTCTCTCGTCCATCCCTGGCTTCATTTCTCAATTTTAAGATCTCTTCATTATTTCCTCTCCTTCCTATTTGCTTGTCTCTTTAGTTGTACAGGATTCTCAAAGAATGATGGCTGGATTCTTACCTCCTCTCTCTTATGCTTCCTTTATCTAGCTAGTGCAAGAACACTGTGACACGAGATGAATTGACTATCTTAAATAATTCCCAGCATATTAATGCTAAATTTAAACTGAGCATACTCTTGTGTAAAGTGCCTTAAGAAGAATTGCTCATCTCATGATTTTAAAGTTGTGAGTACAGGAGAACCTGGTGGGAACTTAGACTCCAGCTGGCTAAATAGTGATTTCCCTGAGCAAACAAAGAAATCTCTTTTACAAACTCTCACTCTTGAGTCTGTGTCAACATTTTTTGCCTTCTTTTTCTTGGAATACTTAATTCATTTTAATCACATTCCTACCTTCCATGTTGCATAATGATGTTGAAGTAACATGACTTCCTTTAGGGTACAGGTAATATTTTAAAGTTCTAATGGCTTTTATCAAATAACACCATAATACATATGAATACTAATAGTGTCTTTTGATTTTTGTAACGTAAGTAACATAGAGAAACATACGTAAATTGATAAAATACAGAAATTTTACACACACCTCCTCAAATCAAACTAGTAAAATATACAAATTTCATCTTTTTAGCTATTGAAAATTATCCAAATGGACACTAACCATCTGTTCCATGGAGATTCCTGAAAAAAAAAAAACAAAAAAAACCCAAACTTGTAAGGTTCAGACATCAAATGCCCCTCATGTTTCACCAGAGCCTATGTCACTTGCAGACCATGCCAGAAACTAGGCCATCAAAAATTTATCACATCCACTTTTACTATCTTTGCACTTTTTTTGAGTTTTTTCATGAAAAATTTTAAAAAATTTATTTCAAGCCTTTGCATGCGATCACATGGATGCTGAATTTGTTGGTTTTCCTACTGGTTGATGATAGTAGGGAAAATAACAAGAACTTCTTTTCTTTGAAGTGAAGATGAAACTAAAGATATACAGGTTTTTCTTCAGATTGAATAGACTACATAGATAAACATTTTATTAATAAGAAGAATTGTATATCTTTAGTCTCTTCATCATGCCAAAGAAAAGCAGTTCTTTATATTTTCCTTACTACATGTTTCTGCAAGATCTAAATGTACCACCAGTTCTGGAAAATGCTTTGTATTAAAATTAAAATAAAAATATGGAAAAATTATAGTGCTGAGTCTGTGAGTATGCTGAACCTCAGGTTTTGTTACACTACTGTCCAGAAATACTTTCAAAGACAAATATGAACACCATATAATTAACTTCCTGCTCTTTAATGTGTGTCTTACATAATTTATCTGAGAAGAGGTAAGTCAAATTTCATTTAGTACAGAATTTACTCTTGAAAAATGAGCACAGTTTTAGGTTACAGAATCACAGACTAAAATAACAAAAAAATGAACAAATGAATGCATGAACAAAAATTGTACAACAAATTTAATTATTAGTAAAGATAATCATAACAAAGGGAATCATAATCCTGCTAGGAGAAAAATAAATTAGTTTTTAATGAATTGCAGGAATAGGTTCTTTCATGATAAGAAAAATAGACAGAAGAACAGACCATCCATATTCAGATAACAAGAATTCTTCTTACATTAAAAAGCAGATTCATTTTGGGACTTCCTTAAAACAAATAGGATTGATAGGCAAACACAAAATGGTCTGTGACATCTTAAAAATGCCATAAGAAATTGTTTCCCAAAGTTAAGCCAAGAGAAATAGCCATTTTGCCATACGCAAGTGGCATGCATTCTTGCTTTGAAATCAGACACAAAATCAAGTACTTTAGATTAAAACAAAACTTTTGTTCTCATTTTGACTATACTAAAACACAGAAAAATAATTACTTTGACTGTTTAGTTAACTTTTGTTCATTTTCAGGTAGCCATATATGAATAAAATCTCACAGTCAGCACGTTTCTTCGCTTTACAATGCAATGAGGCATATTTCAGGAGTACATTAGAGAAGGACCCAGCAGCTTAAAAATAATTTGAAAGTTGATAACTGGGGAATAAACTGATTTGAAATCTAGTAAAATTACTTGCTTTCTACCTCTGTTGGCTCTGACACATTTGATATATCTGTATCTGTTTCTGTTGTCTTCACTATCTGAGCCTGCTCAGAGTGTACTGAGTAGCTTGCTGAGGCTATAAACATAAGATAAGTTGGACGTCCAGCTAGTCAAACTGAAAGCTGTAAGGGTCAATGTAGAAGTACAGTGTTATAGTTCATAGCATATGTGAGGCAATAAAATTATCTCACCTTAGTTAGACACTAGTTAGACAATGTTTATAGCTAAGAGAAAGCTGAACACTGTAGTTCTGCATGGTTGCAATGAGAATGTTAAGTCTGGATCCAAGTAGATACAATATTCATTCTGCTGCATGTAATACAGGATATTACATCTTACATCTTCCTTGTTCAGACAAGGAAGAATGGCCCTCTAGAGTTTGAGATTGCCAGTCCCACGGAAGGTGGTGTGTTCAGTTAAATTTAACTGAATAATTGGCCTACGCTGTCAATGAACAGGCAGACAATCTAGGTATGCAGGGGTGATTAAAGCAATCCATATAATTTTGATGCTTTGCCTTTCCATGTTATGTATCTGGTCTTACAATGCCTTCAGACAACAGTGTTTGTGTTTGGTTTCTACTTCTTCCTCTTGGAGTACAGGGTACCACAGGAAACTATAGGATCACAGAATCATAAAATTACTTGGGTTAGAAGCACACCTTAAATATATCATCTAGTTCCACTCCCTTGCCATGGGCAGGGGTACCACCTACTAGGTCAGATTGCTTAGGTCCCATGCAAGCTGACCATGAACACTTCCAGAAACCCACAATTCTCTGGGCAGTCTGGTCTAGTGCTGTGCTATGCTCTGAGAAAAGCAGTTAAGCACTTCTTCTTAATATTTAGCATAAATCACCCCTCCTTTGGCTCAAAATTGTTCCCCCTTGTCTTATCAGTATCTGCCTGTGTAAAAAGTTGTTCTCCCCTTTTTTTCTAAGCTCGCTTTAGGTACTGGAAGGCCCTATAAGGTGAATCTCAACTCCTTTACATGTACACACATCCACTTGGGATCTTGGTCCTTCGAGGAGACAGGCGTAGAATGAAGTGTGACTCTTTCTATTTTTACGTAATACTTGTAGAGTGAAAGCATGCAGTCATGGATTAAAAGTCTACCTTCTAATGTATGAGTCTACCTTCTATATTAGCTCTCCTATCCTACAGAAGATCAGGTTCTCCATTAGAACATTAATATCATAAATAGA
This sequence comes from Agelaius phoeniceus, assembly GCF_051311805.1. Taxonomy (NCBI): domain Eukaryota; kingdom Metazoa; phylum Chordata; class Aves; order Passeriformes; family Icteridae; genus Agelaius; species Agelaius phoeniceus. Next base: position 53,644,942 of record NC_135266.1, on the reverse strand, counting down.
AATATTTCTAGTGCCCCTTGGGATGAGAGTATCAGAGGTATTAGGGAAGAGAGAAACAAATCCAAGGCAAATTATGCCAAAGGATTTACCTAGAAGAGAGGGAGACTTACAATTCTGAATCCATACTTGTAATATTAGTTATTTGTTATTCACTCAAGATGTTATAGGAAATACATACCTGGTTCAAAAATTGCATGAGTCTCAACTGTCTGTTGTACTACATCCAGTTCATTTTACATTCGTTAAAGAAAAATGCCGTATATATGGAAATGAGAATTTAGCATTCATCTAATAAAAATAAAATCTGAATTGTGTCACTAGCTTATTCACTCCTGAAGTGAATATACAGTGCTTTGTCCAGTGTATCTCTAGTTTTCTTGCCTCTATGTGAAACATGTTCATGATCAAATTTTATGGGAAGTTTAATTTCCATATAGTGTCCACACACAGCACTAATAAAGTCCTTAGGATTAGCCCACAGTTTATTTTCTAGTATCTTTTAATCTGAAAGTTCTAAGAGAGTGAAATAAAATGAATAATTAGGTGTGTTTTATTATCCGTGAACATAGAAGAAGCTCTATTCTGTTTTTTTCTAGTGTTAATAATAAAAAGAATTGGTGCAAGTATTTTTTTCTCAATAAAGTTTTTATTCTAAAGCTCCATTCTTTACATAAGTAATTTTGAAAAGTGTAATGATTTTTACAGTATCTTTCAATGATTTTTACAGCATCAAAATTCTACTTGATATTCTAAAACTAAGAAGTTGAGTGAGCAAACAGATTTGCAAAGCACTTCTAAAGATGAATTGACTTATATTTAAGTATGATTTTTTTTTACAATACAATACATATTGTGAACAGTTCTATTGCCATTTTATAAAAAGCTAAACATAGATGTAGGTTGCTTTTTATGTGTTATGGAGAAGTTTAATTAACTTACCAGTAGTTACCAGCATTCCTTCCTGAGAACAAGCACTTGAATAAGATCAGTTCATTTCTAATGAAGGATCTAAAAGGTGATGTAAGATGTAGAGGTCAGTGTGTTTTGGGTGCTGATTTCAATAGAAGTTTAGTTCATGACACTTGAGAGAAATTTGAATAAGGTTTAAGGGAATAATCCTGGAAAATCAATTACAGGACTAAACACAGTTAAGATAAATCACAATGGGATTAGATTTTGGTTAAAAAAAAAAAAAAACTAAAAAGAAAAAGGAGACCAAGCCTCTGGGACTCAGTCACATGCATTAATTAAAAAACCATGCTCATACATTCAAAACTTTTGTCAGAAAATAACTGTTTAGAAATCTAGAAAAAAAATCTTTTTTTCCTGAAAACTTTTGTATTTTACTTTAAAGTTGACTTCATTGAGATCCCAGCGAGAAAATAAGGACATGATTTTCTACGCATTTTCCTTCAAAAAAGAGATCATCTTTCTGGGAAGTTTTTCATTTCTTGAAGTAATAAAAATTAGTTTATTTAATCTGTTTTGCAATGTTTTAAAAATTATTGATAAAAGTATTTCATCTTGCTCCATATTTCTTGGACACAAAGCAGGTTTTTATTGTATCATATTACTTGCTTTAAAAATAACAGTTGACCTTGAAAACAAAACGAGGACATTTCAGATTTTGACTACATTTTTCTGCCTAGTTATGAACATTCTTTGCTTTTAGGGTAATTTTTTAATCAGTATAGCTGAACCTTTTGCTGATGTTTGTTGTTAGGGATGAATAATTTTATTCTCTCTTCAGTTTCTTGTCCACCTAAATCATAATTTTATTATTCTTTTAGTGAATTCTTCCAATTTAATTTTAAGATTGATCTTGCAAGGCCATATTACTGAGAAGGTAATCAAATCCAGGTATGTTAATATTCACCCATGGAGATACTGAATCATAAAGAACAATCTGGGGTTTTTTCTAATGAGTCAGGCACAGGGTATTGAGAATGAATGTCACTGACACCCCTGGGAAGACAAAAAAAGAGATCTGTAATGTAGGGAAACAAGTAGGCAAGAGTTGTTTCTTTTTTACATTCTTCTTGTTCTTATAATAACCTTGAGATCCCCTCAGATATTTTTTAAATAGCTAGTTTAAAAATAATCATGTGTAGCAGATTGAGTATTCTCAGTAAAATATAGTCATGGTTGCATGCAATCACAGGGTTTTGAACGCACTTTGAGTGTACTAAATTACATGATGAGATGATTCCTATTTCTTCAAAGCTACAGAAAACTTATCTGTGCAAAGGACATCAAAATACATTTAGAATGAAAGTTAAAGCAAATTGCTAGTCCTGTAATAAAGATTGCAGCAACCATTGGAAAACATAAGGAGGATATCTGATCTATTATAATAGAGGGAAACTGTTCAGCAGTGGAAGAACTGCAGTGAAGGAAAATAAACCAGCACGCTATTGATTAAATCGATGTTAACACTGTTGCTTTATAAGAGGGACTTTTTTTTTTTTTTCTGGTCGACACAGACTGTATCTTCTGGTTTAGTTAAGAGCTTTATATCCTGGGTAAAAAATTGGAAAAGCCTCACCTCCTTCCCCTGCCAACCCCATGACTCCCTAGAAAAGCCCTATCTGTTGTAAAATTTTTGCAGATAATGTGAATTTTGCATTTCCCATCTGTTTATAACTAATGAAATTAATTCTTCTTACTTTTTGATGGACTGCATCAGTCCTCAGAGGAAACATTTACCTTTAAACTGTTCAAAAAAACACATATTCTGTTTATATCAAAAAACCAGCTCATCCATATGAGCACTCCAGTCTGGATACTAAGAATATAGCTCAATACAGACAAGAAGTGAATATATTGAAAATCTGTTTTTTTAAATAAATTTAATAAAATGCATTTTAAGAAATTTTCATAATAATATTTAGATTTAGTCCAGAGGTATGCAATGTCTTATCACAAAACTCAACTCCTTCACTATCAGGTGACAATTTTACAAATATATTTATTTTTAATCAAGTTGCCAAAATAGAAGCTTCTGTACTTGACCTTTTTCGGCTTAATGACACTTTTCCACACTTGAACAATTTTAATACCTGATTATATTTTTCAATGGCCAGGAACAAAGCATCTACTGAAAGATGGGATGTGACTTTTAACGTGCATGATAATAGACTACACAGGTATAATCTAAATAATCTACTTTCTAGTGAGGTAGCTATGTATCCTGTAAAACAGCAAATGTACCACAATTATTACAGTTTTGTTTAACTTATGTGAAGACAGATTTTTATTTGTCTTAATATTGACTGTTGAAAAAAATAGGACTTTAAAAAAACCCCATACAAACAGACAAATAACGTATACACCACAACCATTCACAGTGAATGATAACATAAGAAGTCAAAATGGTAATCCAATAGCAAACTAATTATTATTTTTTTTATACCAGAGGCAGCTTTACTATTGAGAACCAAGAACTCAACATTAAACTAGAAAAGCTGCATGAAGAAGTAGATATGAGCATAAAATTTGGATTCATAAGGATACATCTGACTTTAGAGATATTAAGTATTCAAAATAACAGAAATTATGTGTACATACATATTACTGTTTAGATACCAAGCAATAGTTATTGAGGAAAAAAAAATATGAAATAGTTTATGAAAGTAGGTTAGAAGTTGTACTTGGCTACTCAGGAAGGTGATTTTATATTTAAGTGGATTCACTAGATGTCTGAAAGAGACTTTGACTTTAAGAGGAAAGAATGGATCCGAATATAGGTTCCCTGCTGAGGAAGTTACCACTAAGTAGGAATTCTCAGAAAGTTCTGCAGACCCTTGTCACAGACCACCAGAAAAATCTTACAGGATATTTATGTAACCATAAGTAGCTCTTTAAAATTATGATTTTTTATTTTGTTTTAAAAGGAATGAAGGGAAGCTACGATCAGAGTCTATTTATCTCACCTAAGTATCTTTAGTGTGTAAAGACCTCTTGTATTTTGGGCTTAACTAGAATCATCAGAGTAGATGTTCTGCTTAAACATTATTGTCTAAATAAAAACAAAAGTTATCTTACACCAACTTAGGAAGCAATGAAAGAAGATAAAAAAAATTACACTTCACTTATCAAAAGAATGAAACATTAAAAATCCATGCCCTAAACTTGCATAAAAAACTAATCTATATATTCAGAAGTCTACTTTATAAATTAAAAAGAATATCACTCAGGAACCCTGAAGTGGTTATCTTATTTCCTTAAAGTATTGAATCCTGGGTTTCAGAACAAGATTAATAAATAGCAGACAGTAACTTAGACAAAGTTAATGTCAGACTATTTCCATGAAAATCTTTTAAACCTTAGCTCTGGTTCAGTTGGTCCAATGAAACATGAAGATTAATAAACCTTTCAAATTTTTTCTATTGTAAGAAGTACTAAATGAAAACAGGAAAAGTGCAAGATGATTGTATATTTCTTTCAGAAAGTTGTAGGAAAGAAAGAAGTTAGATATGAGTTAACTTGCAGTGTAAGACAGCTCTCTCTGTAATGGACATGATGAGATAAATCATCTGGAGTAATTAAAAAGGAAAAACAACATCACTTCCACGGGAGTATCTTACTTGCCTCATGGAAACAGAAGGGATTGTAGACTGACAGTTAAAATGTTAAATAAAAATAGAGTCTGAAAAAAATCTATTAAGGACAATATATAGGTATCTGGTGCAAGTTAGTGAACATTTTCTCCTTCTGATATATAAAGTCAAATATTAATTGGTTATGACTTTTTTTCAAGGCAATATCTGTAATTTTTTTTTTAGTTTATTTTTCCAATTATAGCATCTACAGAGATTTTGGGATGCAAATAACCCTTGTTGCCAGTGACATTAAAATTAGATTGCCAACATCTATCAGCTGAGTGATATGGGCTTGTAAGGGCATATTAATACTTTTTCCTCTGCACAGATAAATAAAATATACCAGTTAACATTGACCCATTTTTCTTTTCCAACATGACCTCAATCAAGAAAGCAAAAGTAATGTGCCTTTTGTGGTTCTACTCAGTAAAGGGGGCACAGAAACAAAATAGGTTCATTTACTCAGCTTAAAAAGTTGAAAATATGCAAACTCTATGAGCCTGTCCATAACATCCATTTCTCAGAATTTAAAAATCACAGATTTTTAGAATTTCCTGATTATGAAGGGAGGCAGGAGGATATTCAAGTCCAACTCCCGACTCCATACAGGGCAAAATAAAAGTTAAACCATATTTCTGAAATGTTTCATGAATGCAAACAATGTTGGGCCCATGACCACCTACCCATAGAGCTGGTGCCAGTGCTTGACAATCCCCTCACTGAAAAACTTTTTTCTACTATATAATCTGAACTTCCCCTGTTGCAGCTGCAAATCAATCCTTTGTATTTTATCAGTAGACAAAAGAGAAAAGAGATCTTTGCCTCTGTCTGCTCTCTCTCATGAGGAAATTTTAGACAGTAGTGAGGTCACTCCTCCCTGCACCAACACCTGCCTCCCCCATATTTGTCTCCCTTTAGTTTTATGGATTTCTAAATTTTTTTCTTCAATTCTCTTGTCAATTCTGTATTTGGTTTGGATTTGCTTATAAATGCTAGAATACAAATACCAGGTCATTTTCCTTAGAGGCAACAAAATTTCAGGCTAGGTAGGGAAACAATACATTTATATGAATTATAAATTTCAAATATATCTGCACTAGGTCTCTTTCACTTTTCTTTATTTTTCCCTTGGCTTGTAATTGGTACACTTGCAGCATTTTTCATTTAAGTGTTGGACTCAATGATCCTTCTGGGTCCTTTCAACTCAGAGTATTCTGTGCTTCTGTGATTTTTGCAGTACAAATTATTATATTAAGCAGAAAGTGAGACCACTGGACTAACTTAGACATTGGAGCCAGTGTTTTCAGAGAGCTTCATTAGCACCTTGGAGAAAAAAACACAAAAGGAACATTTTTATATAATATATTCAGTACAAAGTTTAAAGTTCATCTATGTCAAAACATAGATGGAAATGAAGAATAATTTTAAAAGATTTAGTAATGAAGATTTTAGTATTTGTCCTTAAAATAACTACTCATATTCTTATTGACTGCAATACTGCATTCTCTGTAACCATATTTTGGCAGAAAATCTACCTAGGATGCATTAGATTCTGATGGTAACTGGAACTTAGCAGAACATCATTAGCATTAAAACATTCAGCAAGTTTTCTTTCTATATTTCTTCCATTCTAAAAGAACAAAAAATAGATAAAATGGAAAAGACAGGAAAAAAATCAAAGAAATGTAACTCACACACATGTTATTACAGCACAGCATCTGTAGGTGTCCATTAGAGTCAAGTGAGATAAACTAGCATGGGAAGGTTTTCGTCTGCAAATTGCTGCAGCAATATGACTTCTTTATCGCTTTTATTTCATACTGAAGGCATACAAACACTGATTGCTTTGCCTTTGATCTCTTAAACATGTTACTAAAGATTTTTCAAACAAAAGCAGGCTTTTGGGGGTCTTTGCAGTTACAGTTCAGGGAAATATAGGTCATACAATGTTAATTAGACAGGGGACTACAAAAACATTTTGAGGTCTTTAGTCTGTCATAACCATCTATTATGGAAGCAACAAGTTGATTTCACTATTTGTTGAATTAAAAAATATTGCAGCAAGCTAACCTTTAGCCATCATTTCCATAATTGGCTCTTGCTTGCTGTGTATTAATTGACACATCCATTTGATTACTTTTCTTAAAAAAAAATTCTAAAGAAACATCTAAAATAAACTGCACATTAATGTTTCATTTCTTATTGTGTCTTTCTTCAAGTAGTCAGATTATGGAGAAAAATTATCTTTTCATAACCAAGAGTTCACTGACTAATGTAAATCATAGAATTATTTAAAGGGAGAAAAAAAAGAGACATCGCATTTTAGGTATATTTTATTGCCCTTGAAAAAATAGGCATGATATTTCTATTATTTTCCAGTAAGAATAATTATTCAAGTTCTTTCCTTACTGCTGTAGATCAAAAGTTATGATTTTTTGAAGTTAAACAATTTCAAGAGAGAGACATTGTGATTATATCTTAGAAATGACACTTTACAGAGCAGAGTTTCTATTCTCTTCCATTAGCAACTTAGTTCAGTCAATAGATCCAAGTAAGTAGCTCTGTTTTCCCATAGTCTTTCAAAATTAAAAATTGCAATGGCCAGCATGTCTTTAGGTTATCACATGAATATTTGCATTCTGATATGTCCACTTGACCTCTCAGCAAAATGATACGTTGCTTAAGTGATACTGCTTTGATGACTGTAAAGTGTTTGACTGGTTCCAGCACAAAGAATGTGACTACATCTAGATGAGAATTATGTGATTAGAAGAGTTTGGGATTTGGAATGGGATTAAGTGACTCTATGCTTCATTCTGAAGAAGGATGGGGGAAAATCAAGAAAAAAAACTTGGGGAACTGTGAAATAACATGATTGTTAAGACTGAAAGACATCATATTTTTCCTAATTTACACTGAGGCCCAGAACAGCATCACAAGAAATATAAGAAATGTGTAAAATTTAATTTGAACACCATTCTGGTTGTTCTGTTTAACAACCCTTCATAGATGTTTTAAATTTTACATAAACGATCATCTCTCTGATTCTGAATTTGTTCGTGGAAGTTCTCAAGGAGCACAAAGAATTGATAATGCCTTCTGAAGTGCAGACAACTGTCATTGCTTTATGAAATGAATGTTCCTTGCAGGTTGAGCTTCAGCTGGGGCTTGAGCTAGGGTAAAGAACTGAGGAACGATTCTTCAAACTGAGCTCAATAGAGATTTTTGTATTTCTTCTACTGACTTTCATTTAAAAAAAATTAACGCATTGTAGGTGTATGTATTTGTCTCAGTCTGCTACAAGTGCTTTCTTGATCTAGGTGCTCCCATAAAACATTATTCTACATATTCTATGACACCTGAGATATCTGCAGAGACCTGGCAGATCGGATATGACTTTTAGAAGTTAAGTTGGTACCCAGTGGATTCTCAAAAGCATGAGTGGGTTAAATCAAGTCCTATATGTAGACACTTGCATTTAGTTTTCTAAAATATGAATATGAATCCTCCACATCAAGGCAGATTGCAGATTCACAGAATGGGTAAGGTCATCTGGTTCAACCCCCTTCTCAAGAAGGGCTTCCTAAAGAGACTTGCTCAGGACCATGAATATCTCAAAGGAGGGAGATCACAGACTCCCTGGGCAACTTGTGCTGGTGCTCAATCAGCCTCAAAATAAAAATGTGTTTCCTGATGTTCAGATTGAACCTTCTGTGTTTTAGTTTGTGCTGATTACCTCTGGTCCTCTCACCACTCTGGCTCTGTCCTCACTGCAAAATCTCCGTGGATATTTGCATGAATTGACAAGATCCCCTTGAGGTGATTTAGACGGCACCATCCCAGCTCTCTCAGCCCCTCCTCATATGAGAACTGCTCCAGTACCTTCATCAACCTTATGGCCTTTCTGTGGACTCTCTCTAGTATGTCCCTGTCTCCCTTGTGCTGAAGACACCAGAACTGGACACAGTATTCCGGGCACATACGCTAGCAGTGTTTGAATAAAGGTGAAGGATCACCTCCCTTCATCTGCTGTGACAGACTGAACTGCAGAGTAAATTTACTCGTATTTGAGAGTGGAAAAGGTGGCATTAGGAAAATTGTCATCTACTCAGCTACCCCCAAGTTCATTTATTCCTTTATATTCAAGAAAACAGAGTTTTGATGTGGAATTACAGTATTCAGACAGTTAAATAGGCTTCTAAAGAATGATAGGTGAGACTAGATGTACTTGCTGATTGAGTGGCAAAAATCTGAAATGCATACCTTAAGTTTATAGAGAAAATAATCCTAAAACTGTAGGATAAAGTTAAAAATTTGCAAAGAACATAAAATCTTTAACTGTATGGCATATTTTGTGCCACATTTTTATTTACATTCCTGGAATCACCTTTGGAGAATCGTGTTGTAATTATTATTTGTCAATTACAGAAGCTTATAAGTGTCTGGGACAGGTGATTTCCAAGATAGAGTACTTACACATAGGCAAGAAGAATTTTAAACACATAATTTGTTTCCTTATTTATTTTTATTTTAATCTTTGTCTTTTTTTCCCCTCTAGTTTAAATGCTATCAGTCCTTGAGGACATTTGCTATTTTCTTAATGAAGGGCATGTACATTCTACCAGAAAACCTGAATCCTATGAGGAAGAGGGCACTATTTAAGAAGTTCAGGAAAGCTTTATCTTTCTCATGCGGTCTTTCTTTCTTCTTAAGGAGAACACAGTATGTTCTGCAGTGTCTTGAGATTGTGTTTAGCATTCTTATGCTGAAATTGCTAGCACTAGAACAGGGAATCCTCTATTTTGCATACTAGTCACAATCTTCATTTTGTTATTTACTTTTCAGGTACTACTGACTACTTTTCTCTTTTATTATCTATATTATGTGTTTCTTCTTCACAATGTAAAAATTGTCCTTCATAATAGCTAATAAATTTAATTAGTTGAAAATTAAGCTTGTTTAGGTAATTCCCTTATAGTAGCATACTTTACAACAACCTATCTCCTTAGATACTGACATATATAAGGAAACATAAAGGAAAAAGAATTCATAACAGGCCAGTTGACAAGCACTAGTATCTTTCTGTCCTTGCAACAAAAGCATTCCAGTAAACACAAGTTCTTTCAAGTGCCTGAATTGTCCAACTGTGAGACATGTCCCTGAATTGTTGAAAGAAACATGGAAGAGTGTGCACTTAAATGTCATATTGCAAGCAACAGAGTGCCATGAATTTTCCATTAGTTTCCAAGGACAATTCATGCATTACAATAAATCAGCAGGACAGCTTATACGCTGTAGAAGCTATTTCAGACTACTACGTTTATCCATTAAAAATTTCTAAAACAGAACTTCTTCTTTCTCCTACTGATACAATCAAAATAACTACAGTAGTTTATTGGCACAATTTACCCACCCATAATTTCTCTATTCCACTGAAACTTTTAGGTAAATATTGAGTTCCTACAGAGCAGGAAACTAAAACACTGTTGTCTAAGCAGTGTCTAAACTCGCATAATGGTTTTATAAAGATATAACAAATGCAGTAGTTGGAACTTAGAGAAGTGGTCAGCTGTATGTAAAGTGCAAAGACTTTTCCTGGCAATGTAGCTCTCAAGACTTCAGTGACTACTATTCAGTAGGCAAATATGAAATTCAAAGCTGCTTAGGTCAAACAGAAACTATATCTTTTCCAAAATAAACTTGAAATTGACATACATCTCTGGTGTATTTTTTCTACTTATCTAGTATTTGCAAGTAGATAAAAAACTAATTTATATCAACTTTCTTAATAATCTTAAGAAAACTCGTTCATTGTTTCTCTGAAAAGCCAGTTAGTAGGAACACTTAGAAAAAAGTAAACAACTTTTTAAAAAATGATAATTCAAATGATGGGTAAGATTTTCAAAGACACTTAACCATGGGTCTAGCTCTGCTCCTTTCAAATTATGCTTTACATACTTGCATGTTGCATCAGAAAAAAAAATATTCTAAGCATCAGTATCCTGTGGAAAACTTGAAATGTGTCCTTTGGCATTTTTATCAGTTTTTTTAAAGTCTCAGTTCACTTCATGTGAGACAACTGTTTTCAACTCAAAGTACAAAAACAGTTTGAATTTGAATATTGGAAACTTAAGCAGTTAAAGCATATGTACACCATGGAAATACTAATATAAGAAATGAATACTGCTTGCTCAATAAAAAATGAGCAACGGATAACATGGAAAGATCCCTTCAGACCCGTTTTTGACTTGCTAAAACCATAAAAATGTGTCTGTCAGATTGCATTGCCAGCAGATTTACCTACACAATTATGATACAGAGCTGATAAAACTTTATTATTCATCATTTTCTTTCAGAAGGAAAGAAATGAAGATTAAATCTCTTATAATATGTAAACAAGTGTTTAGGATAATCTAATTATACTGTTTGATTGCGTTAGTTCAGGAAACAATCACTTACACTGGTTTAGGACTGAAAATAATCTACTACAAACATCCAGCCAGGGCCTCTATTACCTCCTGTGTAAATCATGTCTTTCCCCAGGAATTTGATGGATGAGTCTCTGTTGGAACCCTTTTCCATGCCTGCTTGAAATACACATTTTTTGAACACATAATTTCAGGCCATAAGTACCTGGCACTCTGTGAAAAGTGAATACATCTTTCCAACTGCTATTTGGCTCTGATATGAAGAAATTACTGTCAAGGTTAATTATCCCATTCAAAACCAGTTCTCACCTGAAGGCTTTCCAAAATGTTTTTGAAGTACCAGAGAGATTAATTTGCCAGACAAACTGTGTGAGATGCATGTAGATCTGTTAGTATAAAATTCATCATGTACTTCAGATCCTAAATTTTTCTTTGAATGTAAAAATTAAGTCATATATTTTCAGCATTTGGAGTTATGTATGAAGGCCCAATAAGAATAGTGAACTGCTATTAAAAAGAGCTTAAGAGTTTCAATAACTACATTTCTGAAAGTGTTTTACCAAATCTAAACTGGCAATCACTTTAATCCACTTGCTTTGCTGTACTTGAAGTTGTTATTATCTTTCACATATCAGCTGGATAATACATTCTTTTGTTCCATACATTAACTCTAATTTTTTAGCTTTAGAATTATTTTTAAATGCAGAAAATAGTTCAATCCATTTCTCATCTTATATAAAGCTAAAAAATGATCTACAGTGTGATTTTACAAGTAAAAAAGGTGTCTTTTGCTATAATGACCAGCACAAAATCCCCCAATTACTAGGAAAAAAACTCTTGCAGTATAGTTTATATTGCTCTTGTAAACCGATTTTAATAATTTGAAATGTTCCCTTTTCTATTATGAAGAACCAAAATTATGTTTTAAAGCATTTTAGTAAATTATAAACACATTCAAAATATATGTTGAATATGAGAATATGACATTTTAAAATGATCCCATAATTTTAGCTGCCATCAGTTTGCCTATAGTGACGCCTCAATCCCAAACCTGAGGATTCTTTTATAAAAATAATGTGTTGAAGTTCAGCTGGCTGCAAAGGAAAATCTGATTTGAGCATTTTATGAGCACCAGGGTGGAAATGGGTTGCAATGAACACAATATAAATATGTGGGTGCTGACATGTACACAGATGCCACAATAGCTCTGAATCACACTTGCAGTTCAAGCAAATAGGATGCAAAGCATTATAAGCTCAGCAGTGCAGCCAGATATATATTGTGAAATTCACTGTGTGGCAGCCTGTAAGCTGTAATCAGGAGTTGTATTTTCTCAAATGCTAAATTCTCCAAAGAAATAAGGAGAAGAGACTGTATAACTCACCTTCAGTAATAAAAATTTCATCACTTCACCCAAGTTCTGCTGCCACACAGAGATTGTTATGGCTCTGTGAAACTTAGTAAGCATAGTGGTTATTGGAGTGTGCATACCCAGTCCTTCAACTCCCAGTGATGGCATTTTTTGTTTGGAGAGGAGATGACATTATGCTGCTTTGATTAGACCCTGTCATCAGCTCTCACTGTGATCAGTGGATTCCATCTGAACACCCAAATAATGGAGAATGCAATAGGTTTATGAAAATATTGTCTGGAGGCTTGTGCTTCGATTTAACACAAATTTGATCAAATTTTTTTCAATGCAGTCAGTACAGACCACTGAACAAAAGCAAATTCCTGGGGAAGGAGGAAAGGAAATGAGACAAGGAAGAAAGGGGGAGAAGAGAGATCTGGAAGAACATCAGCCTTTCTGTACTTCATTGCTCACTGGCCTTACAAGCCAGAGCTCCTCTATCACAGCTCCCATAGCTCTCCACAGCTTCCTCTATCACTTTCAATACTTACATTTCTGTAGCTATTCCCTTCCAAAACCTACTTCCAGGATATTCTGAGAAAAATCACTCCAGCTAAACTTCCAAGCTTTATCTCTAAACAAAAGGGGTTAATTTGATCAGCTTATAAATTAGAGATTTTTCTACTGATGTTACAATATGATTTTGCTGCATTTAGGATAAAATTGTCTTTATCACAAGTCTTAAGTACTGAAATCTTTAGTAAAAACTAGATCAGCTTATTCTAGCTATTTCCTATCCATTAAAACTATGCTGCAACCCTAAAAAATAATTGTATTTTGTTTCATTTCAGTTTTACTTCGGATGTCATCTCTTCACTGTAGCACCAGTAGCATGTATGTAAATAAAATAACAACAATAATATTTATAGTAGGGATTTAACTACGGCTAAACTCCACAAAGGCAAATGTTCACTCCCTTCCAATGGGAAATGCAAAGATAAAAGTGGGGAAACTAATGGATTGAGATAAAGGCAATATAATAGGCAAACTAAAACCTGCACAGACAAGCAACACAAATTTTAAAATTGTAGTCATTGCTTCCCATCAGTTGGCAAGTGTTCAGCCATCTCCAGGAAAGCAGGGATCCATCATGTTAAATGGTTATTTGGGAGGACAAATGCCATAACTCTGAATATTCCACCTTTCTTCTTTCCTCATGATTTTTGGGGGGTTTTGGGCTTGTTTGTTTTTTTTACTGAACTTGATATTATGTGGTACCTAATATTCATTTCACCAGCTGGGGTAATATTTTGTAAACATATTGAATTTCAAAAATTTAAGATTATCTAAGCAACCCTCACAATAGTTTTCCAGGTGGTGTATTAGCTTAATTTTGAAGATGCAGGAACACTAAGATGTTTAGGAATTAAGTTTATGCCTGGAAGAAAAAGCAAAAAAAAATTTAAAAAAAAAAGAAAAAATATAGCTCTCATAGATATTTCATTCAACAGTGGATGAACTTTATAACAAAGGTTTTCAGAGGTTTTGTGACTTTACATACCTGTTTAGATGTCTTGTAATGTGAATGGTTATTCTGCAAATTATATCCTGCTGAGAAATTTTGGTATAAGGCTGTTTCTCTTGGGTGATTTGTTTTTACACATATCCAATCTAAACTGGGCACACAACCAGGTGCTGAACTAGCAGACTAGTTCTACCTCTTATTTTATCTATATAATATTGCATGTTAGGCTATTTCAAATACTCACGTAGTTTTTATGTTTTGTGGTGTTTGAATAGAAATTTTGCATTTGCACAACCTAGTATTGTGACTTATCCAAATTTAGCAAAACCACTACTTTAAAAAATATTTTTACATGCTATTAACTGAATCTTGTGAAATGTCATTTAATTGCATTTATAATATGACTGCTGCCTTGTCAATTTGCCCATAATTATGTTCCTTAATATTTGCCTGAGTGGTTGCCCATCTTACTCGTATTGGAGATCAAGGACAATCATGCCAAAATTGTTGCTACTCAATATCCAGTTTTCTTCTCCTTTGAATATTTTCTGTCATTTATTCATGAGGAATGGTAACATACTCATAACTTCAGCTATGATTTGTAATCAAGCTTTTTTTCAATATTCCTTGTATGGATAATCACACAGGAATATTACTAAGTGAATATTTAATCATAAAGAAATCAGTTCATTTGCAAACAAAAATCAGGAAGGAAAAAGCATTCTAAGATTCTGTGATTCTTATTTGGACTCACCCTGCTGTATTTCTCTGTGCTTCCTGCAAGATTACTTCAGTCCACAACAAAGTCAGTTTTGAGGATTGTAGCCTTAGGGGATAATTTGAAGAAATGCAATTGTAGTCCTGTCTGTGGGAACACTATTTATGGGTCATGATGTACAAGGACTAAAGAATGCAGACTGATTATAAAATCTTAGAGGAAAAACTACTACAGATATTTTTCTTCAACTAAGGAATTTGATAATATGTAGTTACCAATAAGAGAAGCAAATACAGAACATGAGGGTATAAGACTAAAATAGTTTTCTATGCAATCAAAGGATATCTTAGGCCTAATGTTCTCATTAAATTAAATTTAGATTATACTAACTGCAGGTGTTGATGATACTATAGAAACCAGAAAAACTAACCAACCAACCAACTAACCAACCAACCAAAGTAAAATTTAATGATGTTTACTTCAATACAAAATACCAAAAATATTTGTTGCAATTTATCAAACAATGAAGATACTATTCTAAAGTATTAAAAGGTAAAAAACCAATGACCATCTTTTTATTGGTTTTTTTGGGGGGAGTGGGGAAATAAGTACTTAGGGTGTGATTCTAGAAAAGTTTTATGTCATTAATTAGTACCTCAGGATTAAATTATATAGCTTATCATTAACTTATCTGAAAATAAATTCCTTTATGTGTGAAAAGTAACCTTAGGTAGAACAGTGTCTCAGTTTTCCATTCTGTATTTTAAAATAAGGGGTTTTGCTAAACTGGGACAAGTTATATAACGAAGCCTGTGCAAAGGCAAAATTTCTATTCAGATTCAACAGAACATTAAAAAAAAAGCCCTATAGAACTTAATAATATTATAAACCACTTTAAAACAGGAGACCATTACAAAAACAGAAATGATGGTAAATATAATAATGCTTAGTGTGAAAATATAGACATCAATTGAAGAAACAATATGAGTAAGTAAACATAGAGTGTATTTAAAAAAATATAGTAGTAGCAAATGATTACAGATGCAAAAAAAACAGAGAAAATTAAATGTATTATTATTTCAATTTTAATTAAGATATATATATACTAGTTCTTAGTCCAATCAGAAAGCAAAATGAACCTGCTCTTAGTTGGTTGTAACAGAAAAAGTGTTGGACACCAGTCTACATCACTAATAACTTCTAAGTAAAAAAGAATGAGGGAAACATTTTACAAACATATTTGTAGTTCATAAAAGGTTTCAGTAAAAGCAGGAATGTTGCTTCAGGCCAGGTTCACCTTGGAAAATTATAGAAGGTAGGCATTTTCTGTCAGATTTATATTTTTCTATGAATTGTTTTTTAATTCATAGAATACAGGTAATGAAACAGCCTCCAAACTAGACCTAGAAAAGAGCTTGACTTGAATCGAAAGATCATAAAACATTCAGAAAAGGAAAAAAACCTCTTGGTATATAAAGGTGACTTGGTAACATACATTTCAAAAAGATGAAGTTGATATTTCCATTGATGCAACTAACAAACAAAAGTTCAAGAAGAAATTGTCTGTCAAGGCAGAATAATAGAAGTCTACTGAAAAGAAACACTTAAAAATATATTAAAGCAAGAGACAGATTGAACTTAAGATGTACCTAACATTTGCTGCCACAATGCTGTGTGGATGTTAACATGCAAGTAAAAGAAGAATGAAAAGCAATTTTTTTCCCTCAGAGATGAATTCCAAGAGCAGCACTCACATTTTTCTGGGTACACGAGTTTAAACAATGAATTCTAAAGTAGAAAGAGAGGAAATTAAAAGTGCAGAAAAAATTTGATTGATGAAAAAGTGTTATAAATAACTTAAACGAGCTTTAAGTAAAATTAAAATTAAGGATGCATGAAAATAAAATAAGAAATTGCACATAAAAGTATGTCATTCAAAATTATTTTCATTTGAATTAGTGCAAAGAAAAAAAGAAAAGGGGAAAGAAAAAGTCAATGAAGTCAGTGAAATCTCCCTGAAGGAATAGACAATAAAGAGGCATATTTATTGTAGAGTAGATTAGAGTAGTATCTATGCCTTAAAAACTGTGTCTGCCTCTAATACCCTTCCACTCAGTACAAGTCATATGAGAAGTAAAAAACAGTCAATGGCAAAAAATTATCAAAGAGAACTTCCTTACATAGGATGAACAATTGAGCAATTCAAGATGTTTTAAAGTTCAGAAAGAAGATAACTTAGAAAGATACTAGAAATTAAAATTCTTAATATGTGTTGTTTACTACGACAAAAAATCTAGGGTGTTGAGATGAATCTTTAACATGAAAAGCTGAAATGAAATCAAGCATCTGAAAAAGCTGAAATGAAATCATCACTAACTGGTAGACCTGTACAGCTTCTGGAATAACCATAGATTCATAAATCATAGAATAATTTACCTTGAAAAGCACCCCTAGGGACTCTTTAGTCCAATTCCCCCAGCTGAAGCAGTTCCTATCAGACCAGATAACCCAAGGCTTTGTCACAGTCTTTGTAGGCAAGCTCACGCCTGCTACTTTAAATATCCTTGTGATTAAAAGCCCAACCAAATAAAACCAAACAAAAAAACCTCAATAAAGCAGCAAAGAAACAAAGAAACCTTTACTTTTTATCTGATTGGAATTTTCCATGTTCCAAATTGGATTTGCAATTTTTTTCCTGTTACTGTGCGCATTAGAAAAAAGGTGCCCTTTGTACCATGCTGTGAAGACATCAGTAAGACCTCCCTTAGCCTTCCTGTTAAAGATTTACAAACTCAGTCTCTCAGCATCAAAGTATGTGAATATGTCTGCAGACATCTGTGTATTGTCACCATCAGAAATTAAATGCTGAATTAGATGGATTTGCCTTGAGCAAATACAGACACTGCACTTTACTACCCCCCTGAGCCTACTGGGAAGGAGATTTACAAGGTGATAAAATGGTGAGAACAGCCAGTAGTGAAACAAAATGTGATGAGACATCAAAAGCAAATTATTAATTTGAATGAAAATTAAGATGTTTTTATTTTCTCATGCTTTGCCTTCCCAAATCTTCTAGATACTAATAAATTCAATAAACTTCTCTTTCCACAACATAGTTAAAGATATCTTATATTCAAACATATTGTGAAATAGTTTATATATTTTAAGGATTTTTCCCTGTTGGAAATGTTTCATGCAAAATATTATAAATTTCACAGGATTTCATTACAAACAAAACCTGATTGGTTTTGATAGTAGTTTTTCCTCGTATTTTTTCCCCCACATTTACCACTGACTTTTCAAAACTCTTCAACTTACGACCAGAGGCAAATGAAAGCAACAATAGAACAGAAATTTTGCTACATTAAAGTTTTAGAAAATATGTAGACAAGCCTAAGAATATTTGTCCGTAATAACAACAACAAAAATAAAGAAATACAAGACAAAATTATTTCTATTAAACTGAGATGCAAGAACAGAAAAATGAAAGAAATATAAAAGAAATAGATGTAAATTTCAAAAACTTGAAAAAATTTCTAGAAAATCAGTTTCCTTGATCAGGTAGCCATTTGCATCTAAAAGGAGTAAAAAAACCCCCTTTGTTTTGTCATAAAGGCTTATGTATTTTAAAATAGACAAACTGTTTCAATTTCAGAATAGCAGAGAATTGAAAGGATGCTATTCAGCAAATATTTTAAGGCATGAGAAAACATTTCCTTTTGGGAAGAGAAACGAAATCTTGTGAAACAGAGAAGAAAGACTTACAGATACTCTGGAAAGGAGATATGATCAAATGAAATGGAATTGTAAGATTACAAAATGTGCAGTGCAAAAGAAAGAAAAAATGCCAAAACTAACCTCATAGAGGTTGAAAAATCAGGAGAAAAAATCAAAAAGGAAGACACAGCTTTGAGGGGGAGATATGAGAGACATGGCATGGATGCTGGAAAAAAAAAGAAAAATTTTGGCTAAAGTGAAAGACATCAAAAGGCATGGGATTCCATCAAGTGCAGGGAAATGGACCAAAACTTGCCCAATTGATCCCCATTGAAATACAGGAAACAGAAAAGAAGCAATTGCAAATGCCATGCAGTGGAGATACGATCAAAAGAAATGAAATTGAAGAAAACAATTTAAAAATTTGGAAAATTAATGATGACCAGAAAATGGACCAGGATTTCATCTAGTGCAGGGCAAAGGACCAAAACAGGCCAAAACTAACCTCACAGATGTTGCAAAAGCAGGGGAAAAAATCACGGAGGAAGACACAACTTGGAGAAGATATCAAGGACTTGGCATGGATACTTTAAAAAAAAAAAAAAAAAAAAATTTACCAAAGTCAAAAGCCATGAAAAGGCCTGTATGCCAACAAGTGCAGGGACATGCACCAAAGCTTTCCCCATTCATCACCACTGAAATTGCAAGATTTTGTTTCCCTTCCCGAAAGGAAAGAACATTTCCTTTCAAGAAGGGAAACAAAATCTTGTGAAAGGAAAAAGAAAGCCATACAAACACTCTGGAAAGCAAATACGATGAAAAGAACTCCAATTTAAAAAAACTGCAAAAATCCCGAAAATCGAGAGATTTCGTGACTACAAGAAAATGGAACGAGATTACATCTAGTACAGCCAAGTTGTGGCAGTTTTGCATTCCCCTTGGGATGCCTTTGGCTGCTGCAGAGTGCCTGGAGCTTGGGGCTTAATGGTTTAAAAGACCCTATCCCTAGATGTAACCCTAACCCTAATCCGAGGCAGGTAAATCAGCCTAGGGTTAGGGATAGTCCCAAGGAAAAAGCTGTGGAGGCAGCCAAGTTGTGGCACATTTGCACTCCACTTGGAATGCCGTTCACAGCGGCAGTGTGTCTGGACCTCAGGGGTTTCTGGTTTAAAAAACACTAACCCTAGGTGTAAACC
Source organism: Agelaius phoeniceus (assembly GCF_051311805.1). Taxonomy (NCBI): domain Eukaryota; kingdom Metazoa; phylum Chordata; class Aves; order Passeriformes; family Icteridae; genus Agelaius; species Agelaius phoeniceus. The sequence continues at coordinate 53,625,406 of NC_135266.1, read as the reverse complement.
TAACCCTAACCCTAGGCAGGTAAATCAGCCTAGGGTTAGGGATGGTCCCAAGGAAAAGCTATGGAGACAGCCGAGTTGTGGCGATTTTGCACTCCCCTTTGGATGCCCTTCACGGTTACAGTGTGCCTTGAGCTCAAGGTTTTCTGGTTTAAAAACCCTAACCCTAGCCATAACCTGAACCCTAGGCAGGTAAGGGTTAGGGATAGTCCCAAGGAAAAAGCTGTGGAGGCAGCCATGTTGCGGCAGTTTTGTGTTCCCCTTGGGATGCATTTGACCGCTGTGGTTTGCCTGGTGCTCTGGGCTCTGAGGTTTTTGAGATGCTAACCTTAGGTGTAACACCAACCCTCACTCTTGGCAGTACAAGCAGCCTTGGCTTCAGGGTGGTCCCAAGGAAAAAGCTGTGGAGGCAGCCATGTTGTGGCACTTTTGCGCTCCCCTTGGCATACCTTTTGCGGCTCCAGTGTGCCTGGAGCTCAGGGCTTTCTGGTTTAAAAAACCCTAACCCTAGGTCTAACCCTAACCCTAACCCTAGGCAGGTAAATCAGCCTAGGTTTAGGGATGGTCCCAAGGAAAAAGCTGTGGAGACAGCCATGTTGTGGCGCTTTTGCGTTTCCCTTGGGATGCCTTTCGCAGCTGCGGTATGCCTTTAGCTCTGGGTTCTGTGGTTTTTCAGATGCTAACCATAGGTGTAACCTGAACTCTAACCAAAGGCAGTAAGAGGAGTCTTGGCTTAGGCTGGTTCCTAGGAAAGAGCCTTGGATCTTGAAAAATCCCTTTCTTTCCCTTCCTCTTTGGAAGGAAAATCAAATCCTGTGAAACAGAAGAGAAATGCTTAGAAACACTCTGGGCATTCAAAATGATCAAATGAAATGTAATTGCAAAAAACCCAAAAACCAGATAATCGGGAGTTTTAGTGACTACAAGAAAGTATACCTGGAGCAGTTTCGGAGGGCCAAAACATGCCAAGTCTAAGCTGACAGGTGCCGCAAAAGCAGGGGAAAAAATCACGGAGGAAGACACAACTTTGAGGGGAAGATATGAGAGACATGGTATGGATCCTAGAAAAAAAAATTAATTGTAGCAAAAGTGAAATCCATCAAAAGGCATGGGATTCCATCAAGTGCAGGGAAATGGACCAAAGCTTGCCCAATTGATCCCCATTGAAATCGCAATATCTCATTTCAGTGAAAACATAGGGGAGCAAGGCAAGGGTACTTTGTTTCTTCCAGACTAGTTGAAAAGAAATCCTTTAGAACAGTGGTAACAAAAATTCCTCTTGGATTGTTGGAGTTTCAGCTTTTAATTTAAATTGGCATTACACTGAAAGTGAACTGATTCTATCAAAAGCTACAGAGCCTGAAATAAGACATAGGAAGCTAACAACATGATATTTAATAGCTCTCCTAGGTATTATCTTTCCAAAATTGAACTTGGATACCAAGATTCCACTAATTTTATTGTTTACTGAGTCCAGAAAGGAGTCAAATTTTAACTAAACTAGTCCATCAGGAATCCTCTGATCCAGAATGGGCTCCCAACAAATTCTATCAGAAAATCAGTAACAGCATGACCCCTGTCCACAGAGCAAAAGGTCCTGCCAGGAGCCTGTTTCAGCACACATTCTCCATGGGGTCACAGCCTTCTTCAGGCATTTGCTCTAGAGTGTAATCATCCATGAGCTGTGGGATAGATATTTGCTCCCTCATGAAACTCCATGGGCTGCAGGGGACAGCTCATTTTGCCCTGGTGTTTGGCACGGGCTGCAGAGGAATCTCTGTCCAGTGCCTGGAGCACCTTCTCCCTGTCCTTTTTCCCTGCTCTTCATGTCTGTAGGGATGTTTCTCTCACAGATTCTTTCTTGTCTCTCCAGCTGCTGTTGCACAATGTTTTTTCCAGTTTCTTAAATATGTATTCACATGTGTGCTACCAAGGTCATTGACCATCTCAGCTCTCACCACCAGCAGGTCTGTCCTGGAGACAGCTGGAACTGGCTTTGCCTGGTGTGGGGGAAATGTCTGGTGTCTTCTCACAGGAATCACCCCTGAAGCCCCCCCTGCCAGCAAAAATCTTGCAATGGAATCCCAATTCTGTGTATGTGTGTGTGCATTACAGTAAAATCACTGAAACAGATTGGTTTAGGTGAAGTGCAATAAAAAAATCATCCTTATGTAGCTTCTGGAAGGCAACTGAGCTGTGAATTATGACTGCTGTAGCTGATGTCACGATATGTTTGCTTCCACCAAAGCTGACTGTCACCAATTTTTAACACGGACAGATATATATGTGAATCTGCAAATATAGTCTGAATGCCGAGTTACGTACATGAGGAGAAGGAGTGATATATGACTAGAAGGCATTTTTCCTTGTGTGAGTAAATGATGAGGAGCAGTAAATCTGTAATATCACTTCAAGACAGTGCTATAGCACTTCAAGCACAGTTCCGAAGTGCTTTGTTGTATTCTATTCAAAACAGATCACACGGCTGGTAAAGCTACACAATTACATACATTAGGGTGATTCATCCAACCCTATTTGTACCTGGAAAGGTGATTGGAGCCATGATTAGCCATACTCTGCTAATAATGTGGCTTTTGGAGCTGTAATCAATTAACTCAGAGTAGAGCAGTTCTGAAGTTATGTCCAAATTTGTGGAGTTGTTACACAGTTTAAATTATTGAAATCAGACTTCATTACAGAAGGAATAAAAATACATAGGAATAAATATGATATATGAAAAAACAACTCACTAGTTCTCTGTATTTCCCTTCAAAACTTAGTTTCACTACAAACTTATATGAACTTATTTCTCCTTAAAATATTTCTTTCATTATTGATTAGTCAAGATGGCAGTCTCAGATGAAGGCTTGCTGAAGAAATTTCACTAATAATTCTTACTGCCACAGTAGTATGAGAGTAAAGGCTGAATCCAGACAAAGCTTCTGATTGGAAGGAGAAGCTCTTGCTGAGTTGCAATTACAAAAAAATCTAAATAAAATTTTGCTTAACCACAGTGTTCATGGAGAGGGGAGAGAAGATAACACAGGGGGAAAAGAGAGAAAATGAAGAAAAAGGAAGAAATAATCAGGTACAAGAATACACCAGCATTTCTTTCCTATGGGCTTCATAAGCTCACTGGACTGGAATATGCTTTCACATACACTTAGCAAATTCAAGAAAATTTCTGCTGAAGTCAACAGTTACATACATACAAAATTTGTATAAGGCCCACTGTGCCTGCAGACACAATTCTGTATATTCAGTATCTGGCTGTTTTGCAAGTAGGGGTACCCTACTGTGTTTCTGTTCCAATGAAAGAATCTGGAAGCACTTCAACATTAAACAAACCTCCCTAGTCCTTTGAAGCTGGCCTTTGAACCGACTGAGCCAGCTGGCAGCAAAGTGGTGCAGGCATATTACCCTGGTTTTCTATTGAAGAGCTGTATATGGATGGCAAAAGGAGAATGAGGTAAATGCACAGAATAGGAATAAAGACATTTCAAATACAGGCAGAATAATATGAAAAAAGTAACAAAATAATTTTGAAGTAGGATAGGAGGTAGCAAAGGAATATGTTGATGACTTTAAATAGAGTAGATTTGGCTGTTTCATTTTTCTCTGGATGTTAATAATATTTTACTGCCAGACATTCTTATTTCAATGGCAAATATTTTAGAATGCTTTACATTTTACATGTTAGAATTGGAAAAGAAAAAAAAAGCTTTTAAATTGGAAAATTCTTATATATATATATATATATATTTGTACATGAATGAAGAAACAATCACACTCTTTTCTTCCATGTTAAAATGCTCAATTTATGTACAAGTGGAATGACTAGTTGTCAAGGCTGGTTTAACTAATTTCTTGACCACAGAGAAACAAGAATATTGCTGCAATAGAATCATTATGTACCATGAAAGATCTTTCAACTGAATTATGAGTGATGCAGTACATAGAACAGTTTGCCTATGACATAGAATATGCCAATGCTCTGGTGTCTCTCTGTGTGAAGTTGCTATGTACCTGCTCTCTCTCTCTTCCTCAGCACAATATACACCACCACAAAGGCCCTGGTAACACCCTGGGGAAACAAACCTCTTGCTTTTCAAATTTGTAGCATGAGATAAGGAGAAGAGAGTTGTTTCACAGACTGAATAATCACACACTGTGTTCAGTTTCTTCTTTTCCTGTCAAGAAACCTATTCTACTCCATATGGAGAGACCTTCTCTGGTATTATCCTTTACTAGAAAAAAACAGCATCTCTTGTCACAGAGATGATTGGATACCGCAGTGTGATTCAGTCACCTAAGCTTAGGCATCTAATGAGCTGTAGATTCTACAGGGTGTCCCCTAGCTGCCAATTTGCAAAGTCTCAGATTTCCTCTAGTCCTGTGTCATTACAGTTAGTCATACAGAAATCTTGTATACTGTATGGTGTCTCAGCTGCCATGAGAGGCTTATGTCTGAAAACTAACCCAAACCCTAGACAACTGTGACTCCGTTCAGCTTGTTACACTGAAATGCCTTTTTCTAACAGTAGAACATCTGCTGCAATAGAGAGAAGATGCTGAGTTCTGGCCTTATCTGTTTACAAAATGACCTGTCTTGAACAGCTGTATATCACTTTTCTTTTCTCATTTCCTTCACAGTTGCAGTGATTTGCCACCTATAGGCTACAGTCTGTTTTGTCTGAATTTCATTTGTGTTAATTGACTTTTTTTTTCCAAATTAATTATTTTTGCATTTGAAGTCAGGGCATGGTGAGGGATATATCCATTATGGTGTCATAGGTGTACTTTGTGGAAATGTGAAGGCCAAAGATCATATTCATTCTTCCTGCCTAGATGTGTGACTAGATTGCACAGCCAGTCCTACATTTTGGAGGAAGATTATGATAATTCCATAAAGAGGTGCTTATGATTAAAAAGGCAGTTACATTTAAAACGACATTTGACAGAATTTTTATACGGTAATCATGTGCTTTGCTGTATTCATTCACTTACAAATGAAGAGTAATTTATGAATTAATTTGACTTCATAGAGCCTATTGTGTCTAGATCTGTTATGCAATGACAGTTGTTCATAGCATATCTAATTTGTTTGTGATATTAATCATTAGAAGATACTACCTGAACACCTCAAATGAATCATGCAAATGCACTGTTACTATGTAGAGCTTGTTTTTCACTTCAGTAGATTAAAGAACCCATAGCTGCTTCTGCAGTTATGCTCCAATGACATTTTACTATAAGATGAAAAAAGTCGTTCCCTAGGAAAGCCCTGTCCTGTAGTTTTAACCGGTATAGAGTTAATTTTCTTCAGAGTAGCTTATATGGGGCTGTGTTTCAAACTGGTGTTGTAATCAGTGTGGATAATTCAGGGATGCTTTAGCTATTGCTGAGAAGTGCTTACACAGACTCAAGCCCTTTTCTGCCTTTCATCCCGCATCACCAGTGAAGAAATGGGGGGTGTGGGGGTGGGGGCACAGTTATTTGGGAGAGGAAGTAGCAGGAACAGCTGTCTCTAGCTGATCCAAGTGATATCTCAGAGCATATGGCATCATGTTCAACATAAGAAGTTGAGTGAAGGAGGTAGAAGTGAGGGCATTTGTCTTCCCAAAAAGTCTGTTACTTTTGATGGAGCCTGGCTTTCCTGGAGGTCTTTAAACCTGTCTGCCTGTGGGAAGTGGTGAATGAATTCCTTGTCTTGCTTTGCTTGTGTAGGTGGCTTTCGCTTTATTTATTACATTGTTTTTATCTCAACCCACAAGAATTCTAACTTTTATTCTTCTGTTTCTCTCCTCCATCCCACCAAAGAAGAATAAGGGTATAGCTGTGTGGTGCCTAATTTCTGGCTGGGGTTAAATCATAACACTACTTTCCCTGTGATAGAGACCTGTTACCTATTCCACATTCATTACCACACATTCTCTCAAAATTTAAAGCTTTGCATGCTTTAGTTGGCTTTTGTATAAGGGTTTTGAAAACATTGTACTGTCCCTTATATGCTTCTGAATAATTTTCTAAACCCTTTTAATAATTCTAATGCAAATTCAGTACCTTAAAACACACACAAAAAAGAGCTAGGTTAAATTGAAAAGAATCACTGCCTCAAGGGTAGTGAAACTGACCTTATAATTATTGACAAAATGGCATTTAAAATTAACTAGAAATCTGTATGACTGAAGTTTCACACTTTGGGCCAAAATATGACATAAACAGTATTCATAATAAGATATGTATTGGTATTTATATGTTTAAGGTCATCACATTTTTTTAGGGTATTTAACGTGAGGACATAATTAGTTTTGTAGTACACCTCTGCAGACAAAGAACGCATGAAATATGCTTGTACAAACAGAAGAAAATTAAATAGAAAAGCAAATTAAGAACTGTTTTTTTCTAAAAGAAGCTTTACAATTTTCTGTGCTCTACCTTGACAGAAAAAGCTTTTCTTCTTTTTTTTTCATACAATGATTCTTCCTGCAATATACCGTCATATTTACTTCTTATTCTAATTCAATGCCCAAACATTTTTCAGCAAAGTCAATGAAAAAGTCCTCTGTGATTTCAGTAAGTACTATACAAGGCCATTTGAAGAGGAAACACAAGCTATTATGGAGGGAAAAAAAGCAGCACTCTTTAGTGGGTTTTCAGCTTGTGGGTTTTGACCTTTGGTCCATGACCCACAATTTTTACGTTAAAAATTAAGTCAGTGAAAAACTGTAGAAAATGTTTCTATAATTTTCAGACCTACTTTTTTATTGGAAACTTAAATTTCTTTCATGATAGTCTTAAAAAGTCAAGCGTCATTTATTAATGCAAATGATACATAAAGTTGTTGGGATTTTTTTCTCCTTTTCTTTTTGAAGTCAAGAAAAGGGACTTTAAAAGTTAGGAATTCTCTCCCACATCTTCTCAGAGAGCTATGCCTTCCTTATGTCCTTAGGTAGCTTTTCAGGGATTTGATTTACAGTTTTATTAGAGGAACTAGAAATCCAAGAAGTCCTTGGAAGGATATGTGTTTCAAGGTCACCAGGAGAAATGAATGAACAAGGAAACTGACACAAACTATGTGATAAAGCATATTGTCTCAAAAATAATTAGTATTCATACACTATCAAGAAATTTTTCCTTGTCATTAATAAAATTTCCAAAGACTGTAAACTGTCTCTAAAATAAACCTTAGTACAATAATAAAATATGCCTCAATGATAAATACTAGAAGATTTCTCTAAGATTCCCAAAATTTGATTAGACATTTTAGGTTTTTCTTGAGTAATGCTCTCTTTTTTTGAAGTCATACAAAATAGAATGCTTTATGTAGTGATAAATTATGAAGTGTGACCTTTTCAGGGTCTGTATCATCTTTTATGAAACTGTTTCTATAGCTAATATGTATATATATATATATATATATATATATATACACAAAATTTTTATTTTCTAGTGACTTAAATTTGCCTTTCCATTAGGACTTTGTAGGACACAAGAATAAAAACCAGCTGAAATGATATTATTCTATGAAAAAAAGGTATAGATAACATGACCTGTAGTGCTGTGTTCAGCTGTGTAGATATTGTTATGGCTTCCGATTCCTGCTTACTTAGATATTCAGTCTCAGGTATTTGGCTCTGAAAAAGAAGATGGCTGCCTCATATATAATCTTTATTCAGCTTTAACTTATATTTACTTTTGAGCTCTTCAAGTCTTCTGCAGTGCAGTCTGCTAGCTGATAAGGTTTTCCTCCCGTCATTGTCTTCTTATTTTAAAGCTATGATGCATATCTGTAATTAGCTGATAACACAAAATAAATATATTTTCCTGCTTCAGTCATGGGCATATGCAGTAACAAGATCAGATCACTCACTTTTTCTATAGTGAGAAATAATATCTCAGAAAAGACATTTAACTACTTCAGTAAATTTCATTCTCAAGTTTTCATGGCTAATCAATCAATACCCTGAGCAATGCTGATACTTCACACATAGCTTATGTTCATATGTCATTACAAGGAAGGTATGTACATCATGTTACTGTAGAATTTTCTGTCTTTCTTATCTTCTTACCAGGAAAATGTAAGTCTGACCTTAATGCCTTGAAATCCAAAACACTCACAAGTCCTCACAATATTGGTTCCTGAATAAAGCTTAACATTCTGCTGATATATTACCACTATTGTCTCTGAGCTGGCCTTTCTAACTCTTCCTAAAGCTTGATATTTTTAACTGATGTTTGTATTACCATCTCTGCTTTTAATCACTGAAACTGAGAAAATGAATCGAGACTTTTGCTTTCTGGTTGATTGGCTGTCCTTTTCCCATGCTATTTAAATATAATGAAAATAGTGTAATAAATTATCACTACTTCAAGACTCTGATTCTTTACAACATTGTTCCATTCTTCTAGAAATAAAATTAAAAAAAAATTATAAATCCTTACTTCTCATCCTTGGGAAACATGGTTCACCTTACCCAAAGGAAATAAGAGATGGTCCTGAAAACTTGCTATACAATTTCCAAAAGTGCGGTTATTAAGAAAGGTGACTCAAACTTAGCTAACACTCATCTGTAGCTTAGAAAAAAGCAGGTTTATTTTATGCAATCATTTTCATCCTGGCTTTCATCCACTTAACAGCACTGAGACATCTTTTCTACATGTGTCTATACCTATGGAAAATAGTGACTGCACTCCTATTGGTCTTGATGCTTCTTTCAGTGGCACTTGACACCTCCAGGATGCAGTCTCATTTCTCTGCATATATCATCATGATAGTTTAACATTCTCTTTCTTGGTTTATTTTTAAATTTGCCCCTAGCTTTACTCATGGCTGTGAGATTAGCTCACTTTGTTGGAGCATGGTACTAATAACACCAAGGTTGTGTGTTTGATCCCTGTATGGGCCATGGATTGATGAGTTGGACTCAATGAGTGTTGTGGGGCCCTTCCAATTAAGAATATTCTCTGATTCAAATACAGCTCATTATTATTACCTGTTGTTTGATTTTTCTGCAGACACACTGACACCTGTATTTCTAAATTGTCAGGAGGTAGACTATCAATAATTTCAATGGCACTCCTGATAGATTATATTTCCTCATCATGGCTAAGAAACACAACTAAAATGCAGATGTAGATCTTATAAACATCCATGTTATAATATATGATTTCAAACTCTAGTAGTATCAGTATATGAAGAGGCAGGGTTACATTTTCATATTCCACAGCAGTGCAAAAAATAATTTAACACTGTACCCAGCATAAGTACACAGTATCTCACTATAGTCATTCAACATCCCCCACTGGTATCACAGAACCAGGAAGATCATCAACTCTGCTAGTCTTTCTGCCATACCCATGAAATATTTTCAACTCATTCCAACTTTAGTCAGTAGTTAATTATATTACGAAGCATGATTGACTATATTGTTTCTATATTGAGAGAGCTCCATTAACTTTCAGCAAGACAGATGATCAATTTTAGAAGCCTGCTGCTTATGCACAGAGTCCTTCCTGCTGTGCCCCAATTTATTTGCAGGACAATTTTGTTACTGTACTCACCAGGATGTGTTTTATGGCCTCATTTCTATCTCTTTCTCTCTCTCTCTTTTTTTTTTTTTTTTAATATAGTTAGTGTTAATATAAAAACTAATCATTCAATACATGTTAGTATTTTCTTATGGGGTACTCTTACACATTTTATTGGAAAAATGGGGTTTTTTTCTCATATGGAGTTAAGCAGAATTTCCCTGTAACATAACTGGAATAGACCTTTATCAATTTCTGCATTTTGTTGAGATTATATACAACTAATTCACTGAATGCCTCAGTATTTGTGGTATCCACAGTTTGTTGTTACAAAGAAGTTAGGTATCTCACATCAGGGAAAGGCTCTTAAGAACTAGGCTTAGGTATCTATGGAGTACTGAAATAGTTTAATTTTAGTTGGAAATTTATTTGAATTTTTGATTGAAAGTTAGAAAATCTATTCAAGTTTTCACAAATTATTTGTTTGTGAAAGAAAACCCTCAGAAAAGAAGAGGTGAGAAGCATCAGTGGCAACTTTATTGTCCATAGAGGCCAATTAACTTCTGGAAAATCAAACTAAATTTTAAGATATGAGTACCTTTCAGGTCCCCCATACAACACATATTTCCTTTTTATTTGTCAAGGGAAAGCTTAGTTTTCAGTCTTCAGTCCATCCTTGCCGTGGTACTCTAGCAGGAAGGAAACTAAAATACAGATGCAAAAGACAGAAAATTACGCAAATTATGATATATTCAGATAGGTCCCACAGCCTCATAATCATGATGGCAGAATTGTTGACACGATTCAAGCTTTCTTACTCTGCAATTAGAAGTAACTCAATTAAGATTTCCTATTTCAGATATTTCAAATAACTCAGTTTTAGTCTATTCCTGACTACTGCCTTGTCCTTTGGAATTTTCATTGCCTCATCTGTTAAAGTATTTAGAGGATAATTTTCCATGCCATCTTTCTTTATCCTTTTTTGGCTGGAAGCCATATTTATCCCTTAATTTCTGCATCTGTTCAGAGCCCTAAACAGCGCATAGGTAGGAATAACTTAATGAAAGACTCCTGCTTTTTGCGACAACACTTCACCATTATGCATAAATAATGGTATTGTACTCAAAAAACTGTAACTGTTTTAATCATCCCCAAAGTGATTTAAGTGCTCCAGAGTATCTGCTCATCTTTTAATTTCATTTTGTTCTTCAGAACCACAAATTATTCCACTTTGATTGTTATCATAGTTTATTTTTTCTGAATCTAAACTTGTCATTGTTCAGGCTTTCAACTCATAGCAATTTAAAAGGAATTTAGTGCAATACCCTATAATTATTTTAAGCTTTAAAGACCACTATTTTGTAGTATTAAATATTTTAATTGAGTTCTGAATTGGGATTTTCAATTAACAGGTTTAGTATTTGCTATTATGCGACATAGATAATAGCTTGGAGTTGAAGAAATACTTTTAAAATCCCAATGTTCTTCAAAAACTTTTGAAGAGGGGATGGCATTCATATAAATTTCAAAAATGTGAGTTGTGACATCTGTCTTAAAGTACCTGTCTCCATTTACTAGAAGAATATCCAAGGCAACTCATTTAGACTAGAAAATCAATATTTTGACACTCAGGATAGTTGCGCTGAAGTAAATTGGGCCATGAATTCCACAAGCTCTCCAAAATTATCTGCTGAGATTAAGACCTTTATTTGTTCAAACGTACACTCACTTCTCTCTTTCTTATTAAAAAATGCAGACATGAAATTGATTTACTTCTTCAAATGTAATTTTTTCAAATTCTCTCGAATAAAATGCCATAGCTCCTTGCTCTGTGTATGTATACATATATATGCATGCATGTATATTCTTGTACACATATATAAGTACTTATGTACGTGTGTCTAAGAAATACCTATCAAGCAAATTTCTGTTTGGCAACTTCTGTTGCCTTTACAAAAAAGGGATTATCTTCTCTTAAATCTTTTGTCATATCTTTTTCATTTGTAGAGAGCTCTAGCTACAATGACTATTTTGGTAGCACCATTGTTTACAGTTTTTACTTTTTTCTTTACTTATTCTGCTTATTTCTATTTCTTTGCTTATTCTACAAGCTCCTGTTCCTTTGTCTCTTCTCAGGCAGAAATTTCTGAGACATCTGCATCATAGATTAGTTTTATGATGGGAATTTGGTGTAAAAATTAGGTATTAAAACATTACCAGGCATTTTATAGAAGAACATGGAAAGGAGCAAGAGAGGATCTAGAGTATATTGAGGTAATTTGTACTGAATCTCCCTTGTACATGCAAATATCAAGAAAGCAGAACTTTCAAATCTAGTTTATGACATGAAAATTGCAGCCTTTGAATTGATCCTGTGGTGATATTCACCTCTTTTATATTGGTGATTAAATAAGAATCTTATGGAGATCAGAAAGTGCATAGGTATGGACAGCTGGGTGAATAGTTTGACATGTTTCCACCAAGATAATCAAAGGGCTAGAGACTCTGCTCTATGAGTACAGGCTGAAGGAGTTAGATCTTTTCTTGTAGAGAAGAGAGTGTTCAAGGAGGATCTCATCACCTTAAGTATTCCAGTACTTAAAAGGTGGCTACAAAGACAATGGAGGCTCTCATCTTCACAAAGAGCCACAGAGACTACAAGGGGAAACTGGTAGAAATTGCACAAGGAGAGGTTTTAGTTTTAAATATGACAGATTTTTTTTCAGTAAGAACAACCATTCACTGGGAAAAAACTCCATAGGGACATGGTAGAGTCCTCATCACTGTAGGTTTTCAAGATGTCATTGGACAGCGTGACAGATAATCTAAACTAAGATTCCTTTCTTACAAAAGTTTGGGCCACATGATCTTTCAAGGTGTACTCCAGCCTGAGCTGTTGTCTGATTCTAAGGTTCTGTGTTTAATTCACACATTAAATGAACAAGGGAACTCAAGTAATATTACAAGAAGTATTGTGGTCTGCCAAACAATTTGAAGGTACTGCTACCCATATAAAATCTAGGCATCTTCCCCCTTTCCTATTTCTCAGGATTTCTTAAGTTTTTCCCTAGTACAAGGATCTATCTCTGACAACAGAATCAGATCCACTGTCTCCTCCCATGTCCCCTGGATTTTTGCTGTGTAACTCTGCCAAAGAATAACAAAAAAAAAAAAAAAAAAGAAGGCTCAGAAAGAACATGAGGCATCTCATATCTGAACTTCAAAGAAATACAGACCCATACTTACATGCTGTAACTACACAAAAGATTTGTTTGGAACTTTTTCAGCTTGAAAAATTTCTAGGAAAAGAGATGATAAACTGGTACAGCAGTGCAAAGGTACTCCTATGATTATGAAAGATAAGGGCCTCAAAATATTGTGAAAACATTCATATCCACATTTTTCTAAGCAGCTAATTAACATGTTTAATATTTCAGCTCAGCTTTCAACTGAGAAGGTCACATGATAATGAAAAACATATAAGTGTCATTTTGCCTACAGTATTCTTTTTTAGTTTTCTTTTTTCTTATGTAAAATGGGTTATTGACAAACATATTGCAGATAATGCAATATTTTCTAGATGAAAAGTCTTACATTTCAAAGAGTTTTTCTTGGCAATGCATACTTGCTATGTGGATAAGCTTTTATACCTAATGAGTTGTCTTCAAATGATAACAATTTAGCAGGGTAGTGAAGAAATGGAAAGCATGAATACTTATTATGGACTAGACTTGCTGTGCTGGTTTTGGCTGGAGTAGAGTTTCTTTACAGTGGCTGATACAGGGCTGTGCTTTAGATTTGTGCTTAACACAGAGCTGATGATATAGAAATGTTTCTGTTATTGCTGAACATGGCTCACAAAGAGCCTGCTTTTTGAACTGTCATGATGGTGAGGAAGTTGGGGGTACTTGGGAGGATGGGAGGAGGAACAGCCAGGACAGCTGACCCAAAGTGGGGAAAGGGATGTTCCAGACCATATGACTTCATGTTCAGTGTATAAAGTGGGGGAAAGAAGGGGAAAGAGAGGACATTTGGAGTAAAGGTGTTTGTCTTCCCAGGTAACCACTATGTGTGCTGTTCTCCTGGAGATAGCTGAACACCTGCCTGCCCAAGGGAAGGTTAATTAATTCCTTGTTCTTTCCTTATATGTGTGGCTTTTGCTTTCCCTATTAAGCTGTCTTTATCTCAAACTATGAGTTTTCTCACTTTTGCCCTTCTGATTCTTTCTACAAACCCACTGGTGAGGGAGTGAGTGAGTGGCCGCGTACAGATTTTTTGCTGGCTGGGGTTAGACCACAATGCTTGCATTCCTTGAAATAAAGATCATTCTACAAAAAAAAGCAAAAGATAACCAACCAAAGAACCAATCAGCCAACAAAAAAATCCCACAAACTCTAATGTAAAATCCTTTATAAGTATCAAAAAACTGATAACACTGTGACCTGGGACTGATCTGATAGAAACAGGAGGAAGCAAGTAAATAATAAAAGAAGATATTATGAAAGTCAAAGTCATTAGCTTATTAGAAACCTGAATGCTGACAAGTTTATTATAAGCATCAAGACAAAGAAGGTTTTAGGTCAAAATTTGAAGAAGGATAGTGACATAGTTCCTCATAATTTCCTAATAAGTTTAAATAAATTACCAGAGAAATTTAATAAATTCATATTTATAATCTGAGTGGGAGATGATGGAGACTGACCACAATGAGTCAATTTGGAACAGGAAGTGAAATCTCCATAATAGTACGTGATATAAGTCTAATTGTGAAGATCTATGAAATTGAAACCATGCATTTGTTGCATATCACAAAAGAGGTAAGGGGAAAAGGTACAGAGAAGACTAACATAGTCAAGAAAAAACATTAGGAAAAAATATGAAAAGTATCCATCTGTATTGAAAATAGGACAAAATAAGAAAGCTTTTATTTCACAAAATCAGAAAGTGGACGTCACTGTAACTCCACAGGTATATGATACAGCTGGATGTAAAATCATGTTCTTGTGCCATGAAAACTTAAAGTTTTATCTCTGTTCTGTTTGTCATAACAACTCATTCAAAGTTTTTTGTGCTGGAAAAAAAATTGGATACCTTAAAACAATACTGAAAATAAATAAATAATGAGATATATGTGATAACTAAAATAATGCAAATGAAGAAGTGTTTTTGAAAAACCAACGCTGCTTAAAAGAATAGGCAACATTTTAACTGTTTAAGGGCATGTATTTAATAAATAATATGAAGAAATCTGCCAAAACACAAATTACTGATGAGAAAATGATTACTCTTTATTATTTCATAATAGTCTATGAATTTCATAATAGTCCTTTTTCTTTAGCTCATAGAGTACTTAGATACTTTTCTTCTAAACTCATTTGTAAACTTCTGAATAGGTACTGAGTGATTGCTAAGCATTGTGCCTGATTCAATCTTATTTTACATGCAGAAGCTCTAAGCACTGTATTCAATATTATTACTTTATTAGATGTTCTTAGGATACTTTTTTACTGACAGCTAAATGAGATTTCTGCTAACAAGTAGCTACTTATTTCTGGCCTTAAAGAAGTCATTTACAAATGCAGCGTGAAATGAGGTGTTGGCAGTTTTTTGTTATGTACTTAAACAAAATTCAGGTGCCTTGAAAAAACCATCAGCTAAATGGAAAAAGCTGTGCTTTTTAAGTGTTTTAGACTGCTTGTTACTTGAATCAATTAAGAATCCTCTGTGCCTTGCCACAGTATGTGGCTCCTACAGCATGAGTACTTTACGCTTCACTTGTTCTTCTGTAATACTTCCCAGGAAGAAAAATGCAGGTTTCTTTACTTTTTATTCTTCCCCATTACCATATGCAGCACAAGTGTGCATCCTGAAAAAAAGTTTAGCATTTAATGTATATATTGGGTGACCTATTCTCATTAATTTCTGATTTTTAGGTAATTTATACTTAATTTCTGTCATGGCTTAACTCCAGCTGGAAAAAAAAACCCCATACAGACACTCACTCACTCACTCACTCACTCACTCCCCTGGTTGGATAGGAAAAAGAATCGGAAGAGTAAAAGTGGGATTAAGGCAGTTTAGGAGGTAAAGCAAAAGCTGTGTATGCAAACAAAGCAAAACAAGGAATTAATTCACTGCGTCCCATGGTCAGGCAGCAGTATAGCCCTCTCCAGGAAAGCAGGATTCTGTCACGTGTCATGGTGACAGGAGAAAAACATCATGTCTCCAAGTGCCCCTTCCTTCCTTCCTTCTTCCCCCACCTGTTATATGCTGCCATGACACCATATGGTCTGGAATATCCCTTGGATCAGTTGTGGTCAGCTGTCCTGGATGTGTCTCTCTGAAGGGATGGCATGAGAAGCAGAAAAGGTCTTGATTCTGTGTAAGCCCTGCTCAGCAATAGCTAAAACATTCCTGAATTGTCAACACCACTTTCACCACAAATCTAAACCATAAGGCCTACACCAGCTGCTATGAAGAAAACTAATTATTTTGCAACCAAAGCTATCAAAATTTGTCACTCAGTTTTTGAGACAATTGTCTCTGCCTATATTTAACAATAACTTTGATTACACATGGATTACTGTACTTGCAGACTTCTAGATAATGTCCAAGTGTTATGATACCTATCAAAAGACAATGTTTGTTGATCTTGCAGAGAGAGAGAAATTGTCCTAAAATAAACACAGAATCACAGAATGGGTCAGGTTAGAAGGGATTAGCTTTCTTGGGCCTCTCCAAGGTCCCTTCAGGGCCTCTTTGCATGGATTCTTTAGAGAAGATCTCTGAGGAGGCTAAAATTAACTCTCCTGAAGTCCATGGCTCTAATCTTACTTGCAGAAATAACAAAGATCACAGTTGTACTTACATATATGCATTCCAGTAGAGGCTATGAAAATGAATTATTTCAGTGAAAGCATGTAACTTTTATTAGAAATGCCAAAACATCTGGATTTGGATGTGATTCTTCTCAGGAAAAAAAAAAAAAGGAAATCTAAAACAACCCACCTAAATCTCCTATTTTGCCTTGGCTGGGAAAAGGAAGCATTATGCATGACGTTTGCAGAAGTATTGACTTAAAAGTGGATTTCAGCTCTGGGATCTAAGTAGTATTGAGATGAAAACACTCCAATGGGCAGTTCTGTCCTTAAAAAGAACAGAAGTCAAAAAACCCTTTATATTATATAATTAGATTTTCATTGTGTCCTCTTCAAGCTAGTACTCATTGGCAGAAGCAGATCCTCCGCTGCCAGAGCCAAGATTATGGAACATGTTTACCTCACAAAATTTCTATAGTGCGGGTCAAAAATAAGGTATGCTATTATTTTGCTGAAGTGTTTTTTTACTTTCAGTCCATTGATCTTGGGTGACTTTTTGGGAATGATAGAGGGATTCTAATGTTTAAATATTTCTACTAATGATTTAAATGTAACTGCATCCCTAAGCTCTGCCAGTGCTCTTCATCAGATCAGCTTGCCATGCTCTCTCCTATTTCTTCAAAGACAGAACACAAAATATTTTTTTTTTCAAGGATTTTTTAGTCATTGACCAAAATTCAATACAAAAGGGAAATATTTTTAGTTGTGACCATCAGTGAATGTACACTATTTACTCTTGGGTATTTACAGTAACATATTAATGGCCTGCTTATAGTTAGGTAGAAAAAACATAACTTGAATACCAAGGAACTTATTATTGAGTGAGTTAAACTTCAAAGTGAAACAAAGCCATGTTTCATAACTTAATTTTATGTCCAAGATTTTGAAGAGTTTATTTATAGAGGAAATTGAAAAACTGTGCCGTTAAGTAATTCTTTTGCGCTAAAACATAATCTAGAAATGCTATGGAGAAATTATCCCAACAGATTTTGATCTCCTTATAATAGGTGTACTACAGAAAAATTCCATATCTATCAACAGTTAAGCTCATGTTCAGAATTTAAACGTTACCAGACCTCTTGAGTTCAATTATCCAAATTATATAGACCTCTCCTATTCTTGAAACTTGAGTAGATGCTCATACATTTTTCTGACTTTAAATGTACTCTACAACATGATATTACAGCATAGGAAAATCATTTGTAGTATAGTGGAAGCACATGAAGCTAGATAATATTTCAAGAAACATTGAAAAATATTGTAGTTGACACTGAAAAAAACCAAAACCAAACCAAAAGTAATTTAAAGTTTTTTTCTTGTATTTATCAATTGAATCCTGGCTGCAGTTTTTCATAATCAGATATCTTTCAACTATGTATTCCTTACAAAAGTAAATCTTATATGTAAACAACTACTGCAAAGCTGGACTGCACTACTTTATTTTATTTTTCAGGAGTAAAAAATAAGTTATGTAGGTTTTAACT
Source organism: Agelaius phoeniceus (assembly GCF_051311805.1). Classification (NCBI taxonomy): domain Eukaryota; kingdom Metazoa; phylum Chordata; class Aves; order Passeriformes; family Icteridae; genus Agelaius; species Agelaius phoeniceus. The sequence continues at coordinate 53,607,516 of NC_135266.1, read as the reverse complement.
TAGTATTCTTATTAAGGAATCCTATAATAACACAATGGTTAGGATTAGAAGGGGCTTTAACAATCACCTGGTTCCAACCTCTCTGCCATGGACAGGGATACTTTCAACTTGACCACACTGCTCAAAGCCCCATCCAACCTGGCTTTGAACATTCAAGGGATGGGGCATCCACAATTTTTCTATGCAACCTGTTCCAGTGCTTCACTTCCCTCACAGTAATGAATTTCTTCTTTATATTTAACCTAAAGCTACTCTCTTTAATTTTAAAGCCATTCCCCCTATCATTATGTGTCCTTACTAAAAGTCCCTCTCCAGAGTTCTTGTAGCCCTCCTTTAGGCACTGGAAGGTACTGTACAGTCTCACTGGAGCCTTCTCTAGGCTGAACAAACCCAACTCTTCCGCCTATCTTCATAGAGGTTCTCCAGCCCTCTGACATCTTCATGGTTCTCCTCTGGACTCACTTCAAGACGTTGAGGTCCTTCTTATGTTGGAAGCTCTAGAACTGAATGCAGTAGTCATGGTCATTCATCTTTTCATGCAGCTCAAGACACAACTGGATTTCAATGTGTCTGCAAACACAAGGTTGTGTTGAGCTTCTGATCCACACCCAAGACCATCTCAGGGCTGCTTTCAGTTCATTCTTTGCCCACCCTGTACTTGTGCTTGGGATTGTCCAGGTGCCCTTGCACTTGATCTCATTGAACTTGGTGAGGTATGCATCATCCCACCTCTCAAGTCTGTCCAGGTCCCTCTGGATAGCATCCCCTTCCTTCAACATGTCGACCACACGGCTCAGTGTCATTAGCAAACTTGATGAGGGTGCACTCAATTCCACTGTCCATGTCACCCACATAGATGTAGAACAGTGCTGGTCACAATACCAACTCCAGAGAAGCATCATTCCTTTCCTTTTGAGAACCAGAGTGACTTTTCTTAAGCTTATGTTTTTTCTCAATACATATATACGGTATTTTTCTAAATGTAATTTTAAACCAATGAAAAAATTTTAGACTCAAGTTGAAAAGGACAAACAAGGAATACATTAATAAAAAACAAGGTAAGAGATTGATAGTCTTATTTTAGAGAGGGTGGGAAAGAGAAAATGTGATGAAATAAAATAAGTGAACATAAAATTTTAGCCTAACAATCCGTAGAGAACAAATTCATAGACCTGAACTACAGTTAAGTACAAATAAACTCTAATAAATATGTTTCAAGTAAAAATGCCTTTTACTTGCTAAATTTAAAAGGCTTTTTAAATACTAAGGCTGGATTTTTGCCAACATTTAAAGTAAATCTAGGTTTTGGAGTCAGGGGAAGTACTCCTAAAAGATTAAGCAAAGAATTGTACCTGAATCTTGAATCTTACTACTCCAGATGGGACCTTATTCTCAATTACATTCTTGATACCTTAAATTTATTTATGTGTATTCTGACAAGGGTTTTCTACAACATAGCAGGTTTATTTTTATGTACTTGTGAATAGTCTCCAAAAAATGATAGTTTTAGATTTTCAAGGCATTAATATGTCATAAATTTGTTGGTGTTCTGATTTTCTGCTGTCTAAACTTAATAAATAAATAAATATTCAAATCAATTTAGAAATTAAGTCTCTTTCAACAAAAGAATATATATTAAAAAAAAATAAATAACACCAACACTATGCCCCCTTCTAAATAAGACATCAACATTTAGCGATCCTAGAAGCTCCCCTAAAGGCTGCTTGGAATAGCAGCCTTTTTGCAGCAGATTCAGGGACACTGAGTATCCTCTTAAATTAGTAGCAATCCATGCACAATATTTTTAGTGAATCTTCTGCCTGCAGATGTATATATCTAGGTATAAACACAATCTCCTGCATATTTGGAACAAAACCATTTTTGGTTATAGTTATTATCTAGAGATATACAGTCATGTATCAATACATGTATTAGGCTACTCTGTATCAGTGCATAGATGTCTGTAAATGAAAATGTAGGTATACGAGCAGACATACAGACATTACATACATTTATACATATGTGTGTATAGATAGAGATATATCCATTTATGGTGGTAAAACAGCAAGGAACCAAACAGATAATTGAATTTTCTGATGTAATATAATAGTCAGCATGACTCAGTCTGCATTGCTATTATGGATCAATGTGTTAAATGAATCTTGCTGCCTGAATTTCTGTTGCTGCCAGCTATCTTCAAGCAGTGATTCATTTAGTCAGCTTTGGCTTGACTTTGGAATAGTGTGAGAGACTTGGAAATAGGATCCAGATATCACATCAACCACAATGACTCAAAAAAAGCCCTAAACATTATGGAGATCTTCAGTAATTTAGCCATGAAAGAAAAGAATTAGTTAGCTTTTCCATGACAAATTGCAGTTTATACAAATTATATTTTACTGGATATTAAAAACTTGGAGTGAAATAATATGCTGAAAAATTGAGTTTCAGTTCAGAATGGCTCTGCTCAAGTCCCAGGCTGGAGACTGCTTGTCCTAGGGTGATGCCCTAAACCTCAACACTGCTGCAGCCTCTCAGTCCTTCCTGGAGTTCTGCAGAGGCCAGGGTCTCCCTAGGGCTCAGGAGCTGGGGAGGACTCCTCAGGGTCTGTCAGGATACTGTCTGACAGTCAGGGCCTATCCCCCTCACCATCCAGGGGCAGGATAGCCAACGACACCAGGGCAGCCCCAGGCACCAGGCACCTGCCTGAGGATGTGGGATGGGAACAGGCCAAGGGCTGGGCTCTGGGGGCTGGCATGGGGACCTGGACCCTGGACAGGGTATGGAAAGCCCTGAAGAGGTTGTGCAGGGCTGGTGCCCTCAGTGCCCTGACAGTATTCAAGATTCTTGTTCCTTTTCTAACTGCACAGCACAGAGACTATTAATTCTTGCTGCCTGAATACCCCTGAGAACCACTTACTTAAGGAGGGATCTTGCTCCATGTTCTTTCAGATGTTCCATTTTGCATGTTTCCATATCGCATTGCCCAAATCTCATCATAGAAAGGACAAAATTCCCTATTTAAATGTGACTGTCATACTTAAATCCTTATAGCATCATACCACAAACACTGCCCTTTCAGTTTCTGAGTCAATTGCTTATCTAAAATTAAATATTAGAGGCTTCTGCCTTTAACAGCCTTATTACTTGTTGTATTACTTGGTGACAATCAATCAAGAACCTTGAAAACCAAATGCAAAAAATTCATGTGCACATTATAATAAAGCATTCCTCTATCTGCTACAGCCAAATATATTTTTGGTATAAGCATAAGAATCCCCACGCATTGTGAAATTCTGCAGCATATTCAGTCTGACAAGAAGAAGGGCTGGAATAGAAAAGCTCATGTCAACACTTACATGCATTACCTTACTTATCAGTGAAACTTTATCACTCCTACCTCAAAATCCTCCAAAATTTGTAACTCAGGCCATGAACCATTCATGAATGAAATAAGAAGAGTGGTTACCATATATGAATGTAAACCACATTGGTTACATGTGCCAAATGCCCACAGGTGAACAGGTGAGAAGATAAAGTCCCATGAGGTTTTTTGAGAGAATTGGGCATTCCTTTCCTTCAATAATCAGCAATGATGAAAATTAGAATAAAACTAACAAATAATTTCATTTGCCAACAGACAATATTTTGGAAACAACTAACTCATCATAGATCAGTCATTTTACATGAAATTCAAAAGAATACACAAAATTTTGTACATATCCTTTCCAGATATTGTCAAACACCTTTAGAAACAGACAACTTGAACACAATCTCTTTGATTTTATCAATAAAATGGCATAAAATATATGACCAAGAACTGATATCAACTATTCAGAAAAGCTGTCTGACATAGGAAGTAAATCTCCAGATGAAGACACTACAGATACTGTAAAAGCTTGTATTCATCTTTCCACTTAGGAATCCATAACCTCTTCACATTGTCATAATGAATTCTGATCACACAGCTATGGTACATGCTAATAAACTCATTTTCTGTCATTTTAACTATTATTGTTTATATGAAGATGACAGTGACAGAACAATTGACATAGTGGCCACAATTCTATGAGTCAAATCAAACATTGAAAGGTTACTGTAGTATGTCATTGCAATCTGTAATTCCTGGGGTTTAATTTTTTTTTTAATCTTTGACATTTCCAAGGGAAAAGAGGTTTCAATCGCACCCAAATTAGCAATGTTTCCTCACTAATTTTTTATCACATAACTTCTTCGAAGAAATATCAAATTCTGTTTAATTTATTTTTTTTTACAGAGGTATTTAACTCAGTCCATTCAGGGCAACTAGCCTCTAACAAAGTAACTTTTTCTTGCATCTATTGTCACCCACTAGCGAAGACAGAAATGCTACTGTTGGCATGCTTCAAGTGCTCTGGCCTTATATAGAAATTTCCTTGTTTTGCATTAATATTTTCTGTAGGCATTACTATTGTATCTCTCCAGCTATTTGGGTCTGACTGTCCCCTAAGTAGGAAGAAAAAAAGGAATTTTACTTCAGGTACACCCATATACCTAAAAGACCTACACAGCAGTTTTCAAGACTTAACAGCCCATATATTGAATTAAAAAGAAGAAGTGGGACTACTTGAATGACTCACCTCTGAATCTTGACAGCAAATATTGCTAAAAAAGTTTACAGCTGAATTTTGAGCTGTATCTTGAAGATTCAAGTGCTGTAAAACTGAGGAAGCCTTTTATAAAATATATTTTAATATTACCTTTCAATTGAAATCTAATTAGTAGATGTAATAATTTGTCACACCAATTCTAAACTGCATTTTAAAGGATACTTTACAGACATCACCACTGAAAGAAATAATAACTGAATTAAAATCTGCCCTTGAGTGAAAGTGCATCAAATATAAATAAGTTATTTTCAGTAGAGTAGAAACACATTACTTGCTGTGACAGAAAAGTGTAATACTCAAGTTGAAGACATTTATTATCAAATTTAGAAACTACTAGTACCACCTACTGGCAGAACTGCAAAACTGAAAAATATTTTCTGTTTATGATATTTTGTAATACCACAATAGCAAACAGATTATTGCAACTCTAATATCCTCTTTGATTGCAAACAATATGCAGTTAGGTATAGGAGATTAATTTCAGTACTTAAGATATATTTTTTATGAACTAAGCTACTACCCAACTAGTTATAAACAAAAAAAAAGAAAGACAAAAAAGAAAAAAGAAAGACAAAAAAGAAAAAAGAAAAAACGAAATCATGACTGCAGTTTGGTAAGGTACATAATGGCATAATTTAGAAACTAGTAAAGAAAATCATCTCCCATTTCTAATTATGTAGGTTTATTTCTGAGCTTTCTTAGCTGGGTTGCTGCAGGAATTCCATTCTCCTTTTATTCAAGAAGTTTTACTGATATTTTGCTTTTGACAACCAGCAGCATTTAATTGGCATTCAGTTTATCCTTTAGTGTTTTGAGAGCCACAGGAAAATTTCAAGGTAACTGAGAATTAGTTTGATCTGAATTATCACAGATCTGCAGACTTCCTTCCTTCCTTCCTTCCTTCCTTCCTTCCTTCCTTCCTTCCTTCCTTCCTTCCTTCCTTCCTTCCTTCCTTCCTTCCTTCCTTCCTTCCTTCCTTCCTTCCTTCCTTCCTTCCTTCCTTCCTTCCTTCCTTCCTTCCTTCCTTCCTTCCGCCACTTCTGCCACTTCAGCCACTTCCTTCCGCCACTTCCGCCACTTCCTTCCGCCACTTCCTTCCGCCACTTCCTTTTTCTCTTCTTCTCTTCTCTTCTCTCTCTTCTCTTCTCTTCTCTTCTCTTCTCTTCTCTTCTCTTCTCTTCTCTTCTCTTCTCTTCTCTTCTCTTCTCTTCTCTTCTCTTCTCATCTCATCTCATCTCATCTCATCTCATCTCATCTTCCTCCTCTTCTAAACATCTGAAATCTAGTTAAACTCTCCCCTTCCTTTTCTAAGATGATTTGCAAGTAAAATTTTGTTAGACTTTGTTGTTAGCAGTACTACTCTGTGCTGATTAAAACTGCTATGCACAATAAGAAAGCAGACAATCTTTAACTGAGCAGGTAGCATGTTTCATTGAGGCCCTCAAACTTTCTGCAGCAAGCCTATTCAAGTCAAACAACTTGAGAAGAATCTATACTTATTCTTACCAGAGGTATCCAACTAGAAAAAAAAGTTTTCATTTTCATTGCAATTTCCTGGGACACCAAAAAATTTTAAGCTACTTGCAAGCTGAAAACCAGTTTGTATCAAGGGAAACATTTACATTACTCTTCCATTTTATCTTCCATTTTATAACTCTTTAGTTTTAGTCATTAATCTCTGATGTGGAACCTTGCTAAGGGTTTTTGAAAATCCAAATATACTACCATCTACTGAATTGTCCTTGTCTGTTGTGGCAGTAATATCTTCAAAGAGCTCCAGCAGGTTAGCTAAGCATGACCTCTCCTGTCTGAATCCATGCTGACTATCCTTAATCAAGCCATGTGGATTTACTTTACATTGGACATTTCATATGAGAGTTCCTGTATTTTCTCCCAGAAAATTATAAACTCACTGTTTTCCCTCATGACCATTTAAAGGAATATAATGAAGTTCTCTTTGCTGCTTTTCAATCCTTAGGAATCTCTCCTGAGTTGTGTGAACTTTAAAAATGTCAGTGAAGAATTAAATTATTTCCCTGCTTGGTTCTCTTAGCACTTTTTTGCTGATCAGAAGAGATCATAATATTTTAACAGCTTTATTCGATATGCCCACTCACTGTATTTACAGTTGTGTGTCAAACTGGGGGAAAATATCTGCCTCATACAGCTGCTACTTCATCTGTCTGAGAAAAGTAAGAATAATTAGAAAACTAAAGATAATTAGAAAACCAAATACAAACAAGTAAAAAAAAAAAAAAAAAAAAAAACCCTAGGAAAAAATCAACCACCAAATAGGAAATGTTCTAATTAAAGCTGAATGAACCTTTTCTTCAAACTAAAAAAACAAAACCAAACTGAAAAAAAAAACCCAAAACCAAACCAAACAACCTCCCAAACCTCCACCACCAAACCCCAACAAACTAAGAAAACAAACAAACAAACAACAAAATCCATGAAAAACAAAACCAGGCATAAAAAGAAACATTTTAGCACTTTCTTTCACTTTAAGCAGTAAGTAAAAACAAAAAAATCCCCAAATAAATCAGATCTTGAATTCTGGTAAAAAATAAAAGCATGTAAAATGTGATGAAAAGGAGGATGTGTCTTAGCTGCTGTCTGAACTTTATACATGCCACTTTTTAAAAATTTTTATCCGTCCTTTTGTAGTAGGTTTTTTCAGTGGATTTATTAAATAATTTTTATTTTAAAAAATGTACTGGAAAATTAATCTTAAAAATTAATTAATCTTAAAAATTAAAATAAAATCTTTTCCTCATAGATAACATAAATATTCAAGGATATTATATTTTATATTGTGAGATTTTTCTTGTTTAATTTTGGTTTGGTTTTTTGTGTTTAATTTGGGAATGTTTACATCTCAAATATTTCACAGCTTTCTTTAGTACTGTGACATGGAATGAGGATTCTTCAAGGAGACCAACTCAACAAGTGACTGCCATTTGTTAAACTTATTTTTGAAACATTACCATAAACAAATACTAAAAGTGTTTATTTTACTGGATTAAACTCAACAGAGAAGCATTTGTTTGCTTTCTGAACTTAAAATACTGGAAACATGGAGGTTTCACTTTCTCGTACAATAAAATAATTAAATTAGACCCTGCTTTTTCCCCACTAGTATTTAAACCAACAGTACCCATTTTTATGAAAATATTTGAGAAGAAAAGACTGCAAAATATTGTTTTTACATAATCTCAGTGCTGAGGAGGTTGTTAAATAGCCAAAAAGGATGAGACAACAATACACAGACAAGGCATAATCATAATCTTTGCATGCTCTAGAACAAAAATGTTGCTAAATTGGTAGAAAGAGCTGTTCAGGCCTTTCTATATCATGCTGTTTCCACTGAATCTTATTTCACAGAGGTCTAATAACACAACAGCTTCTCAAATTTACCTCTGTGTTTTCCCTGAACATTTTCTGAGCTCATTGTCACTGTCAAACAAACACAAAGTTGATCAATATGCACTGAGTTCACTTTCTCATGAGTATAAATAGTGGAAAAAATCTCTTTCTGTCCTAGAGGAGCAGAAAGGAAATTCTATTTTGTTTCTTCTTTAAAAGATAGAGTTCAACAACTCAGTTGGTGAAGCTCAAGTGGCAGTGAGTGAAAAGCCAGGGCTGCCATCAAGCTGTCCAGGGGGAATTCCCAAGTTCAGGAACTGGTGTAGCAGCTCTGAGCCTCATCACGATCTGGAAGCCCTTGGCAGGCAACCAGGGGAGGAGGGGGTGGTGCCAGGAGCAACTGAGGGTGATTTAAATGACTCCGGGGACTGTGAGTGACCTGGATCATGGCAAACAGGCATGTGGCACATCAGTGAGGGTGTGGCAAGGCAGTTTGCAGGGCAGTTTGTGCAGGCAGTATGAGCAGGAAGGACTCCTCTGGCCGCTGGAGAGCAGCCAATAGAGGCAGCAATGGACTCAGTAGCTGGTAAGGAAGAGCAAAGAAGCCCCAGTCTTACAGGCATACCAGATAATTCTTCCTCAGTATTGTGTCAACATTCCCTAAAACTCAATCCCATGTAACTGCAAGGATCACTGAAACAGCTGTGTCCAAGACCTCCAGCCAGCCAGGCCTACCTATGGTAGATGGAGCTCTCCAGGTCACAGAGTGCCTGATGTCTCTTCCTAAGTATGGGGCAAGCAAATATTTATTTTGCAGAAGTTGTGCTGTGGCTGAGGAGCTGTGTCACCAGGTGAAGGAGCTACAGGAAGAAATGGACAGGCTAAGAAGAATTTGAGCAATTGACGCAGCAAGAATGAGCAAGACGCAGACCGATTATTTTCAGAGATGCTACAGTCTCAAGACTCTTGGGAGTCTCAAATCTCCATTATAGTGGAGAAGCAGATGGACTCTGAACCCTGAAAAACTCAGTCCTAATTAGTCAAAGGACTGTTAGCCAAGGATTTGTTGCAGATGAAGACCGTAAGCATGCCCCTGCCTGCGCCAGAAGGAAGATTCCTCCTTCTTCTCAGAATTTGACTAGTAAGACTGGTGTCTTCTACAACAGGTATGATGCTCTAGAATGCCAGACAGCTAATGAGGTGGGCAAAGGTCCTTCTGCTATAGTGGGGCCTCCTAAAACAACACCACCTGTACCCTGTGCCACAGCCTCCTTTTTTGAGAGGAAAAAGAAGAGTAGTTGTAGTAAGAGGAACAGATGGTTCAATGTGCAGACCAGACCCAACGCAGAGGAAGGTCTGCTGTCTCCAGGGGCATGGATAAGGGACATTACTGAAAAATTCTCCAGTATAGAAAGGCACTCTTGTTAGTGCTCAAACTGGCAGTGATGAAATAACAAAGAGAAGTCCAAGAGAAATCAAAAGAGGCTTCAGGGCTGTGGTATGATTGGTAGAGGAATCAGGAGCACAGGTAGTGATTTACTCAATCATTCTGGAACAACAAATAATATTGATAGGAATAGGCAGATCCATCAGGTCAGTGCATGGTTCTGAGGTTGGTGTCAGAGGAAAACTTTTCTGTTTGTTGGTCATGGGAGGATCTACTCAATGCTTGTTCTACTGACACCCAATGGGCTGCACTTATCTCAGAGGGAAAAAGGAGTTCTAGCACAGGAGCTGGTGGGGCTAGCTGACAGAGCTGTAAACTAACGTGGAAGGAGGGAAGGGACAAAATCAGGCTCACCAGTGATGAGCAGTGGGATGATGTACTTGAGGAAGCTAGCACTAATGGGGTCCCTCAATCTACCTCATAAGGTGTTGGCTCTAATGTAGCACACCTGAAATGTTTACTCTTATGCAGGAGGCATGAGGAACAAAAGGCAGGAGCTCAAGGCTTTGGCCCAGTCCCAGGGATTTGACATCCATGCATAAGTGAAACCTCTTGGGATGAGTGATGTGATGAGTGCCCTGTTGGACAGTTCCAGGTTCTTCAGGAGTGAAAGACAGAGCAGAAGAGGCAGAAGGGTGGCACTGTTTGTAACAGAAGAATTAAAATGTATGGAGCTCACAGTTGGCAATGGCACAGTTGAGTCTCTGCATGAGAATCAAGGGGTAAACAAATAATGAGGATGTCACTGTGGGAGTCTACTATAGACCTCCCAGCCATGATGATGACATCAATTATTCTTTCAGGAGCTAAGGGACACTTCCAAGTGAACTGCCCTGTCCTTATGGGGGACTTCAACTTGCCAGAAATTAACTGAAACCATCACAGAGCTGGTACAACCCAGGTCAGAAGACTCTTAAAAAGCCAGGATGATAGTTTTATGGAACACATCCTGAGGGATCTGACTAGGGAAGATGCCCTGCTTGGTCTACTCCTTGTCAAGAGAGTGTATCTTGTAAGGAACATAAAAACTGGTGGCCTCCTTGGCCACAGCATCCACAAAGAGATCTGGTTTAAAATCTCTCTTGACAGAAGGAAAAATACCAGCAAAACCTCAGCTCTGGACATGAGGAGAGAAGACTTCAGGCTGCTCAGTGAATTAGTGAGTAAAGTCCCCCAGGAAAATATTTTTGCAGGTGACGAGGCCCATCAGTGCTGGTCACTTTTTAAACTGAGCTATTGCAAAAACAATATTTTGCAGGGATGGTGATGAACTGCTAAGGGCACAGGGGCAAGCAATTGCCACATGTTGAAAGCCAAGCAGGTGATGCAGAAGGCAATAACAAAATGATAATTGGCAGTGTAAAAATATCATCATCCTGTTATAGATTGAGGGTGGTCATCTCACAAACAGCAGAGAGAGGTTGTGTCAACCCCACCCCTGGAAGTGTTCAAGGCCAGATGGAATGGGGTTCTGGGAAACCTGGTCTAGTGAAAAATGTCCCTACTTACTGCAGGGGAGTTGGAACTAGATGATCTTTAATGTCCCTTGCCACCAAAGCTATTCTATGATTCTGTGGTTTTGTAGTTCTATGAATGGATAATTATTGTCCTAAAAGGGACAAGCACAAGACAATCCTTAAAAATCCATATAAATACTGTGCAATAGAAATGTAGAGAGTGAGAGTTACAGGGCTCTTTTCTTCTTCTCATCTCTATTTTTTTTTCCCTTTTTTGGAAAACAGCAGCTTTGTAATTATTTTTTGCAGAGAAGAAGTTATATGGCTGGGGGAATCTTATGATCTCGGACAATCTGTGTGGTAAATGTCCTTGATCAGACTGTGGCTGTGCTGCTCTTCAGCCCTCAGATGGAGTCACTTTATAGCCAGGCAACCCAACGCATCTACAGTTAAGCATTTACATCATTTTGCATCCACAGTTATAGACTTTTATTGACAGTGGAAACTAAAACACAATCTAGTCCTCAGCATTCTTCACTCGCACTTTAAGAAATGAGAAAAAACACCTGCAAAATATTGAAAACTTGTTGCGATTTTATCTATAGTCCAATATTTTTACACTCTATTTAAAGTAAAGTACAATGAATGGGGGAACTCTAGCCTTTAATTTTAGATCTCTGGAGACAGGAAAGGCAAAAAAGTGTTCCTGCACCTTTTCAGAGAAAGAATGTGTATGCCCTGCTTTGGTAACTCTAAGTGCCACTCAGCCACTTCAGAAAGAAAATTATCAAAGAGCAACATGACTGAGCATATAGAATAAACATACACAAGGAAGGAGTCACAGGTGTGTAGTGAGAACATGATGGCAACTGAAGTTAATCAAAGTAGTCTATCCAGCTCTAATTGAAATAGGAATAAATCTCACCTCACTTACTCTTAAGTGACACTTGAGATCTTCTTCAGTGCTTTAGGCTGTTGAAAACCAGAGAACATCCTTCATTATGAGTTTGCACTTTACAGAGGAAAGGGGTCAGTCTATAGCTATTTCTTCAAGGACTTCTTTTGTTTCGTTTTTCTTTCCTTCAGTAACTCCATTTCTCATCAGTCTCTGATAAAGAACAACCTTGTAGTATGTCCTAAGAAACTTCTCTCTGCAATTTAGTTTTGGTTTGAAATGTATCAGCCTTTTGCTACAAGGACTTCTGCAGTAACACATTAAGACTTCAACATTCCTGCAGATATTCACTAGTATTTAGTGCAGGGGAAGAAAGGGAGAAGTCGAGACATAAACTGTTAAAAGTTCAATTCTTTTATTTAGAATATTCTACCTATGGTTGCCAATATCAAGAACTATTTTCCTACATTTCCCAGCAAGGTTTGTTTTTATTTCCTTGTACCTCTTGCTTTCCAAAGTTTCCATATTAGGCTTTAACACTTTTTAAAGGATAAAGATGTTACTTAATGTGTTTTGTTTTGCTGGTTTCGGGTTTTGTTTTGTTTTTTTCTGATCTTCCCCCTCCCCCCAAAACAGAAGTTAAGTATCTGATAATAGCTCAGTAGGAGCTGGTATCACCAATCTCTTGTCTCTGCAGGAGCAGACTCCAGTCTCCCATGTCCTTCTGGGGTCACAACACATAAAGCATAAAATGGAAGCCACTGACTTTCATATACATGATACCTCCCATCAACATCTCTGTAGAGGAGTGAACATCCTTCTGTATTCCAAGAGTTAGAAAATTTAGAAAAGGGATAGATCCAGATCTTGATCTCTGTGGACTGTGTTTGTGTACTGGTTTGGGGTGGAATAGAGTTTTCTTCACAGAAGATTACGTGGGCCTATAGTTTGCATCTGTGAGCAAGCAAAGTGTTCATAACATACCAAGACTTTTGCTATTGCTGAGCAGCATTTATTCTGTGTCAAGGCATTTTCTGTTTCTCATCCTGCCCGAAAAATGTAGACTGAAGGTGCACAAGAATCTGTGAGGGGATACCGTGGGGACAGACCACCCCAAATGAACAAACAGATATCCCAGACCACATCCCTGTGTGCTCATCAATAAAAGCTAAAGAAGGAAATAGGAAGGGTGGATTTTCAGAGTGATGACATTTGTCTTCAGAAGCAATCATTACATATCATGAAGCCTTCTTTTCTGGAAATGACTGAATCTATGGAAATCCCTTCTATTCAGTGTATTTGATATAGGGTGGAGGATCTATACCTGCTGCCTGAGGAATATTTCCTTTAATTTTTCTGTGTCAGTCAAACACATTATCATTTTCAAACCTTTCCAGGAACTCACATGAAGAAGAAGGCTGGTTTATAGACCGGCTTCAAATTTTCATGAGAAAAGTAAAAGACTATTCAACCTAATTAATATAAGATTGCTTCTGGATATATGCAGGAACAGAGTATAAGATCTCATGGAAGTGTAGTACATGGTAGAGATAATTCATGCTATTAATGTATAAAATATTGTAAAATCCAAACTATGTCTTTTGACCATCCTGGCCGGGAGAAGTGTCTTATTCATATACATCTAGTTCCCGACTTCAGTTGAGATAAACATCGGGGTTTTTAACATAAGAATAGAAGCCTCCAGGGTGATAATCGCGGCTTCCCTGGGGTCGGGGTTGCTGGGTCCACCCAAGAGTGATTATTGCCTCGACAATTACATCTACCTATTGATGGGCACCGCCCTGATGCATGTGAATGCTGACTTTCCCCGGAGTCTTCTGACAACATCGGGACACCTGGACTGAGTCTTTGTCTACCTCTGCACATGTAAAGCCACACTTGGTCATCTCTGCCTCAGGCAGAATAAACTGTATAAAAACTCACTGTGCAAAGGCAGCATTTGTAAACAGGGGGAGACTCTGACACTGGAGGTCAGATCCGTGTGCTCACCCAGCGCCGATCCTGGGCTTGACGCTGACCCTTGGATGTGGTGGTTTTGACGACCGAACTTCAGTCTCGCAGACAAATTAATAAATCTTTGCTAAATTTTCTTATAAGTTTGGCTCTCGATTTGATCATTTATAACAGAAGGTTAGTGTTAAAAAGGAGCATAGCTAGAAAGATGAATACCTCTGGCTGAATAGCTGCTGAGAAGTGAATTTTTATGACTATGACCTTTGTAGCTAAACATCCAAAGGGGAATTTGGAATTTAGATATCAATAGCCTATATATATGTGTACATATATGTAGGTGTAGAATAAGGGATTAGAGGCCTCATCCCTGATAAGTCACAGTTGTACTAATTACCAAAGAAGAGGAACGGCTTTGCCCTTTATTAGTCACAGCTGTGACTAATAAAGATAAGTGTGATAAAAGGGATGGGTTGGCTAGTGGAGGAAGAATCATGATCCTAAGGAGGGGCTGAGCCAAAAGGACTGGGCAGAAACAGGTGAGAGAATCATAGTTTTGAGGTTAGTCTGGGTCTGCAGCTAGAGCCTGCTGTTAGAATCTGAAGTCGTAGTTGAGCAGGAACAGCCTGTATTCAGAGTCTGCAAGCTAGTACATGCAGCCATAGTATAGCAGGAAATAACTGCAGAATGAGTCTGACAGGGACACCAACAGCAGGAGCTTGCTGCAGACAGAGTCAGTGAATAGTTGGAGTCAGAATAACTGAATTGTAAAGAGGAGTAAAGCAGGACCCTTTTCATATTGTGGTAAACAAGAAGTTTGTGTCTTGGGTCATTTCTACCTCTAATGAAAGGGCTGCTGTAGCATATATATACAAGCCCATATTGCATGTATTTATTTTAAAAAATTATGCTAGAAGAAAGACATAGAACTAGAATAGATATAGATAGAATATAGATATAAATAAATAGTTACAGAATGGTTTGGGTTGGAAGGGACCTTGAAAGATCATATTGCACCCCTCCTGCCATAAGCAGGAGTACCTTTCAATAGAACAAGGTTGCTCAAGGTCCCCTTGAACCTGCACTGAACATTTTCAATGATGGCCTGTGGGGAAATTTATTTGGGCAACCTGGTGCATTCACTCACCATTCTCATAATAAAATTTTTTTGTTGTTTTTTTCTTTTGCCTAATGTAAACCTATCTGCTTTCAACTTAAAAGCATTCCCCCTTGTACTATCACTATACACCCTTGGTAAAAAGCCTTTCTCCATCTGTTTTATAGGCTGCCTTTATAGACTGAAATTTTCTCAGTCCTTCTTTTTAGGAAAGTTGTTCCGGCCCCCTGATCATTTCTATGGCCCTCATCTGGACCTTCTCTAACAGGCACATATCTTTCCTGTGTTCTGGACTCTAGAGATGGATGATGTACTCCAGGTGAGGCCAATTAGGAGTGGAATAGAGCAGGGAGAATCACCTCCCTCAATCTTCGAGCTGAACTACCTTTTATGCAGCTCAGAATATGATTGGTTTTCTGGGCTTCATGCTCACATTGCTGGATCATATTTCATCCACCCCCAGATTCTTCAGGGCTGCTTTGAATCAGTTAGTGCCTGAGTCTGTGCTCATGCTGGAGATTGTCATGACCCATGTGCAGGATCTTGAATTTGGCCTGTTGATCTTCATAAGCTTCATACAGGCCCACTCCTCAAGGAGTGGTTATAC
This sequence comes from Agelaius phoeniceus, assembly GCF_051311805.1. NCBI lineage: Eukaryota > Metazoa > Chordata > Aves > Passeriformes > Icteridae > Agelaius > Agelaius phoeniceus. The sequence goes on along the minus strand of NC_135266.1, from coordinate 53,592,007 downwards.
AAGTCCCTCTGGGTGGGATTCCTTTCTTCTAGCCACTCAAATGCATCACTCAGCTTGGTGCCATATGCAGACTTGCTTATGGTGAAGTCTATCCCATTATCTATGTCATTAATGAAGATATTAAAAAAATACTGATTCTAGACCTGACAGCAGGGACAGCACCCATTAGTGGTTTACATTTAAACATTGAGCCATTAACTGCAGTTCTTTGTGTGTGGCTATCCATCCAAACCCTTATCAAACTAAGAATCCCTCCATCAAACCCATATCTCTGCAATGTACAAATAAGAATGTTGAGGGAGATTCTATCAAAGTGCTTAAATAAGTGCAAGTAGACAACATCTGTAGCTCTTCCCTTGTCTGCTGATGCAGTTACTCCACCACAGAATGCCATGAGGCAGGCAGAATCTGCCCTCAGTGAAGCCATGTGGGCTGTATCTTAGCACCTTTCTATCTTCCATCTTAACATATCTTCCAGGACAACCTGTTCCGTGATCTTTCTGGGCATGGAGGTGAGACTGACTGCTCAGTAGTTCCCAGAGTCCTCCTATTTACCCTGTTGTAAAATGGTCATTAAGTCAGATATAATATTCCAGTCTGGCTTCAATATTAATATAGTGCATAATTGAAAAATATATAAATTTATATAGTTTAATTATAAAATTTATAAGGTTTACTGTATTATGTATTAAATATGCCTAATGATTATATGAGCCCACTGTATTATGATAAATATTATAAATTATAATGTATTCATATTTTACTATATAGCTTATATTGTAGAGTATATATAAGCATATTTCTGGTGTAGCATCTCCAAGTTTCACACATTAAAAACACTATTTACTTCACTCATATGACAGTATTTAAAAAAATCTAAAACTTAAAAATGCATAGATGATAGATGAGTTCATAACTGGTGGTCTTTGGTGTTCAGAAATTGGAACTTGGTGTTTCAAAATCCCAGTCTTTTCCATCATTGCCTAGTATTTTCAATGTAAGTAAAGAATCTGCTGTTCCTGCTTATACTGAAAAAATAATACCTTACCAAACCATTCAGCATAATAAGACTGATGGAGGAGTATGGTGCTGTTCAGAAGTATAGTCTGCAAAATATCAGCATGAATAGAATTTCAAAGTATTCATCTCAAAAAGCAAACTGACAGATGCAGAAATGAAAAATTGAAGAGAAAATTACAAGCATATAAGTAAGACTGTTTAGTATAATGTGCATTTTCATTAAAGCTGAGAAAAATAGAGCAGATAGTTACAAGAAAATATAACTACAAAGCAATCACACAGAAAGCAGTTCTGAGATGCCTGATAAACCAGAGCTGAAAAAGCAATGGACTTGAATAAAAGCAGTAAATCCTTGCGAATTAAAAGACATTTATCTATTTGAAATACATTGAGATTAAAGCATGTAAGATATTGTTATCTTGGCAGGCTGAAAAATTATTATTTAGCTGGACCGCTCTTTGTTTCTCTTTTAAGAAAATGGTGGTTATATGAATTATCAGCAGATTTATGGGATTTAGTAGTTAGGAGCTGCAGTTTATTCATTATCAAAGCAAGTACAACTGACGAGATGAAGAAAAACTGCATCATGAGTGTTATAAAATCTCAGAAGATAAAGACAAAATATCTGTAAAATTTTCTTTTGGAAAAAAAGACAAACTTTATAACAATAGTTTTGTCATCCTTCTTGCCTCACAGGTATGTTTTCACCCATGACAAGTTTAGAACCAGAATTACCATCTCCAAAATAAAGCTAGTAATATAGCTCCTTTTATACTGTGCAGAAACTCTCCTTTATCAAAAAGTACTGAATTAAAATAAAACAGGACAGATGTTTTATTTTAATTCAGTACTTTTTGTAGCATAGTGTTACACATTGTAACACTATACAAAAATACCATACACCAATGCATTACTTTTATTTCATTTCTTTAAAGAGATAATTAATAGTCTGTATCTTTATATCTTAGCTGGAATATCCAAGTAGGTAATGTTTTCATTGACAAAGTAGCATTAATTTCTTTAAAAAATAATGTTATTGATGAGAGGCTACCTTTGTTGAAGCCATTTTTTCCTGGCTATTTTACTAACAAGCTGGCACAATGATAATGCTATTGTACAACCACTTCTCCCATTTCCTTTTTATCAGTACTGGGAATGCATTTCTTGGCAACCATCCGCAAAGCATTGTCTCCCTGAATCCTTCAGGTCTTTTTATATTTGGACGTAGAACATCATCTGATTTCAATATTTCTTTCCATCCTACCCTTCTAATTCTGTCTATTCATCTATTCACCCTTTCTGGTTGTAATAATTCTTATTTCACTTTCAATTCTCCAGGCTGTCCATTGCTGTTCTTATAACGTACCACCTTAGAAAAGGCCTTACACTCATTTCAGGCTACGCCTATATTGTCAATCTTCTCTTTCCCCGTAATTTGCTTCTCAACTCTACTTTGTGTCAACATTCTAATTTATTTTGTTCTCCCCACACACAATTGCTATTACCTTCCATGGTCTTTCAGACATGTCAGTTGTCTGTAGTCACCCTAAATCTCCTCTTCAGCTGAATTCACAGACTGAAAGGTTCTGTCACAGCTAATATTTCTTCACAGATCTAGAGATAATGAATGGTAGTGAAAACGGTGTTTATTGTCCAATATATATTTGACAGCAGATTTCAGATACTGCAGAACTAGAAGAGTGAGAGCCTACAATAGTGGAAAACTTTTATTACTAAAATCAAGCTTCAGAAAGATAAAGAATGTAAGCATAAGGAAGTTTAAAAAGAAACAGTGCATTAGTGAGTGTATGCTGAGGAGTCAGATAGTACATTTTATGATCTGTAAATGTGAATTAATAGAAAGGACAAGAATTAATAGAAAGGGCAATTTGGTTTTATACAAACATAACTTTCTTGAACTTTGACCAGATCAACTGTTAATAAATTCCTTTATTTATTTTTGTTAGCTTTGTTAAATAATTATCGTATACATTCTTTCAAAAAAGAAAAAAATGGTGCAAGTATCAAAAATTAATTGCACATAAGGAAAATAAATGAAACAAATCAAATTTGGTCTAGATTTCTTCAAAAATGAACACTATTAGGACAACTAAATTTATAAAAAAATTGAGCATCTTTGGGCTAACATTTATCAAGCAGTATAAAAGTGTGAATTATAGCTTTCAAAATCTAGAATTAAAAATCATCTTTACTTTAAATTTTATCAGAATTTTAATATGCTCCAAGTACAGTATCTGTGTTGTTTAAAATAGAAATAAATAAATCAAACTTAACAAATTGCTTTCTTCAGCTGTTGTGCCTCCAAAGAGCTTTAGTTCATTACCCTTTTGGAGAAGAAAAGCACATAAAGAAATAAATCAGATATATTTATATTAAAAATATTAGTCTTCCACAAAGTAAGTTTTTTTTTTACCTTAAAATAGTTGTATTTAATATTGCCAGATGGCATTATGAACACAAACAAAACCCCCTGGCTACAACCATATGGATATATACATGCATATATATTTATAATATACATACACATGCAGGTGTGTATATGCAAACACAAAAAAGTTTTCTTCCTTTCCAGTTATATCCTTGTGTTTGGAGTTCCATAAATAATCCTTCAGGTAAAAAAAAAAAAAAAAAAAAAAAACAACCAAAAAACAGACCCTTACTACTAACTCACAAGAAATAGGATTATTTTATCCTTGCAATCTGTTGATATTGCCTGTGCACATTGTAACACTGAAGTATCAGAGTAAATATGCTTTTAAAGCTTTTAAATATGTTTTTCAATTCAGTTGAAAATTTTGAGTTTTGGAACTACTTTTTAAATATTTATAATTTTCCAGAATTTCAGGTGAATCTATTAAAAGTTCTTTTGCATCTCCTTTGTAAGAAATTAGCTTATTCAAATATACAATAGGCCCTTATTATGGTGTATTAAATCAAATTAGGTGGTCATAGGCAGGCTAGAGAGTAAATATGTAGCTCAATGCTTAAAAATATTACTGATTTATATACCTTCCCTATGTTGACAATGCATGATTTCACTGTAACTAAGGGTTTCTTTCAAAATATTGTGTAGAGCTTTAAGGAAATTAGGGCTCATGTCTGCTGGGACTTTTTTACAAATTGAGATATAAATCCCAGTTGTAGCAATATAAATGCCAAATATGTTTATGAAAAGAAAATTAATCTAATAATTTTAATTAAATCTCCAATTAGCTGCATTGACTAAAATAAAATATGTAGTGTAAGTTATTTCATATATAGGATGTGAACCAGCATTTACTCAAGCAAAGGAAGAAACAATTTATTTTACTGAGCCCTTGTATGAATGTTTATTTTAATAGTGGTAAGGGAGGGTGCCTTTATCCCATAGTCCTGACCATTGGATCTAACTTTTCCCCTGTAATCTGTGTCAGTATGTACTTTCACAGTTTGTTTCTTTGAATCAATCCACATCAACAATACTTTTCTCTTACCTAAAATATCACTTTACCCTGAAATATGCAACAACTTTTTATCACTATATTCTATTTTGCATGTGTGAAAAGCTTAAAAAAACCATCAAGTAATGGAAGAACAAGAAAAGGTGCAATCAGCTTTTGGACATAACAATGAATACTCAATAAATGAAAGGAAGATGACAAAGTTATCATAAAAGAGCCATCTTCAGAATCTGAGGATATGATAAGTGCCTGATTTTCAGTTTCAAAAAAGAGACAAACGTGTCCTGTTTTCTCTTCCTTTGTATTGTGTCAATAATGGGGAAAAACACTTCCAGTCTTGCCGACCTTGGTGCCTTATAATACACTAATTAGAGAAAAGCCTCACAAAGAACTTAGGATATGTTATGGCAACACTTGTTACTTCAGGCACTTAGTATCCTACTGGGAGAAAGAACATGCAGCTGGAACCGTGTGATGTTCTGTAACTTCAGTGTTTTGTTATGGTTTCTTACAGTTGCAAACAACTGTAAAAATTGAGTATCTAGCCTCAGTCGTGCCAAGAGTCTGGCTTGCCCCAAAGATAGCTTGCACCACACTTTCACTTCTTGGGTAACTCTGTTGGCTAAGCTATCTTTAGTGTAGGTGGCCCAGATAAAAACATGGAATCAAATGTTCTGTGAAATAAAGAATTATTTATGCATCTCATAATCTTACCTGAACTCTGCATGTTTCAGGTATCAGATTGTTTAGAATTTGGTCTTCACTCTTTTTGTTTTTCACTAAGAGTATTGTCCTCTGGTGATTTTCACCAATAAAGCTTACCGTCTACTTGTTCAGAATGTGACTTTAAATAATTATAAATACTCACATAGAGAAATATAACATGAAGATCTACAGCTGTGTTTTTGAATGGTGATGTTGTTACTTTAATATTTTGTTCTTTTACTATTCTGGAGTTTCCAAATTTTTCATTGATGTATTTTTTATATGTTGGAACAGTATTTTGCTTTAAGTTATTAATTAAAATAAACACCATAGTATAAGTTAATTTGATGAAGATCCTTCTAAACCAGGAAAATAAAATTAAAAAAAAAATAAATCAGAAAGAAGAACCCCTCCCACACTTTTTGTTTGAGATAATAATCAAATATAAATAGTTTCCTTTTACCCTGATTTAAAAATTTCTTTACTAGAAATAAAATTGTAATAAATAAAAAGTCACAATTGGGAGAAATAAATGTGCAGACAGAAAGGTCAGAGAAGAAGGAAGGGGAGGAGGTGGTCCAGGCACTGGAGCAGAGATTCACCCCCTTGTACTCTGTGGAGAAGGCGTGGTGGGGCAGGCTGTTCCCCTGAAGCCCATGGAGGAGATCATGGCAGAGCAGAGAAAAACTGTGAGAAGGAAGGAGAACCAGACTCTTTTGTATTGGTTATAATAAAAAAAATCTACTTTTATAAGTAATAATTTCACCATTTTGCATCATGGTATATACACTGTTCCATTTGTTTATTTCATCATTTACAGCAAAAGGCAATGACGTCACAGTCCCCAACTCATAATTATTTTTGCTTAATCAGAGTTGTAGTGTTGTCATTGTGTCCTCCCTCTCATAGCCTGAGAAGCATTATTGCAAAAATGGCTTCCTAAATATTGTTAGGGGGGATAGTGACATTAACAGGGGAAAGCGTTTTCTTTCTCTATTCCTCTGTGACAGAAGTTGTAGCAGTTTCTCAAATGCATGAACATGAGACTCCTGGCTGAAAACTGGACCCTGTGCCTTATTGCAGGTATGTCAGAGAGGCAAGTATCAGAATGGATCTGTTTCATACAGCTGGAACAAAGTTCTACCTGTATTTTGAAACTGAACTAAAATATTTTATCCAAGATTAACGAAGGAAATGGAAAGACCCATAGTGACCCACAGATATGGAGCAAGAACTAAGGACATAAATTATGCTGTACTGCCCATTTATAATAAATACCACAATGCTGCAGGTGACAATTCTAGCACTGGCAAGCACAGCTAGCTTACTTTAGCTTTCACCTTTTCCAAAACAATATAATAATATTAAAGCAGAACAACCATACAATATTTAGCGTAGACAGGGCATTACACACTGGTGTAGGTGTTGTCTGTACTCTATGAAATGCTGAGTTTAGTTTCTTTACAGTTTTTGGTTTTAGTGTTCAGTTAAGTTGCAGGTTAATAGTAAAGCATGGGCTCTCCAATGAAAATAGCACAGTTTCTCGATGTTACTGGCAAGCATACATGATAAAATTTACCTGAATTTATATAATTTTACATAATGTAAATAGCAAGAGAGTGCATGAAATTTAATCTATAAAATTCAAACATCATAAATCATCTAAGGATTTGTTTCAGAGATTTTTTTTCTGTGATAGAGTGCAACTTGGGAAAATTCATGTAATGTGATTGTCAAAATTTAAATATGTGTCAATATTAATATCTATCTTTTTAAAATAATTATGTACACACAAATGTAATAAACTGGCTACTGACACAAAATTATATACAGCAGATAGCAATCATGTAATAGAAAAAAAACCTCACTGGACAATCTTTCTCAAATTTAATATTGGCTTGCTGGCTTTGGTCCCATGTTGTTCTCAAAAAGCTGAAGGATATTTAGGATTGCAACTGCAGTTATTCAGTAGCTGACTGAACAGACTAAAAGCCTTTTTTTGTCTCGTTGAAGTTCCATAGAGTTTAATATTGAACAATAATTCTTGTCAAGATACTGCCTTATGTTATTGAAGATACGTGGTATGAGATATGCTTTTCCAGTCATCATATGAAAACATACTAAGATTCTAAACTTTGATAACTCTAAAGATAAACATCATATTACAACAAAAATTAAAGTTCAGGTCAAACTGAGGAAAGACAGAATGATAAAGAGGTGAGTATAACCAGCCAGTTGCTTCTGAGCACAAAATCATAAGCAATGAATGCAATACTAAAATTACAGACAATATGGAATCAGAAAGTCTGTAGTCAATGCTTGTCTAACAGCAGTGAATACAGATAAATAAAATTGTGTGATGGGAAGACAGTTTATTTTATCTTTTTACAAAAAAAACTCCATGGTGATTCTGGCATATTTCTTTGTTTACGTGCTGTTGTAATTTCGTGTCTCTGTCATTATGTAGGATGGATATAAGATTTGCAGAAAAAAGTTCAACTTAATTATTGCTAAATACCTTTCACTATGCAAAATTAAACAAAGCAACATTAGGACTACAAATATCCATATTACCCTCATAGGTACAAGACACAGTTTTTAATTCTTTAAAGTAATTCAAAGAAGTGTGATATATTAAGCTGCCCTCTAAACAGTGTGACAAAACATTTTTCATTTGATATTGAGATGCAAATTAAAAATTTTCTTTCTGGGCAGCCGTGAAAGCAACATAGTAAAGGATTTATTTGAGGAGCATAAATTTAGGAGCCCCAACCATTTTATCACACTAATTTCCTTTTTTTTTTTTTCCCAGAACAAAGAGCTGAATGACTAATTTAGTGGCAAAACAGTTCAACAAACAAATTTTCTATCCCTCAAGCATTTCTTTAGATCTAAGCTCCACTGTATTTTTAAATTACTTATGTCAAGGCCATTGAGATTTCTATTCTTAGAACAATTATTTGCTTTTGCATAGAATTACTATCAACTGTTTTGTAGTCTGTAAGCTACAGAGGCAATAATAGAGAAACATTCACATGGCCCATTTACTGGATAAGGTTGCATAAATTCCATCTGATTATGTATAAGTGGTTATTAGGACAGTATCTCAAACAAGAGTCTTGAGAGGGCCATAAATCCTCAAGCTGTCTATTACAGACTCATTTTACAGGATCTGTGGGTTTATGAGTATTGGATACTTGGTTGACTTGATTTCTGGACAACAACAAATGGCACTTGCAGTGGCGAGCTTCAAACTGTGGAGTTCAAGTGCCAAAAAATCCTGTACTTTTAAATCAGAAATATTAAAAGCAAACGTGAGAAAAAGTTATTGATAACAGCAAACTCCTTTGGGGCTTGAGAGAATGGAATTGTTAAGCCTCTGCAGATTTCATGAGGCATTATGAAGTTCTGAAGAGGATATACATTTTCTTATGAGAACTGAATGCAGAAATTTACCAGCATAAAGGTTTGAGTTTGCATAGATCCTAGGGCTGTAGCACAGAGAAATGACAGAAAAGCTACTAGCATTCAGGGGACAATTTTAAATCTAGTAGTTTGTGTCATTAAGACATAAAGGCCTGAATTCTTTAAAGTTTGCTTGTTCATTTATTGATTCCTTTTCATGATCTCTCATCCCTCCTGTGATCCAAGGCATCCATGATCAGAGAGAACTTCTACTGGGGCAGAAGGAAATCCTGTGATGCTAAAAAGGCTTTGAGGGAGATCCTATTACTGAGAGTATCCCAGGATGCAAAAAAGACATAGAAGATCATGTTTAGAACATTGCACCCTTAAAATACTGTTTAGACCTTACTGATTAAGGGTGACACACTTTCCTGATACTTTCAAACCTTCTCTTTTATGCTACTCATCCAATGAATATTGCAGACAAATGCTTGTGTCTTTAAATTTCCTATTTTAATTTGCAAAATGTGGTCATTTTGTGTGGAAAACTTATGAGCAGTTTTGCCACTGGAATCAGAATTTATTTACATAGAATCAAATATTCATTTCAGTTTGGTATAGATATTTCTGCTTTTTGTTATCTCTTATGAAAAATAAACTTCGGCTAATAAACATTTCGTTTCCTGGATAGAGATAAATCTTCAGATGCAAACCTGAGATTTGGTGTAGGATGAGCAGAAGCTATTTTTGGCATAGAGAAAATAGAAAACCTAAAATAAATTTGAATAGAACCTACCCACAAAATAAATTAAGTTCAAAACAGCCAAGATGTCTTGAGACATGAAAAGAGGAAGATACCTTTATTTCTGGTGGTTTATAATTTTTTTTTCAAATTTATAATTAAGCAATTTCTTTGTGTCTGGATGGCTATGGTATTTGGAGGGGTTTACATCTGCTCACTCTTTGATTCTCCACTGCACTTCAGTAGTTGCATTCATTAAGATTCAAAATGAGACACAATTTGAGCTTTTATTAAAAAAAAATCCAAAAACTTAAAAGCCCTGAAGATAACTGCTTACATTACTGTTTCTTAAAGAAAGTTGAAAAGAGCTCCTGAAGGTGAAAAACTAATATTCACTTATCATCAATATAATGAAATTCATTCAAGAAACTACCTTTTTAAAATATTTTCAGTAAAGAAATATCTCTTGATCTACTTGAAACCCTTAGCAATCAAGCAAAATTGCATTGTTTCTTATTAGAGCATTTTCATCTTGAAAAAGTGGATTGTATGAGGAAAATTATAATTATCCTTTTAAGTTCAGACTGCTAGCAGATCACCCAATTTCCTGATATCCTGCCCCTTGCCTGGTACCAGCAGTGTAGGCGGGAAGCCTCCCCCGTTATTTTCACAAGGTGTGATTCTGTACGAATATTGCACTGCTGTGCAGACGAGATGTGTCACGGCTCTCACCCACATCCAGAAGGCTTTGACACTACTAGCTGGTACTGCCAGATGACCCACACGCTAAGTGTCACACACTAAGCGTCACTGGGAGTCCACTGGAGACATGACATCTCTTATGATCCTGCCTTTGCTGTCATTGATTGGGTGAGCCATGTTAAGGATGTTTGTTCCTAATCTTTCTTACTGTGTCAATAAAGGTTTACATTATGCTGTTTTGTCAGACTCCATTTCTGTTCAGACCACAGAGCAGGAATGAACAACATCTGTTATTTGTAGGGGAAGAGGTGTCCACAAGAGAGAGCTATGCCTAGACTGTCTACCTGGCTGTAGGCCAGATACCTTGTTAGTATAGATGCTGGAGAGACAAGCTGAGGAAAAAAAAAAAAAAAAAAAAAAAGAAAGATTTAATAGTTGAAAAGTGAAGGCAGACAAATTAAATTAGAAACAAGTTGGAAAAACAAGAAAGCAAGAACAATAAATCACTGTAGCCATTTGCAATCACTTGGGAATTTCCAAGGAGAAAACACTGTAGGATTTTTTGAAGCAAGGTAGTGTTTTTTATTTATGCAGCATGTTTGCTTAAAAAAGAAAAAGAAAGAGAAAAAAAAATTGCTCCCATTTGGGCAGGGGCAGATAATTACAGGGGTGTATTCTTGCTTTATAACATAACAATAATTACTACAGTGCTCAATGCTGTTTCTTTTTGTACTGAAAGGCAAAAACCAGGAAGGACAGAGAATAGCAGATATGAGAACACTAGTATCATAATAATGGAGCCAATCCAGATTAAAATAATGAGGGGGGACTGCACTGTTTGAGATCCCAATTAGGCCACAAAGGTTTGCTTTACTTATTTAGGAGTATTTTCCTTACAGTACTGAAGAGGTCTCTATTGAATTTCTGTAACTGATCTCCTGAAATCAGCTCCAGCATTAAGACTTCACAACTATAACACTGCTGTTCCTCCTCTGGGTTAACTCTGTCTTGAGGTGCATTGCTCTGCACCAATGCCAAAGAAACCTATACAATAATACCGATTTTTAGAACCATTTTATCAGTTTCATACTGCATTGAAATAATTTGAAATATCATTCAGTCAAAATCATAATTGATCCTTGACTGCCTTTTTGTCCTTCTCGTCAGTCAGTTTTGGAAGTCCCTGCTTGAGTAGACAAAAGATAGAGATAGTGACTGGTCAGGAGAATTTTAAATGCAATTTACTTCAATTGCATTCAGAATTTCAACTTTTCAGCTCTTATTAAATATTAGTGAAAGCATTCAAGTAGTGCAAATCACAGTGCTCTTTTTTAAACAAATTCCTGTGGCTCATCTGTGTGCCTGGTCAACTACTTAGATATCAACAGCCAAGATACTCGTCTCATCTGAAATTCTAACTACTTCCACACATGGTAGTCAAATATCAGAAGAAAAGTCCTATATTCATGCTTGTGGTTACTGAGGTTATAATCAGGGCAGAAGAGACCTTCCGCTGACCATAGTGATTTAATTTAGCTTGTAGTAACTTCTTCCTATCAAATAACTTGGCAAATTGAAACAAGTTATACTGCAGCCTTGAATCAAAACCATGGGTTTATTAATTGAAAATGCTTGCCTGGCACTCCCTTCAAACAATAAAGCAGAAAGTGACATATAAAGAAAATCCTGGTTTGCTGCAATTTTCTTTCTAGAGCTTTTGAATTTTAGCTATTAAGTTTAACATTGCCTTCAAGACCACAAGGTTTTATGTCATTCTGTATATTCCAGAGGATTTTTGCCCCAAAATCTAAATTTTAAGGTACCGACACTAATTTATCTTTCCAGAGCTTTTAAAAAGGAAATAAGAGACATATCTTGCTCATCTTTAATATTCGTTTCTGTAATAATGTAAAATAATTTCATTTGTCTAGGATCCATTATGAAAATGTGATAATGCCTCACATCTCATCAAAAAGACTGAAATAAAGCTATACTCTATTACATTTCCCTTTAAATTTGAGTATTTATTTTAAACTATTGTTTTCAACGTCATATTATTGAAAGATGTGCTCTTGCTTTACTTTAGGATCAATGGTATCAGATCATATTGATCTCTGTAAAAAATTAAGCACATGGATATAGGGAGATATCTAGAAAGGAGGTATATCATTTTCCATTATAGTTAAAAGATTATCAATATGTCCTGGGTTGACTATATGATGCTTTTATCCCCAGTCGTCGCATTCTGTTTACGCTGAATAATAAGTTTTGCACCTTTAAGAGTGTTCCAGAGAGTGAAGGGGGGATAGAAGAAGCGTGGAGTTTGTTTTCAGACACTGCACTCACTCCTCCACATTCCTGCTCCTGGACTGTTGCTGTCTGCGGATGGACAGACAGCGGGACAGAGCTCTCCTTTGTTTTAGTTAGTTTTAGCTAGCTGAGGCAAAGAAGTTCCCTGGATTTTTTTTTTTTTCCCTTTTCTTTGGACCTGTTTAAACCTGCTCTGGACTGAACACCAGAAGAGCATCTGCAGCTCACACCTGTGGCCCACCGGGCCGGGCCTGGCCTGCGGCATTTCCAGCACCAGAGGGACTGATCAGAGACTGAGTGAGCTGAGCTGCAACCCAGGGAGGGACTTTCTCAGTTTGTCATCTCTTTTGGAGGGGCAAGGGATTTTATTGTTTGATATTGTTCAGGTTTTATTGTTTAATAAACAGTTTTTTTCCACCTTTCTCCAAGGAGGTATTTTCTCCCGGACCAGCTGGGGGAAGGGCCAATTGGATCTGCTTTCCTACCCGAGCTGCTTTGGGGGATTCTCTCCCAAATTTGCTCTAAACCTGGACACAATACATTACAGCAGTTATAAAATCTCAGGTCTCTGAAAGGATGGATATAGAGACCTAAATCTCACAAGGAAATGATTCACACACTATGATGATGATTTGGTCCTTTCCTGCAGTAATCACTAAAACTCATTAAGACTACCCTAAAGCTGGAAAAGCAACATGCAAATATGCAGTGCTACCATATCCTAATGCAATCACTAGAACAACAGCTGCTGGAAGAAATGTTCAGTCTATAACATATCTACTGGCTGAAAGAAGGGAAAAAGGTGTTGGTGAAGAAGGACATGGATATAAATTATACTCAAAGCTGGACTGAAACTCACAGTGCTTTTAATAAGAAATACAATAGAAACTATGAGTGAACTCAGACTTTATTGTTCCTATGAAGCCAGATGATTGACCATTCAATACTGTTTCTAAGCTCACTAGCAGATCCATAAAATAAACAGGGAACTATCTAAACTTCCTTCAAGAACTCAGAATAACTTGGATTTTTACAGCAAATGCCATATTGTCCCTGTGTCCTAAAAACATATCAGTATGGATTAAATTGAGTTTCTTTTTCTAAACTGAAGGTACACATACTGTAGCTAGGACCCTAAAATGTAATCCACATAGGTCTTGCTAACCTGTTAAGAACTCTCCATCATAAAAAAAATGACATGGAAAAAAAGGTTAAATAGTGTGGTTAATCAATAAGTTAATATACCCAGAGGTACTGAAGTTTTGCTCATTGTATACTGTAAAACTACGTTCCTAGAAATTAAAAAAAGGATGAAAATGTAAGTTTATGTGGAAAGGTATATTAATTTCATGATTCAAATCAATAACTCCTATTGTTGTTGATGTGCTGCAATAAATTGAGTGAACCTTCTGGTCCATGAACTATAAGAATGAGGCTGCAGAAGGAGTTAATTTTTGCCAATATTTTCAAGAGTGACTGTCTCCTTCAGTGACAGGTATTGTTAGAGTAAGACAGAAAGATAACATTTAAACACCCGTTGAACCAGATAATAAAAATCTATAGCTGACATGAAGCAGTAGAATGTGGCATTATCTTTTACCAAGTCCACATCATCACATCAAAAACACCTGGTGAAAATGACACTTGGTTCTCTTACTTCTTGTCACTCACAACAAGCATCAAATTTCAACAGCAAAACTCTATACAGTTATTTCTGCCTTTTATGGGAATGTGGATTTTTTGGTTTCTAACTCCTCTTCTACCTGCAGTTCTGGGGTTCAGATGGCTGTGACCAAGAGTCAGAAAAAGAAATGTCAGACTACTAAATCTGCTCAAGAAAATATCTGACACTTTGATTGGATGTCAGCAGAGACATCTTGCATAGCAGAAGGATGCTATCAGTAGATCAGCCACACAGAAAGAATATAATGAATCCACTTACTGAGGATTCTAACTTTAGTGCTTTACTTAGAATAGACTCTGTCCTCACATCTTAGCTGGGCCTGCTACAAGCATGATTTGTTTCAACTGGAATTTTAGTGTTAACTCCACATACATTTGTAAAATCATAGAGTATGTGGACTGTAAATGGCAACAAGTGAAAAAAGCAAAAATTAACAACATTTTAGTTCATGTCTTATGCTACTTATTCTGTGCAGCAATAACTCTCCATTGTTATGGGGAAATATAGATATTTTTGTATATTTTTTATATATTTTGTGTCCCTGGCCATTAAAATCCTCAATTTTTAGTAATTCCTAAAGTTTCTTCTCCTGTGATGTATTGTTCACAGGAAGTTCACAGTCCATTGCATCTGATGGCTGATTTTTCTGCATTTAAAAAAAATTATCCCATAGAATTTTATTGAATCACAGAGTCTGTGTGATATGAGTTGGATACTGACACTTCTTCAAGTTGGTATAATGACACTGCATCATATTAGTATAATTATAAACAATCCCTACATTTGCCATTGGATTGTATTTGTTGTATTTTCTGTATTTCAAAAAAAAAAAAAAAAGAAAAAGATTTCTAAATATGCTTCTAATCATGCATCTATCCAAGAAAGCCCCTAACATTTCACTGGTATCCTCAGACAGAATGTGCAGCTTCAGACTATCTCAGTTTTGTGATATTCTCTCACTCTAGCTTCCCTTCACACTACTATCTGCCTTGCCTAGAGGTTTCTCCATTGTGTCAGTCACTGTATGAAAAATTATTTCATTCTTCATGCTCTAATTTTGCAAGACTTTTTTTTGCAAGAGCATTTGCAAGTGTGATGGCTTTTTGCAAGAGAGCTAATGATGTTGCTAAGAGTTTAAATATAGCTGTGTTTTTTATCTTTTTTTAAATGACAATTCTCAAACCCTCAGATTACTGAAAGACACACAGCCACAAGTATTTGCACCAAATGTTATTCTACTAGACAGATTTCAAAAAAGCTTTAGTGCATTTTCACTTAGTGCATGTGAATACAAAATAGGTACTCCAGAAAAGCTACTCATCTGAATGTTCCCATAAATACTCTACTTCAGGTTGTCACTAGCTACCAAGCTGTCTCTGCTTGTGACTGTGGTTACAATACTGTAATGATAATGTAAAGGTGCTATTATTGCAATGCAGATCTGTGATTGCAAAGCAGTAAAAACTGACACTACAATCATTTGCACCTTTTTGGTCCACTTGCTGCAACCATGTGGGTCTTTCTGCAAAGTGTATTCTTCTGCCATTTTAGAGCCTATGCCTGGAACACTGGACATAACGTTATTTCCCAAGGCACAAACCCAAAGACTGTGGGGCGGTAAATGTTTTTTGCTCTTGTTGTTGAGCAGGAGGTCTAAAGCTGTGCACAAGTCTGCAGTTGTAAAGTCACATCTTCAATGATACTGGGTTCCAGTTTCAGAAGTAATTTCAAACTATACATGCAAATTTTAATGCCCACTTGTTTATGTATGTGAGTTTTACTATCACTGAGAGCCTTAGATTTTCTGGTAAACTCTGAAGCAATTCACATCTATATTCAGTACAACACTGGTTTTTAGGCACATTAAAATGTAAGCTGAAACAGCCTTAATACTTGGTGACCAACTTAATGGTGATATGTTGCATGACTAAGAGATTTTAATATCTTTTCATTCCAAGGCTGCTTAAAGCGTTACAGACCCATGTTATATCTTCCACTTATTCTCCCTGTGCATGGTCACTGTGTACTAGGGCTTCTCTCAAGATTACTTGTGGCTCCAGGAGAAAACAAAGTACAATACCCATTTTAAAATTTTCTAGGCTGTATTGACCTACTGTTCAGAATTAAGTGGCAGGTTACACTTTCCAATGATTTAATGGGATAAATGAAAGCAATGAGTCCATATATTAATGTAACAGCCATACTGTGATTGTTCCAATTCAGCATTTTTTTAAAAAGATACCTTTCTTCTTGAGAAAAAAAAAATCCCAATTTTTCCTTCATTAAGTGAAGGCTCTTCCACAACTTCACAATTTATCATACAGTGTGTCAAATAACAATTTTAAATAATTGCTCTAACAGGGAGTACTGGAAACGGTACCAAACTCAAACCCACACTTCTTATTTTAATCTTAAGAGATTCTAATAAACTAAACTAAGTTTACATAAATTAAATAATTTTATGAGGACATTTTCATGGAAAAATGAGCTGTTGATGCTCCATAGCATACACAGAAGTGTTATTCAGGCCCCAAAGTAATCATGTGAATCTCATTGTTCCTTGCTGATCCTATTTGCCTGACCTGGTTTTTGAAAACAGGAGGCATTCCATAACTCAGCTTGATGTGGCTTTGATTCTCCCTAGAAGAGGATGGGCTCAGCAGGGAAGCAGCACTTGAGGAAGGAGCTGCCAGGAGATAAGCAAGACCCAAGGAACTATCAGTCAGGACATGGTTCTATATGCTGTATGCAAGCAAAAACCTATTTTAAGTTATATATTCTAAGTGAAATATGTAACTCAAAGTTCTTTATGAATGGGAAACCAGGAAGGAGAGAAAGAAAGTTTTAGATTCTTTATTGTATGAGAGCTTCAAATGCTTCATTATTAATTTAAAACAAAGCAAAAATATGTTACATAATGTGAATAGTAAACTCATCAGAAGTTGTTGGCTTCAACTTTTTATAGACTATGCAAAATTCCCTATTTCACAAAATAATATTACCAATAATATTACCAATATTATCAATATTATATAAATTAAAAAATTGTCTTCTAAGATTGACTAAGGAACAGCTATTTTAATATCATTCTACTGTAAAAAATAAATACTTTTGGTAGACCACAAACTAGAATTTTATGAAATTATGCACAATAGGAATTTAAACCCTTCTACCATTCTGTGTAGTTTATTTCATTTAATGACATTGAGTTTTATGCTATGTTAAAGGTTAATGCCAGCATTTCTGCTTTCACTCCCTGAGTTTATTGAAAGCCTTAGGACACATAATGTAGCAGAAACCACTTGTGAGGGAAGAGTAGATTCAAGTTTTTTCCAATGTGAGAAATGAAAAACACATAAAGAAGGGGAGTTTTTCAATAACCAAATCTTGAAAATACAGCAGCAGGAGATTACAAATACTACCTTTTCACAAGGAGTCGATAGACCTAATGTAGAAAATCCTTATTTCCTGAAGTCTTGTGCTGATCAGTTTTATAGCCCTGCAGTTTAAGAGTAAGAGATGAAATTAAGACTAGGAATAAAAATCTTGTTTCAGTTTCTAAGTAAACAAGTTGCTAGCCCTCATGACTGCAGAGAAATGCATGAAAAATTAACCCTAAGATACCCAAGGGGCTGAAAAGACAGAAGTGAAAACTGTCTTTTCTGTAAAAGTATTACAAATTTTTGGGCCTGAGTCAGGCATCCTTAGCATTTTGGTCTTGGCAATGCATTTCACTCTGACTAACTGAAGGTACTGGTCCAGACTCTGAATGTGGAAGACAATTAGGATGAAAATGAAGTGATAGAGTCCATGATTGTGAGGTAATAAAGGAGTGACAGTAGCAAAACCATGACAATGGATTTCAAAAAAGAAACAATTCATCACACTCTGGAAACAGGTAGATATGGTAGTAAGAGAAGGATTTTCAGGCAAAAATAAAAATAAGAATAAGTTGCAGGGCAACTGGTAATTTCCACGATGTAGAACATAAAGAAAAAATGTGGAAGAAATATATATATATATATATATATATATATACAAGTAAATATATATACACACAGCAGCATGAAAAATATCATTTAACTTGACATTGAAAAGAAATTACAACATTTAATATGGAAACAAAAGTTTATAAATCAGTGTAACATAAAAAATAGGATAGGAATTTAGAGAGGAAAGATGGCAGATATGCAAAGGAAAAAAAGATAACCCTAACATTTCAACCCATTGAGTATCAGACAAAAAAAATAAATTGATTTTTTAATATTTGTCAAGAAAGGATATTGTAACTAATGGGAAAAACAAGTAGAAGATGAAAAGGAAAAGACTGTAAAGGTCAATTTCTTTTTAACAGCATTCTTGAAAAAGGGGTTTCACTGTGATGAAATGTTTAACAAGTAAAAAATGGGCCTGAATAAAGAAAGATTAAAGATTATGTAGATAAGGATATTTTAAATAGCATGTTCTGATGAAATTTGCTATATTTAAAGAAGACACTTAAAACCATTTTTGAGTCATTGACAAGTATTATGGAAAATTTACAAAGGAAGAATGAAATCTCAAGAGACAGTAAAACAGCAAATACAGTATCTGCGTTTTAAAAAGATTGAGTGCATATGGGGGATTTACAAGTGGGAGTTATGGCCATTTTTTGGTATCTGAAAAGATGCTAGGGCAGATTATTAAACATTTGTAAACCCCAGGAGGATAATAAGATTGTAAGAAACAGCTTAGAGATTTATCAAGATCAAATAATGTCAAATAAATCTAATTTCCTCTTTGCTCAAGATAACTGACCAAGGAAGCAGAAGAGAGGCTGAAGAAGATATTTTTTTCTTTTGCTTTGTAAAGGCATATAGTCACATGAATTCTAATAAACAAATTACAGAGAAATAGTGTAGAGTAGACAAATATAACTCTGGCACTTATGGGCATGAAAACCTTTTCTCAAAGGGTATGTATCACTTTCTAATTGCTAGCCTTGGACTACTCAGATGTGATCCATGTGAATAGTATTAAAGAAATACATATGTTTATATTTCCATTAAGAATACATATTGCTAACTCACAGAGATGTTTAAATGGGAATTCAGCAAAATTGTAAAAATTTCTATACATTCTAAAAATAAACTAAAATAATTTAAATATTTTAAAATAGACTGATGATTTTTTTTTTCATAATGTTGAATAAGGATGATACTGTTTAATTTAAAAAACAGCCATCAGATATATAGGATAGGCATACATCAAGAAAGGCTAGTATAGGAATTACCAGAAACCTATATTTTAGATTGTTTTTGTTCTTTCACTCTTGTGTCAGAAGAGAGCATGGGTTAGATTCCTTCCTTGTTTAGGGATGAGATTATAGCAAACAAGTGAAACAGTCTAGCATTATATTTAGGAGTCTCTTCCCCCGAAAAAAATATAGTTGGTTGTGTCTAAGAAGCTTTATGGTTTAAGTGTAGACAAATTCTCAGTGAATTTGATAACTCAGTTTTTCTTAATGTCATTTTAATTAACACTATGATTAGCTATGCTAGGACAAATAAAGGATATCAAATGGTAGTAGATATTTGATTACTGAGATTAGCTCTGTTAGTTAGAGCATGGTGCTAAAATCACCCTAGATGGCAGGTTCAATCCCTGTACAGACCAGTCATTTAAGTGTTGGACTTGATGCTCTTTGAGGGTCCCTTCCATAGGGCCTCTGCTTGGTCTGACAGACGTTTCTGCCATTTTCCCATTAACAGGGTCAATCAACAGCAACGTTGTGTTTCCAAGAAATAAGCACAGCCACAAGCAGATCCACACAGGGCACAGACACAGGTGGTCATATAATCAGCATCAGACAAGGCTCTGCCCTCAGAAACTCCCACACTTGAAACTCCCACAAGACACATGCACACACAGCCACATTCCCTAATCCTCTTGGGCTGGCAGAGGCAAAAATCACTGGTGCAGCACACACACCACACTCCCCAGGCTCACAACACACACACCCATTCATGGATTTCCCAAGCACCACCATGGCCCCTCTGCCCACCTGGCACCCTTACCCTGCCACCTTTACCTACCCCACAGCTCCCTAATAGCCAGCTGCTCCAGCTGTGTGCTCACTGGATACACACAGCACTATTCTACAGGCACACCACTCTTGTGAGTCCTCCTGAGATAAAACCTCCACACACCTGGTACCCCTGTCCAAACCCAGAGCTTCCTACTTCTCACATAGGCCTGCTGACAGTTTTCCAGTGAATCCACACACAGACCCCACACCCCCAGCTGGGCATGTGTTACAACCTGCCCCAGAAAGCAAGGATAATCCAGGTTCTTATTAATAGATCCTGTGGGAGAGATTAGAGTAAATAGCACTGCATAATTAGTGTTTGTAAATACATGTCTGTAGGATTTGTTTTGGAACAATTTGGTTGCAATAGAAAGCAGGTATGTAGCCATTCTGGTTGTTATTATCCATAGCAATATAAAAGTACAAATAATAACAGTTAAGAAAATGAAAGAAAGAATAAAAGTAAAGCGATATAGAGTCCCTATCTGTTGGATCCAGAAATTATACTTGATTGTTGCAATTTTGATGTCCCTTGGTCTAAGTGAAGGTCATATTCCTGTTAAAATTATGATCTTGATCTGTCAAGGAAAGTTCATGAAATTCAAAGATTTGAATTCACTCAGGTGGGAATGAGCAATCTCCCCTGTGGCAAGGAGTTTTACACTGGGTGATGTAATGCGGTGAGTCCAGAGTCCAAGTGGTTCCAGCTGCCTATTAAGTCAGTGCAGTTGAATCCATCATGGCCATCAGCAGAGATGAATACCTTCAGGCTACCTGTGAATGTCCCAGTACTTCCCAGGGAAGTTATCACAGCTGAATTCACTTAACTAAGGACAAAGAGACAGTACCCCAACCTACCTCACAGGGTTTGCCTCTTTATTTTGTGCAACACCAGCTGTTAGACTGAGGCATCAGGTGTCCTGTCCACCTGCACCTGGGAGGTTACTTTGTGCCTTGGCAGTTTTTCTCTGATTGTTTGAGCCACCAGTATTCCACTCTCTCTTCCAGTATCACTTGTGGATATATTCTTCTCCCTAGGCCTGGGATGATTGGACAATAGTGCCCCCTTTACCTTATCTCAAGTTCCCATCACAGTCCAAATTCCAGTTAGCAGGCATATTTGAGGAGGAGTGGGCTGCTGTGGTCACAGGTGAGCGACTGCTTCTTTGCAGTTTGCTTTAGTGAATAAAGGTCCTCCAATAATTTTAGCAATGTTTAAACCATCAATCATTTCAGTCTCTCTCAGGAAGGTAGGTACAGGCACTTGCATCCATCAGTCAGCACCGGGTACACTGGGGCTGTGTTCCACAGTTCTGCTCCAGCCACAGGCAGGGAGCCCTTTCCATTTGTCTTACTCACCCCAGTCCTCACCTCAGTAGCTGGCACTGAGTCCTTGCAGCACTGTCATTCTTGGGATAGACAGTAGTCTTATGCAGAGAGATCATGAAAACATTTTTGTACCCCTTTCTGTCTATTCTTTAACTTTCCTCTCAGGTTCCCTTTCTGAGCATATTGATCTGTCTGCCCTTAGTTCAATTGATATACCTCTGAACTCCCAAAGTACCCAGGATCCTCACATTTGCATCCTTATTGTCTGCAAAGAGCATGTTGGGCCTCTTTGAAGTGGTTCCTGCAATTTTTTGGTAGCCCATCAGCTTGACCTGCAAGTTTGTTTTCTTGCAATTGCCTCCATTGTTTTTCTGAGGTATGCCTCCTCCTTTTCTCTACCATTCTGCTTCATAAAGTCCGTTGTCCCGGTTTTGGCTGGGATAGACTAATTTTCTTCTTAATAGCTGGTACAGTGCTGTGATTTGGATTTAGAATAGTGTGTTGGGTCTGGCTGAGACAGAGCTCATTCTCCCACAGCAGCCCTCCCAGTACAGTGCTCAGCAGCACTGGTAGCAGGAAATGTGTTGGATAGCACACCAGTGCTCTGGCTACTGCTGAGCAGCACTGGCACAGCATCAGCACCCCCTCTCCAACATTCTCCCCACATCAAGGGGCTGAGAGTGGGGAAGATACTGGGAAAGGACACAATTAATTTAGGCCAGCTGACCTAAATAAATCCAAAAGGGCATTCCTTACCATATGACCCCAGATATAAAAGCTTGTAGGGGGATACAGTATGGGTAAAGGAAGGTAGAATAGAATGTAATCTTATCCCCCAATGAGTTGCAGCTGGACCAATTAAAAAAAGATTAGGAGCAGGCCTGATCTTAACAGGCCACACCTGTGGCCAATAAGAACAAGTGGTATAAAAGAGTGGATTGGTGGGATCTGGAGTCAGATGACTACTACAAGGACCAAGAAGAGTCAGTGCTTAGAGGAGCTGCCTGTGAGAAACATCAAGGAGGTATAAAGCTCTGGCAATATGAAATCCTTGCACTATAATGATAATAGATCTCTTAATATATAAGACAACAAAAGCTGACTGATGCCTTCAGAATGTAAATTTTCATGACATCAGAAAATTTGGTTGTTAGGGTGGAAGACAGCACATTAACAAAAATATGTTAACCTATTGCTATTGATTTTAGTTCTTTTCTTCTATCTTATTTATTTAAAGTTGTTCCGCAACTACAAGCCTACTTTTGTACATCATATATGTGATCAACTCAAGAGACAGCAGCTCAGTCCATATCTTCTCCGATTAGCTGTTACTAGAGCTTGGTGAAATGAAAACCTGGGCCTATTTGTGAATTGATACAGATATTAAGACATAAGATATTAAGACCTTTCTTGTATCTAAGGCTTTCTTTTCTTTAGAGATAAAGAAGAGATTGAAATATTGTTCAGCATTATGTCTTTCCCTCACTTGGAGAAAGAATCTTACATAAGGAAGCTGGCAACTGGATTTAAGATTCTTTGCTTTTCTGTAGAAAGCTTTGCTCTACATCTAGTCCATTTTTATGTGCATAAACTTACTGGAGAAGACATCGTCAATAAGTATTAGCCACTTGCTTCTTATAAAGGATGGATTTTCATTCACCTGCACCAGAAGTTCAAAGTAGAAGCAACGAGATTCATCCTTCATAGACACAACCTCAGCCCTAATTGAGCTGATCAACTCAAAATTATGTACATTACTCAACCTATGAAAATGTTTAATATTTTAGAATGTCTACTCTAAAGATATTTCTCAGTTAATAAGGCAAGTAAAAAAAATAATAACAGTACTTATTAGCATAAATAACTAAACTAATTTACGGAATATTTTTATTTCCCAATTAATCAAACTTCTATTTGGTTGTTGTGTTTTTTTTTTTTCTGAAACATCTTATACATACTTAATTATTGTTTCTTTTTTTTTCATAAAAATAATTTCAAAAAAATTTTATACACTAAATTCTGATAACAAAAATGTTAAATCTTGTTATGGGTTGGGAATTTTGTAGGCTTTTTTCCCTGCTCATTCATCTTGCCACAGTCTATTTCAAGGACAAGGGAAAAGGTAATTTTCTACCTATACCCATCCATTTAGCACCTTTGTGGTTATGAGAGAACAACTCTTAAGTTTAATGCCAACTCATGCAGAGCTATGTTCAAATGCCTCCTTCAGACTAATTTTTCTTAGCCATAATAATGTTTTAGTTTTGAATTGGCTGGGTTAAAACTAACTTTCCATGCTTTGGGGTAAAACTGGGAAATATCAGTTAGTATTCATTGAGATAAGGTGATGTAAAAGAAGAGTTGTCATGCTTTGAACAAAGTGAGACATAATAATTTCCTTAAGCCTTTCTAGAGCTTCAATGAGTAAGGTGTTTGTTCCATATGGAATATTTTTCGGCATAATTTGTTAACTTCAAATATAAATTTTAAAATTATTAAGACTTTCTTGTCATTTATACTTACTCTAAGAATACAGTTGCCTAGAAATCTTTAGCTTAACTGGAACCAAAAGAGTATGAAAATCTGTTAGTATCTGGAGATCTCTTGTGAAAAGGGTCTACTATGGCCATTTCTTACAAAGGAACATTGAAAAGTCTACCTTGGTGCTGCTTCCTGCTGATGAAAGTGACTGTCTCAAAAAGTTTAGTGAAATTCTGTAAGAGTCATCACACTACTTGGCATCTAAAGAAGATATAAAGAAGACCAAAGCAAATGGAAAAATCACAGCCAGAATTAAGCTACAATTTAATCTCGAAACTAGTTTTGTAATATGATGTACTAAACTTTGTATATTTGAGCTAGAGGCAAAATTGAGGGTTTGTTTTTGCTAGATTAAAGAAAAATAACACCGAAGAAACAACAGCAAGGACTTCAAAGACTGAGAAGCAGAATTCACATTGGTCTTGCAACAAAACTGTGCAGATTAAGTCCTAGATGCAACTGACTTGCATACTACTAAGCATTCCAGGATATTCAACAGACTTTCAAAAATTATTGAAAAGGAATAAATGAGTGCCAACTGATAGAATTGAAGGTATTAAGAAAAGAGATGCTCAAGGAGTAGGAATATCGGTAATAGGAAAGAAGCCAGGAGCATACAGCATAGGGAGAAGGATTAGTGGGCTTATCCTGTGGGTTATCCACTAATGTAAAAAGGTGCCTGAATTGCTCTCCCTCTATCTCATCTGGAATTTCTATTCCCCTGAAGGTGAATACATAACACTTTGAAATCTAGGAGCACAAAATTAGGATTACTTAGATTTACATAGCAACTAGCCTGAATTCACAAGTGGCTTAGAGTAGCTGACTGAAAGTGTGAAATATTAAAATTGGGAAGTGGAAATGGGAGTTTTAGAGAGACCAGGTAAGTAGAATGCCATTTAGACCAAAATTCATGGTATTTAATACAGGAAATGTACAGCTTTCTGATAAGCAGCTTCCACAAAAAGTATCGGACAGAAAGCTATAGCTTCTCTATGAGGTTGTATCTTCTAAAACTTAATGACATGTCTAGAAATAAGAAAGTGAGCTGGAAATTCTGGTAGGGAGAACTGTGTATGTAGTGGGATATAAGAAAAGGAACAGTAAATGAGTAGCAAATTGTAAATTCATGCCATTGCTCCCAAGAGTTCTCCGAGTTACTGTAATTACTATCTAATATGTCAATCATGAAGCCATATTTGTCCTTGCTGCTACTAACTATATTAACATCTATTGCCAAATAACATAGATATATTACATCTAATCAGAATAGCCCCAAAGCTATATCAGAAAAAGACAACAAAAGGAAAAAGAAACTATTTCATTGCGTAGAAGTGGAAGGGTATGTATGAGGTTTAAGTCCTGTAAAGAGAAAACCAACTAAAACAACTAAAATGCTTAATTACAAAATCAGATTTAAATCAGAGTAATCTGTCTGGTACTATGTTTGGGAAAACTACAGGTCCTGAAACCTAGGAAATCCCAGGTTCCTTGACCACAAACTAGTTTTCTGTTTATTTTCCCTGGATGTAATGGCAATCTTTAGGCATGCACTTCTTAAGTCTCTCTCTGCATTGTAAGTGTCATCTCTTTGAATGCTGAACAGCTCTGGAGGTTTACAATTTTGCTACATTCTGCTTTATCGTGCAGTACTAACACTCTTAATCATGATTAAATAAACAGACTTCATTAATATAATATGTACTTCCTGCTAGTCCCCATGTCAAGAAGCTTTCTACACTCTCTTCACAAAAGCTGTGCACTTCAGAACTGGCTTGAAAGGTATGGGATATTAATATACATACGTACCTTCATGTATCTCCTTGCACACTTAGGGAAAAGGTTCTTTCCTTCTAAAAGAAGATGTTGCTTACTTCTTAATCACTTTGCCACAGTCTCATCTCTGGCAAACTAGTGCTAGTGGATCCATCCACTATCCTGTATTTTTCATCCATATTGTTAGATAGTTGGTGTACTTGTCAGCGAATTCCATTCTCCATTGCAGGAACAGGAGATGGAAGAAAAAAGGAAAAATGCATCTTTCTACCTAATCTGCCATTTACCTCCATATATCTGTTTTTCAAAAATATTTGTTCTGTGAACTCATTTTTTTTTTGAGTAACAGTTAAAATTGTTTGGCAAAGATTATTTGTTTGTTTGTTCATTTGGGTTGGGATTTTGTTGGGTTTGTTGTTTTGCTTTTGAACTATCCATTTGATCATTTCAGTGTAATGAGTGGAACAGCTGACTGTACTCTTGGCCCACTTGATCACATATGAAATGTATAGCATTCCCAATTACATCAATTGATAGTTGAATAATAATCTGAATTGGTTAAAATTATATCATCTTTCTGCCTGAGGCATATAAATGATTCTGCAATGGTGTGCATACGTTATGATAAAATCAATTTTTATTCTGGGGAAGAATCAAATAGATAATGGGAGTGGTGAACATATTAATCAATTTCAAGCAATAATTCACAGCTCAAGTAGTGAAGAGGGAGAAAATTGTTTTATAGGTGCAAATACTAAGAAGTGGAATCCTCATTAACATTGTCTAATCTTTTTAGTTTGAACTCCATCATTTATCCGAACTGCATAATTTAAAGGTCAGGCAAATCTTCCATTTTTCAAGGAAGAATACAGACCTTGACTTTCAGAACTTCAAACAGCCAAAACCTATTTTGGACAGTAGCCAAAAGTCTTGTCAGGGGGAAGGCTTTGATTTACAGGTGGTGAAAACTTTTCTCAGTCTCAAATGACTAGGTTATTGCCTTTGTAAGCGGGGATCTCTTAAAACAAACCTTTCCCGAGCCAAGAAATTATTTTGTTTTTTAGAGCTTCATCTGATAATTCCTATAGCCGAGATCTCAGGGCAGTTTGTGTGGTGTTCAGCAAGATTTCATGTTTATTGGAGCTACAGAAGACATTTATTGCTTCATACACTGGGATCTCTTTTGGGATTCTTATTGAAATACATGCCATTAAATCACCTACAGCCAGTTGCTGCACCGATGGCTGTGGGGCATCTGCCAAAAAGCAGAGGCTTAGGCTGAATATAATACCAAATTATTTAGCTTGGCTCTGACTGTTTTCTAGTATCGTTCAAGAAGAAAAACCACAAAAAATTAAATTCCAAAGTTTAAATTCCGTAGTCAATCTCCAAGTAACAATAAAACTTGTTTTAGATATGCAGAAAAAGTCAGTTTCTAAAACAAGCAAAGTTTGTTTTGTGTAGAATATTTATAGGTTTTATAAACTGAAAAGCAAAAAGTATGTTCATTGAAATAAATACACTTTCTTGCTATGATTTAGAAATTATTCAGTTTGTTTAAGAATAAATTATTAAATTAACATTTTGAGATACTGAAGGTATAGCTCATGATACTGGTAAATGCGATATACTCACCACACATTTGGGAACACTGGAGAACTGGAACCCAAGATTCTTATGCCTACCTCTCTGATGTGTAATACCTTTCACGAGAGGCAAGATTTACAAATCAAAGATACAGCGTACTTTGTTTCCCTTTTTTGTGCCATCTGAACATCTAGAGTAAAATATTTGAATTTTGTTTGGTCTTCATGTGATTTGATTTCAGAGAGAAGATTCTCCACTGTACTCAAAAGAATCTCTATATCTTTTTATATAAATCTATGAAGCAGACTTCTGGACCTCCAGAAATCCCTTTCAAACTAAAATATTTAATGATTCTTAGCTGAGAAACCATAGTGAAAAAATGCAATAAATTATTTTCAAAGGAAGCCTAATTATTGAAGCCAATAAAGTGATGACTAAAAAGATTACTTAAAAGAGTTGTGTAAGTCCTACATCAAAGTAAATTGGCATGGGTTTAAAACAGCTGATGAGAAAGTAAAGAATTAATGGAACATGGGAAAGAAAGTGTGAAGTGTTTAAAATGGTGTAAAAGTTGATTCTCTCTAAAAAGTGTTACCAACATAGAGATAGTGGTTTGGCCTCTCTCTCAGTGAACTAAATGCTGATCCAAGTTGCAAGGAGGGAATCTTGTTACAAATCTTCTCACTGATTGTCATACAGCATGTCACCTGCCACATAGAAGAACATATCTGTCATGGATATATAGAATTTAGACAACTAGCTTAATCTAAGTGTTTAGTTCATAGATAAATGAAGGGAGTGCTGAACTTGCTCCCCCATTCAGTCAACATAAACCATATTATCCCTTTGCTTTTCCTAAGTTTCAAGAGATACATGTGTTATACCAGAAGAGAGCATAAATGAAATAAAACAACACCTGATATATCCCTGGTAATCTCAGAAGGAAAACTTCCTTCTGATCTGAAGGAGAGGAACTGAAGTCTTGGAAGAGTGAAACACTCCCATGATGTATTAGATTAACCAAAGTTTATAAAGACCTGCAAGTGAAATCCTTAATTTTATTTTACTATTTTAGAAAAAAAAAATCTATAAAATGTTTTGTTTCTTGTGTTCTTTCTTTACATTATGTCTTTAATATATATTTGGATTTCTTCTAAAATTGACTGGAAGACCCCTTGCTGTCCTATCAGGTAAGTTTCAAAACTATTTTCAATTGCTTCAAGAAATAGAAAACTAAATTAATATAAATTATATCATATTAGTAAAGTATATTTTCTCATTGCACTTCTGAATGAGACACAATAAAAGCACATTTAACAATCCCCAAAACACTACAATCCAATAAAAATCTATGTTGAGAAATAGTTTTAATTGTTAATCGCATTTTAATTGTTTTACTGTTTACTTAGATTTGCTAAAGACTCTAACAGAATTAATCCATGGGAACTGGTAACTTTAAACACCTTCAGGAAACGAGCAGGTAAAGAATTAAATAATGTAATAAAATGAAATTAGAAATAGAAAATCTTAAATATCCTCACGTGATATCTGTCATTATTTCAGAGCAAGAAGTAACTTCTAGATCTCTATACCTAATTAAGCTTAAATACATTTTTCCCTTTTCTCTGCTTAGCAGAGATTTTGTGTGCATACAGGCTGAACTATGACATTGCAGGTTGATAGGTACCTGAACAGGCAAGACCTACCACACCTGTCTCTGTTCTCAGCTTAGTTGAACATATATATCTTTCTAGTAGATATTCCTCCTCTCCTGGAAGCTTTGAGCTTAAAAAAACTGCCTTTTAATGTGTCTGTGTTGCAGACATCTTTTATGAAAAATCCTTTCTTTAGGATTTTTCCTCTTGAGAAGCTGAGAGGCTTCAGGAACAAAAGGTAAACATTGATTATTTGCTGCTGTGGAATGCAACAGCTGGGTCTTTGTTTGGCCCATGTTAGTTTTTTCTCATTAATGGCCAATCACAGCCCAGCTAGCTCGGGCAGAGAGTCTGAGCCACGGGCCTTTGTTATCGTTTCTTCTTATTGCATTCTTAGCTAGCCTTCTAAAGAAATCCTTTATTCTTTTGGTATAGTTTTAATATAATATATATCATAAAATAATAAAGCAAGCTTTCTGAAACATGGAGTCAGATCCTCGTCTCTTCCCTCATCCTAAGACCCCTGTGAACACCATCACATGTCTTTTTGCACTAGAATTAGATTCAGTAAAATGATTAAGGGATTGAAGGTACCTGACATACAAGGAGATGCTGAGACAGCTGGGACATTTCTAACCTCAGCAAGAGAAGGCTCAGGTGCATTTTATTGTTGTGGATAAATACCTGATGGGAGGGATTCAGAAAGATAAAATCAGAATATTCTCAGTAGCGCCCAGAGAAATACAGATTGCAACACAAGAAACTCCAGTTAAACATAAGAAAAACTTTTTCTTGCTGTGGAGTAGGTCAAACAATGGAGCAGGTTGCCCAGACAGGTTGTGGAATCTCCATCCTTGGAGGTATTCAAAACCTCACCATACACTACTCTGACCAGCCCACTCCAGGTGACATAGTGATCTCCCGAGTTCCTGCCAACCTCAGGTATTCTGGGATACTGGGATAGTTTCTAAAAGAGTTCTTTGATCCCTAATGAGTAGTGAAATTCATGATATGTATGTAGATAGACAGATAGATAAATAACTTAGTACTAAAGAAGATGGTTAAGTTAGATAAGTTTTTGTATTTTCACTGGCAATGATCTTGACTATTAAAGCTTAGGTAATTTATTGATTAGATCAGTAATAATGTTATAATCACTATAGTTATCATTATGCTTTAATTTTTGCTCCAATCTTAAATGCTCTGGAAGAGATTCTTCTTGTATGCCTTTTTGTAATATGAGATTCCTTCCTTCTGGAGATGCTTTTTTACCCCTACTACTGCACATGTCAAGAACTAGCCTGAACTAGCCCAGAAAAATATATGTTTTTATGGCCAAAGTTAGGAGACATTAATTATTCCTAAACATATGCCACAAAAAATCCCTCAACAACAATGATGACAACAACAAACAAAAAGAAACAAAAACCAACCAAACAAACAAAATCATCACCCCCTCCCAAAAAAAAACCCCAACAAAAACAGTTAATTTAACTACCATATAACTCAAAAGGAAGATTCATTAGTACTAACTTGAAAATGTAAGGAAATATTTTTGGAGGTGCATTCTGAAGCAACATATTTTTCTTCTTAAAAAATCTGAAAAAAAAACCCTCATATGTAATTTTTACCACAATGTAGCATAAAAGGTGCATTTTCTTGTAAATAAGAAATATCTCTTGAGACATTTTTCTTGTCAAAAAAAGAAATATAAATCCCTTCTGGAAGTAGGGGAAAAGAGAGTTTTAATTACCCGAAGCCGTGTGACAGTTTGCATTTGATAGCTTGACTTTTAATTTCAGTGGTTACTCACAGAGCACATTGCATTTGCTCAGCCATATGACATCTTATTTCTATTACAAAGATAAAGATACATTTTCTTTTACAAGGCCAAATTTCTGAGGAGTGGTACTGATAAAATTGGCTTGGCATCAAGCACAAGAAACTATCATGCTGGGCTAACCAGTATTATGAGAATTCATGTTTGTAATGTAGTTGATAAACTATGTAGTGCAGTGACTGAAGTTGTTCACAGCCTACTTACAGATTTCCTATTTAGTACTTTTAAAGAAAGATGAGTATAATAGAAAATTCCTGCAAAGACTTTTTCCTTCTCAGACAGAAGAGCTCTAAAAATCTCTCTCTTTTATATTTTCTATTATTTCTTTTTAAAAATAAACTAGATTCTTCTAGTCTGTATCTGATTAACTCAAAACTTTTTTAGATTACGTTCTTTGTATTTTGCAGACTTTTCATAATTACGAAGAATTTCTGGTCTTCATATGTATTTTAGAATTCTATCACTATTAAAAACAGTAACTTCAGATGTTGTTCTTTGTCAAAGCTTTTGCACAAATGTATTTTTCCTTAATAAATATTAATATCGGTTTTGCAATTTATAATCAGTGACCACTGTCAGAACAGGACATGGGGAGTCAAAATGTATAATCAAGTCCTCTTGACCTTCTTTTTTTTTTTTTTTTTTTTTTCCTTATGCATATGGGCTACTTTTTGTGGAATGAAGACTCCCAGGCGCTACTTTTTGTGGAATGAAGACTCCCAGGCCATTTTTCTGTAAAGCTTCTTTCCAGTCAGCAGCAGTCAGCAGGCCTTACAGTCTGTCTTGGTGCCTTGGATTATTCTTGTCCACTCATGGGACTTAGTATTTCCCTTGTTGCTCTTTCCAAGACTCCCATCAGCCTGTTTCTACAGCTAGTCACTCTGAATGGCAACACGGCCATCTGGTGGTACCATTCCTTCCAGTTTTTCATCATCTGCAAAATTCCTGAGAGTGCACTCTGTCCTATCATCTGGTCATTAATAAACATGTTAAAAAGTACTGGGCCCCTCACAGTACATTGCTGGTGTCAGGGATTCAGATGGATTTTGTGATGCTGATAATGAGCCCCCAAGCCAAGGGGCTCATTTCACTTTTCAATCTACCTTCAAGTCCTAATCACGTAAGTCCAAATCACTCTGCTGTGTCAAAATAGCTTTTACTACCCTATCACTGAAAACTTATTCAATCATATATATAAAATTTACTTTAGTACTTAGACTTAATAGTAAGAATGATACAGTTGATCTTTCTGTAAAAGGTTGTTTTTCCATAACTGTAACCATATTTTCTTGCACCAAATCACTGAAACTATGCTGTTTAAGGTAGATGATATTATGGCTAGAGAATGATAAGATTCTCCTCCTAGTCAAATAGAATCCATAGCCAGAACTCATATTAAAAAGATGTGAAAATAGTGTGAAATGTGTAAAATCATGCCTTTTTATATAATTGCTGAAATTTACCACTGTTGAGTAGTGGAGAAGGCTACTGTCGCAGACATCTTTTCATTAAAAATCCTTTCTTAGGATGTTTCCTTCTGAGAAGCTGAGAGGCTTTAGGAACAAAATGTAAACAATGGTTATCTGCTGCTGTGGAATGCAACAGGTGCATCTGTGATTGGTCTTGTCTGCTTGTCTGTAGTTAATGGCCAATCACAGCAGAGCTGACTCGGACAGAGGGTCTGAGCCAGCTGCCTTTGTTATCATTCTTTTCTATTCTATTCTTAGCTTAGCTAGCCTTCTGAGATGAAACTTTTCCTTCTATTCTTTTTAGTACAGTTTTAATGTAATGTATATCACAAAATAATAAATCAAGCCTTCTGAACATGGAGTCAACATTCTTGTCTCTTCCCTCACCTGAAAACCCCTGTGAACGCCGTCACAGGCCACCATATCCATTTCTTGAAAATATGACTGTTTGTCCTAGGTACATAAGAATAAAGTCACTCAAAGGATCATTGCAGAGCTTCAACATTATAAACAAGACATTCTTAATATGTTGAAAAATCCTCAGATACAAACTAATATTTTTATTATTCTGGGAAACAGTCCTTTGCTTGTTTACCTGACTGCTTTTTCCTTGATGAAGAATGCAATTTGTCACCCACTGAGTTATTTCAGAATGGCATTTGAATGCTCATTAGGAAGCATTGAATATGCTATAGCTACAAAAAATAAAACTTGAACATGAAATAAAAAAATACAGAGAGAGCTTCAAAACGTGTGAATATCCAGATCATGAACAGTCACATAAAAGTTTTATAAAAGCAAAATATCTTTCTGAAGGGAAAAAGAATGATTTAGTTTCTCCCACACCTACCCTTTAGGAAGAATAGCAGAGAACAGAGCTGTTTCAAAAACTCATAGCTGAAAGCTTCTTCTACATAAACGGTCAAGATCCCTCATATAGGAGTAATGCTAAAAGAGGTATCAGTAACATTTCATGGTCTGAAAGTCCCTGGTACAAAACTGGACCAAAAAAGTCCATTTCCACAAGCAGAAAACAGCAACAGGAATGCACTTCTGTCTTGTATAGTGACCTGACTGGGAAATGCTGAAATGTGAACCAGAAAGACCCAATTGCATGAGGCTGCAAACCAGTCAGCTCTGAAATATTACTTGATAACTCACAATTCAACTGCAAAAATAGAAGAATGTCTGGAGTTAAAGTTCTACCTAGTCCAGCTGTAAGAACACTGTTCATTTTACTCAGCTTATAGTCAAAAGGCAGACACTACCTATAAATTTAGAACAGGTAAATGGATTGATTCAAAATTAGAAATTCTTTTGTTGATGGCCCTGGTCTTACCCTGTTGTTATTTTCTATTTGCCAGCACAAAGAAATTAACACTAATGGAAGTGGTGTTCATTACTATCTGGTGGGCAATAGCTCAGTTTTGTGATAAACAGAAATGAAATACTAAATTCTCTTGTCCATCATTATTTCAAATCTCTACAAAAGCATTTAAATTGTTAATTATGCTAAAAAGATATTTCAGTATTTAGAACTTTTTCTGTATTCATATTCCTGTACTTGACAATAAAGACTTCTTGTATAACCCGATGATCTACTCCCACTGGCTTCAGGAAAGCAGATAAGCTTATTCATGTCAAAACATTTAATTATAAATCTGATCATGTTGCTTTAGTACATCTTCTAAGAAGGAAGAAAAAAAATTCTTAAATTTTATCTTGAAAAGAAAAGCCTTAAACATAAAATAGGAAATAAACATGTAATTTAGGAAGAAAGTAACTTGGCAGTTCAAGGTAATTAATGAGCTCCTTATACTCTCTAATGATGAAAATGACTACAGTACCCAGAAAAAAATAACTCTAATATGCGATAAAATTATGACAGATAATGAAAAGCTGCTTCTAAAACATATGCAATTAGTAATTGTGGTTTCACTTCTGTTCATGGCTTTGCACTTCCCGACAGTTAACAAAATAATAATGTAAAATAAATATGAATAGTAGAGTTGGCTAAAAAATAGTGTTCTTTTTGTTCAGTAAAATATTATTTTCTCCCACATTTTTTGCATTTGCATGCAGATGGATGAACAGAAAACCAAATGAAATAAAATGGAGTTTTCACTGAGAATTTATTTACTTTACATGAAAGGCAGATAAGGGTTTTTTTTCCCTCAAGGTAGATGAACTGCATAATTGGGGGATTAAATCTGGTGTGGAAGGTCCTCTACGGAAGATAGGGGAAACTTGCAAAATTATCGAATGGTCTAAATTTCACAGAGATTTGTTGTGATTTTTGCCCTTCTGTGAGTTCTAGGTAGGACTGTAGAAGTGAATTAGAGTGAAATAAGTACTACCAGCAAATGTAAGGAAAAGGTACAATGCATATTTCAGCTATACAATCGTGCTCTGTGCTGGGATTTGGGGGTAATTAAAAAAAATGCTGAGGGATAGGGGCAAACCTGTGATGACAAAGACTATTAGACTATTAATACGTATTAAAAAAAAAGGGTGCCCTAAAAGGGTTATTTTCAAGAGTTGGAGCTAGTTAGAGATTCTATGTGTGCTGAAAGAAGAGTTGAAAAAACAATTACTAAGGAAATTTTTAAACTGTAAGTCCAAGATGAGCATGAAATATTCTTCAACAAGAATTCATTATTGGTCAGTTCATATATACTGTGCATGATAATGTTTTCTGTCCCCAGTGAAGAAATTGCTTTGCTGGCATCAGCCTTCTGGTTCCATTTGCACACTGCCTGCGTTCCTGTAGTATGCATTTGGATTACATAAAGATCACAGTTATCTGCTAAGCTAAATGAGTGATGCAAATGAGGCACCAGTTTAGGTTGAGGCACCTTCTAGTTACACTGTGGAAAAAATAGCTGCAAACACATCGCTTTAAAAGTACCAGGTAATGAAAAAAAGCATACTTCAGGAGTGTTGGCAGAAAACACACTAACTATAAAATTCCTGTCATATGAGGTCTTCTAGGGACCCTAATATAGAGCTAAAGAAAAAACTGTCTACTCTGAAAACTATTAGACCTCAAAACCAAGAAAGAATGTCTATCTGCTTAACAAAGAATTGTCTGAACTTTGCTTTGGATAGGAGATCCATTGTTTTGTTAAGAAAAAAATTAAGCTTGCTCTAGAGGCAACTAAAGGACATTTAACACAGACAAAGAAAATCATTAAAAATGAATACTGATTTTCAGTTCTTACTTGAAGGAAAGCTGACACAAGTGCGGGCTGTTGTGTTGTGTGCATAAGTTGGACTGTTCCGTCCCCCCCCGTTTTGTAATGGTTCTGCCCGGGTTATCCCTCCCCTCCCTGCAGTTGTCTGTTATCCCAACTCCTCCCCAGTTACCCTGGTAACCGATGTATCTTTTTTGTATCCCTCCCTGGTGTCCCTGCCTGTCACTCTCTGCTCCCACCTTTTTCTCTAGAATCTTCCAGCTGGAGCAGCGGGTGATTGGCTCGGGAGCCGGGGCCCCTCCTTTATGTTGTTCCCATTGGTGTTTACCTCATGTCAGTCCTTTGTACCCCACTCCCCCCTGATTCCCCATTCACCCAAGGACTGACTCCTCCCCTGTATCCCTTACCCTTTATAAGTTGTTACAACAAGGTTCTCCCTCTCTTCAGCCGCTGGTTTCCCTTGGAATTCTAATAAACTTGGACTTTATCCCAGCTGGAGAGTCCTCTCTTTATTTCCTGCTGGCTGAAGCTTTGACACGGCCTCATCCTGCACAAGGAGGTGCCGCTGCTGTAACGCAGGGCATCATCCTTAGGTGCTGCCCCAAAGTGCTGCAATTGGGGTAGTGCCCCCCGAGCTGCAAGTGGTGCTGGTCACCTTGCCGGGACGTTTGAGAAGGTCAGCCCTTCTCCCTCTAGCAGGACTGCTTCAGCGGGCAATCCAAATAATTGCGAACAGCCTCTATCACTATATGACTCAAAAATTTATAATGGCTTTTGGTAAAATACCATGGCTCCAACCCACACAAGAAAAAGAAAAAAATCCTCATCTACCATTGTATTAGGCTTTAGAAAATTTGTAACTGCATCCTGTGGACAGAATTTAAGTTGGTTTGTTTGAACAGAGAAGTTGAGAGCAAGAAACATTTTAGAAATGAGTAAGAATTTGAAGATGTTAAAGAAAAAGTGGCAACGATGAAAACAATGAAGAGGCATACAACTGTAAAGACAATAGTAACTCAAGAGATGAAAACTAACTGCAGGAAATTTTTTAAAGTATCAATGACAGATAAGTAATAAAAAGGGGTCTTTTGTGTACCATATTTAGAGGATATTTTTGTCTTAGGTTTTCTACTTGGTTTGATACAATAGTTGCTTTCTAAATCACTGTAACATTCTGTCACACACGTTGTATGGGCAATGGACTCCACTGTAACTGTGCGTTATGAGAACACTGCCACCTTCTGTTTGCTTTCACCCAGCCAGCAACTAACATCATTCGCCAGGTGCAAAAATAAAAAACAAAACCAAAAACCAAAACAAAAAAAAAAAAATCCCAGAAAATAAGCATTCCCTATTCATAGTCTTGTGTTGTGGATCCCTTTCACTATATGCCATAGGATAAACTTTGAGTTACACTTTAGGCAGTATATTTTGTTTTACATTTCTGTAGGAATGAGGTCTAAAGCCATGAGGCATGTGTGGAGGGGATTACCAAGAGAAAAGAATTAATGTGGGTGTGCTAGCCTACTGATGGAAGTGACAGGTTATCAGGCAGAGGTTATCTTATATCAGCCTCAGGGGGGTCGAAGAGGGAGTGATGCCAACATGTCACACCCTTACACAAGACCCACAGCTTTTGCAAACAAAACTCTCTATATCTCTTATTCATATGCAAAGTCTCTTCCTTCCTTACCATTATGACAGAAATCTGGCATTTGAAATCCTCCATGGCAGAGGATAAGGATGCAACAGCATTTCACACACAAATCTACACGCTGGCTCCTCTCTTCTCCCCAAAGCAGGGATCACTCTTTGATAAGATTTGAGTCTCTGTGTCAGATGACACCCAGGTGAAATGAAGCTTAATTGATTGCAAAGTTAAGATTATTGAATTACCAGTTGATCTTTTTTTTTTCTTTTTGCATGTCTATTTAGCACTAATGCAGTCAGTGCATTTATCAATGGTAATTTCCAAATTTGTATTTTCTTTGCTTCAATAAATCCCAATATCATTGTGATTGTGAAAGTTTTTATTGAATGCAATCAGTCTAATAGTGTCAAACTATTATAATTAGAAATTAAGTGCAGCTAACCTCATGTTGAAGCCAGAATTTACTGGAAATAGCAACAAGATAAGAAAACAAAGAATAACAACAACAATATTAATAACAAAAGGACTAAGACAAAGAAACTATTTGCATGGAAAACTTGCAGCAAATAGTGACTGTTATAGATGGATAATGAGATGATTTGCTCTTGCAATTAAGGGATAACTATTGTGAGAATATTAAGAAAAGCTTTAGTGATGTATAGTTATGTTATTGTGGTTTAGATGTCCTCTGTTCTCCCCATAGTTCCCTTTTCCTCCCCTGTATTGTGACCATCAGACAGCCGGGGTGGTCTAGGACAGGTACAAAGGAGGCTGCTCATGTGTCCCTTACCTGGGGCAGTTGGGAATGGAAAAGCTTGCTGCTTAGGGGGTGTGGCACAGCAACACCTGCCTGACCTCCAATCAAGTTACAATAAAGCAGCCTCCACCAATAAATGGCAAAGGAGGGCAGACTGACAGACTTTGGGAGGGGCCAGGACTGGCTGATGCAACCCCCAGGGGTATAAAACACTGAGCATCAATCTTGAAGATGACCTGGTTATGTGGTATCCACAAGAGCAGTTCCTAGCACAGTGGATTGTTCCTTATATAGTTCTTTTGTTGTATTTTTGTCAAGGTTTAATATACCTTTTTAAATTTTCAAAGTGAGCAGTTGTTTCTCACACTGACCACCTTATCAGGGCCCAAACAGAACCCACACCCCTCCTGTCAGAAGCCAGAGTCCCTTTTCCCCTGCCCCTGGCAAGGACATGAGATGATACCGAGGTATATTAGGGTCTGGCCATGTCCTCTACCAGCTATTGCAAAAAATTTGCCCTGTCCTTGCCTTAGACCAAAACAATAATATAAAGAAAAGGAAGTAACTTAAATTTGTCAGCATAATAAATAAAACAAAATTAATATAACAGTAGCAACCTTCCCTCTAGTCTATCTTGGTTATGTGATATAAATGGTTAAAGGGGGATTTTGTAGGCATTAAACCCCATCTTCACTCAGTGGCCATGAATTATGAACTGATTGCAACTGAAATTTGAGATAGCTGGTATGTCTTGTTTTAGTCTATTTCTGTCATGGGAATGGCTTAGAGATGGGTAATTTGATGTAAAGAATATTTCAGTTCTTTGTTGTTTGAAGGCAATATTAAGATAATACTGCCTTAAAAAGTTTAGTCCAGTTCCCATCAACAGCACTTCTGTGTCACCTAACTCGTTTTGCAAATTTCTCAAAAGGCAAATAAAACCTTTGTTCGCCTTTCTTCTTTACAGCCTAATGAAAAAGGTATAGTGAACAGCTACATGTAATAATCTAATGGGGGATTTAGTTGCATAAACACTGGTATCTAACAGCTTGTGAGATGACCAGGTTAGTGGAAATATGTACCTTTCTGAAAAAGTAGCTGTCAGGTACTCCCATAGAGTCTGCATTTAGAGAACTGAATATCAGCCTTAAAACTTCATTTGCTTCTACCTTGCAATTTGATGTGCGCAGTGTTTACATCCTTGATGGATTATATTATTTCAGGTGATGAAACCTTCTAGGTAACTTCACATATTGGTCTATTGCCCCCAGTGACAACTGCCCAGTCTGCCCTCATCCCCTCTTTGCTCTTGCTCTTTGCTCTTCCTTTTACCTTTTCTTCCTTCTGCCCTCCTGCACTTCTTCTGTAGGACAAAACTCTTCGAGTATTTTTGTATGGCCAGAAAGCCTAATTTTACCCAGGCTTCCTGATGAGATGCCAGCCTTTATATTCCATGTCCAAAAAAGTGTTACCAGGATCTTAATTTGTTTTGTCTGGAATATGTGTTTGATAAACTGACATATATTGCCATTTTGATGCCATTGTGTCAGTATTGTGCTCTTGCTCAGAGCTGTATAATAGATAATCCTCTAGAACCTACTGTTGCCTTTAACTATTAACTATAACTTTAGGCCTTCTCTTTTTCTAGTTTATTGAAGATCTATCAGCTTCCTATCTGTGTTGGCTCCAAAATACCTGTCTGCGATGTATCAGCAAAGAATCTTAAGATCTTCCTGTTGATCTCTTTCAAGTTATTTTAATCAACCTCAGCTACTAGGTATTCTATCTTCCTGTTTTCCTGAAAAGGTGATCTTTCTAGATTAGTCATGAACAAGTACTTTTCCTTCAGATGATTGCTGATATATTTTTCTGCAGTTGATACAATAACTTCCAAATTCACACAAACACAAAACTTTTCTCCACTCTTCTACAAAAAAATCCCACATATTTCTGTGAGTTTTTTTCTTTCTCCAGCACAAACACCAAATATACCACACATTTGCATTGCACTTGATTAGATTTTTTGTTTCACTCATTGCAATGAAGGAGTCCTACTAGTGCAATACCTCTTGGCAACTTTCCTGTTTCTTCATCCATTTTATATATAGGAGAGTCTTTACTGCTTTCTTTTTTTCTTGCCCTCAGTATCCCTGATGCCTCACTTCACTTTCCAGGCTGTGTCCATCTTTGAGGAATTGTTTCCATGACATTAACAAACATTACTTTTTCTCCTTTGTTGCATCTAGTTTTGGAACATAAGCCTGAATCAAGGTGAAGCTAAAGTCTAGAACCAGTTATTCTCTTTCTGCTATGCAGATTATACTCACGCTGCTGTCTGGTTATTATTTCCTGATTTAGAGATTATGATAATCCATCAAATTTCTTTGTTTTCTGTACACCCTGTCTTCTAAATGATCTCACATACTATTTTCTTTAAAGCTGTTTTTTGTTGTTGTTTTTAACCCTGGAACAACCCTGTTGTTTTTAACCCTGTTTTTAATCCAGCTCAGCTCGACCAGCCAGTCCCTCACCAGCACTGTTGGGTCGGGAGGGAAATGGAAAGAGAAAAGTTAAGTATTTATATATTGGGCAATAAAGACAATTTTAATGGCAAAAGCTGTGCACGAAAGGAGAAAACATCAAGAAATTCATCTTCCCCTTCCCATAGGCAGGCAGATGTTCAGTCATCTCCAGGAAAACAGGGCTCTGTCACCTGTACAAGTAACTTGGGAAGACAAACACCATCAATGTGAATGACTCTCCTTCCTTCTTTTTCTCCCAGGTTTACATGCTGAACATGGCACCAAATGGCCTGGGATATCCCTTTGATCAGCTGGGGTCAGCTCTCCCAGCTGTGTCCCCTCACAACTTCTTGTGCAACCCCAACCTTCTCACTGATAGGGTAGGTTGAGAGGAGGAAAAAGACTTGGCTCTGTGCAAACACTGCCCAGCAGTAGCTAAATCATCCCTGAATTATTATTTTCAGCATGAATTTAAAGACAAACCTGTGTACCAGCCATTGTGAAGAATATAATCTGTGTTGCAGCCAAAACCAGAATATGTATTGAGCACAATTCCTCAAGTATTTAAGGGCAGCTATGGAACAACATTATACCACAGAAACGAATCAGTTTCTCAACCAGCATTTCTGGTGGTGGATAAAACTCTCATGCTGAATAATTCTTGAAGTGTATGTTCAGTTCTTGTTCTCATATGACTATTTTATGATTTTCATCAATAAATAAAAATGCCACTGGATTTCTCTCTATGATTTCTTTTTCCTTCACAGACATTTTTACGTTTTTAAAGACAATATTGTAATATTAGTTCTGCATCAAACTATTTCTACACCATTTGTCACAGTCAAATCACTTAGGAAAGCAAAGAATCTATGAGATTTAAATCAAACTAAATAAAATAGAAATAGACTTATATGAAAATCCAGAACGAGATCAAAACTCAGTCTTTATGCTGCTTTTATGAACTTCAGAATTGAATCATCAGAACAAAACTGTTAGCAGTAGAAATATGTTTTAAAATATGTTAGAGACTCAAATAGCCAAATCTTTATTCTACAAATTCAGACTTTTATCAAACTGAACTGAACAGCATAATGTGCATCCTGTTCTGTCAATCACAAAAACTTTCCTTTTAGACAAAAGGCACATTTTTCATTCTATGTACAATAAATACAGAGATTTAGATACATGTATGTGCATCTGTGCATTTGTGTGACCTTTACTCCTCAAGGCTGCAGTATATATGTATTTTTTGATACATCTGGCTACAGTGTAAGCCAATAAATATATAATATTTACTTGACATACCACTTACCTGAAGCTAAAAAGTTTTAAGAGCTTTATATTTCTCTTAACTTGGTTCAAGTAGATATATTTTATATAAACAAAATTGATTTTGACAAATATCCTTTAAAAGCTAAGAAAAACGATGACCAACTTTACATATTGAGATACACACAGAGAAATATATATATGATGAGGAGAATTTTGCTTTCAAGAACATGAGAGAACACAATTACTACTAAATAGCTTTTTTAAAAGATAAATCAGATCTCATACAAACACTTTCTTTATTAATTAATAATCAATACTCATATTGGAAAAAATAGAGAACTGCATAGGAAAGAAAACTTCCTTATGAAATATACTGTTTTCAATTCTATTTTAAATTTAGAAAGCAATAAAAGAGGAAAAATAATTTAACTCTTTGGCAGCAATAACTGTGAATTTTCAAGGAAACATGTCAGTTACAGACAATATATCAGGCTGTTCAAAGTACCATTCTATTCCGTCTGAATAGATCTAGAAAAGAATAAATATGTTCTCCTTTGAATTTCCTTTTTTACTTTACTGCTTCTTTCTCTTACCATAATGTTTTGCTCATCTACTGCTCTTGGGATATGAGCTTCCTAGATGTCTAACAATGACTGCATTTTTTTTCTTACTTCCAAATGAATACACTCAAAGCAAAAAGAGAGGAAAAAAAAGGCCATAGTCACAGGGTGTTTTGAGTTTGAAACACAGATTTATCTGCCCCTGGGCTAAACTAGAAACTACTATTTGTTTTCCAGTTAAAAATATATCACTTTTACACTTGTGTACATTCAGTTCTGCAATTAAAAGGGAATTGTGCACAACATATATAAATGTAGGTTTCTACAAGGCAGAGTCAACAATATCAGGTATTTAACCTTAAATTGGTTAAAAATATTTTTTTTCAATTAATCCCAGTGGGGCTGGGTTTAGTTTTCATTGTTTTTTGGGGTTTTTTTTTGGGAGGGGATGGTGGGTGGTATGTTAATTTGCCTATTTTTTGCTGATTTCAGGTTTCTGTGTGTTTAACTGTTTGTGTCATTCCACTATGTGATAATGTTCAATTGACAAGTTCAGTCTTCCTACAACAATATGGAGGAAGATTTCTCCTCTGAGAGGAAGGTTTCTTCTGTGAACTGTCCAGCAAAGTAAATGTCTCACAGAGCTGATACGCTGATATGTAAATTTGAAAAAGAAGACAAGGGTCATATTTCAACATTTCAGGTAAATGGAATAAGAAGATTTTAAGCATCCCATCTTAGCAGACATTTATCAATTAAAAAAAAGCAACCAAACATGACTTAAGGTCATGTATACCTTTTA
Source organism: Agelaius phoeniceus (assembly GCF_051311805.1). NCBI lineage: Eukaryota > Metazoa > Chordata > Aves > Passeriformes > Icteridae > Agelaius > Agelaius phoeniceus. Next base: position 53,548,956 of record NC_135266.1, on the reverse strand, counting down.
AGTATGAACCTCTATCTAAAACTGAAGTTATTTTGAATAATTTATGATTCAGAAATCATTATGTCCCCAGCAGTTTAACCCCCTGTGAACTAACTATATTAATTACAATAAATCTTAACAGAATACTCTTCCTGATGGTCTTCCCAAATGAATTTTTAAGGTAGTGATTTTGAATGACAAGGCAAGATATTCACACTGCCTACTAGTTACTCTAAAAAGAATGCTTAGTCCCTGTTCCTTGCAACCATGGCAGGTGTGGGTCCTGCTTTACATCTTACAGCTGATAAATCTCTGTTTACCCCACTGGACTCTGCAATTGCCTGGCCTTGCTCCAGTCAATGTCATGGAGTTCCTACAACAGAATCAGTAATGTTTTAACATCATCGCATGCACAGAGAAATTAAAAGTTTAAATATATAATTTATTTTAAAAATATTAAGGACCTAGTAGGAAGTCTTCTGTAAAGTTTCAATATTTATTAACAGGAGAGATGCATAGAAATAATTTCACCCACCATAGTTGCAAAGCTAAAAATAGTAGAATTTTTGCTAGAATAATTGGCTAATATAATGTTTTCATCCAATGTTTTCATCCAATGTTTTCATCCATTCTGCCTTTATAGAATATAAAAGATGAGACATAAAGAAAAGTTTCTGACAAATTTTATTTGGACTTTGTGAAAGGACTGAGCTCTAAGCATTTTATTGCTTACCTCCATGGCAGCAAAAACTCTTCCTATTGTTATGAAGCCTGAGAAATATATTTGTTGTCATTTTTGAGGACTTAAATGGAAGAACCTTCTCTTTTCTGATCTGTCACAAGGTGAAGGAAGATACTTCACAACTAGATAACTAAACATGGCTTAATTTATATTCTTCTAAATAAAAAACAAGTTTCTAATAACTCAGAATATGCCTCAGAGTATTTGCAATGCAAAAGTATGTATTAGGGTTGTTCACCTTCAGAATCAATAAAAAGAAAAAGAATCAGTATATACTTTTTCTTATCTTAAAGTACAAATGTAAATAATGTAAACACCTTTGTTACTCCAAAGGTGTGATTTTTTTCGCACTAAATTTGAAGGGAGTTTATAGTAGTCATCTCAGTGTAGGTAATAACATAGTACAGCATGCAAAGCTAGGTAAAATTTATCCCCTTCTCCCCTTCCAGAATTTTGATACATCCTCCATCTGTTGTGCCTGAACAGATTCCATTTCCATCTCCACTTCAGCATTATGTTTTGAGGTTTTTCTTCTGTGTTTGTTAGCATATTGGAAGGTTTCATAATGCACAAAGCTAACTTGGGGATCAAGAATTTCTACCACTAACAAAATTCTTCTCTGATTGTGAATTCACAGAGATACATTAAAGTCTTTTACAAGGTTTTGCACTGTTCTTATGGAGAAACATATCTGAGGGTATCTCTCATGGACTGGACAAACAATATAGACTCAAAAGGATTACCAACAAATGAGTAAAAGTCACAGCTGCTCTGAGATGTGTGATGATGATGATAAAAATCTTATGACTGGGAGAAAGTTGACATTAATTTCTTACAATGATATTGGCTCAATGTAGTAATAGTAGCATGTGGAAGAATCACCAGCAAATGATTACACTGCAAATGATATAAAACAGAAGTGTTTTTTGGATACAGAACAAACTTTGGTTTGGCAAGTTCAAAGGATGAAAGCCTGAAGTGTGACTTTAGTCCCCTTTTTTTCATGCAGTTAGCCTTCCTCAAGTTCTGTTTTCTTTGATTCACTATTTGTCTAAAAAGATCTATTTATGTCTAAAACATAAATAAATCTTGATGGATGTCCAAAGGATTTTATGGACAGTTCCTTTCATAAAGAGAATCTAAGCACCTTTCAAGTATTTTGTTTATGTGGAAAGGTACATTTTAAAACATAAATCTCCCATTCTTGCATTTCATATAGATTGATAAATAGTGAAGCCTGCACAGATAGATACACACATGTATAGGTACTACAATATTGCACATCTTCTTCTATTGTTCTACTCAACTACTCCTAATGTTTTGCTGTCAGCATTAAATAGTGCTAATAAACATAAACAACATTGCCTTGTGGGGTAATTAGAAGAGTGATAATTTAAAAAACTTGTGAATATATGAGCTCAATTTTAGTTGTGCTAAATCCAGGTATCAAAACAATGTTTTTTTCCCAGAAGATGATGAAAAATAAATATCTAAATCAAAGGCTGGATATTTATTTTAATGAATTTAAGCCTTATCACTTATTTATTTGCTGTTTTCTCGTGCTCTCAAATACTCCCCAGTCTCTTGTCATCCTCCAGTATATGGCTCTTTCTTTTGCAAGTCTGTTGGAGTTGAATCTTTTCCCCCATGATAAAAGGCTTTTCTTAGCTGTGCTGATGTTGTGTTTCTGAGTCTGTTGGAAGCCTTGTTGGCTCCAAATCCAAGAATTAAACCACACATAACATGTTGACGCTGGATCACCACACTGATACATAAGTATGGATATCCATGGTATAGAAACCCAGACAGTGCAGTTGTTATTTTGAAAAGTGAAGGAGATCATTTCACTTGAACATGTTAGTAAAAGCTGAAGTGTATTGGAAAAGTTAAGGGTTTTACAAAGGGTGTAGTTAGAACATTATACAACATGTGGCAAGTGGCACTGCTCTATAAGTTTGGTGCAGTGCTTGTTTTCTTTCATTTCTTTTATTGCCATGGGAATATAGTTACTTCCAAAGTCTCATACACTCAGTAACTAAATTCAGCACTTGTGTGAAAGGTTAATTGTAAGGCAAATGGATTTCTAGGTTACTGTCTCAAGGACATGTGATAGGGCAAAGTCTTCACAATCCAACCAGAGAATAATCAATATTGAACATGCAGATGTTCCTACAGAGCTCGTAGAACATAAATAGAAGTCTAGTTTTAAAATCTTTCCTTACTGAAATATCTACCTCCTGCCCTGGGATTGCAGTACTTGACCTCTTTGGACACAGCATATGTACTGTCTGCCTTAGTGACAATTTTTCAAGATACAGGAAGCAATTCTTACAATATTAGCATTCTTTCCTTAAGATATAATGTGTACTTAACAACTACTGCCATGGCTAAGAAAAACAAAACTGAATAGAACTTGATTTCATAAGTCATATAAACATTTTTGTGAAAATGATTTAATTAGCACAACTATGAGCCCCAAGTATTCTTTGTTTATGAAAATGGACAGCTGTCTTGTTTAGGAATAGGTTTTTATTATTGTACCATGCAAATCAAATAAGTAATTGATGAGCTGTTGATAAAATTTTGTCATGCTTAGAGTAGGGGAAGTAGCATTATAGTTTTGCTTGAATTTTATTAGGATAAAGGAATCTCACCTGAGATGTTAAAATATATCAGTCCCTATAACTTAGTTCATAAAAAATACTGGGTATTCAAGAGCTAATCAGTTCTGACTGTCAGTGTCTACAGTCAAAATTGTTATTCTAGGAATTTCAGTTTACTTTTTGAAAGCAGCTAAAACCTATTAAATCATGTTTTCAGTACTAGAGGACTTTAAGGATCAAAGAATTTATCAGCATTTTCAGATGTCTGTTATTGATAGTTATACAAAACAATTCAGTTTTTGTTAACATCTACAATATCTACAGAGATATTGAGATGAAGAAACAAAGTATTTCTTCAATGTGTGTTCTTTCTATCACATATTGAAAAATATACAAAATCATATGAAAAGAAAGGAACAATTCACGTTATTTAACTCACATGTTCAGGATAATCTATCTACCCAGGACACAGAATTCCATTTTTCTTTCATCATACACTTCACATTCATGGCACAATTCTTCTGTAAAGAATATTTTGCTTATCAAGTTATTGTGTTTTGCACAAAAAATTAAAATATCCTAGTAGAGGCATTCAAATGATTTCTTTGTTGGTAATTCTCTAATTTGAAATTAGATATTCAGGGAAACAAATGTTTCAAACAAGGCATTTTCCTAAAAATACTGCATAATATAGTCAGGTGAAAAGCTTAAATGCTTCATAAAGCCATTCAAGAATGAACAATAGTGAATAGATAAAAATTGTAAATAGTCATTTTGTATCCAAAGATTCAAAATAATGTCAATATTGTAAGAGATCCTCTGAAGTAATAACCAGAAGAGGGTAGGTTTTCTATTGTTTCTTGGAACTTTGTTTACAAGGACTACTAACAGGAAGACTGACCAGCTGTCTCTGAAATAGCTCTGCTCTGCAGTGTGAAACAGATTTGGGGCTTTCTCATTTGTTTTGCATTCTCTGAGGCCGTCAGCTTGCTGTAAGCTTTCTTATTTCATCTTCCACAGACCATATTTTTGAAATGTGCATTACTTATTTAGAATTTCTTAAAAATGCATGTCACTGAGTTGAAAAACTCCTTCAGGTTCATAGCTGTGAAAAGTCAAACAAGGCAGAAAGTCTAAGCCTAAAGTATCTTCAAAACTTTGGAGAATTCTAGGCAATCCAGGGACATAAAGTGATTAATACTTAATTATGTAATAAACATGGGGAAAAAAGCTTTACTTCTGCAGTGAATACTATGTGTGTGATATAAACAGGTTCTGTGACAGTACTAAGTACATAGAGGAGGAAGACAGAACTGCAGTGAAAATATAGATTTCACTCTTTTTCATTCTTTTTCACCAAGCTGAGAGCAGAGACCAGATTGTATCTGCTTAAAAGGAACTTAAAGATGTCAGTGCTGAGCTAGGTTATTTAAGCAACCCTTTGGAACTTCTACATCAAATCTATCTTGAACAGAGCATACATCTAAAACTGCAATCAGTTTTTCTTCCTGCTTGTTTTATACAACCCTGAGATAAATTAAATTTAGGCAAAATTACAGTTATGACACTCTGCAAAACAATGAAGGGCATATGAATAAATTGGTAGATATTTCAAGAACGACAGTGTAATCCAGCAAAGCACTTAGACTTTTAAAATACTCCATGGATGCAGATGTTCAGGAGTCTCCTCTAGCCTCCAAAGACAGCTCTGCCCCCACATCATGCATCAAGCCTCAAACTGACCCATTTCCGGCATATGAAATTGTACTGGAATAAATGTCCACATCTCTTTGTCTAGGACACAGATTAGAACAGCAGTTGCCTCCTGTGAAAAGGCATAAAATAATCTTTCATATAACTTGCTGGAAAATCCAAATATCTAGCCAAACTTAAGCCATTTTCTCTCAATCAGGCTACTGGCCAAGATAGTGGGACAGTAACAAGAAGGTAATCAAACCACTTGTTAAGGAAGTGAGGAGATTTAGGATTTTGCAAAAGTAATCTAAGGCTCAGTCTTCAGTCAGCTCTGCATAGAGCTTGTCCTCACAATTTTTTTGGAAGTTATACCCCTTGACTGTCAGAAATCCTTACTCCTCTAGAATTGTGAATACAAGCTAGACACAAGCAAAAAAGCCTTTTGTTTGTTCTCTGAATGGTTGCTGGGTTTTTCTGCAGCAATTCTCAAAAATTACAGGAAAAGTACATGCTCTTTGTCAAGGCTGATCTTACTTCTGTGCTGTCATTAAAAAGGCAGGCGTCAATTTTGCCAGCTGGCTCCCTGGTGTTAAGTGAAAGACTAATACCTACCTTAATGGAAAGACATTTCTAAGAACTGTGGGAATCTTATCCTCAAGCTAAATGGGATATCATCGGTAGTGGTAGGCAGATTTATAAATTATATAAACTCAATTACTTTCTGGATCTTGGATTTTTAAACATATATGTCTTTTTTATCTCTCTGTTGGGATTTTGGCTAGTGTAGATAGCTCAGTGAACAATAAGCAGCATGTAATAGATCTCCAACTTGTTATTCCATCTTCCTAATATATTCTGCATTTCTTGTCAAAATCTATGTCAGTACTGGGAAAGGTTTGTTTCCAGAACAAGATAATTCCCTTTTAGCTATTTGTCCTCATAGTCAACTCTTCTTTCTGCTGAAACCTGCATCCCATTTACAATTTATTTCCACTGTTTTCAGTACAGCTCTTCACACATATGGAAGCTAAAGAACCTTTAGAAGAGCATTGCTCTATGTTAAGTTAAATCATTAGAAACATAAATCGTTCTAACTCACTCTTGCATACATCTATAGCTTTTTGACTTGTTTACAGTCATAACATAACTAGTTTTGAAAGAGAAATATAAATTAAGAGTTGCTGCAAAAAGTAGCTACCTAGGATGTTCACATAGTTCTAGTTGTTGTCAGAACTGCAATCACAGAAACAAGACAACAAGTCCTTTCAAAGAACATCAAATAATTTGCAATGGGACTTTTTCTGCAAACAAAGCTCTCTGGCTGAGAAAAATATCAGTGTTTTCTCAATGCTACACAAATCTAAAAAATAGAAAAACATGTAAATAAATTGCTATTACAGAACTGATGCTAGCTTTGGTAAAGGCTAACTTTCATATCACTTCTGGTACCCTTTTAATGAAAATGTTATTCTGTTTTTCATGGCAGTCAGTTGGAGAATACCAGTCAGCCCAAACAGATGTTACTGTCTTGTAAGCTCCCTCTTTTGGATAGGCAGATCTCTTGCTGTAGTTGAGTCCAGGAAACAGAAGGCAAGAATAAGGACAGGCCATCTGGCTACTTAGGAGTGTAGTGTTACTGAAGACTACTGAAGTATTATTCTAAAACCTCATAACCTGATAGTGAGCACAGAATAAGAAATATTAGGCCCAAATCCTTCAAAATTAAGAGAATTTAGTTTAGCTGGGGCATTTACATTAAACTTTTTCAACAAGACCTGGTATAACAGGGTGCAGAGTTGCTTCAGTTCAAAGGAAAAGCTGAATAGGTTGTTGGAAAATGATTAAAGGAACTGTATTCCCATCTCTAGAATTATGCAAATAACCTCAATTTAACTTTTGTTGGGTGCATGAGATGTATTTAAGGATAAAAATATGTCTTAATCCACAGAGAATTCAGTTTGTAGAAATAAGCATCAAGAAGACATTTTTAGGATACTTCAATTTATCCAAAGTGAAGCATAGTTAAACTATAAAATGCACCATGTATAGTAAAGAACCTTCAGAGAATTCTACTCAGTTTGAAGACTTCAGTATTTTTCTTCAGATAGTTTTTAGTTTTTTGGGGTTTTTTAAAGTAAGATATTTTAAATGTAGGAAACCCTTGCCGAAGAACAGAAATATGTACTTTCTTTGATTAAAAGATCTTTTTTCCTAAAGTGTTCTCTCATGTTTTCTTCATTGACAGGGTTGCATTTTAGTTTGTCAAAAATAATTGGTTTGCATGATGTCTTTTGGCTCAGATGTGATGTCTGAAATTAAAGGCAGTAACAAACAACTTAAATTAAACTGATTATTATAAAAGTATATGAATGTCAGGTTTTATATTTTGAATATAATGCATAGTTCAGTGTTTGAAAAAGATGAAAATGAAATGTGAACAATGCCCACTGAGGCAGAACATAATGTCTTAATATGCAGTCAGTTAATGTCTCGTTAACTACTTTCTAAGCCTCAAAGAATTCTCATGGTGGAGCTGAGCCACAAGAAAAAAGACAATTTACCCAAACCTGGGCCTTATGAGGTTTTATTTGGCGCAAAAAGGCTTCTACTGATCATAAGCCTATTGTCTTGTGAGCTGCATACAAAGAGAAAGAAAGATCTAATGCATTTGAATTTAAGGGATCTTGGTTTGAATCTTTCCCCCTGCATTTTCATCTGTTTCTCTGCTGTCTTGCAAATAGCTGCAGACTTGGTAGTTTTGTAAATAAAATAACTATGCATGGGTAAAAGAGACCTTGGCACTTCAGAAAGGATTCCACAATTTTCTGCATAAAAATAATGATTCAGTTAAAAAGACTGAAGAAAATTCCTGTCTAAAAGCCTTTCCTTCCAGGGTTTAGGTGCCTAACTGAGTTTTGGTAGTTTTCTTATATTGATTCAGGAGTCATAAGTCAAACTCATGCCTAGAAGCTGAAGAAGAATTTTTTTTTTTTTAATTTTACCATAAACATAAATTCAGAAATAATTTCTGGGCAGATATTTATTTTGTTAAAATTTGTTCTTTACTTGTGATTGAAAAAACCACCAGATCCTGTAAATATAAGAAAATCTATGTTTCTTTGCTTTGATTTGGTGTTGTCACAATTGCAAGAAGAGAAAGCAAAAGTAAAATAATTCAATTTTTTCTCTGGTAGAAAAATCTAATATAAATGTATAGCTCTTTATCAATGTCTTTCTGTAATTATAGCAAAAATATGACAATAAACTCAAAGAAACCACAAGAAATCCTTCTTACATAATCTTAATGACAATTATCTCATTCATTTTGCTTACCATTGCTCTTGCAATTATCTTGCTCTTCCATCTCTAACACATTTTCAGAATGAACTGACTTTGAATTATGACAGCCTATTTCACCTGAAAATTAGAGTAAAGGGACATTGAACCTCATTCTGTGTCATTGCACTCTACACATTCACTTTTTTTTCAGGCCATACATATTTATTCATTCCTTCTAGTTAAGTTGTCACAGTTCAGTTTAGTTCAAAATCTCCTTAGACACAAATTTATCCTCTCATCTGCAAATAATGAAATTTTATTTATCTAGATAGCCACCTAGACACAGGTAAACAATAACATTTTAAAGCCATCAAAAGATTTGAGACTGCTGAATCCACTTTCTGCAGTTCTTGCCCTTTGATTGTGCATCTCAATCTTTGCAAGTTTGGGTTTTTTTTGGTTTTTTTTGCAATACAAATTTGCTATAGAACATCTAGGCTCAAAGATTGTTGTGGTGTGAAGCAATATCCTGTTTCACCTATCCCAGTCCCTCAGGTGTGCCAACCTCTCCCTTCCCCTCCCCCTTGCCCCCTTGCTAAGTGCTGTCCGTCAATCTTAACATTCCAGCAAGGGCATTGTCTGGTTGGTGCAGTTCAAAAGATGCCTCTCAGCCCTGGGGTCATTGGCCAGTCCAGGTGTCTCTGTCCCCTGAGACTGCCCCCTCCCACCTGGTTGGTGGCACGCCTACCCCTTCCCCTCCTCCTTTCCCCGGGCTTACAAAGACACGGGACCATGCGGTCGGGATTCTGTTGGAGCTGTTACAAGATTCAGAGATCTGTGACCATGGAATAAAACTCTGGATTAACCCTCCAGCAGAATCTGTCTCCTTTTCCTCTTCACCTCACCTAAAGCCTTTCCACCAGAGGTAAACCTGAGTTCCTGCTTGCCTGGACTTGTTCCAAGTGCCAGCTGCAACAAAAGATGTAGTGCCAATAGTCTTTCAATGGCAGGTTGAACTCAATAGACAATTGAGAGGCCTGTCTGGACTTTAGAAGTGATTATGAGGTCACATCAGAGGTTGCTTCTGCACATATGTTTGGGTTCAAAGGTGCAGCATGCCTTGAGAAATGTGAGCACATGTTATTACATTTTTATAAGTAAAAGTGATATTATTTTGATTTAGCTATATGTTTGAACCTTTTCTAGCCCTTTAATTAACCAACAGGCAGAACAAAAGAGTGAAAAATATGGACTTTTCATGCACCAAATATGTAGAAGAGTTAAGGAGGAGATGAACATTACAAAAGATGACTGAAAACTAGGAGAAGTAGGAGAACAAATATAATGAAGGATATATAGGGAAACATGCTTTTCAGACAAGGAATAGGAAAAATAGGATGATGCAAGATATAATCTGGAAGAGAAATTATGTCATGTATGGTGTCAAAAAACTCGACTTCAGCAAGGAATTTGCACAATATCCCATATTATCGCTACAGGAAAAGTGATGAAGCATGGACTGGATAAGTGGAAAATGAGATGAGCAGAAAACTGGCAAGACCCTTGTGATCAAATTTGATCATTACTGTACTGTGACACTTATAGAAGACTCACTCTTAGCCGGTGCTTCCCCTCAGGATTTAGTACTTGAGCCACCACTGATGAATGTGTATCCTAAAAAACTTGAATGATGGCATGGAGAGCACTCTGAGCAGCTTTGCAGACAGTAACACATACAGGGGAGCAGTCAATATGCTGGAGGGTAGAGCTGTGATTCAGATGGACTACAACAGGCTGGAGGAAGGACTGATATATATCTCATGAAATTCAGAAATGGCAAGTGATAAGTCATGCATCTGGGTGGGAATAATCAGTACAGGTTAGAGACTGATTGTATGTAAACAGTGGACTTTTGCAGAAGTGGACTTTGGGGTCCTAGCAGATGAGTAGAAATTTGAGCCACCATTGAATCCTTGTAACAAAGATGGTTATCAATATCTTGGGCTGCATTAATGAGATAGCTGCCTATAAGATGGCAGAAATTACTTTTTTCCCATCTATTTACTACTTGTGAGGTTACATCTGGAGTGTGGCATCTAATTTTTAACTCCCCTGCACAATATAAAAGACACCAAAGTATTGGGGTGCATCCATCAAGAAACTACCCAATGCTCATGGGACTGGAAAGCCTAAAGTACAAGGAAAGGCTAAGTGGATTGGACTTTGTTCATACTTAGAAAGAGAAAAGAAAAGGGAGATATTAATGCTAATACCTAAGAGCAGAGCTTGGGAGGTGGTCCCAGAATCTTATTAGATGTGTGTCAACAATACACAGGGGGTAGGAAGCAACAGACTGTAGTTAACAACAGAAGATATTCTCAATTGATGCAGGAAGCAAGAGCTATCAAAGATAATGGAATATGTGGTAGGGTTTCCATTACTGGTGATACACAAATTTTGGTAGGGCAAGGCCCTCAACAGCTTGATAGAACTGATTCAGCTTTAAGCGGTGGATTTGTGCTGGGTTAATTTTGTGCAGCATTGAGATATATACCCACAAGGAAAAATGTGACAAAAACACTTATGGGTCTATATAAAGATGGGGAGATCACTTAGCAATCCCCCTTATGTGCAAAATGAACTTTGAAAAATTAATTTATTGCTATTTAAGATAGATGTTTGTGGTGAGAAAAAAAGATTAAAAAAACACCTTTCCCTGCACCCTCATCCTTGGTTTCAAAGTCTCATTTCATTCCATTCTCATTGTGTCCTACAGTGGATCCATTTTGGAGCTAGTCCCTTCCAGCCTAAATTACTCTCTGATTTTGTGATCTAGTGTTAGTGGCAAGAAAATGGAAAGATGAAATAAAGAGACTTACACACACTGCAGTAACAACTTTATGGTACAGGTGGAGGTATGGAGGCATGCACAAGGAGGAGGGAAAATAAAAAGGAACAGCTGCTCATCTGCCTTTTTTCAGTGTATATATGAGTAAAACAGTAATCCTTAGCATGGCGAAACTGCAGAAGATCATTTGTGTATCTATGACTGCATATAAAATGTGCAAATATTATGGTTTAAAAATAAAACACACACCATGGAATAGTCAAAATTGCAATATCTTAATATTTGCAGATAGCAGTGTTGATAATTTGTAAACAAGTCTTCATTAACTTGACAGGATGATTTGCAGGACTGGTTAATACATTGAATAAGTAAATAGATAAGGCTCCATGTTTCATGCTGAATTTGATGCAGAAAAAGTATGTATATATAGACATAAATATATTATCCTTAAAGTTATCAGTGACTGTTTGACGCATTTATCACAATTTTAGTGCATCTGTGCCACAGGAGGCTGTATCAGCACAATGCAAATCTTTTATAAGCAGAAGTATAGTAACAAAGAAAAAATGAAGTGTTGGTAAAAAATAGTTTATTTTTTGAAGTACCACTATTGTCTCCAATCTTTGTAAAATATAAATGCAATCAATCCAAACTTTATCTCTTTCCAGATTTCACAGAAAGTATGGTTTTCATAAAATAGGTAATAGCAGTGCTCTTCTTTAGCTTATTCTCAATTTGATACTGCCCTCCAGGGAAATACCCACACACTTGTCATTTGGACTAGGAGTGCAGTCATCACTACAGAGATCCATTTCTCATGCTTGTCACTCAGCTCTTGAAAGGATACACATCCACATATTGTATAGCACATACATTCCACACACCGTAAACCATCACCTCGCACTTTTGATCTGCACAGAAAAAGATGACTATTTGCAGAGCTCCATATTAGGACTTAAATTGAAATAATGTCCAGACAACCTAGAAAGTGCTTAGGTCTGGAGAATAGTTTAAATGCATTCTGTGTAACACTGAAATTAATGCTTGCGATCTATTTGTTACAAAGTTTCATATACTAAGTTTTCCTATACAGTACTTTCATTTTATTGAGATTTTGTGCTCACAGGAATACTTAAAACAGTTTTAAAAATACAATACCACTGTCCAAGGAATTCCATGGGTTTTTTGCTGAATACATGGGCTTTGTATAATTTGCCTAATAAGCTGAATGTATTCATATGTTAATAAATTTGACTTACTGATGTTTTATTTGACAAAGCAATTATTTGCATACAGACTTCAACAACTGCAAGATATTAATGTCTCATGAGATTAGTTTTTAAAAAAAAGAATGGAAAAGACTACAACTCCTTATGGAAAATGGACATCAAAGGTTACTCTGTTCAAGAATAGTGTTGAAAACTCCATTCACACTGGGGGAAACAATAGAAGTTTTATTACAATCATTCAAATATGCAGACCAATTTTGCATTGACTCCTCACAGAGAGTAATTGATCTGCCTAAAAATCTATTCAAAAGAGATATATTATAACGTCTTTTGCATTTACTTACTTCTACATACAATATCTTCATCATCTGGGACTCAAATGGCTATATTCTGTGATTTTACTTTTATTATGAAAAGAGATTTTCATCTTTTCTTCTTTCATTCCACAAATATAGTACACAAAGCAGTATGGAGCTTCATATGAAGCTGGGGTGAAGCTAGAATATTCAATATAAAGAATTTATTTTACAAGTGAACCTAAATATTTTCACAACTACTCTTTTCCACTTCTATTCTCTACCCCTATTTCTCTTCCTTCCCAATATTTTCATTCTTTTCAAATTACGTAAGTGAACAGATATGCTACTCCACACCTTAGCTTTCACTACTCATTTTTTGTACACCATGTTCTGCTGTTTAGTCCAACTTCAGCAGATGCAAAGGTACATTTCATGAACATTCAAAAATACACAGCAGGTTTTTGCACGGTGCTAGCTGTCTCGTTTTGTTCAACTTAAATTAACTAATCAGAAACTGAAAAACTTTAGGTCAGTTAGTACTAGAAAGCATTAGTAGATGGTTGAAATATTCTGCCATCAGTTTGGAGTTATTATAGTTACCCTAATAGAAGTTATCCAATAAGCAAAACTAGAGAGTAGAATTTTATCCTTTCTTAATGTTCAATATTTTTTGCCCACGCTCAGATGCTTGTTTCTCTTGTCTACACTGATCACTAAACTTGCTATAATTTATACTGTTAGTGGCATCAAGACCCTTGTTTTCATCTTTCTTGCAGCAACTATTAGTACATTTAATTATAAGACTGTACCTATTTACTTTAATAGATTAATAGGATTACTTAGGATGCTACATAATCTGTGCATAAAGTAGATATAAAACTCTCTGTAGAATATGGTGTAATTCCAGAATGATGTGTATTAGAAAATCACAGAAATGTCATTTCATAATGAATATATGTAGGAAATTACTTATTTCATCTTGGTGCCTCATTTTAATTAGACCTCTATTAAACTCATTCAAAGACAATGAAGTTGGCATTCTATAACTTTGAAACTAGGACTTAATCCCAAATGTATATATCACACCCAGGTAACCTATATGTACATAATACTTTATTTCAAAACCAGTGAATTACTTATATTTGTATTTGTAGTGTGAAGAAAATGCTTAAATGCATTATTTATACTAACAATATAAAAAGAAGTAATTTCAATATTAAAAGGTGGAATCTAGAGAAGATATTGTTAATGTTAATATTAAGGAAAATGGATGTTTGAATAATAAGCAGGAAAGTCTTTTTATGATGTTGAAAGATAAAACTTCTGCAGTAAGGTTTTTGCATATATTGTTAAACTAATTTTGTACCATTTTGAGTCTGAGTGGAACCAAATATCACCCTGTCTTGTATAAGATAGTGTTGCCAGCAGGACCAGGGCAGTGATTATCCCACTGTACTCCGCACTGGTGAAGCTGCACCTTTAGTGCTGTGTCCAGTTCTGGGTCCTTCACTACAAGAAAGACATTAAGGTGTTGGAGCATGTCCAGAGAAGGAAAAAAGCTTCTTCCTAAGAAGCTGGTGAAGGATCTGGAGCACAAGTGTTATGAGGAGCAGCAGAAGGAGCTGGGGTTACTTAGCCTGAAGAAAAGTACATTCAGGGGAGACCTTCTTGCTCTCTACAGATACCTGAAAGGAGGTTGTTGCAATATAGGGGTCGGTATCTTCTCCCAAACAACAAAAGATGGGGCAAGAGGAAATTCCCTCAAGTAGCACCAAGGGAGGTTTAGATTGGATATTAGGAAAAAATTCTTCACTGAAAGGATGGTCAGACACTGATGATGGTAAGTCCCTATCCCTGAAGGTTTTTAAAAGACCCATAGTTGTGGTTCTTAGGGAGATGATTTTCTGGTGGATTTTGCAGTGCTGGGCTTATGGCTTGACTTTATGATCTCAGGGGTCTTTTCCAACATAAATGATTCTATTATTCTATGATTTTAAAACAAAAATGTCTTTTGTGGTTTTTTACTTCCATTGAAATCTCTGATACCAGACCTCTGTCAGAAACAGAACAGACTGTATCTTGTATTCAAGTTATTAAATCTGTTCTATTTTTCACATTTTGTAGAAGAGTGTGTGTTTATGCTTCCAGATAATTTTCCAAAGAATTATCTCAAAACATATTCAAATGTTAATCATGATTATTCAGAACAGTGAAGAGACAAATTTAAATAATGAAATAATTACTAAGAGAAAAAAATATTTCATGATTTGAACTGAAAATGAAACAGGTTTCTTCTTAAGCCTAGTGATTATGTATACCTTCAAGTAAGGTTTAAGTCCTGAAATAAGAAATTGTATTAGACAACAAGGCATTTATTCAGACTTCATCATCACTGTGATCACCATCTAAACTGATCATTTTATCTTTCACCCTTATTAATTTTAGCTATATTCTCAAGTTTTTATGATGTGAGTGGTGTTGTGAGTCAATCTTATTTTCTTTCAATTGGCATTTAGACATCATGTAAATCAAAAGTGTCTTTTTCCAATTCAGTCTTTGTTTCATTTTACATACATCACAGAGAGGCTTTAGTGAAACACAAAAACACACATACATACACACAGACACACACACACACTTGCACATGCACTTCCTCAGCCCCCTTCATCCACTCTCTCTCCTCACACTGAGGAAAAAAAGGAGGGGTCACTTTTCATGTCTCCTTGAATGAGTTAACCATGGTTTTTGTCTGTCTCACTTTGAGCATTTAACTGTCATAAGAGCAAAGCAAGAGCCTTTTCATACATTTTGAAATAATACATTGTCTCTTTGGAGATAGCACTGTCATTTTTTTTCATTTCACCAGCACGTCACTGTTCAGATTGAAATATATATTAGAGAGAAAGTCCACTTTCTGAGAAATGTGATGAAATGGATGTGTTTTCCTCAACTGCTTTTCATCTGAAACACAATCCTCTTACAATAAATAGTGTGATGGATTATAAAATATATTTTGAAATTCAATACTCTTTTTTTTTTGCTTATATTATTGTAATTCTAGAGGAGAACACAGGAGACAGTTGTCTCCTTGTCAAAATTTCAGCTTCCTTTTACAAGCTTGTCTATATTTATGTAATTTTCTCAGAAACAGTAATCTGAAATAGTGTATATAAATAGATAAAAATATTATTTTTCTTGTATCTATTGTTATGCTATATATTATTGAAAACTTTATTTCCTTGCAATAGCACAGGGAAGGAGAATCAAATAGGCTTTTAGATTTATAGAACTCAACAGTCAGGAATACAGATAGGTTTGAATATGACTTACTGTTTATCTGTGCATTTGAAGACAATTGCTGAAGTATAATTCATTCTGTGGGCAATGGCTGCATGTGTGCTGGTGTGCTTTGATGCCTTTACAAGTTCTCATTACCAAAACCCAGAGGTTACAACAAAGAAAAATTGGAGCAATGGATATTTCAATGTCAGGCTATCCATGGACCATCCAAAGATTTTCCTATTACACATCTAAAGAGGTGTGAGAAACCCTAATTTTGATCCAGCAACAACAGAATGGTGACTTACAGGATGCTTCAATGAAGCATGAAGTAAAACACATTTACAATGAGATGGTGAGAAATTGTCATTTATGTCTTTGTTGTTGGTCATGGGCATTGTTGTTACTGTAGTGGTTTGGTGGGTTTTGTTTATTTGCTTCTTTGTTAGTTCATTTGTTTGTTTATTTTTGAGGGGGAATGGTTATTTTTTAAGATGATCATCTGGAATCTATATCAACTTACCCAAAACACATAGGCCTTGCATTAAGAGTGATAAATAAAATCTCCAAGGTTTTTTTCAGTTAAAAGAATTATTTGCAAATGGACTTAATCCATCTGTTTTAGATATTTCTACTTATACTACGTTGAGTTTGTAGCCTCTTTCCTGTTTTAGCTAACTGCATCTGTTTACAAGAATATTCCCTTTTTTTCTGTTTTTAGTAAATATTCTTCTAATTGAATTAGCATTAAGTTTTAACATTCACTAGAAGTTACATAGATTGGTCATAGATTAATGTGAGACTTCTCCAAAATTTTGTTTTTGTTATGTTGAAAATGAATAGAAAGTGGAAATAATAATTGCCTCAATGTTATATATATATATATATATGATCATGTATCTGTACACATACAATAAATAAACATAATTCCAACTCTCCAGAGATTTTTAAATTAATTTAATGGCTCATCATTAGGCAGGAAAACCCACAAAAGTATTCTATAGGAGAAAGAAGATTTAGAAAAGTTTTATGCCAAGGAAAAAAATTCTTTTGAAATTTACACAGATTCTCTTTCCCGAGTTGATGTACACATGGATTTCTTTGTTTTAGTCTATTGATGACAAGTCATATTCTACATTCACAAAGTAAAAAGACTTCTCAAGATAGAAAAAAAATATCATCAGAATCATGCAGGGTTTTTCTTCCTCAAGAGAAACCTTAGCCAGCAGAATGCATAATTTGGTGTAGTGAGAGAAAAATTGAAGTGACTTCATTTTCTGTGATTCAAAATTTCTAATATGGTTGAGAGAATTTATCATCACCATGGTTAAAGGTATCAGAGTATTTATCACAATATTTTGAGGCATCTATATTATTAATGCAATTTCAAAAAGTACATTAAAAAATTATTTACATATGGTTTTATTTTTCTAAAAACACCATAACTAAACATGAAAAAAACCCAATCCTGTACTGTGTATTGGAATCTGACATTCCTATCATACACAGCTTTTTTCTACATCTATTTCTTTCATGCCAAATAAAAGGACTAAATTGTTTTTGAGGAAGATAGTAAAAAGAAAAGGCTTTTAAAAACAAGCCTTGCAACTATTTTTAAATCATTACAACACACTACATCTGTCAGAATCACTCTAAAATATTGCAGTAACATTCACAATAATGATGAATGATCAACTGGATACATTAGCTAAAATGAAAGGAGCAGCAAACATAAACAAGATAAACTTAGTATATAATAATGGCATGTGGCTGGACTAAATGTCAAATTGCTACACCCTTTGATGTGTTTTGGGTGAATATTTCTGGTCTATTCCTTCACTGAGCTGTAAGTTTGCTTGTAAGAGCAACATATGTTTTCCCAGACTAGGACTTGAGTCATAAGAACCAAGTAACATTGAGATGCTAACTACATTGAACAATATAAGAATTTCATGAGAATTTATCTTTTTGAGGCTTCTGTCATCTTTATGCATGAAATATTTGAAATATTTGCGCAGGTATGAATATGCAAGTAGACAACTTCACCTCTGCTTCTCTAGGTTTCTTAACTTATGACTTTTTAGAAAGTAATATACACTAGCTACTGCAAAGCAAGCCTCTCAAACTGTCTCAACTAGAATTGTGTATATAGATTATTTTGCAATTTAGAAGACAAATGGGGAGAAAAGATAATTTTTCTTTTTTCTCTTTTTTTTTTTAATTAAAAAGTAAAATAGTACTTTGTCACTTTAAGCAATGAGAAATTAGAAGAAAAGGATGTATGCAACTATAAGTACTTTTGGGAAAAAATGCAGCCCTTTATTTTTTTCTCCCTAACCATAAGATTAAGATCAAATCATATGATAAAAACCACATTTTTACCAAAGTGGCCTTTAACCAAAAACAACAAAACAAGGGAAAATGTGTAATCAAGCTTTAATTATGTAAGCTCTGCAAAAGTGAAGAAAAAACCCAAGCAAAACTAAACAATTTTTTTTTCCTAAATACATCATGGTCAGGCTTCATTGATGAAAATAACAGTTTTTCTTCCCTGAATGATTTTACCTGTGCAGTCCTAGAAACACATTTTTGACCAACACACTAAATATCTCAGAAAAAACTTGTGGATCCAGCATACACTGAGCCTGTTTAGAAGCATACTTAGCTGGTGACTATCACTTGTCCAAGAGGAAAAACAGGTAGGTGAATTGTTTCTCCTGTGTGAGTCATTTAAATGAGTTAGGCAGGCCCTTACTACTGGAGGCTGGAGTGTGGTACAGAAATGCTTATTCTAGTGATTATGTATACCTTCAAGTAAGGTTTAAGTCCCAAAATAAGAAATTGTATTAGACAACAAGGCAGTTATTCAGACTTCATCATCACTGTGATCACCATCTAATTCTACAGAATATGCTTATTCAATGCTGGAGGAGCAGAGAGTGAAGCAGTCTTGTGCCTATATCTGCTTGTTATCATTCTTATTGTGGTGAACATTTCTGAGGGAACAGTGAGCTTTTCTAGCTAGATTTCTTAGAAGGCATTAATCAGCTTAATAATCAACTGCTGAGAAATGTGTTACTTCAGCTAAAATTTGGAGTCAGTTTTATATGCAAAGCACATCAAAGAGTTATTAACTCTGAACCTTCTCTTTGCTTTAGGGGCAGAATTCTGGCTTCAAAGCAAAGATAGATTTGTCTTCTGCTAATGAAAAACTTAATTTCAGCAAAAAAGAAAACTTAGTTATAAAACTAGGAAAACCAAAGATGTAGAAAATTTATTTCTCCTCTCTAGCTCTATTAACCACCAAACGACTAGTTAAGTAGATGTCTTAACTGGATATGGCAAGAACAGACATCTAGTATGAGTACCTGCTGTAGTGAGAAAATCTTGCATTTGCTACTGAATGGCAAGGTGAACAAGTTCTATGGACATAAACTAAAAGGGAAGAGTCCTTTCTTATAAATAGTGTATAGGAAGTGTTTTGCTTCTGGAAATAAATGATCTAAGATACCTTTCTACTAATTTTATGTATTTTTGAGGCACCTATCTCTGCAATCCATAAACACAAACATTCTTCTTTTCTTTTTACTCCTTATGATTCTCTTTCCCTGTGCTCTACATCATTTCCTATGGTGACTGAAAGACAAATCCCAGCGTTGCACTCCTCCTTTCTTTTTGCTGACACTGCAAACTAGAATTCAACAAACAGAGGAGTAGAAAAGTTTTTTGTGTTGCTACCATTGTAGAGGAGGATGATTCCATTTTTGAAGTACACTGTCCTGCAAGGTATATTTATGTTTTATTTACTGTAAGTTTTACTAGGAATCTTGACCATATATTTGTATCGTATTTTAGTAAGTATCACCAAACTATCTTACAGCAGCTTCTCAGAAGATAATGATGATAATACTTTCTAGCTACTGCATTTCCAATTCTAAGAAATACACCTGAAGAAGATAGCTAGGTGGTGTATGTGAACTGAAGGAGTTGGTACAAGACTACAAAAACCAGTCTTAAAATACATTTTTACAGGATGCTTTAGTTTCACCCAGATCACACAATGAATAAACAGAGTTAACTGTAAGAAAAAAGATAATACTTGTCATTCATGAATGACAATAAATCAATTTTGCACCATCAGCAAGGTAACTAAGCCATTCCTTCTTATGGTTGCTTGTTATGGAAGTTTTGTCTTAAACTGCTACTTTGTGAAATCTACTTAAACTGAATGCATTCTGTACATACACAAAATTTATTATTTGTGTCCTTACCAATTGGTCAATTTGAATACTATAATTTCTGTTTCCGGAATGAAACTCTCAAGAGATGTATTTTCATGCACATATTTTAAATTGATCTTTTGAATTTTTGACTGTAGAAAGTCCTTAGGATAGACAAGAATAGGAGGGAGTTCTTTAAAAACTTAGTCAGACCCTACAGCTAGCATTTGTCTACTGATGTCCCAGCTTGGTATGTGTGTGTATGTGAACACTTCAGGTGGGGAAAATGTCAGCTAAAGAATGAAAAAAGATTAGTAAAAAGCTGCTATGATTGGCTGGATAACATTGACATTTACTGTACCAGAAAATTATGGAAACATTAGAGCCATTAGCTGTCAGTCATTTCTGTGACTAGTTCTAAAATAGGGTTGTAGAAAAAAAGTATCTGTGTAGCTTATTTTTTAAAGTGAATTTCACAGAAGCCACAGAAGTGTTTAGAAAGTGCTGTCATAGAAGGTCTTTTATTTCTTTTCCAAACAGTAAAGTGAGGCACTGAGCCACAGCATTAGTCTAAAGATCACTGTAGAAAAGTGAAAAAGAAAGAGAACTTGAGGGTCAGAAACATGGAGCAATTCAGAGTGGAACCATATAATTTAAAAAGGCAATTTTTTCCCCAAAACCTGAAATTTGGAAAGGTCAAACTAATTTATACAACTTATTTTTCTTAAGAAATAAACAGTTTTACCATAATGCTAGAAATGTTTCTTCTTTATTGCTTTCTTCCTTGAGAACACTCTGCCCTGAAGACAAATTCTGTAATTCACTGAATGAGAAGCTGGAAAAAACAGAGAGAATGATGGAAATTCAAGCACCTGTGAAGTTTGAAGTTTGTGCTTCAAGCAAACTCCTTAAAGATCAGTTATTTAACCTATCCCATAAACCTTGCTCTACTGATTTCTGTTTCTCAAAGCAGCGACAATGTACCCTGATGCTAACTTTTTACAGGTTAGGAAACTGTCTCACATTTGATTTATTGTATTTTTTTAAAATACATAACACAGAGATGTTAAAAGAGTCACTTGTTGCAACAAATATGTCTATTGTAGGTGAAAAGACAAGTGAGATGTCTTAAAACTGATTCTCACTTAAACTTCATTAGTAACTCTTACTGAAGGGCTGCAGTGTCATCCAAATGGCTACAGGAGAAGTATAAACCTGAAATCCTACAGCAAAAAATAATTTCTACAGAAGTATAACTGCTAATACCTGACATTTAAACTGTGAAAAAAAAGTTCTACTATCTTTTTATACCTTTTAAAATTCTTATGTACAAAAACCTAAGGTTACTTAAATCCCATATAAAAGTAAGTTATTATGAGGTCTCTAGCATCTGACCATGACTGCAGTGTGCTGGGAGGTGATGTGTTATGACTAGTCAGCATGCTGGCTGTACAGGTCTATGCACAGCAAAAATCTATCACACTCTTCACAGCAACACTTGGTGCACAAGCCTGTTTATTGCTGTAGGCACAGCTTTGGATGCCTCCTTTTCCTTTGCTGCTTTTCCTGCCAAAGAGTACGTGATGTTTGCTGTTCATATACATTTTTCTCCTTCCTCATCTTGCTGTCTTGGGACTGCTAGTGGCTAGAAGCTTAGATGGCTCTTCCCTAAGCTGTAGTAACCTTTTTATTTCTAAAGGTATTTTGAAGCTGCTCTTTTAGTCAATCTTACTTCCATCCACAGTCCTCTCTGCCCATTAACCATCACACCTGGCATAAACCTTTGGTCATGATAAAACTTGTTTGTTTATTATACCATGGACCTTAGTGAGGCACTTAGGCAGACAAGCTTCTTCAATTTGGAAGACTTTGTCTAATGCTGAATGTTATTTTGGTGAAGTTTTGAAGCAACAATTATTAGGTCCAGCTTCAGCTAGCTCTTACCCTGGAACTACAAAAACTGTCTTTTCATGTTCATTCTTTCCACAACACTCACAATTTGATAGATTTCATCTATCTTCAACACATTTTTAGTATTGTTTAGTTGCTCCTCAAGCACAGAAATCAGGCTAAAGCCTAATCATCCTCTTCACTTTTTCTTCTGTCACATATTTATTTGTTGAAGGATTTGAATTGCTTACAGTCTTTGCCACAATCTGAAACAATCCATTAGTTCTAATTTTAAATTATTATTCTCAGAGTAGATGTGTGTGTATGTGTACATGTGTTTGTAAATATTCCTAACACTGTAGCAAAAGCCTTCCTTTAAAGCAAGGCCTGCAAGCAAGACTCAGACCTGTCAACAAGTTGAGAGAATAAATTTCAAATCCTTCAAATTAAAGTTGTTTTTCTGATCTACTCCATAGAATTTATTGCAAGAGAACATGTCAAATTTTAAGTGTGAAGTGGGTAAATGAAACAATGCAAAATGCAAACAAAAACGGAAAATTATTTAAGATGTAGTAAATTTTTCATTAGCTGAAGATATTTGTGTCTTCAAACAGACTCAGAGTGGGGGTGCTCTACTGGAGAGCTCACAAAATGTATGAGAAAGGCAACCTGTGGAAGCTGTCTAAACCATCATTCCTGCTCCATGTGTGGTTACATAGAACAGGTTGTCCAGAATTGGGTGAAATCAGGTTTCTAATCTTCTAAAATAGACATTCTCCTAAATGTCTATTTAATCTCCTAAAATAGACATTTTACAACTTCTCTTAGCAAACTAATCAGCCTCACAGGAGACACAGACAGACAGAAAGGTAAAAAGGCAGGAGAAATAAAGAAAAGGAAAAGAAAGTCTTATGTTCAAAGGTCCCTGTACTCCCTCTGTTCACATAAAAGACAATTCCTCTCCTCCCCTGGTCTGTTCTTCCTGATGAAATGGTGACCCATCTGCAGCAACCCTGTAACCATGTGAGCTGTCTCTACATGTCTCTTTGAAATCAATGAGATTGCAACCCTTGGCCTGCACACAGAACTCTACCTCCCTTCTTTTGCTCTCCATTGTATCTGCATTACAATACAGATACTCCAGAGAAAATCTCAGTTATATTAATTTCATGGAAAAGGTATGAGACCTCTTTCTGTATTGCTGTCCTACAGACACTTCCTGATTTGTGTGCAGAATTCAGATGACCCCACTTCAGCTTAGAGAAATCATGTATGCCCAAGTCTTCTTTACCTCAAACAGAAAGGAATCTCTAAATGTAGAAGGTGAAAGAAAAAAAAGAATTTGGAAAAATCTCTATAATATACATAACCAAGACCAGAATGAAAGTAGGAATGCTGTCAGTGAAGCAAAACCACAGTTACTCAGATATTTGAGAACCTACTTTTAACTTCTTTTACTATGATTGCTTGCTTCAGACAACTAAGAAAACACTTTAAAGAATAAGTTATACAGACTACATTGTTCCATACTGCCTGTTAATCAGATCATACTCTTTAATTAGTTATGAATAAGCCCATTGATCCATAGGAGGGAGCTCACAGGAGTTGTCTTCAAACATAATATTCCTGGAAGGTAAGAAAAGTATATTTACCATAAATTTTATCTCCATTCTCATTCTGAATTTCTTCTATTCTTCTTGTGTTCCTACAAAAAAATCTTCTTAGTACAATCAAAAAAGGCTATGATATTTTATTCTGCAAATAAAATATCAAATAGTAATCAGCAAGGTCACATGAATAGCTACCTGTAATTACTAACAGTGGGAATTACAGCACATGATTGCACAAAGTTAAATTAAAGCTGAAATAAATTTATGGAGTAGTTACCTGCTACTAGACAGTCTTTATGACTGCAAAAAGATAGGATAAAATAAAATTATTTCTATTCAGGGCAAGGGCTAAAGATGTTATGAAAGCCACTGAAGCAATGCAGCCTTTGGAGCCCAGGGACTCCTTCCTGACATCTGGAGCCCAGCCCGACACACCCTGAGATGCAGATGACTCAGTTCCAGGCTGCTGGATAAAACTGATGCCTTCTCCTTTGCAAATTCATCCTGTTTCACAGGAGACCAGTGCCAACAGCCACACAGACTGCTGCTGCCAGGGCACTGCATTCAGCAGCACACAGGGATAGTGCTCATAAAGGGTGAGGAGAAACAGCCCAGCCCTGCACCTAACCTCTGGCTGATCAGGGGTGAGGTTCACAAGTGTAAACACACTTTCCACATACTTAGGTAAGACTCCTGAACATCTGCACAGGCCCTAAACACATCTGATATCAACACCCAGATCCTGGGACTTCTCACCAGTATAAAGCTCTCCTCCTACTTGCTGGATATTCCAGTCTGAAATAGCGAATTGCACAAATACACATACAAAATAAAGTCCCTGCTCTCATTTATATGTATGTGTATCCCAGGTTAAGAAGGTCAGAGTCATTGTGTTCTGCTAGTGCCATCTGAAGCCCCACCAGATCACTTAAAATGAATGCTTGAAATGTCTGATAGATTAGCATCTAAATTAATTTTTTAAAATCAGATGAGAGAGTAATCCATCTTTACAAAATATAAGTAACCATTATTCACTTAACTATTCATGATGGCAAAAGTACTTATATTAGTACACTAAGCCAAGAAAAATCTGAAAATAATATTTTTATAATGATGCTTGGTGTGTTGTACCATAAATATCAAGTCTATAAATTTAAATTGCAGTGTAGTGAAAATGCAAGGTACAAAACTCCAAATCTTACTTATAATGGAGTAACTTTCTGATCAATATGTTGTTATTATATTGGCATTTTTGTCATTGTACTACAAAGGTTCCATATTGTTGTCTCCTTATTGTAAGAGTTTCATACCTCCTTGATGTTTCTCGTAGGCAGCTCCTCTAAGCACTCTTAGAGGATTCTTCCTTCTTCTCACAGCAGCCAGCTGACTCCAGTTCCCCCTCAGCCACCCAATCCACTCTTTTATAGCTCTTCTCATTGGCTACAGCTGTGGCCTGTTAAAGTCAGGCCTGTTCCTTATCTCTAATAATTGGCTCAGCTGCAACTCCTTAGGGGTAAGATTACTTTTTATACTATCTTTATTTTCTTATATTCTATCCCCCTACACCAATACATCTAGAAAAATCACAAATCAAACCTTCTCAAAAATTTTATGAGCTAAGAAATTGTGGAAATAAATAATGTGCTCTATACTACACTATTTTCATTTCCATCCATTTGCACTCAGTTATATCTCTGTTCTTAATGAAGCAGACTGGGAGGGGAAGAGCTTTGCACTTGACTTTCAAGAGTATAGAACATTTCTCAGATGGAACATGTAATAAATTAGTGTATCATAGGTAGCTAGAACAATATTAATTAATGGGCAGATGACTATTAAGAGTGCTAAGTGAATGAAAAAAAGTAACGAAAATTGTTTCTCTTCTGAAAATCACTATTTATGTAGTTGCTGTAGTTCCTCTGTAGCTTCTCCAAGACATCCAGCAGTGGCTTTGCTGGAAGCTGAAAGTGCCTGCAATGGTCTGTTCATGCATATCTGCAAATAAAAGTGAGAAATGGCCTTTGTCTCCATTTTTAGTTCAATGTATGAGTGGCAAGATGGAAATCAGGCTTTTAGCGAGGAGCAAATTTTCTAATAATCACTTTTTTTTTAAGTGCTGCTGACCAAAAGTAGACGATATATTGCCATGCTGAATTTTAAGTAGAGTTGCACCCTAAAATTAACTTATTTGTAGACAAAAAATGACACAAGTGAAGCAAAGTTTAGATAAAACTCCCAAACTCAAACCTAAACAGATATCATAAAAACATGAAAAGTTTTCTAAACTATTCTTATTTCTAAGGATCATTATGTATTCATTTAGTTAATTACCAGGGACATTGCTGCTCAAGTCCCATAAGGAGAATTTTGTAGGGAAAATTATAAAAGTACGATTAAGTACATGACACAAAAACATAAAATTTAAGACAATGTGAGAATATATGTCTTTGGGGTTTTTTCCTATGATGTTATTGAAAATTACTTTCATAAAAAAGAAGTTAAAGAGGATAATATTTTGTGTGGGAAAAAAAATTAAATGACAACAAGATTTTTTTGGTGTGGATTCTCTGTTTTATATTTGCTTGATTGGTTGCTTAGTTTGTTTTGGGTTTGGGGTTGTTTTTGGTTTTTTTTGTGTGTGAGGGTTGGTTTTTTTTTGTTTTTTTTTGTTTTTTTTTGGTTTGGTTTTTTTTTTTTAATTTTTTAAACATCCATGAGAGCAGGATTACTGCAGAGAGCTCAAAGCTATGTTCCAGGAATCAAATCTACTATCGTTTTTGCATCTATATGACAGCATAAATAAACTAAACTACATGAAATTTTGAAAAGCTTCTTTATTAAAAAAAGATTATGCAATTTTTGAAAGATGAATCCAAACCTTTAATATTGCACATTGGCCTAATACTTTTTTGGATAAAACTGCAGTTTTCAGAGCACAGATGATTTTAAAATAAATCCATAGGTAAAACAATTCTACCTCAATTAACTGATAACGGCATTTATTATGCACCAAAGCAAAAGGCTGGAGAAAACAAAATATTCAGATGGCAGTAATAAAACAGGCATCATTCTTTCTATAGCTCATGTCTGTTGTAATAAAGAACAAAAAACATGTTTCGCAAAAGCTTCATTCATATTCCCAGGACTTTGGGTGCTACTGTGATTTAATTTTTCTTTTTTTTTCTCTTAGAATTTGAACATATTTTAGCTTTCTATTGTGCTGGGATAAAAAAGAAATTAAAGCAAATATAAACCTGGATTTCTGATTTGGGGGTAAAACCCTTATAAAAATAATAAGTTCTGAAGAATTTTGCAAATATTTTTTAAACAATTATGCTAAAACTTAAAATTAAGTCTTCTCCAAAAGTTCCTCTTTTGAAAACAACGTTAAAATGCAGTCAAAAGTTATAGTAAAAAGTATCTTATTGCCAGTGCAAGATATTGAAATCTGAAAGGTTGTTTTAGTTTCTCTTACAGTTCATTCAGGTAAGATCTGTGGAAAATTCTCATGTTTGAAGTTCTTTGCTCCCTCTTTAGAAAATCATCTGACACTAAGTAATTGAAATCTATAACATTGATTTGCTTTAATTCATTGCCCTCTTAGTGTCAGCTTCTGAAAATATGTGTCTAGTTTGGGTTTAAAAAGGCTTGATCACTGCTCAGTCTCATAGCACCCATTTTTTTTATATGTTCATTCATGTGTCTTTATTTTATGCGCTTACACCATAAAAGAATTTCCAGTTCTGACATAGATCTCTTTTTTCATACAACTCCGAGGATTCGATCAAATTTTTCAATGCAAATTTTGCTCACAAGAAATGAAAACAAATTAAAATTAATTTGTGAATAAGATGCAAAATTATCCAATAATATCAACAGATTGTCTGTTTCCAGTGTCTGTGGGCATGAGTTAATACACACAGTGTAATACACAGGCATTCCATAGTAATTAACTATTCAATACAAATTTTAACGGACTAAATCATGTTGCCTTATGGTTTCCATCATGGTGCATTGTTTCTGTGACGCTGCCATGGGAAGGCTGGAACAAGGATTTAATATCTTTGAGTTAAAAAAGCCCTTAAAAGTAAAACATTTTTCGTCTTTATCCTTGGAGATTCAATTTATCAGAGGAAAATTTCACTTTATGTAGGAAAATTTCAGATAACATCAAAAAATGCAAAGATAAATCTGAGATTAAGTAGGCTTGAATATATTCTTAACTCTTGTAATAAAAAAGTGCTGTCACTTTTTTTTACTTAAGATTTATGGAACTTAATCCATAAAATATATAGATTTAAGCAGTGACAAACTGGGGAAAGGCACTCCAATGGGTCCTAAATAAGCTGTTTGTTTTGAGCAATGTGCTGAAAACATGTTTCAGGTTTGCTGCTTTCATCATCCACAGCTGCACCTTTTGTAGAAGTTATCACTACATCTGGATGACTTTCAGGTGACTGAACAGGGAGAACAAATGAATGAAAATTAAAGGAAATAAAGGTACTGCACTCACAGACATTGTAATGTTAGTAGTTCTGCTGCTGGTTGTTATGGTAGAATTCTTCTCCTCAAAATACATTCTCACTTCCTTTGTTGCTGAGATTGTTCCTAAAGAAGGATAAATTGATTGTCTGAGTGGCTTAGTTTTTTAGTTTTTCTCCATACCCAGTCAGCAAAATAAGTGATCAATAAATAATATCGAAACCCCTTGGCAGGTTATAGTGATTTTGCATATGGACATAATCAGATTGCCTGTGGATAGTCCATGCACTTCAAAAACAAAGGGAGTTCTTCAGTTACAGAAGCACTTTGTACATATGTACAGAACATAGAGCACACATACATAAAAATGTATATCTAATAAATATACATATGTGCATATACAAAAAAAGAGAGATTTTAAAAGCAGAAATTCCAGAAGAATAATCCAGGAGGAGAGTATTATTAGCAATATTCAGTATATTTGAAAAACTCTTTGCACGCTTTCTTACTTGGTGTGAACATTAACAATCAATCAGATGACCGATCCCTAAGGTGCAAGAGAGCACAAAAATACTTGCACATACATGCATTCATGATCAGGGAAAAAGAGCTGATTTTACTAAGAAATAAAGGCATACCACATTTTCTTCATTTTTAAAAAAAATAACCCTTTTGAAAAGGGTGTTTTTTTCATGTTTAAGCTATTTGTCTTAAAAAATTTAGTCAATGAAGCAAAAACAGATTAAAGAACCCCACAACCTGTTCTGTGGCTACTGGTGCAAATATTAAAATATTAATTAGATAAGTCCTCAAAAAAAAAAAGGCAAATTTGTAGTAAAATACAATTTCTTTTTACATTGCCTGTGCCATGTTCCCTTTCTAAGGCATTAATATTAAGAAGGTGAATAAACCGTGTGTAGATGGTTTAAGTCTATAATAATGGTCCCCTTACATATTAGTAACATATGGGGTGTGTTAGTGCAATGCTTATGCAAGCCCTAGATTCTTAGGGACAGATTAATATGTATTTAGCAAGTGTAAGGAACTAGTCAGCATCTGACATGTTAGACAGAAGTTCATCTACTGAAGGCCTGAATTTGCAGGAGCTGCAAGCAGAACTCTATAGCTGCAGTAATGTCACTGAAACTTGTTTTACATGTCAGAATAAAGAGAGTAGAAAGAAAGGTACAGTTGGGCAATTTACTTCAAAATGGTGGAAACTTTGCAGTATTTAACATACTGCAGATAACACTTTACATTTTTGAAAAGTGCATTGTGCCATTTCTTCTACAACACTATTTTTTACCGTTCAGCTTTTGTGTGCTTACAGCACCATGATTTATTATCTGCTTCTAGTTTCTCTTCAAAGTAATTCTCAATCCATTTTATTTCCTTCATTAGCTCTCCCCTTGTTTCTCTCCTTCACCCTTAATCTCCCTTGCTAACCTTTCCTGTTTAATTTTCTTTTCCTCTTTAAACAGTTTTATCCAAAATGCATCCTCCACAGTTTTAAGAGCAAAATCCCCAGGCGTTCACCTTTCCATTCTTCAAAAAAACTTCACTTGCAAAGCGTGTAACTATCTCAGCATGTTATTAGTCAGTGTTGAGCAAAAGAAATGCTGCAGTGCTAAATGGAGTCATTAAAATGCCTAGTGACAACAATAAGTGCTTGAGGAAGCTGGCATTTCCCATTTGCTAGTCTAATAGCTATATTAGGGCCATCTTTCTTTTGTGGAGAAGATAAAAAGAATATATTCAGTACTTGACTGTTTCCATTCTCTGCCATTGCACTGCTCATGCCCTGACTTTATTCTTCCTCTGCAGCTTCATACCCATTTCTGGAAAACTGTTAAGTCTTTTTCTCATTCCTTTTAAATCAATACTAGTTTTAACATCAGCTTCAATGGGCTGTGTGTATCAGGCTCTGGAGAGGAAGGTGGTTCTCCACTAAATGCTTTTTGTCTCAAAGAGTGTTGAGTGCACCAAGCCTATGTCTGCTTGCCTGTTCCAGATATCTTAGGTGCATCCTAATAGGCTAGTCAGGGTACCAAGAGAAGCATAAATATGTTAGCCCAGCAATCAACACAAGCTTAATTGACCCTGATGAGAAGCAGGATATTTTATCTAGAGGCAAGAGGGTTCTTGTTCATGTGTCATGGAAGTACTTGCTAATCATGAAGTTAACAGCACTCTTTTTGGATTTCAAGTGGTATTCCCATTCTGATTTACAGTCTTCTACCAAAACTGGTGGGTTTTTTTCTGGCTGTAGTTTCTAAGTGGATGGTGGTTTATATATAAATATATGAAGTGCATCAGTTTTTTGGGGGAGTTTAAAATATATAAAAATGAGTCAGTGAACACATGGGCCTCGTGCTTGTTTCTTCCCAGTGATATAAAGTATAGAGAAATTCAAGGAATTTCATATCAAGATTTATTCTCAAGTCTTCAAACAATTTCCTGAGATTTGTTTGTAAAGAAGAAGTATCAATCAGGTAAATAAAGTAGAGAAGGTGTATGTAAAAGAAGATGTTATTCAAAAAAAAAAAAAAGAAACAAAAAAAGAGCATTGAATATTTTTTGAATGTAAACTTCTCAATTATGTACCAATATCATCATGGATCAAATGTTTGTGCAAGCCTAAGAATTAAAAACATAAAAAAGGTCAAAATTCAGGTCACTGTATGTTCCAGTTGCTAGCATGGCCTTCATGTCTGCATCTCTCAATGGACACTCATTTAACATTCCTGCCACGACATTTAGTCCATTTTAAACTGTACTAACTGATGCAATAAATTATGCAATATAACCTCAAGCAAAGAATTGTTAAGAGAGTTTGTATGTCCTGTCATTAAGCATCTGCTATTAGAAGCCATGCTATATGTTGAGCTAGAATCTCCAGACTAAACAAAAGAAGTTGCTGATAATAGTTCCATCTGTCATGAAATTAGGGAGAAATTTGCCACATTAGAGGAAACATTTCAATAGCATAAATATAGTCATTTGTCTCTGAAACCTTAGAGAGCAAATAGTAATGTAGATGCAACTTCCCATGACAAATTATGAACCTCAAAATTAAATTGTTGATCTTGTGTTTATTGGATTCTAACTTCAGATAGTATGTACAGATAGTATGTGTAACACCATTTTAATGCTTCAATGTCATCTAGTTTGGCTTGTGTTCTGCAGCATGTAACTGAAAGTTTGGGGTTTTGGGTTTTTTTGTTTTTGTTTTTGTTTGGTTTTATTTGTTAGTTTGCTTTTTTGCTTCTTGTTGTTGTTGTTTTGTTGTTTTTTGAGGGTTTTGTGGTTTTTTTTGTTTTGTTTTTTGTTTTTTCCATCTTGACTGCTGTTTCTATTGAGTTATGCAGATTTTCTTTGACAGTTTTACTAAAATTATAATTTTTTCTCTTAGGGAAATGATCAGCAGAGCACTGACACATTTAACCTTTGTGGTTTTTTAAGACATTGATGCTGAAGTGCTGAACTTGGTTTAGCTGTCATATAACTGCCAACTAGTTGCTCTCAATGGCCTCTTCTATCCATAGTTCAAAAATGCTGAAGCTCACAAGGAGTCTGTCAATCAAGAAACAAATCACACAGTTTTTCAGCTTTTTTTTTCATAAATTTGAGGGTTTTGCTACACATGAATTTTTTCTTTTTTTTAAAATTTATTTTAAGCATAAGAAAGTCATGAATGCTTGAGCTGAAACTTCTCTGCCCTCTGCCCTAGCTTTAGATACCTACACTTAGGTATCTACTCTTCTTTTGTCAATCAGATTAATTGCCCCCCTTGAAGTTTCCTGTTCATATGCATTGATTATTAAAATATAAAGTCTAACCCTGCTGTCAGTGATCAGTCCTGAGCCTGATCCATATAAAGTAACTATAGATAAATATATTTTCCTTGTGAATATCTCCTTTCTATAGTGGTCACTTCATCCCTTTATGTTACATACAGAAAGAGCAAGAGGAACATCTTCAAAAATGTGGTAAAACTGATTCATTTTGAGGAAGGACTTTTAATTGCACTAATAATTAGCAAAAAAAGAATAAAAATAATTAAAATTTTCATTTGGATTGACTGCTTTTTTCATCCGTACTTGTTCTTTTATCCACCTTTTTTTCCTACTCAATAGCTGGAATTGTAGATACTTAAGTAGGATATATTCTTGGAAGTTTTTTAAACCTATCTTATTGTAAAGTATTCTAAACATTAATCTAGTACTGAAATTTCTAGTTGTATTTTTACTTATTGCATTTGTTCTTAGGAAAATAATAATAAAAATTTGACAAGAAAATAAATATTTGTGGTTTGCCTGTTTCTGCCAAAGCTATGATGATCAGTTTTCACACACTGTTATTCCCTGACCTGATGCAAATATGTTGAAAGAGATCTGAAGGATGAAGGTAGCCTGAAGCGTAAGGAATCGGTTGTTATTTTCAGAAGTCCCAAACTGCCTTACTGTATTATGAACACTGAACTTAACATTTTCAAAAGCTATCTCTCTCTTTTGCAGAATATTTAATCTACATGTAAAAGGGTTTCAAATGTGGGTCCTTAATGCATGCAAAAAAGCCAATAGAAAAGAAAAAAAAAACAAACCACAAAACCACAATATTCAACAAACATGTGCCACTACTACTTTCAGTTAAAATAAATTAATGCAACAAGACATGCATCTAGTAAAAGAAAAGATCTACAAGAAAATGAGTAAGACATCAGAGAAATTTTTAAAGTGGTGTTGCAAATCACAGAATCACAAATTGACTGAGGTTGGAAGTGACCTCTGGAGGTCATATGGTGCAATAGCTCCTCCACTCAAGGGGGACAAATCATAGTTTGTTTCTCAGGACTGTGTCCAGATAGCTTGTGTAGACTCATTAACCTCTCTGGGCATCCTGTTGCAGCATTCAGACATGCTCATGGTGATAAAGTGTTCCCTGAAGTTCAGACAGAACCACCTGTGTCAAGAACCTGTTACTGGGCTCCACTGAAAAGAGCTTGTCTCCATCACTTTAAACCCTTCCTTGAGGTATTTATATGCACTGATTGATAATTTGCTTCTTGAGCCTTCTTTACACTGAACAGTCCCGGTTTTCTCAGCTTTTCCTCATGAGGGACAATCTGTTCCTTCAATCATCCTTGTAGTCCTTTGAGGAACTCTCTGCAGTGTGCTCGTGTCTCTCTTGTACTGCTGAGTTCTGAACGGGGCACAGTTCTCCAGGTGTGGGTTCATCAGTTTTTGAGTAAAGAGGAAGGATAACCTCTTGTTCTAGCACTGCCTGGTGAGCATGAGATTCTGCAGAACACCTGTCCTCATTAGCCCCTTTGCCATGTAGGAAAGGAAGTCATGAATGCACTCTGAGAACCATCTGTACTGTACATAAGATGTCCTGCTGTGTTCCTTTTCCAGAAAATACCAGGGTGGTGGAAGTGCCCTTGATGAGCAGGGCCTGTGAATATGAGGCTGCTCCTATCTGTCCTGATCTTCTTGGTTCTATGGAAAATAGAAACAATGCCACAGGATTGAGCTAATGTGGATGAAATGCATTGAGTTTTCAAGAAAATATGTATAATTTCATTTCTGTGCATGAGTTTAACTGTCTCATGGAATAATGTGCAGATATATTCTAGATAGTGACCAATTTTATTAGATTTTATTTATCTGGAAAAAACAAAAGTTTAAATTTTGACTTTTTTTTTTTTTAAGTCCGATAATGCAGCTTAGCTTTGTTCCCTTTATTGTTAGTTAAAGAAATATTCAATTTTGCTTTCAACGGGGCAGTATAACCTTCCCAGAAGCAAATTCCAAACAAACACGTTTCAACTACATTATTTGATATTCCTATTGGCCAATTTACTCCAAATAGGAATTTTGCATAACTGTGTTTCGGTCTCCTCTTATCTTAAATTAACTGCATGACAGTGCAACATGCATTGGACTGTAAATTAATTCTCTTCTGCAATCCTTCAGCAAGATGCTCTTGCCTTTGCATATGTCCTTTCAATTATGTCAAAATAATCATTTTGCTAATTCTAGGGTTATTTAACAACTGTTCAAATATCTGATATTTCACAGTAACAGAATTTAGTAACAGACACTTAGTGACAAATTTCGTAAACATCCATTTTTGTTTCATAGGGATTTTGATGCTTCATTTAATATTAGAAATTTTAGAGTGCCTTTAGAGTGCAATTAGAAATTTTTGAGTGCATTTATTAGAAATATAGAGTTCACATTAATCAACATAGAGTTTAATTTGCTCAAATTTATGGTCTAGTTCTAGATTAATTGCAGGCATGCCCTATTAAAAAAAAAACACAGAATTTTAATATACTTATGCCAAATCAACATGTGCTAAAGAATTTATCTACAGATTAAAAAGTAATCAAATCCTAAGTGTAGGAATCTAGTTTAGAAATCTGTTTTCTAAATTTTAAGTGTGTCTGCCAACAGTTTAATAGTAATAAATGTATTTTTTTCTTGTCATAAATCACATCTTAGGTTATAGATTGGTCATCACTACATAAGAAAGTGGATTAAACTGCAGCATCTCACCATGTAACTGACAAATTTTCCACCAAGATGATGTTTGGACCAGGAATCAGCCCCCTCCAAATAATCACCTGTGTTTCTGACAAAATATTTCCCAGGGAAAGTAAAATATCTTCCAGCAGAAGCGACAACAGGAAGAGCACACAAAGGTGGGTAAACTGTCTCACATGTACTGCATGGTAAAGAATACCCACATGCATTTGTCCCAGTTTCACTATTAACCTAAAGTTTACATTAAGTTCTACAGTTAGAAAAAAGTGAGATGACATTCAGTTCTCAGTCAGCATCAAAGTTAACTTATTATTCTAGCACTTCATTACAGTGAATTTTTAATTTTAATTTAAATTAATGAGATAAAAATAATAGCTCAAACTCTATCCCTTATGTTTGGCTTAATTAAAAAAGTAAATGAAAAACCAGTACAAATATTGTTTCATATATACCACATTTTTTGTGTGATGCTGCTACTTCTAATATTTTCAGTAGCTTGTTGCACACAGGTCATTTGTGTAGCTCTTGTGCTGTATTTTAACAAGAGGCTACTGGCTTTCTAAAATATTTCTTTGAATTAGAAAACTACTAAAAAATGGATTAATGCAACTGTAATTCTAAATGAAGAAATTTATTTTTTTTTACTTCTTTTTAACAAGCAGACATCTTTTCTCCAGAACAAAGGTAAATCTGGTGCCAAAATGAAAAGAATTTCTTTTATTTTTTTCTATTCATGATCAAAAGTTTTTTCATTTTCTTCTAATTTCTGCTGTTATTAGTAATACTGAGCAGTTTCAAAGACAGTTCATTTACCCTGTCCATATTGCTGCTATTACAAAAATAAATTATTAGGGGATAACACATGATTTCTATTTATACTAGCTAAACTGGTCAAAAACAGTAGTCTGTAGTCAACTTATTTCCAAGGATGTTGTAAAATAATTGCATATATAATTTGTAGCATATTTTTAATAATCACTCAATTTAAATACTAGACCTAAACCTGCTAGAAGGTTTTTTTTTTTATTTCAACATTGATATGTTAACTACAAAAATTTTAAACACCTGCTTTATTGTTGCTTTACAGATTAATTTAAAAATTAATTGGCAGATTTTTACCTTATACTCTGTGCATTTGTTGTATAATCTATTCCACTGACACTTCAGTTAGATGCAGATCCTTTGATGGGTTGGATATAAGATTGAGTTTTGAAGTGAAAACCTCCACAAGGTCTCTCAGAACCAACAGAAATGGTCCTTTTTAATTCTTGGGGCATCATTTAACGTTATTATATTGCCATGGCTATGTGTCTTGATATCCCACTTACAAATCTCATCTGAAGACATTTTATTTTTGCTCAAATATTCAGCACAAGAGCAGAAGGAAACCCACAATAATTTGAGCAGCACAAACATTTCATAGCTTAGCTTTGTATTAGTCAGAAAGAGAAACTTGCTCTGCTTAAAACTGTACTGGTTTTGTGAGTTTTTATGTGGATTTTTAAAAATATAGGTAATAATTTTTGAAAATCTACAGAATAAGTATTAATGTGTCTAAATTAGTACCTTCTCCCTTTATTGATACTAAAAAGTCATTTAAGTGCTTTCAAAGAATTGATCCAGTCATTCAAGATTATGCCTGCTTCCCTTTTTATCACTAAGATAAACATCAAAGTGTAATGGTAGGTAGAGTTTAGACCCTTAGCATACAGGGCAAATTTATCCAGGAAATCAGGATTGCTAGGAACATATCTATAATATCATCACCTATATTTGTCTACCTTCTCATTCTCAAAATTCTCATTCTAGGTGTTATAATTCAGTTCAGAAAAATTCAATGTACTTTTTGGGTTCTTTTATGAGCAATGATACCTTTAAAATTGTTTTGGTTTGTGTATTTTTCCATTAAAAGAGAGTGGCTGCCACAGAAGAAAACCTCTAGAGAAATTGCATCTTCTTTGCTGAACAAATAGGTATGCCCCAGGAGAGATGCTCCAAAGCCTGTAGGGTGAAAACTACACAAAATACAATGATAGGAAGTGTGAAAAGGGCTCAGGAACACCAGGGATTTGAAGTATTCACAGAGCAGAGAGGCTGAAAAAGAGTAACAGGAAAAAGACAGTCTGGCTATCATGGGGATGGAAGGAGAAGGTAATGAAGCATCAGAGTTTTCTCTTAGCAGACTTTTTCACAATCTAGAAACTGCAGAATATGCTGATGCCTTAAAGTATGATCCACCTGGATGCAATAGGAAAAAAAAAAGATAAATTATTCAGTTACATTTTTTATGATCTAATCTCCTCAAGCCTTCTCTGTTTAAAAGTGTCTTGGAATTTTTAATAGATATGTTCAACAAAACTGCCTTCCTGTTTTTAGTGGGTTGGGATTGATTTTAGGTTTATTTGAAATATTTTTATATTGGGTTTTGGGGAAGGGGGGTGCTGTTTCTTTGCTTTTTAAGTTTTTTGAGAAATGTATTATAAAATAACTAGTCAGATCTACACAAAAAATGGCTTATTCAGGGCCTTTTTACTTATTGGTTTATAGATCAGTGGAAAGCAGAGCTGGGAAGGAATTCAGGGTAGAGACCTACTCTGCCCCCTACCCAAAGGTATGACCAGCTCTACCCAACCATGTCTGAAAAATGCTTTTCTAAATTGCTGTTAGAAAGTATAATGAACACAGTTTCATATAATCAACGCAAATAATTTTCTGAAGTGTTTTCAACTCTCCTGGTCACTGAAATATCTTTTGGATAAATGCATTCCAATCCTATCACTCCTCAGTCTATTTGCAGAAGGTTAAAGGTTAAAGAGGCAGCTTTTTCCTTTTACTTGTGTAATTTTTTTTTTGTTGGCTTGTACATTTGAAGGTATTTTTTGCTGATCATCAGCCTTCCCACTGTCTGAATGCCTTTTAAACACTGATGTGACTTAAGCAAGTCATGCTTGATAGATCCTTATGATCATTACTGATGTTGTTTTTGAAGGTTTTTCAGTTGTTCCACATGTCAGAAATGAATATACTATTTTAGCAAGAAGAATTTCCAAATTATATTCCTCTGTTTTCACATGCAGGCACATGTGCTCATATGTGTACATGTACATCTAAATATACATAACCTATGCTCACTTAAACTATTTGTCCCTAAAATTTGTTGGCAGTTTGGAGTTTTTAGGGTTTGTTTTTTTTTTTGTTCTGGTTTTTTTCAGCTTTATTTAAAGTGGTGCTGTTAATTGATCTAATAATTTCAGAGGCTGGACTTTTAAGCAAACAATAGATGAATAAAGTAATTATAAAATTGAGAGAATGAACAGTGTCCAATGTACAAAATCAGTTGTTCTGTAGCCGTAAGATAAAGACTACCTGAGGTGCATACAGAACTCTTGGAGCTGGAAGGGACTTCTGGAGATCCCCTAGTCCACCCCACATTCAAGGCAGGGTCATTTAATGCACACTGGTACACTCTGGTAGCTCCTTGTCTTTTTTGAACTGGAGACCACAGCTGAAGACTATACTCCAGATGTGGCCTCACATCACCCTTGACCTGCTGGCCAACTCTTCCCAGCACATCCCAGGACACCACTGGCCCTCCTGGCCACAAGGGCACTCCTGGCTCGTGGGCAGCCTTTCAACCAGTGCTGGCCCTTCTCAGCAGAGCTGGTCTCCATTAGGTAAGCCTGGGGGATCCCTGGGGAGTATCCCTGACTACAGGCCTCCACTGGATTCTGCTGCACTGATTACACCCCTCTGATCTCTGCCATTCAGATGATGATCTGATGATGAAGTTATCATCATCATCTGATCATCAGCATCATGGGATGATCCTTATAACAACAAAACCTATAATCTCAGCAAGTCCACAAGTGAACTTCTATTCCAATTCTAGAAGTAACTTGTGACTTTTATTAAAACATATTTCTATGCACACACTAGAATACTAGTACACATTTTCCAAAGGAAGACAATTCCAAGAGCTGATAGCATAATGTTGAAGTAAAGTTTACAATACTAAAATAAGAAAGAAACAAACTATTTTCTCAAACTAAAATTCTTCAATGGAATTTTAATTTCTCCAATCCTTTACAATCTATTTAAAGACCTAATAAAGAAAGTTAAACAAATGAGTCATGAAGTCCAATACTAAACTCAATACTGGTTTATGTTGATCAATATTACAATTTATTTAATGCAATTCAACTTCTTTTGTGATTTTTGTCTACTACACAATGTTCCTTTAAGTTGTCTTGCTATTCATTTAATTATTGCAGGGAGATAGACATTCAAATTAAATTAAATCCAAATACTTTGACACATGGGAGGCATTTAGCAGCTGCTAATGTGAAACACTAAATTGAACAGAATCTAAACAAGAGTTTTAGAAACACTCCTCAAATGAAATTGCTTTCCTTAATGCTTCTGTTGTTGTTCTTACTTTTCCTTCCCCAGAAGAACCTTTCAAGAGAAAAACTTTCAAGGTAGCTAGGATGTCAAGTCTGTGACAATGGGCATGATCTTACCCGCAGAAGCATCTCAAAATAAGTTTTTTTTCTTTCATCTTTATTACCCATACTGCTATTCTTCTTTAGGTTTTGTTTCCACACAGATTCCATGATGCCAAAAAATTACCATAATAATTAGCTATAGAAAACTAAAAATTGTATTTTAACTGTTAGAAACAGTTATGTCCTTTCTACAAGACAAATAATCAAACAAGTTTGTTTATTCAAAAAGCTAACCACATGAGACCTGTTTTTTGCATTTACTATTTATAATATTTGACATTTATAGCATCTCTGCATCATAGTTTTTTTATCTGTTAAGAACTATCATAGTTTTAAGTTTGAAAAATTGATGGTTTTCTTTTCTGAATCCATACATCCAGGCTCAACAGAAAATGTGGCAAATTTGTCTTTAAATAAAAATATTTGGCTTGCACCATTGCAAAGCACAGCAATATATCAGGAAATAGCTGAGCAGTGATAACTTGGTAACTAAAAATCCAAAAGAAAATAGTTAAGTAATTTTAAGAAAATCTTTTTGCTTTGTTGAGGGAAGAGGGAATATAATGATTTTGAAATCTTGAGATTTAGTATCCCATGTCTGTCTACAAGATGGAATACATTTCTACAAGGAACATTTTTGTGAGCATGTAGATCCCTTTAACAACTGTGCTTCACCCACTTAATCAGTGAACAAGATTAAGAGGAAACATACAGTTTATGTAATTTTTTAAGATGACATATGATACAAAAGAATAGGGAGTAAAATGGGGGAATAAATAAAAGTGATAATTCAGATCCAATAGTGCTTCGGAACAGTTTTGAATTATTAAAGTAAAAATATTCAACTGCAGGCTACTTATGTGGTAGAAAGCTGAAGTACCATGCTACTTACCAATGTTACTTTTGCTCCAGCAAAAGAGATACACAGTCTTTGGCTGCTGTATTCCTTGTCAATAGGGCTGTGACTGATGCAAACCCATGGGGGCTTCATAAAGTCTCAGAGCAACCTAGCAGTCAAATTGGAGCACACTTCTGATAGCCCTGCTTCCCTTTCTGACTCTGGCCCATAACCTCAAAACTAGTCAGGCTGCGTATTTTCTATACATTTTACCTTGCATGTTTATTTTAAAAGTTTATCTTGAACACTCACAACAAATAAAATGTCAAAGGTGTGATAACTGAATTACTCTGTCACTTCAGAAAACCACTGAAAATGCAAAATTAAGCTATTTCTTAGCTATTTGGTCATCAAGGCCAACTCTTAAATGTCTGTAAGAAGTGTGTGTTTCCATCGCTTGGTGATTTTATAAACTTATGCCACTACCTTTTTTCCCCTTTAATTTAAATATATGTTGCCAAATGTCTGTCAAGACAAATATAAAGAGTACCCTGTAGTGCTTTCTAAAATTTTATTGCTGCTATTAAGAAACCATAAAGCTTTCAAAGGGCGGTGACTATGTTCATGTAAAAGCGAGCAGCAAATCATGAATTTCTGCTTTACCTACAATGGCCAGACTAGTGTGAAAGGTTTGGTTAGTCTTTTTCTCAATATTTTTTTTCATTAGCAAAAACCACATTAGAAGTGCAAAATTTATCTTCTCATTTTAAAAGGAAGAAAAAGACTCTCACAACAACCTAAGCCAGGTTAAATTTTATGGTATGTGAAAGCAAAGCCTAAGCATAGTATTTTTAATTCCCGTATCAATATTCATTAAAGTACAGCCTACCTCAAGGCTAATCATAGCAGACTATAAGATAATTCTCCAGATTTTTTGGAGTTTTTTGCCTCTCCTTTATATAAGCATAATGGAAAACATTTTAGCATTCTTTCAGTCAAGAAAATGTGAGTTTCAGAGCAAAGAGATACACAGTAAATCCTGACAGAATGATTAAATGTCCTAACCCAACGGACAGCTAAGGTAGCACACAGGACCCACCAGGATTGTGCTCTGTCTCTTCACCTACCCTTTGATTCCAACTCTTTTGATTAAGGTGTCCTTGTCTCAGAGGTCAGTTTAATTCTATCACATCCAAATATTCTAGGCAAAGTGTGTTGCACATGTGCAGACTGCAGGCTCATTTGTTACATTATTGTTTGCTGCCACTTTTGAAGGTAGGTGTCTGTTTGAAGAATGTGCAGTGGTTGGAGGGTCAGGGGATTTGCATAAAGCTTGGAAAGAACCTCTTCAGGCACAAAGTGTGGGGGGCTACCACTGCCTGTGTGCACAGAAAGCACACAGCATTCAGCTCATGGACACTGATGATGTTATGGGTATATCTAGCTCTTTTTTTAATCCCCAAATAACAACAATTTACCAATACTTTTAGTGAATTCAGCATGAAACTTTGATTTACTGTTCTGTTGCCCAGTTTTTCTTTCTCACCGGTGTAATCATGATCTCC
This sequence comes from Agelaius phoeniceus, assembly GCF_051311805.1. NCBI lineage: Eukaryota > Metazoa > Chordata > Aves > Passeriformes > Icteridae > Agelaius > Agelaius phoeniceus. Next base: position 53,507,345 of record NC_135266.1, on the reverse strand, counting down.
TGAATTGTCCTATATTGTTTGTGGTTCACTGATGACTCCATTTTGAAGGTATTTAGGTTTCTTTCAGTTATTTTAGTAATTATAGCCTTCAGGAATGTAAAAATATTGCAGAAATTAACTAATTGGTTTAATCACAGATAAATGCTTACATAATTATCCCAAAGACATATATGTGTTTGCAAAAAGATAGGAGGGAGTGATTGAATATTGAAATAAAAATTAGATTTTTTTTTTAAGTGTGCCAAGGAGAGGTATGTTTGCCTTTTTTTCTTTAGTTGTTTGTTTTATGTGTTTTGATTATTTGGGACAAAGGATGACTATCTTTACATTTGAAAAGTTCCTGTGACATGAATATTCCTATATTTCAAAACTTTCACATCTTACTCAGCTACTAGAACATAAAGATCTTCCATAAGTTTTGTGGTTTTGTAATAATGTGCAGACTCATCACCTGCTTTCTGCACCTGAAATGTAGGTAAACAAATATATACTCTGCACATATGTCCATGTAAATTTAATGCTTTCTTCACACAGAATAACTTTTTCATACAGAGGTGAACAAAAAATCAACAAGGGGTAAATACACCTATTACTTAAACTCATCCAGAGCTCGATGCAGTATTCCAGTATTCTGTTCTCAGGTGTGTTCAGTAAAATCTTCAGCTCCCCTTGCTGCTCAAGGATGTTGAAGCAGGTCAATATACCTATTACTTACAGGAGCGATGTTGTCATCTGAAATTTCAATACTTGAAAGATAGCTGCTTATGTACCTATGACTAATGTTGTTTATATGAAAAAAAGTCCATACATAAGTTTTCTCATTGTTATCCTCAGCTTAAATAGAGCGGGATCACAACATGCAATCAATTCTTTAATTTTGCTGAGGTCAGTCTCTGCCCAGTCTTTCTGCCTCTCATTTTCTCATTCTATATGATTAATATAACACATCTACCTGCCTTAGTCTTAATAATGAAATTTCTCTTTCTGGATTACCGACATGAAGAGTTGGATTTGTTCAGGGGGCTATGAGTAGTGGAAGGACTGCACTTGCATGCTAGTAGATTCTCAAGAGTCCTTCCTTTTCACCTAAAAGCTGAAATGTTAGTCTATAGTTTTTGACCTACTAGATCTGTTAAAGGACATAAATAGTTGTTATTCCTCTTGGAATGTTTCACATATCAGACTAGTAAGTAGAATACCCTTCACAAGGCCAAAAGAGCAAAGAATGCATTTCATTACTAGGAAAACCTGAACCTATATTTTGTGCAGTTCTATTTCACTGAAGATGCTTCATAAACTCTTAAGCAGTAGTTTCAGAGAACCACAAATTATTTCTTTCCCTGTTTCAGTGCTCATATGCAGTACATTAGAATAGTTTTAACCAAGAAGAAAGCTAAATTCTGTATTGGGTAGTTCTCCTGCGGTTTTTGGCTACTTCTTTAAAAGCGCTGTGAAGGTGTTTTAGATTAAAAATGGTTCATTTTGATCCAAAGGACAAACTACTCCAAAGCTATAAAAGAAAAGTTTTTATTTCACAAAGAGCAAGGGTATCAAAAGGAAATTCTGTTGACCCAATCTTGACTAAGACTGAGCATTAATACTCTCAGTGACTTTCAAGTGGAATATTAATAATAGAGTATGTTGAATGTAGATTTAAAGTTAAAATGTTAAGTTTATCAATAAAGCCCCAAAGATTTATTTGTGAAAGTATATTCTAGATAGCTTATGCAAAATACTGAATGCAAAAATCTATACAGATAAAAGTAATTCAGAGCACTGTCAGAAATTTACATATGCTTTCAGGTAGTGCAACTGGGGCTGTCCAGAATGGAGGAAGAAGGCACTGATAGCTGAATCCCTGGAAGGTGCTTCTGGAAAAAAAAAATATATATTCACTGTCAGCCTATGAACCGTTCTGATTTTAGGTTACTCTAGTGCAGTTGTTTATGATGTAGGAAATCACTGCAGTTCAATTGTCCAATGTGAGTTTGGGGATTGCCCCATAAGGCACATTTAGAAAAACTATGCAGACTTACAAAAATCATTAAAGTAATTCTAATTTTGTTTACCTTAGTTTAAAATTTGGGGCTAAAATATTTTCATCAAACATTTCCTAACCAACCCAAGAAGACTCTTGGTCTGTATATTTGCCTGTAGCTATACTGGTTTCCACTCTAATACTTTTTTGTTGCAATCTTTACATTTGCATTTCCAGAGTTTTATCCAGCACAGCACATTTCTGTCACATTAAAGTGATACATAATTTTCTACATAAAACAGCCCTGGTTAAAAATTAAGTCCCTTTCAATTACAGCCATAGATTGTAGCAGTAAAATGTAACATGAAGGAAAATGCAATTAAAACTGTAGTGAACATTTATGTAAATCAAAAGTCGGTAGTGAAGCAAATATAATGAGCTAGTCAAACTGTGACTAAATCAGATTTGTTAAAGTTTTGTGGACATATATTTTCACAGAAAAGAATATTGATTCATTTAATTTCCTTTTTTTGGACCAAATACTGAGATCACTTCTGAATTATTGTGGTCAACCCAAGTTACCAGAACATATATTTATTTTTGATATTTCAGTCTCTGAAAATTATAACCTGATGGTCTGTATAGCTCCATGACCCTAGTAATACAGTTACTCAACCATCAAATAATCTCTAGCCTGGGACAAACATAATCTATATTTAAAATCTAAGGAATTTACCACAAAGACACTCCTGAGATGTTAACAGCTGCCTTAATTTGTACTTCTCACATATTGAGATGTGTCAGGAAAATGTCAGAGTTGCCACAGGAAATCTAGTCTTTGAACAAATCCAAGAGTTTTTACAGCTTCAAACACTAAAGATAATTTCTGTAGGTATCTCCTGCAATGTTATCCCTACATCTGCATATGGATCAGATTTTAATATAAAGTCACTGTAGGCATATGCAGTATTTTTTCATCTTTTTCAGAAATTCTGAATATCCTGTATTGCATCCAAAATAGACTTTTGCTGCATTTTTTTTTTGTTTTATGCCAGTCAAGTCAATCTAAAATTATAATATTTCTCTTTTAATATTAAAAAACTGAATGAATGATGTGCTACTACAGACTAAGTGGTGCAAATGTTCCAAAGAAAGGAAAAATCAATGGTAATGGAGCAGTACATGCTAAATGTGTTGTTCATGATAAGAGTTAATGTTGTAAAAGGAACATTCATTTTAGATGTCTGTAAAACCCAAAGATTTTGACAGACTAAATTCTGTACAATTAATAATCTCCCTTCCATACCAGCTACCACAGATATCAGCTCAGAACTTTGTACAGACTATTATCAAAGTTTAGGTACTTAAAATAGCTGATCAAAATTTCTATAACCTCTTATTCGACATCTGTGAACTGCTTTTCTGTAATGATATCTCAGATATCTGTGTCTTAGATGTTATGCAATACACAAAGATAACAAAAAAATGGGGATAAATTGAAGCACTATAAATTGGAAGAAGGCTTCTAATTAACAAAATCTAATTCTAGGAGAGCAGTAGAGCTGGAGTCATAGACCAAACAAACAAGAATTTAAGGAGTAAATGATCATAAAAGAATTCAGCAATTAAAAAAAAAAGGTACTCATCCCTTAATCATGTCAATTTAACATATATACAAAGGAAATTAGGAAAGAATATGAATTTTCACTGTATTTCTTTCCTTAAATATTGTGTAGGAATGGAGAATAGTTGCTCTTATGTCTGTTCTCATGACATGCATCTTCCTTTCTTATTGAAAAACACTCATGATGGTATTCACCCACCAAAAATAGCTACTGACTCTTCAGCTAGTCATACTGAATTTCATTTAGAGCAAATTGAAAAGATTAAGCACTATCTAGAGAGTAATTTATTTTATTCTAAATCAGACATAGAACAGGTCAGATTAATCACACCCAAAAAATGCTTATTTCTCCACATTAACTATCATATGAATGCAGGATGGCTAGTTCAGATGTAGATAATTACAGTATTGATGTCTGGATCTAGATAAGAGCAGTTACCAGATTGCTTACTTTGGATTCTAATTATTATCTATTTAACAAGTTAAATGCTTAAAAGTTTCTACTATGACCAAAAATCACCATCTTTGGAATTATTAAAGTTTATAAATAACAAAATTATGAAAACTGAAGAAAGTTACTTCACCAGCCTCCCAGCCCTGAGCCATAATTGTATTGGAACACTAACTGTGAAGTATAAAACTGTAATCATGACTTGTAGAAATACAGGAGCCTAGTTCTGAGGAAACTTCCCTATGCAGTTAAAGAGGAGGCTATTAGAAATATTTGAATCAATATGTGTATTTCAATTAATACACGTACCAACTAAAAAATACTCTATAAAAACATAAAAATTCATAAACATTTAAAAAAACATTTATGATTATTTTAAATGCAGTCGTTTTCTGCAAATAATCAGCCTTATATATGTGTTTTATGAAGGGGGTTCAATAATTCCTGAACAAATTGCAGTTGTAACAAATGTCAGTAAATGAATCATCAGCAAGCTACAAGATCTAGCAGGTTAAGGGCAAACTAACTTAAAGAGGACCAAGTCACCAATTTTTCTTTTCTTCATTTTATTTGCAGTTAAACAGTGACAGCAAGTCAGATAGTTTTTCTTGACTGTAGAATGTGATATTTACAAAGAATCTAAATGCACCCTTGAACCTACCTACCATATGCCAGTCATTCAGAGAAATTAACACAGACAAACTAAAGTCTGTCTCTGGGTTTGTTTGGGGTTTTTTTCAGTATTCTTAATTTCACACTTCATAAACTATACTAAACTATACTATACTATACTTTAGATTTTCACTAAAACCTGTTTCTTCAGTAGAATATAATAATCAAATTATACCAGAATAATAATAGATAACAAGGAAAGGATGTACCTTTCTGCATAGTGCCTATGTGATGAACATACTGGGGTACTCTGTTACCATATTTCCCTCCAATTATTATTCTTAATTTCTGGCTCCTGCAAACAGGAATCAGCTTGGCTATTGCATGACATTCAACTGTCAGTAGAGAGTAATTCACTAAAAAAAATTTTTGATCTACATTTTCTTGAAGCAATTTCTTAGGATAAAAGGACTTGAACTTGGCTCCTTTGACTATATGTCTTCAGGGCATTCATGTCAGCATCTTGTTATTTCCTACCATCTTCAATCTTGTTCAGTTATCAGTCAGCATAGCCATTTACTTACCATGCAAACAGAGTTAAGGTTATGCTTAAAACAATAGCTTCTAGCTGTTTCCAGCTTCAATCATTAAAAAATACAACATTCTGGTCAATTGAGAGAGTAGCTGCCAGTTTTGTTCAAAAATATAATTTAGCAAGCGTAGTAAATAAGAAATTAAGCTGTAATGTAATAAAAGGCTTTTAGATTGACTTCCACAGTGCTGTAGCTTGGCTGCTGTGTATAAAAGATAAAAATAATGTATGCAAATTAGATTAAGTTGAAATTAAAGATGTCTAGCAGAGAATGGCTAAAGAAGCCAATTTTATTTTATTGTTTGTAAGTGGATAAATATTTCCCCAGTAGCCATGAAAATAACAGAAACTGTGCTACTGAGTTGATTTGAGTTTTTAATTCACTTCTCATCCTCCCTCAGAAATCACTGGTGAAAAGTTGTTAAATCACAAAAATACATCAATCTACTGACAATCCAAGTTGAATTTTTAATATTTACTCAGGAAGTAGCCTAAGCATGCAGTTTATGAATACACATTATTTTAAAAATTATTTTGTCAGAAATAGCTATTTACAGGTTTATAATTTGTTGTTCTGTTCACATTTTCTACCTTTTCACTTATGTGCATTATTAAACTGTTGACAATTGCTGATATTGCTACAATTACACAGCTTTTAAATTTGATTTCATGCCTTCATACTTTCTGTGTCACTTCCTTATTTTCCTTTTATAACATACAAGGGCCACTACATTTTTTTTTTCCTTAAATTTTAAAATATTTTTCCTTAATACTAAGTGGAATGTGGCTTAAAAAACTTGCACATATATTCACAGCTGCTCAGATGAAAGGCTCTGCAGTGACAGGACAGTGCCCTCGGCTTATTAAACAATTTTTTATTTCTTCAGTAAGGTGTATGCAGCAGTTCTATCCACTTTTAAATTTTAAGAGATCAAGAAAAAGCCAATCTTTTTTGTTCAAATATGCATAAAACCAAACAAAATAAGCATCTGTCTTTGATGCAAATGAGAATTTAAAACACTGTCTAGAAACTCCCAAATGTTTCTTTGAGGATTTTATTGTTCACAGCAGTATTACTTCTTCCATTTTTCAAAGGAAAGATGAGCTAAGCGAGATAAAGGAATGAACTCCCAGGAGTCACCACTTGCCTGAGAAGCACTATTAAAGCCCTCTAAGAAGTTAATTTTTAAGTTCATCACTGAGGACTACATTTTCTATATGCTGCTCAGAGTTGTAAAGGAAATCTGTGACAGTCTTGGGAAAGTACCTACATGTTTACCTATTCAGGTTGTTTAATTCAAAAATAAATACAGTAACTTCATCAAAGCCCTTCACAGATTCCATAGTTTTAATACAAAAACATCACATGGAATTAACTGCCCATCTACATCATATCAGTAAGAGTTAATGTCCACATTAACCTTAAGTATGCCTAGTATATATCAAGAATAGCAATCTTGATAGATTCTTAGCAACTCTTCATTTTGTTTTATTTCTCTAGTTCCTAAACAGTTTCATTGGGTCTTCTAAAATGTTGGTACTGGATTTGGCCAGATCCCAATCATTCTGCTTGGTGATTATTACTGTTGTTGCTGCTGTTATTATGTTTAAGTGATTATCTCTATAATTTGTGAGTAGATGATTGTGAAATTGGTATCTCAATAAAGAATTTCTTGGTGGTGAAGCTGGACATGTTCTAGAAGGGTTTAAGGTGGCTATATTTATAGGATGACTTCTTGATCCGTGCCAAGCACAATGTCATTTTTGTTCCCTGCAAGTGACATAACCTGACTGTTGCTGCCTAGTTTGCTTTCAGCAAGCTGATCCTCTCAGATCGTAGAATCTTAGAACTGTTTGGATTTGAAAGGACCTTAAAATAATCTATTTTCAACCCCCTTGCCATGGGCAAGAACACCTTCCACTTCCTTGAACACTTACAGGGACGGGGCATTTATTACTTGACAGCTTGCCTTAAAAACAAAACTTCTGTACTTCTACTTTCACAGGACTGTATCTGGCACACTTTCAATCAAACCAAATTTTAAAATCTGCTGATGTAAACATTATCCAATTCCTCAAAAGTAGCTGTGTCAACACTGTCAAGTAGCATGCTTTCACATCACTACGAGATACAATTTTTGATCAACTACATTGAATGAGTTCTGGTTCAGTTAGAAGTTTTCAGTTTTCTTTTGAGATCTGCCATCTCATTGACTTCAAAACAAAGCCTGGATTCCTTCAGGTGACACTTCACATCTAACAGGCCACTGAGTCAAGTTCCTAACATTTTCCTATTCCACAAAAGTAACATATATTCACAGATTCTTGTGGTAATCATATAGCAATAATGTGGGCTACAGCTCAACGTTCAGATTACTTATCAAGTCAAAAGGTAAAACAAAAGCTGCAAAAGCACCCTCATAAGTACAGAATGACAACTACAACTTAACAATAAAAAAAGCGTGACACAAATCTTAAAGGAGATTTAGATAAAATCCTGTGCAAGAGGAACACAGAATAGACTTTTCTGTTCAATTTTGAAACTACAGATTATTGTCTGAAGTTTGCATATTCAACAGTATCAGTGTAACCAGTACTTGGAAGGAGGACTTAAACAATGCAGTTGCATGTCTCAAAACAGTGAAAAAGAAGGAAATTCCCATAAAATAAAAGCTACCACAACTGAACTTGTGGTAAATGCAGATGGCAACAACAGCAAGATGGTAATTTGAGGCCTGGTGAAGCAGATCTGGACAGAAAAATTACCACCATGGCAAACTGAGGGAGAGGAAGCAAGTGCTTGTAACATGCCCCATAAAGTTATGGGAATAGCATGTATGTGCTATGGATACAGGATTTGGACTCTATAGAAGTGGTATCTCCAGAAGGACGCTCTGGGACTCGAACACCAATACCAGGGTGAAGAAGTACCAGCGGAATGCCACAAGAATCCACATGATGGTGATATCTTTTGCATAATCTCTCTCTCACTTTCTTTCTCTTCCTTTTCCCCTCTGTTTCTTGCTTCCCATATCTTTTTATCTCCCTATGTCACATTTAATGTTAATTAAAATCCATAGTATTGACTTCGGTGTATGGTCTTGTTTGCACCTTAATTTGGGCAGAGACATCTCTTATGATTGGATCATAACACTTAGTAACTCATATTTGACTCAGTGAGATATGTAATGTGATGAGAAGATTAATTTTAGCTTTAAAAATATTCTGTAATACACAAGGGGAAATTTCCAAGGTTTGAAATCTGCTAATATTCTTTAAGAACTGAATTTACTGAACTCTGCCAATTGATGATTTGGGGCAAATTTTGCTTCCTTTTCAAGCAGTAAGTATCATTCATTTTGTAACTACAGCATGTAAAGGTTGAGCCCACCATGTACAGTTGAAAATATGCTGCAGCTAAGTGCAAATAGGTAAGCAAAGGAAATATTCCAGTTTGAGAAATTAAGTTAAAATAAACTACCAATCACCTATGACATTTGTCCAAGAATCCCAGAGAAATCAAAGGAAAGATAAGCAGCGCTGGTAGGAAAATAATGCAATTAAATTGTATTCTGCTCCCACTTAATTTAATGCATCTTCAACTAGTGACAGAGGAATCAGGATTAGAGTTTTCATCATTAAATTGCTATTAAACCAGAGAGCAAGAGAGCTGACAACATTGTACTTCTTTTTAAAGAGGTGCTAAAGATGATCCAAGAAATTACTGCCTGATATGCTTTATCCTGGTGTTAGGAAAAAATGTTCTCACACAAAACAAAACAAAAAAAATCCATTAATGGAGGAGTCATAAACCACCTAGATAAACCTAATACATTAGGGAGAAACTAATAATGACTTTTGAAAGGTGACTTATGCCTCCTAGAATTTTTTAAGGACTCTTGCAAAATGGAGGGTGGAGAAGCATATGTACTTAGCTTGATGTAGTTCTGCATAACAGAGCTTGCTCCTTTCTGAATTGCAATTATACTACCATAATTCTACTCTGTTGAAAAGGCCTGCTCCATGCAAACACTTTGACATAAAATAAAGAATAGCCAAGACTAGAGAATATTTCTGCATAAACATATTACATAATGTGCATGTAAATCCTACTCTGGCATTGCTAAACATCCGGCTTTGAAAGAATGAAAGCATAGGTAAATGTGCATATTCAATCTATTAATTCTAAGATTTAATAAAAGACATACAAATGTCATTCAATCTTTTACATCCTACATCCACGAACACAATCCTAGTTGTGCCTCTTCAAATTTGAACTTGCTTATTTATTCAGATGCATTTACAATTTCATGCAACCACACTATGAAAGCTATATTTAAAAAATTGGCTCTTAGGATCAAAATCTGCCACTGGATTATTTTTTTCCCCCTGAAGTAACATTAGTTTTTTTAATTTAAGAAAAAATTCCAAATACCTTACATAAAATTTTGTTTCTCTCTTTGATTTCTTATTCAACTATTCATTATATTGAATCCTGTTTATTTAAGTAATTATTGAATAGAACCTTATATAAAAGTTTTAATTTTTCAAAATATAATACACAGCACTTGAAAATAAATGAGAAAATTTTGATTAAACATTTAACATTGCATGGCTGTGGTACTTTGTTAACTAAAGCATGCTATTATTTATGGTACATTAGAAGTGTAGATTACCACATGTATTGCATTTTTAAGAATAAAAAAATATAGACTACAAATGGTCAATTTCAAAGTAATTACAGTAATGTTCACGGTATATAAATTCCACTGGAGTGAATGATTTCTGATTTGTATGCATTCATGTGTTGTAGACATATTTAATAATTCTACTGATGCACACAATTTGCTAGCACCATATAATGTTTGGAATACTAGACTTGAGAGATTATTCAAAAGCTATTTCTTCTGAAGGTGTGATAATTTACAATTTGACATTTTTCCTTGCACCCTTAGTCTTCTCTTCTTTTTCGCTAAGTAAAAAAATGCACATATCCATTCAATTGCTGAAGCTTTTCCTTTACATTCTCCCATCCATTACTGCATTGGGTGTATTAGATATAAGCTGGTGCTTAATTTAGGCAACTGTTCAATATGATTTTCAGATGCTGCAGTGACAAATGCTTGGTGGCCTTCTGTAAAGTTAATCAATTGCATTTACTCAGTAATTGTTTGCTCAATCTATGCCTCAAATTCTGCCATTCCTTCTTCACAAAGCAACTAGGTATATTATGATACATAAGATTCGTTACTCAGCAATAATCTTCAGTTCCCTTAAATTTCACCACCAAACAGAAAATTTGGTATAGGGACCTCATCATCATATGTGGTGTCTTTATTAAGTACATAGATCCATTATAATGTCCTGTCACTCTTTACAAAACACAGAGCAAGACACAGATGACCATGGTGTCTTAGCTGTTTCTTCTTGGATCTGTGAAGCAGAGAGGAATGGTTTGGTTCCCTGGCTACCAATATTTTATCACTTCAGAAAAATTCTGTTAATCACAACACATGTAAAGAAGAATTACTGTAATACTTGCTAGATCTCAAAATAAACAATAAATTTAGTCTGGAAGGGGACTTCTAGATCTTATCTAATGTGACCATATTCACTTCTAGAGGAGGTTGCTCCAGGCCTTCCAGAGCAGAAAGGGCTTGAGTGAGGAATTAGGAGGCTTAGTAGTTCTAGTTGCCTCATTCTGCAGCTAGCAATAGCAAGTTCTCAAGAATGAAGAGGAAAAAATAAAGGATCATAATTACATTTTTTTAAATGAGAACATCTCTGAAGGAAAAGTGCGGGAATATCTTTCCCAAAGCTGTCTAGGAAACAGACAGCTCATGCTCAATGCTCAGCTTTTCCATAATTTGTAAAAATGATTTACCCTTAGAGCAAAACAAAATAATTTTTTAGACAGTTAAACCCTGTGTCATAGAGCCTGGATTGTGACCCCCTGTACGAATTTACTTATTGCATATAATACACTCTGTCACAATAGAGTGGTGCACCAGGATTCAGCCATAGTAGCTAATTATCCACAACAAGTCATCATGATAACTAGGCATGATTACATGATGCAGGTGTCATGTGTGTTTACCATGCTGATAAGATGAGAAACTGTTGGGTTAGCAGGGGATGAGAGAAATGGAATAAAATTTCTTCACCTAAAAGGCCTCCATAAGTGTCGTTTTTTCAAAATACTGATTTCAGTTCTTTATTTTGAAAAACCTGTGATACTGATTTGGGTTTTTTTTTCATTCTGAAAGACTGAATTCCTTTTTCATTTGAAACCTAGTTTCTCTGCATCAGGAAGGTTAAGTTTCTTAAGACATATTATACTATAATTACAGGATATCAGATTATAAATGAGGTACCACTTGTGGGATTTGAAGTCTAGCTTTCAGAAAAATTCTCAGTGAAATATAATTATTCCAATTTCTTAGCACATCACACTGAGTCAAGCTCGAGGGTTCATTTTGTAGCTAAATGTTAACATTTTTCTTATTAATGAGGAAAGCATTTTAACCTGTTGAAGAAATGTATTTCTGGAAATCTCTAAACTTTTACTTGAAAGCACTAGGAAGACACCTCACTTTGTGTAACTTCTCCTGTGTTACTGTCTGCTCCTGTTTATTTTATTCTATTTTGAAAAAGAAAACTTATTATATCTGTTTATTTTTATTCTAGAAACAGCAAAAGTAGATACAGATGCAGCAGCAAGATTTAAAAGCAGCAAATTAGTATGTGGAATCTCAATAAATAACAATCCTTTGGTTTGAAGGGGAAAAAAAAGCTGCCAATGAAATTGATTAAGAAAAAAATTATATTTTTATTCAGAAATTACACTGCTGGCAATTTATTTGAAGAGTAAAGATGATTTTTATATTTTCTTGAACTTTTTAATGTTTTAAAAAATGGGATTAAAATTTTATTTTCTTTATTCAAGTTAACCTCAGTCCCTCAATATTTAAAATTAGAAGATTGATGATATATTTCTAGCCTCCTGTACAAGATATGTTTTTCTAAGGAATCAAAATGGTTTCTTTAATCTTTAGGTTATAGAAATGGTAAGTTTTCAGCTTTGAAAATGTTCATTTGAAGATGAAGAGATAAGAGGTAGAAATGTGTATGTTTTGGACATTTTTAAAACAAAATTAAAGGAAACTTGGCAAAGTGAAGTATATTTAAAAATCAGTTTTCTGTGCTGTGAGAGGCCACTTGAATCAGTCAGGTACATCCCTTTAGAATGTAAGCTATTAGATAATATTAGGTTTTTAAGTGCTGTTTGAAAAATAATTGATTATTAGCCAGAGGAACTTGAAAGAAGGCACACAGGCATCATTAGAAACTCCACTTTGAGAAAGCAGATCCCCTTTAAGAACTGGAACATTGCTAAAATGTGAGCCTTCTTTTCTGTGGCTGAGCAGCCCCAACTCCTTCGGCCTGTCTTCACAGGAGAAGTGCTCCAGCCCTCTAATCATCTTTGTGGCCTCCTCTGGAGACTTTCTTCCCCATGTCCATGTCTTTCTTGTGCTGAGGCCTCCAGAGCTGGGATCCAGTGCTCCACGTAGGGTCTCACAAGGGTAGAGTAGAGGGGTAGAATGATCTCCCTTTACCTGCTGGTCATGGTTCTTTTGGCACTGCCCAGGATATGAATGCATGTCAACAGGTTCGATGAGCCTGTGCACCCTCCAGACTCCTTAAACAGTGTCAAATCTGATGTTCTTCTATAGGTTCTTCATTTTCCCAGGCCTTGCCTTTGCCATCTGCAGCTTGGGTTTTGTGGCTGGAGCATTTGCTGGAGAGACTGAGGAAAACAGTTCTTGAATATCTATCTCAGCCTTCCCTATGTCCCAAGTAGCCAGGTTTCCCATTTCTGTCTGGACACAGCCCACATTTACCCTAATCTTTCTTTTATCACCAGCAGAAGATTTTCTTGTGGCCCTTGACCACCCTAGCAAGATTTATTTCATCTGGGGCTATGGCCTTCCTAACCTGACTCTTGGATCTTCAGAAAATTATTTTGCATTCTGCCCAGACTACCAGTCCTTGCTTCCATCCTCTGTAGGCTTCCTTTTTGTGTTTGAGTTTGTCCAGTGACACCTTGTTTTTCCATGCATATCTCTTGGCATTTTTTGCATGTTTTACACTTTTTTGGGATGCATCACTCCTAAACATGGAGAAGGTGATCTGTTGTGTTGTGTCTGTATAAGTTGGACTGTTCTGTTCCCCCTATCATGTAATGGTTCTGCCCTGGTTCTCTCCTCCCTCCTTTGTGCTGCCAGTTATCCCAACTCCTCCCCAGTTGCCTTGGAGATCAATGTACTCCTTCTCAAATCCCTCCCTGGTGCCCTGTCCGTCACTTGGCGCTCTAACCCTTCTCTCTAGAACTCTCTAGAAACTTCCAGCTAGAGTGTCGAGTGATTGGTTCAGGGGCCGGGGCCCCACCCTCAAGTTATCCCCATTGGTGTTCTCCCTAAGTCAATCTTTTGTATCCCACTCCCCTCTGAAACCCTATTCATCCAAGGACTGACTCCTCCCCTGTTTCCCTCCCTCCTTATAAGCTGTTGCAACCCTCTCTGTCTTTCTCTTTGGTTGTTGGTTCCTGTGGGACTTGATAAACCTGGATTCACCCCAGCTGCAGAGCGCTCTCTGTTTCTGCTGACTGTAGCCATAAGCCAAGCCACGTCCTATCACAAGGTAGCGCTGCTGTCATAGCACAGAGCGTTTGCCTTAGGTGCTGTCCAGAACCACGGAAATTGGGATAGCGCTTCCCTACTGCTAGCAGTGCTGGATAGCTAGCTGGGACATCCAAGAAGGACAGTCAGTCTTACTCCAGCTGGATCGCTTCAGTGATCTTTGAATATTAACCAGCTTTCTTGAGCCCCTCTTTCTTCCAGGGCTTTATCCCTGAGGAGGCCAAACCCTGCCCTGCTGAAGTCCAGGGCATTGAGCTTGCTCCTCACTCCCCTTGCTGGCCCAAGAATCCTGAAGATGTGTGTCTATAATCTGCCGATTTTTTTTGTCTTTTCATTCGTTAGTATCAAACATTTCTATTGTTGTGTTTGTTTTTCATAGTTACGTAGAACTGAGGGTACTACAAAAAGTCAAAATAAGAATTTTGTCATAAATGGTCTAGAATTTCAAATCTAGTAAATTACATCCACAGCCACAATTAATTTAGTTGCTTCTAATCTAAGTAACAAAACCAGCAAAGTTAGAACTATTAAAAAGCAACATTCACTTTGTCTCTTTCTCACTGGATAAAAACTAAATATGCCAAATTTTAATGCATAATGTTTTGAAAATCAGATTTTGCAGTATCTGAAATAGGAGTTTTTATTAAACAAATTATCAGACTACGATATTCAGTACAGAATAACAGTTTGTTTTCCACTTGTACACTTTGCTTGAGAGCCAATTGTCTAGGCTATTTCATTTTCAGTACCACATCACTTTTTCAAGACATCTAAGGATGTACCTGTTATTGCCCTCTTTATGGCATTTGCATTTTCTTTGCTTTGCTTTCCTGAAGGAGGTATCTGTGTAAATTTTGGAATAAACTGAAGGCATTTACTGATAGTCTTGCTACAGTAACTGAAAATTTGCAATTTCAAAAGTACTCTGCATAATTTTTTGTTTATATGAATCATAAGAAGGGAGAACTACACACTGGTAAATTGAAAGACAACAATTAGGTTGAAATAAAATATTCATTTGATACATGCAAATCACAGAAGTCACATAATAAGATCAATCATGCAATTTATATACATATCTCAGAGATTTAAGCTGTGAGTTTTCAAAACAGCTCTGATGTTCCCCTTTGCAAATGGAATTCAGTATTCTGCCCTAGGCCTAAGCTGAGAATCATTGCCTAGAGAAACAGATTTAAAGGTCTGGTTTTAACTTTAATTGTACCAAAGCAAGCTGTCCAGTATCTTTCTAGGCTCTGACTGGTGTGACAGTCAGGGCTGGTGCTAATCTTATTGTTAATGTCAAAGACCAAGCGTGACGGCAGCAGACAAGATAGGCTCTAGTGAATGACGGAGTAATCAGACTGGAATAAAAGTAGTTCATCCATAAAGAATCAGGCTGTGGGAATCCAGTATCAGCATGTCCACATGTTTACTTCTTTTTTCATTCTGATGGCAGTTAGATTGTTTAACAGCATATTTCTTTGTCAAAGATTATTTGAAATTCATGTTATTCTAAGACTGTAAGCCTGAAGGGATACAAATCATTAAGTCTGCCTGTATTATCAGTACTGAACATTTTAAGATATAGTGAACATTCTTATGTGAAAATAATTCCAGATATAATTTAACAATTGGTTATAATGAATGTTCCCAGTCCAGCAAAATGCCTTTTCAATTTTCATTCCCTGTCATAATAGGTCATCATAAATGTTTGATAGTCAAATTCTTTCAAAAAAGAAAAAGGAAAATAATTTGAGCATCATTTCTACAGCAGCAGAACTATGACACACTAGCCAACTTATAACCTTTGTGAATTCATACTTTGACACACTACCCAACTTACAACCTTTGTGAATTCATACTTAAATGGAGTAATAACAGATACGGCCCATAGCTCTGAATGCAAGTGCAGTAGAAAGAATTTGCCCTTAAATGTGCAGTTAAACTTCTAACACTTTCTGTCAGATACACTTAAAATTTCTACCTTCTGTCCCTAGCTCTTGAATAGACTCTCAAAGATTTTAAAAAGATTTTAAAAATAATTTACAAAGATTATTTGCAAGACACATCAAGTTTACAGGCAATCAGTATATTTAAGCTTTTGAAGGGAGATGACACAAAGCTGTTTGTTATGGATGATGCATCAAGTGAGCTGATGATAATCAGAACAATGAAAAGGGATCTGAGTATCCTGCTTCATTCACATGTTTATGTGGTGGTTGATTTTGCCTTTTTTTTTTTAATAACACATAAACTGCTTTTCATAATATGTGACATTATAAAAAAATAAATAAATAAAGTAAATAAGAGCTCATTCGTTTTTGGGAAAATTTAAAGACTACTGTGTTTGTTCTAATGAATGTTAAAATATTTTGTTTAACATATAATTAGTTTGAAACTCTGAATGGTTAGGTTTTGTGTGTTTTTTTTATATCATGAAGCACTGTGTAACACAATTGAACATAGACACTATGCCAGGCAAGTTTACTAGCTAATTTTTGATTGGTTTCAGTTCATGCAACTACCCTTGTTTGATTAAAATCAAGCTTCAACCCAAAGAAAGGTAGTTAGTGCTGTGTTTTCAGTGTGGTCTTCAACAATATCGGCAAATATCTTTGGGCAGATGTGCTCCTTACACAAGCAAGCTTGTCTGACAGTAGAACAGAGGTGAAAGCAGAATTTTGGTCTCCAATTTCCATACTGACCCTGTCTGTGATGGCCTCTCCATGACAGTGCACTAAGCTCTCTGACAACTGCATTACAGTGATACCACTGATACTCTCTGACTACAAAGGCCTTGCAATGTTCCCTTTTTGATACACAAAGAGAGGATACTGTCTCCCTATATTTTTTCTGCATGCCTGGCAATGACTAATGTTATTCTAGCTCAGTGGGACATTTTATGCTGGGGTCTTACTTTAAATGAGAAAGAGGGGGAGAATAAGGTCAAGGTAAGGCCATCAGAATTCTTGCTGATGTACAAATCTCCTTGAATAAGATTCAGGAATGCCTTTGAAGTGCCACAGTATGATCTCTATTCAATTTTCAAACTGACCTGTTACAAAGCCTTAGAGGAGCTCTGCCAATTCTGGTTTTCTGGCAAGATCTAGTTTTTGCTTTCTTTTAACTGCACAGTAGTACTCTCCACGAGACAGGCTTTTATATCTTGTTGGCAGCAACAATGAAACATAAGAGTTGTGCATTTCTAAGCAAACATAAATTTACAAATCAAACAAATTTTATATAATATTTTGGCTCAGGAAGGTCAGATTTTAAATTTTGAATACAATGTAAGTACAAAATTCTCACTGTCTGAAATAGAAGTCCAATACTTAACAGCATGCTTTAAATCTTATCTTCTTCAGCCATATTTTTGCCTTTGTGTTAGGCATTTCAGTAAACCAGATGTTTTCTCACAGCTATCTGTACTATTCTTATTTTCAATTTCCATTAAACTTTGCTTGTATGTCAACAGCCAACAATAAATACATTTCATAAAACTCAAGTCATTCAAAGAGTTCCAGACAATTAAATAATCTCCTATGAAATTTTGTATGAAAGTGTTGATTAGCAGCACTAAGTTTTGAGATCCTGTAGTTGGACTTTGAATGAGATAATTAACCAGTTGCTGGCAAAAGAGTGGCTGATCCAATGCTAATCCAAACATATTTTAACTGTAAGAGAAGAACAGGTGTTCATTTATAATAAATCAATTTTCTCTGTATTTACAGGTGAATAACGACAAAATGCCTAAAAGAAATATAGGAAAGGTTAGATCTCAAATGTGGGCAATCAGAAGAATGTAATCCAAGCATAATTAGTAGCCAAAAGCTCAACTGATTCATTACATGATTTGCCCAATGGACCTTTTCACCTAGAAAGGTTGTGCAGTGTATGTAATTTACTTACTATTAATTTTCAGGTGAAGTTGCAAGTTCAGGAAACATTTTAGCTGTCAAAAATACTATCATTTCCAGCTACAGCCTCCCAGACAATCCATGCTCTTAAACTGAAAAGGGTGAATTTTATTTTAGTTTTTGCATTGGCAATAAAGCTCAATATGGAATAGGATTCTAGAATTAGAGGATAGAAGGACCTGAAGGACCTGCTTTCAGAAGACATTGAAAATTGGACTTTTAATTTCAGGAAAAATCACAAAGGAAATATACATAAAATGAAGGGAAAAAATGACAAAAAATAAGCAGGCTACAGAGCAGAACATAAAACATTTCAGGTTATGTGAATAAATTTTGAGATATCATGCTTGACATGAGGGATGAATGAGGGTTCAGTTTAGCATAGCTGCTCAGGCATACATGGCATAATTTAAAATATACAATCTATACAGTAATAAGGATTCTTGAGTCTTTTGTTTGCTCAATATTTAATGAGTATCCCTTTTGTACAATTACAGCATTATAATCAACAGCTAAGGAATAGAAATATCAATTTCATATTACTAGACCAAGATGATCCTGGCTGAGATGTATCCATCAATTCAGTGAGCAAATACATTTTAATTAGGAAGCTGATAATCAGTGTTAGTTTTTATGAACATCTGCTTAGTCTTTCAAATACAATCATCCTACTACCTGGCTGAGTCAGGCTATTTGATTACTTTATTTAATTTCAGTATCAAATGGTCAATTTACAGAAGGATTTCTCTATTTGAATCTGTTTGAGATGGCTATTTTTCATTAATTGACTTCAACTGCATGCAATCAACTTTGTTATAAAAAAATGTAGTTCAAAAGAACAGATTAAATGATAAATACTCAAAATCTAAAATAAATGGCATCTGTGAAGCAGATTTAATTTCTGTACTTCAAAATGTGCCATATTGTAATTACAAAGATTTAGGTAAATTTAACTACTTTATGTAAACTCAATAAGGCAAATCCAATTGTGTTTCATTTATTTTAAGTTAATTATGCTGTGTAATATGTTTCTTTCAGTTTGCAGGCAGCACTGGCAGTACGCAAGCTGTTTATGAAACTTTAAATTAAATTTTTGGATGTACTCAAGATACAAAGTAGAAAAAAATGATGTTAACAAAAGAACTACTAAAATGAACTGAGCC
The DNA here is from genome assembly GCF_051311805.1 of Agelaius phoeniceus. Lineage (NCBI taxonomy): Eukaryota > Metazoa > Chordata > Aves > Passeriformes > Icteridae > Agelaius > Agelaius phoeniceus. The sequence goes on along the minus strand of NC_135266.1, from coordinate 53,488,309 downwards.
TTATAGCTTATTCCTTCTTTTCTTTTAGGCAGATGCATGAAATATATTTATATGTATTCTTTTTTTTAAACCAATAGTAGCCTTAAAGCATTAAATTTTTCAGTGTTTCACTCAAGAATGAGAAAGCAGTGTGTAGGTAACTAAAACATTGTAGGAGTGACATTTATACCTGATATATGTATTAACTAATAGTCTGGACTAATTTTCTGTTTTCAATTCAATGTCACATATTTGATGTCATTATCAGAAACAGGAAAAGAAACACCTCTTTCTCCAAGACTTCTGGACTCACTGGATGACAAAGCAGAATTTTGTTTTTCTTTTAGAGAAAATGAAAGTCATTTTCTGCAATACAAGTGTTCAACACTGAAAATTATAACTTTTCAAGTATAGACATATAGCTGTTTTAGAAAAACTTTGATAAGCCTGACAAAACCATAACATTTATTAATTTAAAAAAAGTCTTTATTTTAATGTTATTCAAAGTATTTTGGATAATCCTTAGGAATTCTAGCAAAATATCACATTCTTTACAGGACAACACTCTGTCAACCAAGAATTATTTTATCCATAATAAAATTGGGTATTCAAGATATAACCTTTATTATTTTTGTTCACAAATGTTAAATTACTTTAGTGTAAAGCCTTGACTTGGACTGAAGTGTAGAAATATAAAAAAGAATTCCCCTTCTGGTTCTCTGAATTAATTTACAGATCCTAGAAACCCTGAAGAAAAATGATTTTGTTAAAATGAAAAGTACACATCTCCAGGGCTTGAATTCAGTATGTACTCATTTGACTTGTACAAGGAAATACATCAAATTCTCAATATGTTGGAAAGGTGAGAAAATGAAAGCTTTTAGCTGAAGAGACACATTAAAAAATAAAAAGTCACAGGTTAATATTTGCTTTAGATTTGTGTGTTAGTGTTTTGATTGTTTCCTTGATTATGAAGATTCAAGAGAGATGACTTTAAAAAAACACTTTTACTTAGATACGTTGTGAAAGTTTAATAATACCACAAATAATTGGTAAACCTGGTGCTTCAAAGAGTTATATCAGCTTCTGATGTGTTTAAAATGTCTTAGAGTACCATGGTCAGTACTCCAAATCATTTTTCTTTAGCTTGTCACAACAAATAGCCACATTATAATGTGACGGGTAACAAGGAATTTAAATTCCATTCTTAATAAATATGGCTGTAGAACATTAAAAGACCAAAACAAAATAATGGCTTTTACTGCCATTTCTTCACAGCAAAAATCCATCCCTTCCCTTTGAAAGTCCTAACCTCCTGACTGGCTCACGTAGGCAGAGGAATTACACAGATTTTTTCACTCAGACTTGTATTTTGTTTTAAGTTATATCTTAATTTGAAATACTCTGAGATGTTCAAGGATGTTTAGGATGTACAGCATCTGAAACATATTGTGGAGGCATGTGACAGGAAATTTAGGTGGCATTGTAACAAGAACAACTCAAAGTACACTGGACAATTACAGATAGCTGAATTAAAATCTAGAAATAGGATTCAGCCTGAGATTCAAACACCAAAACCACAGTTATAAACATAAATTGTAATTTTAGACCCTTTCTGATGTGTGAAATATTGCAAATAGCTGGCAAGGCTTGACACATCACTGCAGAGCAACACTTGCATCATGCCTGCATCAGCATTTTCTAATGAGCTGAGAAATTCCAGGGCATTTAAAACCACACTAAATGTCTAATGTTTAGGCAACTGAAGCATTCTTCTAGTTGATACATTCACTCTAGAGAGCAATCCAGCTAACCAAATGTAGATGTCTCTTCTAGGATGTGATCAATATGTCTGGAAATCATTAACTGTGCTGAATGAACGTTTTTTGACTAGTTTAGACACTCAGCTGTTATAGAGGTTCTTATAATGCTGGGTATATAAATTTAGCTCTCTGAATCTCCGAGGTTCAGGCCTCCTCTAAATATTTCCCTAAGATTCATATCCATTTGTGTTTTGCCAAGTTTAAAATGCATAACTTAGCCCACTGCCTGTCATTTACAATACTTTTTCACCATCATCAGTCTCTACTTTCACCCTGCAAAGAAGACTGGGACCTAGCAAACTGCCTTTGTAATCAGAGTGAGTAGTTCAGAAAGGAAATATGAAGTGTAGTCCATGCTGAATCACGCGTAATCAGAGGAGCCAGAAGCTTCTCTCCTTATCCAGTAGAAAAACTGGAAACGTAATTTCTCCTTGCCTGATTGGGATTTTCATGGAAATCTTTCTCTTGACCTGGTCAGCATCACCCACACATGGTAAATTTTACTCATCTTCCATCCCTCAAAAAATCACAAAGAATTTGGAGAATTTTCCTCTAGGATTTCCAAATTTGATGCAGTGGAAATGTCTGCATTAATTCCCCATTCACCTTATAAGAAGGATCAGGTCCCTGGTAATTATAATTACTTGGAGACTTCCTTAAAAATCTGTCACTTTCAACAGTGCGACACTGTGAATTGTGCTAAAAATCTAGAGGCTCTTCAATCTGTTCTTGAGGTTTAGAGAATTTTTAGTTTGTGAGTTTCAGAGTACATGAAAATCTTCAACTATATTGAGCCATTAAAAAAAATTAAACTTCAGTTCATCAAGGAAATTATGAACATTGGAAAATACAAGGAATAAAACTTTAAAATGAAGAGCAAAAATGCAGCCAAGGAGTTAACCTTTTCTACTATTCGGGGAAGGTGGGGTGCATTTTCTATACTTGTCTGGTTTTTGCCAAGTACATCACAAATGCTTTCTTTACATCATTGATTCTTTGAATGGTTTTGTTCTTTCATAACATACAAATATCTCTATCTTCTTTCAACAACTAGTGGTCTAGCATTTTCAGTGGCATGTCAGGGAAATTCTTTCTCACAGATGAAATTTAGTAGACTTATGCTTAAAAATCTTATCATTGCAAAAGAATACAAATATGTTTCTGTTTGAATTGTGAGGTTTATATGTAACATAAATAAGTATACTTCAGAGAACAGCAGTTCAGTCATGCTTGGAAAACTGAGACCCTTGGCCATCAGACACAGAAGGAAACAAAACCTTTCAAAAAGGAATCCCAGGTTTATTCTTTCCTTTTTCCTTACTTTTAAATACATGTAATAGTTAGTATTGGATAGACGTTGCAGTAAAACAAACAAATAAACAAGATATGGGATTAGATATTACACAGAGGCCCCCATGACATCAATACTCACAAGCATTTGCACCATATATCCATAGGAATTAGTAGAAAAACTCATGGTATTAAAAACAACCAAAATATATACAATATTTTCAGAGAATTAGCACTATTCCTTATGCTATTTATGCTCACCCTCTGCTTTTATAATTCCTTGAACACTGAATATTAGAAGAAGAGAAACGGGAAACATTGTGAGGAGAGAGAACACTTTAACACTGAGATGGCAGTAGCTTGTCAAGCAAAGATCTTTTATAGGTCCACAGGTTCCCTTCAGCTCTTTCCTCATGACAAGACAGAAAATTTTCTATAGATTAAAAGATATTTTAAGCTGTAGAGATGAAAGTGACTGAAGATATACACAACTTAAAATATTTAATTATAATATAGAACACTGAATAAAACACAAGAATACCATTTTACAAATTCCTACCATGGCTATATATTAAGCAATTGCACATTTTTGGCCCTTGTATCTCTAGGAACATTTAAAAGAACTGTATAAGATTATTGGAAAAGTAAAAAACCACCCAAGAATATAAAAAAAAAAATTGTATAAAGACCAATTGACATATGGAGATGCCTAAATCTAGAAAATGAAAGAGGGAAATGGTAAGGGTTTATAAAAATTCATGTAAAATCAAAAAAAGTGAACTAGTAAAAATCACTAATCACTTATTTTGAAATGTGTGACAACTACTGTTCATGAAGTAGGGGAAGATATAAACTTTACAAAACAGCCTTAGAGGGGTTGTTCCTCCTGCATTGCTAGAACTGTGGAGTATATTACCATAGGAACTTCTGAAAGAAACTTACACAAAAGTTAAAGCAACTAGATACATTTTCAGAAGAATAATTTCTTAAAAAGTATCTGAGTTTCTGTCTAATTCCATGAAATTAAAATTCTACTTTTTTTAAACTCGTTGTTCCTAAAAAAACTTACGAAGAAACAGAAATATGAACACAGAAATACAGACATTGTGTCTAAGTTTTCATATGGTCATTGAATAATTTTTCACTGACTCTTTACCTTAGATTAAGGTAAATGTGAATCAAGGTTAAACATTTAAGGTAATTTAGTTCTTCTTCTACAGAGTTCCTTGATGCTGAGACATTATCATTATTTATGACATGTGATTTTAACATCTTTTTTCATTTTATGGGTGTCAGACTTGGGATCAGCTTTTCTGAAAAGATGAAAATTCCCTTATGCCATAGGTACCAATTAAATTTTCTATTATTTACTAATAAAAAATGCTAAAGACTCCTAAAACTAATGATATCTTAGGTTGGACACTCATAACAAGCCGAAAAAAAAATATCCTAATCTCTCTATACCTCAGATCTTTGTTATAAAATTTGACCTTCCCACGGTTACTAAATTCAGGGATTTATAGTTTTGGATTTTTTTTCCGTGAACTTTTTATTTTGTATTCAGAACTACTTTGATAGTTTCTAATCACTAAAATGGTCAGCTATGGGTTAGGCAGGGAAAAAGATAAAAGAGAAAAGATAGCAAATATCCTGAGTTGTTGTTCAGTGCATAAGTGTTCCCTTCTGCTGACTGTGAATAAATGTAACAATGCAGATGACACAAATAAAGACAAAATATAACATTTGCACAGAGAGATTAAATGAAAACTACATAAACAACTTTCATGATGGTATTTTTATAAATACCAGTGCTTAGGTTTGCATCATTCTGCTCTGTATCTTTTTTTCTATTCTATTGCAATGCTTTCATGTGTATGTGTGCATGTGTAAATAAAATATATATGATTCTATGAATACTTAAAATTTGCTGTTCTGACAGATGCATGAAAGGGCAAGACTTAGACCTTTTTTGCTCAATGTAGTGTCACAGATTTTGCCATGTGTAAAAAGCAATTTTTATTTTCCAAAACAGCTGTTCACAGAGTGGAAATACATTGGAGATTACATAGTGAGGAGAGCAAAGGCTAAAGACAGCAAGCAGTAATTTTGATTTGACTCTTTAACCACACGGAGATGATTCATGCACTGAAGTTTAAGTTGAATAAGGAGTTAACTTGTGTCTCAGAAGAGTAATCTGAAGAAAGGTTCTCTAAATCTGCTCATTTTTAAACAAATATTCTTTAATTATGTTTGTTCCTCAGTTCTGTGTAAGTAACACTTTATTTAAAATAGTTGCCTTTGCCTCTAGGTGATCAAAAGGACTCAAAAGCAAGGGTTTTTTTTTGGTTTTTATCCCTTTATTGTTTTATCTGTGTATATTTATCTCTTCTTAGAAAGCTTTTTGATTTAATCTCTCCTCCTTTGTCAGTTTCACTTAAATTAATCCACAATTCGTCATTTTGGAGGATTTTGTAAGCAGTTGATTGTCTTTTCTGTTTATGTATATGTAAAACACATCCAGATAAGCTACACATTCAATTTATTTCCAGTTCTTTCCCTTTTCTAGGGTGAGCACCAAGATGGACAAGCAGCCCTACACACCCTGGCTGCTGTTTACAGGAAAGAAAAATCCCAATCCAGGCAGGAAGTGAGGTTCCTTCTAGCAACAGGGGTAGGAACCCAGTCATATCATGCACACAAAAAAGACCAAGCTAAAAGCTAAATGTAATCAGAAGAAAGCCACACTCTCTGCCTAGTGGAAACTTTATATGTGTATCTCAATATTTGGCCTGAGTGCTAAAGAGCTGCACTATACGGCATTTACCAACAACTGGTCTCATGCAAGAAGCATGGAATAAAAACCACATTACAGGGGGGTAAGCTTGCTGAACACATTTAATCTGTGTTTCTGCCAGAGGAAAACATGGTGAACAACTGTTATCAGTTTCTCCATTTTTAAAAAAACAGTTCTCCAATTCCGCTTACAGCAGACACCTATCGAATTTTGTCATTGAGGGCAGTAAAATACCATTACTGAAAGTCCATTACTGTTAAAAGTTTTTGTGTGGCATTTGAGGCTCAAGGAGAAGGTAGATGTGAATTCGGGTTGATAAAGACACTGGTAACAACTTACTATGCTGAAAAAGTGTAGAAGAGAGAAAGGAGAGTACTCATACAGATACAGAATTCTTCAGATTCGTCCTTGATAAACATTTATAAACATTTGTGAAAGGAATGAAAATAATTGGAAGAGAAACATATATGCCTCATGCTGACAAAAAATATGTTTGTGCCTAATAGATTGGAGAAATTGTTTGAGAATTGTTTATCCTTATGGAAAGATTGCCCTGCACAGGACTGCCAAGGACAGTTTCAGCTTGAATGACTATCTATATAATGACATTCACTTAAGTTATAGTGACCCAACTTCTAAAGTAGACATCACCACAAAGTAAGAGGTGCCTAGGCTTTTTGTATTGTTTTTTTTTTCTTTCCTTCCAACTGAATGAAGAAATGAAAAGTAGTATTAAAAATGGAATATGAAAGACACACATTGTTTCATGAAGGTGTGTTCTATGGTACCAAAATCTCTCATATTGAAAAAATAAAAGATTGTCTCCTAGTGTATTTATTTTTTTACATAATTGGAAAACATTCAGTTTGTTCCTGCTCACAGAGCATTATGTAAGTGATTGGATTTTCACCCAGTGGAAAAAAACCAAAAAATGTTGTGATTCTATCTGTTATATGTGGATTGTTTTGGACATTAATATGCATTTTCAAAGCCTGTCCTTAATTGTTTGTTCTGAAGGACACTGGTTTTCTTCTAAATATACCAGTTATCTGTGCTCTCATGCTTCTCTGAATTATGGTACTTGATGAAGTTAACCCAAATTCTGTATTCCTCAGTGTGACTTGCAGACAACCTAACAGAAAGGTTCTAGTGGATCAAGCATGCATCAAGGAAATGCACTACATCAGGAGCACATTTTAACAGCACTACAATTAAAGATGGAGCTGTGCCTTTGCTAGAGTTAAGGCTCACACATTCCCATAGGAGTGGATTGAAAAGCTCTACTGAATATGCCTGTTCAGAAAAAAATGACAATACAAATTATTAAGGTATTGCAGTTATAAAAGACAATAGTTAACATGCAACATCCTTCTCACCTGTGTAAGCAGGAGACTTGAGAAAGAAAATATATACCAACACATATGTTTTTGAGAGTGTATTCTTTTTTCAGGCTGACATCTCAGTAATGTAAAGATGATGGAGTAAAAACTATGTGTCAGGAGTGATGTTAGAATATGAAGTTCTCCTTGGAGACTTTACATTCCAAGAAAAAGTAAAGATTGAACATATTGCACATGCAGTACAAGCTTTCCTAGGTTTGTTGTTGGTTGGTTTGTTTGTTTGCTTGTTTGGGTTTTTTGAGGTTTTTGTTGTGCTTTGGTTTGGTTTTGTCTTGTTTTTTTGTTGTTGCTTCTTTGTTCTTATTTTTGTTAGTTTTTTTCTCATCACTACTCAAAGAAAGAATTTATTCCACTCTTGCTATGTTTACTACCAGGAATTCTAAAAAAAATACCAAGAGAAACTGCTGACTTCTGAAAGGAATACAGAGCCACAGAATTATGTAATATCTCCATCTTCCTTAACAAAATGAAGCCCAAAATGAGTAACACCTGAATTCCAAAAAAATGTCCCTGATGTTCATCTGCTTCTTTCCCACCATCCCTGTTGCATGGCCATCTGTGATGTTGTCTATATGGACAAGGTTGAAATAAACATGGGAAGCTACTTCCTAGCACACCAGTGTCAGCAGTGGATAATTCTTTTGTAAAGTACCAGTGAGCTCACTATTATTCTGAATGTAAAATGGAATAGATAAAACTACTTCAAATGAACTGAGGAAAAATAAGGTGAAAAAGAATATCTCTGGGGTTGATTGTTATAGCAATGATACCGTGATACACTTTGTTTTATTTCTGTTTCTTGTCAATTTGTTCTCATGGATGACATCCATCCATATGTGGGTATGCATGTTCTAAAATAAATATACATGTATATATATATAGATCTTTGTTAAGTTCATGGGAAGGATTTTTTTGTCTTCTGGTGGGGCTTTGTAATGAAACATTATTTTGATAATGAAACAATCATTTGGGATGTCAGTTCCCTAAGATGCAAATTTTAGCAATACTTTTGAGATAAGAACATAAGAAGAATACATATATTGCATCAGTCTAATACTGACTGACAGGTTTTATAAGAAATTTAGCTATGAAGTTGATTCCTACACTCTCAAGAAAAAGAATTCATGATTGTGTTATAGGTATTGTTTTACACTTTTTGGCCAGCTAACTTCCAGGAATTTTTTCTCTCATGATTGGAGAGCTGCAAGAATTCAGTGCACTTAACTGGAGTAATGTAGACATGAGGAAGAGCTGACACCATGCTTCAAAAGCAGGTTGTATTAAAAAAATAGGTGACAAAGTATATTCAGATAGATGATAGATAGATAGATAGATAGATAGATATAGATAAAACCCTCTCAACATTTATATAATTTATCATGCTAACAGTAAACTGATAAGGGAAAAGAAAAATATCTTTATTAAGAAGTCCTGTTCCTGCAATTAAAAGTTAATTTTCTCTTCTCTGCTAATGAAAAAATCCTGCTATATTTTCTCAGACTCTATTCCCCTATTTCTCCCCTCTATTTACTGCAAAAAGTAAACAATCACCAGCAGTTGATGTTAGGTTGTCATCAAAAATAGAAAGAATCTGTACATTACTTGTTGCCAGAATATGAGATAAACCAGATGCATTTTTAAATGATATATTGAATTTTTACAAGACAAGGAAAAAATCTATTTTAAAGGCATTGGTAGGCTCTGCAAAAAATCAGCAGGAGCTTAAAAATAATGAAGACTCATTATTTTACCCATTTGAAAGGCTGTTCAACAGAATATGTTTTTATTAGCAAAAAATAGTTATCTTTTAAAATCACCTTTTTTTATCCTGGCAACCAGATAAAGAACTAACAGTAAGTGGTCTGTGTTGAAGATCTTTGCAGATGAATCATCATTTGCTCTAGTAATTAGATGTAAAATCTCATTGAAGCAAAGAGTGGAAATGCTGGGAGTCCACAAATGTAACATTTTTAATTGTACGTGTCATAAGTGCTACAGGAATGGTCACAAGTTTACTTTCACAAGACAGCTACCTGTTGTTTCAGTGGATTTACTAAGAAAGAAAGGTACTAAATTATAAAACTAATTAAACTAGAAGCTCCTCCATTTGTTCAGCCAAAATACACATTCAAAAATAGTATCCAGATAATGAAAGAATGTGAAAGGTTCTGTACTTTGGCATGTTCAGGTTTTGGATGCCTTCTGAGTGTGATTAATTCTTCTTCAAGGTCTCTGACTACAACTCTTATGGTAATATCTCACACAGATTTTTCAGCTCTCTGGCTCTTTTTCCTTTAGCCTCTCCCTGTCATCCTTTCTTGTTTCATGCTATCAGTTTAAATTTAACTTGTTCAGAACTGATTGAATACTAATTTCTTCTTTCCTTTCTTTCCTGCAGCACGTGTTTCAATCATCTTTTCTTTAAGGCCCTGTTCTCCATGTCACTTACTTTTCTCTGAGTTTGATGTCAGCCTCAGTGCTACAATCCTGCCTCAGACCAATAAAATATGTCTTTGCAGTCTCATTTGACACAGATAATTTCTTTCTTTTTCTATATTTATGAATCCTTACTTTTCACTAGTTATAAATCAGACTTCCTGACATTTTCAATATTTTTGAAAGTGTTAGTGTTTTTAAGACTAAGTATAATCTTCCTACTATTGCTAATTGCCTAAGTTGGTTCATATTTTCCTTAATGATTTGGATGATGCCAATGAGCTGCCAATTATATTTTATTGAGTTAAGGCAAACTACAGAGAGACGGGCAATAAATCATATTTAATGTATATTTTGAATAGAACAGAAAGTAATATTCTCAAAATACAGCTCAATGTACACAAAATAAGCATTAATGAACACATTTTCCAATTTTAAATGTAGTAATGCAAAGATTAAGTTTGCATTATTATGAAATGAATTGCATTGTTATGAAATATCCAGTAGTGGAGATATTTTAGAAAAGCTTGAAAAATATCTTTAGAGAATATAGATGGCTGATGCAGGAATATAATTTCAGAAAAAGAAAATAATATATGAATTTTCCAAGTTGCTTTCAGACTCTTTTTCCTTTTAACCTGCTTTTCTATTCTTCTGGCACATGTGTCATAATTAATCCCCTTCATTCATTTGTTCATTTCTCTCAGAACCAAGAGATTTCCCTTTTCCTTTCTACCAGCACATAACAAGAGGCAATCTCCAGTTATGAGACACTCAGTCATTATTCAGTATTCTGTGTTCTTGTTTCACTCTCCTACATGGTGAGGCACTGGAACTGGTCTTCCAGAGAAGCTGTGGATGCCCCATCCCTGGCTGTGTTCATGGCCAGGATGGATGGGGCTCTGAGCAACCTGGTCTAGTGAAAGGTGTCCCAGGCCACAGCAGGGCAGCTGGAACTAGATGATCTTTAAAGTCCCTTCCAACACATGTAGTTTCATTATTATTATCTGTTTGCATGTCATAACACTTTCTGGGTTTTTTTTTAGCTTTTCCCCCTTTCTGACCTGAAGAACTTCATGCTGTTGCTGTTTTCCAACCAAATAAAAACTTTAAATTGTAACACAAGTGTGACACCAGTTAAGTTTTTCCTGTGGTCAGTTCAGAAAATATTGTTTTCAAGAAGAGTTAATAGGTTTTAAAATATACCTTCCCTTTGTTGCTTAAGAGTTTCTTGCTATTTTTAATTTTTTTTTATTTAAAGAGAGTAAAAATTTTTGTGCAGCCTCACTGTAGCTGGTAGGGCTACCTGCAAGCTATGTTACTTACTAGAAAGGGGAAATATATAGGAGAAAGTAACTATTCCCAGCAGATAAAATGAAGAGGAAAATAAACAGCTGAGAATGATCATTCAACCCTTGTGTTATGTTGAAAGTATTGTAGAGTTGTAGAGTATTGTAGAGTAGTAATATAGTAAGCTAGTGTTATATTAATAGTACTGTATTACTATTACAGAATGTTACAAAACATTGTAGATTTAAAAAAAAAATTCCTTCTCTGTAGGCAACACCCTTGAATGCTAGGAAATGTTGCCTGATGAACAATGTCATACAGCAGGCAGTACAACTGAGCTAAGGTGGGCTGATGTAGAGAGAGAATAACAGCCTTGTTAAAAATTAGAGTGTTTGTGCTTTCTGTATTTTATATAACGAAATCAAATCTTGGGCTTTATCATCTATCATAACAGATTGCATTATTTATAACTAGAGTTATCTGGATATGTTTCCCGTATAATTTGAACAATTTACCTTGAAATGTTGTCTTCTACATGATTTGCAAGTTTACAGATATTAGTTACTCCGGGTTTCCTTGGTGAATTGTAAGTAGAGATGAGCTCTGCTCTGTGACTTTGTTTTGAGCAGTGAAAACTTGCAACTGTCTTGTAGTTTATTCCTGAAGTGACTATGTAGTATGTTCTCATTAAGCTTGTGTAAAAACAGATGGTGGCTTTGAGTCAGGATCCTCTGAGAACATTTTATAACCCATCTGCAAAGTGCACTAGTGTTTTTATCTAGCTGTAATACTTTGCTGCTTCTTTTATCTTTTATCCCATTAAATACCCCAGATGAAATACGATTAATATTATGATACTAACGTATGTGTACAAACAGATACTGCAATGAAATGTATATTAATGTGTTGGCAAGGCTATGAAAGTCTCAAAATGGCCCACACGATCAGGATTTAAAGTTTAGTTGCCTATATTACTACCTACATCCACATAGCATCCTCAGCAAGACAATTGCTTACACTGAGTCACCTAGAGAAAAAGTATTTGTGAAGGATAGTCTGTGATTTCATTTATCTATTTGTACAAAGCTGACTCAAGATGCTGTTAAACTCCTTGGATGTTATACTCTCACTGTATAGAAGTGGTTTTACTGGTTTTTGGGGTTTTTTTTTAAGACAGTAAAAAAAATTAAAGAATGTCCTTGAAAAAAGGAGAGTTATCAAGGGGACTACAGGGTAAAACAATGACTATGATTTGGTGTGCTCACCAAGCATTTAAATAGTGAAATTCTGTGAGATTAAAAATAGATTAGAAACCCTTTAAAAGTACTGGTGTTTTGACAGTTCTTTAAAAGGTATTTGACATTTAAATCAAGAACCTTTCTTTTCTTTCCCAGCATAATTTCAAGCAAAGAGCTTAAAGGCAGCCTGTTATTCTTTTTTTTGAAGGTGTCTACATTATACACAAAATAAGAATTGAGAAATAATGTCTGTGAAGCTAGGTGATTAAAAATGTTTTAAAATTTTAAAATTCTTCACCAAAGCCCTAATATGGTTAAAGTTATTTTAAACTGTTAACTTGTGGGTAAAATGACTAAGTAAATTGAATAGGTTCTCTTCCAGAATCTGAATTTCCTGCCAAGACCTATAAAAAACTACATTTCTGAAAACATTACATTTTACTCATGAGAAAACCTCAAACTTACATAACAAATGTTACCAGCTCTTTCTCTTTTCTAGGAGCTATTTAAAATTTAAAAGTCTGCTGGTTTGTGTAAGCTGAAGATGCTTTTAAACATATAATTATTTTTTTTTTGTGTGTACTAATTTTCAGTACCAATCTGCTTTATCCTATAACTTTCTGTACTGTCTTGAAAACAAATAAACACTGAAATCACTCATTCTAAGCAAGTATTTAAAAACTTTGAAAAGAAATCAAATATAGTGTCAAGGTAAGTATTGCAAAGGAAATTCAATACTTACACAACTTTTTCTGATATTGTATCTCACTTATTCATGCTATTCAAGTATCAAGAGACTCAGGAAAGCAATAATCTTCAATTTCAAAATAAGTTCCACCCCTGAGGTATTAAATATCAAGTTATGATTTTGTAGGAGTTCTGTTTGGTGGCTTTGTTTGGTGACTTTGTTTGGTGGCTTAGGAGCTGAGCAGACTCATGCTTGTCAAAGAAGTTGGTACATCACAAATGGGTTTCTCCACTTCATTTTCCCTGGGTGGTCCAAACTAATGGATCCCGTAGCTCTTGGTCCTTCTCTGATGAAGAGAAAACACGTAACTCCCTCTAAATGCAATGCTAGAGTGAGCTAGCACACTAATCACCAGAACAGACACTTGAATTATCTTCTTTACATTTCTTTTTTCAGGTTCTTTGATGCAAGTTACAGTGTGTATGGGGAGGCTGTTTGATTGGGTTTTGGTGGTTTTTTGGTTTTTTTTTTTCTTTTTTTCCACTTGGTATCAAGACCAGAGTTCATTGACGTGGATGGGACAATAACATTTCTGTAAAGTTATTTTGTAGTGTGTAAATGTCTTAGCTGCAGTGTCTTGTTCTAATTAGTTTTTAAGTAACCAGAAAAACAAAAAAAACTGAAATGATAACATAATCCAGAAGTAAGAACATGTTTATACAGAGAATTTGACTGGTGTAAGAAAATGAAAGGTTTTTATGCAATAGCAATTGTCCATAATCTGCTCTGAGTTTATTTTTGTGGATTTCTAGTGGAAAAAAGTAATAATTCTAAAGGTATTATTTGGTTTCCGAAATTGTAATAAAAATAAATAAATAAATGGGAGTACTTGAGATCAGTGCCCCCAAAATCTGTAAGCCCAGTTCATATTTGTAATATATCTATGAAAAATGAGCTAATCAGAAAGTAGATCTGGAAGGCTAAATAAGATGCAAATCCACAGTCTTGAAAACTACCTTCTATTTCATTTGACTATGATACATGTTAAAATGTTCACAAAAAATCCATACACAAAAAGCTCAAGTGTTGAAATAGGACTTTATCTAAATTACAGCTGTGGGATTAGGTCATGTTGCTTTGCATATAAAAAAGTATTAGCTGCAATTTGGAAAGCAGAATGCTAGCCAGTACAATGTGGTTTTTTTTTTTCTTTTAGGAAGAGGGTGTTTGTCAATATTGTGGAACATGCATGCAAAACAGCTTCACACAATTTTATTTCCCTCCCACATTTTCTGATGCAATTTTTGTATGGTACATTAGGCTGTCTACCATTTCATTTGTGTACAGTGTAGCTAAACCCAAAAATAAGTGTTTGGTGTAATAAGACAGAAGCAGTTTTATTTGTCTTAATTGCTAGTGCCATCCATTTTAGCACTAGAAGGTGGTTGCACTTCGGTGATACTTTGGGATCAGACAATTTTCATAAAGCTTTTTACAACTACTTGTAACCCGATAAACAATTTTTTGTTTTGACCAGTAATACAATGGACATACCAAAAAATGATACCGAAATAGCATACAGGGAAGATACATGGCTTGGTTTTAGCCTGGTTTTATGTTAAACACAACAATCCTGCTCAAGCAGGTACAGACAGATTTCTTCTCCTTCCCATTCCACATTGTTACTTGATAACTATAGTCGGCTCCCTTGATCTGTTTTTGCATATAGAGGATCTGTGGGAAGTGTTTATTTCTCCTTGTCATGGTTTGAGACCAAATGACATTATGGAAGCTAAATGGACTGGGATACCAAAACAATTAAATCACAGATAAAACTAAATTTTACTAATATTACTTTTCTGTGCAGTGAAGCAGATGGTGCAGGGAGAGAACGAAGTCAAGCACTTTAGTGCAGTATTTTCTTATGTATTTTTTCTGTCCTTCAGGAGAGATAGCACAGTCTTGGAGAAAGTTTGAACAGGTCAGTGTTGCAGTACCAGCCACACTTGGCATAATCATGGTCGTGGAGCAGGACCACAGAGTCCATTGGGCTCTTTTCTGTTCCTTGTATTCCTTGTGACTTAGAGAGATGTTCTTGGACTCTGGTGCACAACTGTGGGCTTTCCTTCCCCAGAGAATTTTTCAGAAATTCTTATCTATTCCAGTATTCTTATGTGTCCTTATTTATAGGAAAGTCACTTCCAGATTTGTTGTCTCTTGTTGACACTCACAACCTGCTTCTCACAATCTCTGATGTTTTTGCACTTTTTGGTTATCAGCAGGTTATTTCTATAGCTTGGATCTCCTCTTCCATGAGCTAGCTTGTCATCTGGGACAAGTGGTTAATCACCTTTAATCTTCTACCTACTTTCCTTGTAAGTTCATGGGCTTATGCCAATAGCTGTTCTAACTAGGACCTAAGTCATGCCAAGTGTTATAAACCTCAATGCTAGACATCTAGACTTACAACACAGAAACATTTTTTTTTTTTTTTTTTGGTTTTCCTTCAATTTCCATTGATTGTGAAAGACAGAAGGGGTAGAAAGGAGAAAAAAAAAACTGATGTGCAATCATCCCAACCTCAGTCCTTAAAAAGATTTTCTAATTAACAATGGGAGCATAAGACAGGTTTTTGATCATGACTGTTTTATTTCTTACCTTTAAGTTATTCCAAAACTATTACAACTTCTGTTTTGAAGAATGCAACATCATGTTGCATGCTAGTACAACTAATATAATCTGTTGGTTGATTTATTCTAAAGGTTTGATGTTCCCAAAGATGAAGAATCTGGAATTGCACCAAGCAAAATTCTTCAGGAAATACCTCAAATATTTGACCAAACAATTGAACAACAGAAGTATATCTGAACCACAAAATGTGATGGACAATACTGGTCTACAAAAGAAAGATTTCAATAACAAATGAATAGTCCTTTTTTGACTGTGTATGTAGTAAATCATCTGCAGTAATGAACCAACATGAAACTTACACTGCCACTTAGTTTTTCAGGGGAAAATGAACAATGTGAAATTAACAAATGTTAGATTCTGCTTTGGTTTTAATCAGAAGTGAAATTAATCATTTCACATTGAAATTCTCTGACAGAAGCACTAGTTTTCAGGATGCTCGCTGCTGCAATGCCTGACTAACAGTGCAAAAAGAAAGTTATATTATGAGCTACAATAGTCTGTGTGATCAACAGGGAGATCATTAATGCTAAACAACACAAATTCAGTATTATCTTCCATTTCCCTCTGCTTCTTTTGCATCTGTGTTATTTAGGGAACTGTGATCCATGTAGGATTCACAGATGGATGCCTTTCATCAAGATAGGAACTAAATGAGCTGCTATAAAAGGAGGAGCATGACCACCCCTTTCATTTAAAGGAAAGTTGATTTAAGATATCTTTCTGATTTCTAAGACTGGATCAGTAAAGAGGAGTTTCACACAGGATATGCCACACCACATTCCACTTAAAAAGAATTTCAATCTGCAATAATTACAGTCTCAAAATAAGCCATTCTCCTGACTATAATGTACTTGCAAAAAAAGAGAAGTTAGAAGAAGGAACTATTACCTTTTTTCTTTTCCAGAGCTTTGCTACCTGTAACACAGGTTATCCAAGACTGAAGATTTGAGATGTAGCTGATGTGAACTAGATTTTATTTGTGGCATTTTAAAAACTGAAGCATAGAATTTGCTGGTAATGGAAATGATCAAAGTAAAAAAAAAATGCACCACAGGTCAAGAAACACTATGTATTCTAATAAGAAACAGTAATACCTATTGCTACCATAATAGAAATTTGGAAAGGTTTGTCATATTTCAATGTTTAAATCAGCATAAAATAGAATGAAACTTAGCATGAGATTCAAATTGCACAGATAAAATTAAATTAAATCTAAACTGGCAAGAGAGAAGTTAAGATTATTCTTCTTGCTTCCAACAGAAGATGCTAGATCCGTTCTTTTCCCTGTGGGCCTTAAAATTGTCTGTGATGTTGTTAACCTTGAACTTATTGCATTTATGGTCTTTGGATAGGGAGATTTAAAAGAGATTCAGAGGAGTGACGTGAATTGTGCAGCCTCATAAAACTATTTTCACTGAACAAGCAGAAATATGCACACATCCCAGAATAAGTGCTGTCTAAATCAGTGAGTCATGTAAAATACTACAGTCTCCTGTGCAATTATCTATGTGGTTCCAACAGCATTTATAATTACATTTGTACTAACACAACAAAAATAACAGGGCTACATAGTCTTCAAGCCTGAATCAGCACACATCCACCTCTTGTGTGGGAGGGGGGAATTTGCAACGTGCTTTCATTGTTCGTTACCATGTGAAACATGGCAAGATGAATTCATGTTTCCTATAGAACAAATCTGAGGGCTTCCAAGGTCTCAAAGTGCTACACTCTTCATTGGACACCATTACTACCAACAATAGCACAATTTCTAAAATTTAATGCTTATGTATTTGCCTTAAGATTTTTCTCCTAGACTCTTTAGAAAATAAAAATGAGGAAGTTGTACCACAGGAACATGTTCTATTTTAATTCTACCCCCAAAAACATGATCTTACAAATACTGATGAGATCTGTATTCCACAGACAAATTTCCAGCTCAGAAAGATTTACTCAAACAACCCTTCGAACACAAACTCAGTAGCAATGGCAAAAAAATATCAGCAGGGATTCTGCACAAATAATTATCATGTAAATTGCTCAAAAAACATTTATACTAAGCTAAGTTAGTTACAATGTTCAAAATTGTAGAAAACTATCAAAGCTACCTTTACATAGCAATAATGAGTTCTTTTGCAGTATCACATCACAAATTATCTAACAGATGTAAAGCCTACTGCACAGATGAATGTTACTTAGCTAAACAGCTCTAATTCAATTCATACAGTTCTGCAGGGTTGTAGATTTTTATTAAATATTTCTTGCAAAAATATTCCTAATTTACAAAGAAATGTAGGAATTACCTGGATTGATAAGTGTCTTTAAATGTATTGTTTATTCTGCTGCAAATAATACATATCTGGATAATTGTGTCTTTTTGCTGACTTTATTTTAATTGCTGTACTCAACATCTGACTCCTTATGCATAGCACTAAGACCTTTATTTTTTTGGTCTTTTAAGCACTTTAGTTAGAACATCATGCAAGAGACTGGACTATGACTCAAAACAAATTATCCATTTGTGGAGGCACCAGGATGCTTTGCTGAGGCCAGGTTTGCAACTTCCTGAGGAGAAGGAGGTGAGCTTTTGGGTGTGTGATGGTAGACCTCTGGTCTGCACAAGACAGAGGGGGTGAACTTGTCACTGCCAGAGGCTACAGACCAGGCTTTGAGGCTGATAGAGACAGACTCTTGAGACAGGATGGTGCTTTTCATCATGCCAAATTGCCCTCGCTTACACACAAGCCCCACTCTCCTCCTGTCGTTCTCAGAATCTCTGCTGGTCAGAATGACCCCGAGATACATACGAGTCTCCTTTCCCAGCCCGGCAGCCAAAGGAGGAGTCAAGGTTCCTCAGCTGTGGTTTTCAAGGTTGTTTATTACTTCTTATCCATAACATTGTTTCCCTGGCCTGCTGAGGTATGTTCAGCAGGTCAGTCAGAGGCACACTGACTGTCCTCAGAGGTGGTGTTGTCTTTTATACTAAAAACTACGTGTACATTATTTACAATAATTCCCCCATACCTATCATCTATGTTAGACAGAGTGTTCCTACCTTAAACCAATCCAAAAGTGCCAGGATCACCCAGAAGATGGAGGCTAGGAAGAAGGAGAAAGAAGGACAAAACACACCAAAATTCCTCCATCTTAGGACCCCGAACCCCTGTTAAAAAACCCCAAAAATCTACTTTTCACCCTGTGACAAACTAAGTATTATTCTACTTAAACTCCCTTGACTTGTAATTCTTCATATAAAGGTGGTAATTTGCTCCATAGGTCAAAATCAAAGTCACAGGTGTCTTGAGCCCTGTGCCAAGATCTCTGAGCCCCCTGGCAGGGGCCCAAGCCATCCAGGACAGCTAGAGATGTCCTGGGTTCCGACATGTTGTAGTTGAGACGGAGACAATACAAAGCAACACATTCCATTTTCAGAAGGCTTCAAACCTGTTTTTATTATAGCATGCATACTTTTTATACATTCTTACAAAACTCATAAGTTTACACTTTACTCATTGGACACGAGAGACAAAGAAAGTGCTTATCGGAATAAGCAGTTGCAGGTTTCTCTTATTTATCCTTCCTTCTTTCTTGGTTTCTATGTCAACGACCTTGGTAGAAAATTCTTTCAGGGTTAAATATGGATCCTATTCTCAAACTTCTCTCTGGCTCACAGAAGTCGCTGTAAAGTGTCTTGCACATCCTCCCCCTCTATTGATGTGAGAGGCAGCTGTGATGTCTTAGAAGGTGTCAAAAATCATCAAAGGCCCCTGAAAAGCCCCCAGACTCATTTCTGAAGCCTTCTATCAGAGGACTGCATGTGATCAAAAGACAGTGTAAAACTCCCCTCTATCCCAAATGTGGTGGTTGAACATTTCCATCTGAACCTCAGTGTATATTAACCCACTAGGCTTTTTATTTCATGCCCACCCCTGACAGATCCTTCGATCATCACTCTGACCTATGGCAACAATCAATGGCACCCATTGTAAATACATGGATGGATTATATGTTATGATTATATATGTTTCTACTCCCATGCTTCTTTCTCTTTCTTCCTTTCTTTTCCTTTATACATTTTCTTGAAGTAAGTGACAGTTTTATGCTTTCATATTGCCATATTACTAGAGATAATCATCATGGTTTGACACTGGCACAATGCCAGTACCCCCATGAGAATACTCTCTCCCTGGTTTCTGCTGTGAGATGTGACCGGGAATAAGCAAAGCAGGCTCCCACTTTGGAAAAAAAAAAAAAAAACAAACTAACTAAACTACAAGGGAAAGGAAAAAAAAAAAAAAAAAAGAAACACACAAGGAAAATCATTGAATCATTGAATCATTGACTCTTAGTCCGCCACCACCCTTCAGAATACTCAATCCTCAGTTCATCAAGAGGAGAAGGAGTCCTTCTTGTGACCTCTTGTGACCTCTTCCCTTCATGTCCAGCGCTCTCACCACCTAACATGGACCAGAGCTGCTTCTAGGGTCGACTTTTAAGGATGCTTCGTCCCACTCCAAAAAGGCACAGTTTCAACTTTGGGACATCTGTCCCCTCCATATTTGTCATCCCCTGGGCCTGAGGGGTATCCACACCGAACCCTCTTGGTCCTGAGGCATTGCCTCCCCCTAGAATGCAGTCCCTGTATCACAAGGAACATGGTTCTGTCCATGGCTGTACAAAAAGAGTCCAGCAAAAGCCACTCCATCATCTCTTCCCACTAAGATTCTTCTCTATTCTTCCAACATCTCTCACTTGCCCAGACCTCTCTCACACTTGCCCATTTCCTTCTTCATCTTCTACTCTTTCTTCTAGGAAAGGTTGATGTTCTGTAAAGTTTTCATTGTCCGAAAAGGGGTTAAAAGCTCCTACAAGCGGCCGGCTGCACTCCCCCCCTTCTCCGTCCCAGCCGTGCTGCCGGCACAGGCCCATGTTTATCAAGCTTCAAGGTTACAGTCTCAGGCAGCGGCTCTTTCTCTCTCTCTCTCTCTGTGTCTCTCAGGGGGGGCTGCCCGATGGCTCCCGGTGTCTCTCTCTCTCTTTCTCTCTTCCACCCTTCCACCCCCGGGGCTCAGGCCTACCTCTCCCGGCCACATGGCGTTTCCCCTCCCCCTGCCCAGCCAGCAGCTGGGCCGGGGCAGAGACCCGAACTCTTTCCTGCCAGAAACCCAAGAGAGCCTCCCAGGGGAGAGCCCTGCTTTAACCCCGTGTTCCCAGAGGCGGATCCAATGTCCTAATGGCCACATTAGATGCCAATATTAAAATCTGAGCACCAATTGGCCTGACCACAACATCCCAGAAAATATATTTCCTGTCAAACCACCGCAATAATTATAACCAAAATGGCTATTTATCTGCTTTTTATTGCAATCAAATTGTTCTAATATAAACCCTACAGATATATATTTACAAATACCAATCATTCAGTATCACTCCACCATAATCCACTTCAATGGATCTGTTAACAAGAAGATGGGTTACCTTCAGTGGCAGGTAAAACATCACAGAATCTAAAGTATAAACAAAAAAAAATAGCTTTGGAGTTAACACAAAAAATTTTCATTATGTATTTTTGAAAATCTGCAGTAGATTTTTCAGATATAAATAAGAGAGTTACACAATTCTTTTAATTTTGAAAATATGTATTCACATTGGCAAGTAAAATAGAAAATTTATATGAAAATAAATATGGTTGTTTAGGGATGTAAGCCTAAACTGAGTGATGAGATTTGTATTAGTGAAGAAGGAGTGAAACTTCTATTCATGGTTCATCACTCTCAGGAGCGTCATTTATTGCATAATTATAACCATCTTCCCTCTATGCTACTTGATTTTTAACTATTCAAAGACTGCAACTGTTTCTTTATCATTCCAACTGTAAATATTTTTCTCTACTTTTATGTGCTGTCTTCAAGAGAGAAGTAATAAACTTATCAGTTTAGGAGTTGGAGTAAGATCTGCTTTTTCTGTTTAAAATAAAGCAACATATTTAGATACATGTTTAATTTTTATTTAAAGACAATGATTTGTTTCAATTAATGATATTTCTTGGTGGCAAAATAAGTGCTGTTTTTTGAAGCAAAGCCTCTATAAAGATTACTCTGTTTTACATGTTACCCTTTCTTTTGTGTACTGATAAATAATTAAATAGTTTAGACAAATAGGGGAGTGCATATAGAGTTATGGATAGTGACTGAAGTTATACTCCAAAAATACAAAGTATAAGAGTGCCATCTTCTGGAAATAATATTTTTTAGGCTTCTCATTTCAATTTAATTCTTGGTTTACAAGAAATATTAGTTAAAGATTAATGATGTTTACTTGCCTGTTTGCCCTGTGTTTCCCTTTTCATTTGTCTGTGCTGGTTTTAAAGTTAGTATTTCTTCTACAAACTCTTTTCTATACAAGAGCCAGTAAAGTGCGAGTTTAATAATCAGAGTTTAGGTTTTCAGGTTTATAAGTAGTTGTGCAATCCCCAAGGGTTAAAACAATCTGAACAGCAACCTCTTAAGAGAAAAGAACCAACTTTATCTGATTCTAAAAAGTTTTAATCCTTTATCTGAATAAGCTTTGACAAACTATAAAATAAAATGAGGCTTACTTCTCATCATTCTCTGAAATTTTAAATCTAGTTATTTTCTCTGTTTAGTCTGTTCTACAGTGGGAACAAATCACTGATTATTACAATATGAAACTATTTGTTCTTCTGAGTCAGACAAAAACACACACACATATTACACATCAGGTCTTTAGAGCCTTAGAAGAATTTCACAAGGAAAATATTTTTGTCTATTATTTCCTCTTCCAATTATATATCCAATTTCTACTAACTCTGATAAAAATGTAGTAGTCAAGGTACCTCTATTTTTGATAAAAATGATGAAATGCAGTTAATTTTAATACCACTGTTAACAAAGAAACCCCTATGCTTCTTAAACATAGACAAATTGGTGACCCTGTAGTAGCACAATTATCCTTGACTTACAGAAAACACATGCTAAGGCTCTGCACTGTCTGGGAGACCTTGGGAAAGTGATGTGTAAAACACTGTCCTACCTTCTTGCTTTGGAACCCAATAAAATCAAATCTCTCCTACTGTACTTGAAATGGGATTTTTCTGTCTGTGTTTATTTTATATATATTTTTTCAGTCCCCAGCCTTCATTTTTCATGTCGTTTTTCGTATTGCTGCTACCAAAACCAATAATCGTTGTCCGGCATTTCACTCATTCTTTGTGCTCTTAAAAGCCTCTGAAATGAAATTCCCTTTCTTCTCTGCTCTTACCTTCCCAGATTAAATATAACTATTTGTCATCCTTCCAAGCTTTCTACTTTCTACTGTCAACAATCACTCCACCCTTTTAGACCTTCTGTCCCAGAGGGATTTCCACTTTGACCAGACCCTATTTTCTGTTCAGCTAATCAAAAGCACACTCCACATCTTCTTTCAAGGAGCTTTTAAAACATGTTCTTGTAACTTTTGTAGATAATTCTTTCTACTTAGCTAAGAATCAAGATAAGAAAAACAAAAATAAATTAAGACTTTTCAAATAGGTCTTAATCAGATTAAAATTTATGTACATGCAACAGTTTTTCAGGGTTCTCATGTTATCAGTATATGCATTACAACAGTTCTTCCCCTCTTATCA
The DNA here is from genome assembly GCF_051311805.1 of Agelaius phoeniceus. Taxonomy (NCBI): domain Eukaryota; kingdom Metazoa; phylum Chordata; class Aves; order Passeriformes; family Icteridae; genus Agelaius; species Agelaius phoeniceus. The sequence continues at coordinate 53,465,038 of NC_135266.1, read as the reverse complement.
AATATCAAGTCCTTTACATTGTTCGAGTTGGTAATATGTGGGCTTTTATTGCTCTAGTTTCTATTTTTCAGTTCCAAATTGCATTTAATGGTGTTTCTGCCAACCGCTAATACCAGTTTGGGAAATTTCAAGTCTCACTACTATATTCTTGTATACCAACAATGCAAAATTACACTGTTATTAGCATTCACAAAAGAGAAGTCTAGGAAACTGTCATTCTTAAACACAGAGGCTTTTTCTGTCTTGTCATTATCCCTCTATGGATGATGGAATCAAAAGTCCTACACAGAATTTGGAGAGGACCCAAGAACTGTAAGAATATCAAGACTCAAGATATGGACACAAACACATTGCAGTACTATAAACTGTTTCATAGATATATAAAGCTCCTTTATTGGTCTAGCACTTTCATATTTCAAAACAGAAAATTATATTAAGCAACTCAGAGAAATATTTTGCAATAGTAAAGAGTACAATGGGAACATCGATCAGACTAAATGATCATTTCTTTGCCCAAAAACTTCCTACAGTTTCTTCTTAATAGAATATAAAAAGTATAAGAGGGTATTATTAGACAAAGTGAATGGTACAAGCTAAAACAAACAAAAGATGGTTATTTACTGTGCTTTGTTATTCTAAGGCCAAGGATTTTAAGCAGAACCACATAGACTATGAACAAACTGGAGGCAAGGAGCTGAACAGTGCTGGAAAAGAAAACTGAATGAAACTCATTCAGAGAGTTTCCTTTATTGTAAGAAACCTCATATCACAGTTCCAAACCAAAATGACAGTGCAACAATCAAATGGACCCAGATATCTAAACACTTCGATCACAGATATGGAGGAAATATTCAAGCTACACAACTTTGCTGTCCTGTGCTGTCCAGCAGGAAGGTGGAGCGAGCCAGTTGGTCACAGCACAATCCTAGGACTGCACTATGGTGCCTGTTTGATGTCACTTCAGTGCCCATATTTGCTATCTTACCACTCCTACCCTGAGAATCACTATTCTTTACAGAACACTTTTTTTCCTAAATTTGTTTTTGCTTCTTCTTTTTACAGCCTCTTATAGGCCTTTCCGTGGCTCCAAATAGCTTATTTATAAGCTTTTTAATTTTTATGGGTTTTTTTATTCCTGTCACCTTTTGAAAATGACACCAGTCAATATTTATTTTGTTTCCAACCAAACATGGTCTTTCTTAGAGGCTCTCAGAACAAAGTCTCCAAGTTTATATTATGACCTAGCATGCAGTTTTTCCGGCTTTAAAATTATTTCTATTGACAGCAGAATCTTTTTCTATCACAAACAATATTTTATCAAAATATGTGTTCTTTGAAAATGTCAAGATATCAATGTTTTCTATCTAGTCCCTTACTTAAAATAGTATGACCTCAGCACCAATACATGCAGAATTTCACTGATAAATTCCCAGCGCAGTAATTATTCACATTTTTGCATAACCTTTATGTTAAACACTTTTTTCTCAGGTTTATCCCCTTCTTTCTTTTGTGACACTCTTCAGACATATTTAATGAAGTTAAAAGAGGTCTTCTAGACAAAACAATCAGCTGACAATGAAAAAAATCAAGTAATCAGACACAGTCTATTTTTAAAATAAGTCAATGTTGTAACAGCTAGTGCTGCAACAATAAAAACCCAAAGCATTATCATGAACCTTGTGTTAAAATTGTGAGGGGTAGTATCTTAAACTGAAAATAATCACCAATTTGCAAGCTATTTCACTCAAAGCTGTCAAAAATCTTTGAAAATCGTGCTCTTAATATATAAATTTTAGTAGGTTCAATATTTTTATAGGTCCAAGATTAAAAACCAAAAAGCAACAAAATAACATTTTGGAGTTATTACAATTATAAAATTCTGCCAGCTTATCACCTCTAAACATTCAATGTGACACAGACATGAGAAACAAATTTGGTAAGACAGCACAGTATATGTAAAAGTCAAGCTACAAAGTGGTAATGGACAAGCAAGACCCTTTAGCTGCAACTAACATACTGTCCACACGTCAGTTTAGATTTTTTTTTTTTCAACTTGACTTTCGTTGTTTGACACTGACTTACCTGGATGTCAAATTAAATTATACCAAAGAGAGGAAATACTCCTAAGTAATAGTGAATAGGTCTGCCATGTTTTTTTTTTAATGCATGGCTAATTAAGTAGTTACAATAGAAAAAGACTGTATTTTTTCTTTATCATCCACAGGTAAAAATAGGCAGAGTTGACATTAAGATGAACTTTGAATCTTTATGCATGTGCAGTATAAAGATTTTAAGTTTGGCACAGGATGTGCTCCCCCTATCATTATTAATTTATTTATTTATTTATTTAACCCAAAACTGTACCTTTTTCTATCTAAGCAATGGCTAAGTGAGAAATCTCAGCATACATACATATTGTCACAGTAGCAGTTTAAATGAGTAGCTATAAGAATTTTAAAAATCCAGAAGTCATTTTATGCATCACGGGTGAAACCAGGAGAGAAATCTAAATTCACTTATGCTGAAATATTTTCACGTACATCTGCTAGTAAGACATCTTCATTTCAAGATATGCTTTTGAAAACAGGCCCCAGTAAAGAAATCTGAAATGTTCTATGGAAGATTTTTTTCTAGTCCATAGCTCAAGAATACAGCCTTGACAATGCACATAGATCTGCATGGGCAAAACTAAAGAAAACCCCCACCTAATATTCTAAACATGAAATTAGTAATTTCTGGATATACGCACTCTACGTGAAGAGATGCCAGAGCATAATTCCTCCTTTTCAGCTTGTCAGACAACCAACTGAAGTTAAATAAGTAAATAAATAGATAAATAATAAATGAAGATGGTTTCTCTGAAGTCCTCTGCAATGAATCAGAATACAATGAAACTCTAGTAGGCAGTGAGTTATGGGCAGACATTTTCTTAACATTTTATTCAGTATTTTGACTTTGGCTGAGAGCTCACAAAGAGAAGATAACAGAGGCCATCCCTAAGGATAAGGACATCAAAATAAGTGCTTATGTTAGGTTATTCTGTTAAATAATATGGGTTTCTGAACCTTCTTATATCCTTTTGCAACTGGACAAGTAAAATGAATAAATAAGCTTTATTTATGGAGTTATTTGGAAGCTGAACAGTTAGTTTGTCTAAAAGGAATCATACTTTGCAGAGTTCAGTGTCTGATACACATATGTGAACTCAGTTTATTTTTTTTTACTATTTGAAAGTCTATAAAACTTTAGCCACACTAGTGAAAAAGAAGAAAGGACAAATACATAGGCTTGCTTCATGGACTTCTTTGCCAGAAATTTTTTCATACTTTGTAACTTCTTGCCATAACAGTGTAATGTAACTATCTTCATTCCATAGAGCAATTACTCAAAACTTCCCTTGACATACCAGAAAATTCCTTGGCACACTAATATTATCTCAGCAGAGTTTACCTAATTTCAAAGAAGATAAAAATAATCTGAAATCCCACAAGCAGTGTTTTGGTTGTTTTTTTTCAGTTTGTTTGTATATTTCCAAGATCTTCAAGCATTCATTTCCCAAGCAATAATACTCTTTCACCAAGTAATATTTCTCTTATTCTTGACAATTTGTTTATAATGTGCTATATTTCTCTAATATAGCAGTAAGAAACACCTACTAGGAGAGAGGGTGAAAAAAAGTGGACAGAACTACAAAAAAAGGTCTCAATCAAATTATTAACAGAAGAAGAAGGTTTGAAGGTAAACTGACAATAATTTATAAATACCGTAAAAGGGAGAAAATATGAAGTATTAAATGAGTATTATTTTTAATGATGAAGAACATAAACGAAAGCAGTGGAGTAACATGAAAATAGATTACTTTCAACTGCAAAAAGGACAAAAATGGAAATTGATAAGTGTTGAAATAATAGTAGTCATTAATAGTAAAAATTGTGAAAGATTAATATCGAAAGTACTGAACTGTTCACATCTTTAAATCTAGATAAATTCCCTTCTGAAATGTAGGTTTAATGAAATAAGTTATTGAGCTCAATGTGGGAATGTTGATAGAATTCTTTGTGATATAGGAGGTCAAACTAGAGGATCTAAGGAAACTTCTTGTTTTAAAATATATGAAACTGTGAAGAGTTAAACAATAAACCATATGGTGATAATTTTTTCTGTCCAACTCAGCCATTTATATGCAATACTTTCTCCAAGAACAGAGAGAACACACTCCAGGGCCTTGTCTTTCTCTGTCTTTTGCATAATTATATCTACTTCTGAAAGCTAAATTCTGTGTAGTTAGACAATTGTGCATAGATAGAAGGAAAAATCCTGAGTATTTGAAGCTCTACTCATAAAACACCAAAAATCTTTAAAAACACAATCGCCCAGAACCTGCTGCTAAATCTCCAAAGTTAATTGCATTTATCAAGTTCTCAAATCTGCTAAAATTTATTGAGATAAAGCTTATTTTTCCAAACAAACAAACAAATTACAGTTAACATACTGACAGTATTGGAACAAGTGAACTAAAGGTAACTCTCTGCTCTCAAAACCAGCCATACTGATAATAGCAATCCAAATAACATTGGATTATTTTTTAATCAAATATCATCTTGGATTTGAGTCACAACTAATGCAGGAAAGTCCTGTGGTGTACTGTGCTTAATTCATTACTGTAAAACTCACCTCCAAACAGATCTAATAAGTGACTTCCAAACACACTGGTTTTACAGCAGGTTGATTTGGCACAGAACACTGATAACAGTAATTTTTCCTGATTTTTCAACACAGCACAATAAAAATACATATCCTTACAGTGAGTTTGAGGACAAGTCACTAATCTTCCCCTTTAGACAGTATCTTATCTTAAAAGTTGACAATATTATGCCTTTACTTCTCAGATTGAGATGACTGTGTGTTAAAAATAATTTAATTACGTTTTCAGTATTTGTTTCAAATATTGCAGAATTTTTTTTTTGTCCGCCCTACACACCATAATAATCCTTGGCCTTGCAGAATCCTTCGTTCTACAATGTTATATATGACTTTTCCACTTCTTGCTTCTTTTCTGCATCAAAATGCTAATGCTAAAATATATAAAAAAGATTTCATATCATTTAAGTTTGTAATAGGAACAATCTAATAAAAAAATTTCTTCATCTATCGATTCTGTCTACCTTTCCTTTGCTGATAAAGTCAGTACTGTTAAAGTTATTATTTAACTTTTGGTGTTTTTCATAAAATCTATACTTCTATGTGTTGGGGTTTTTTTTCCTTATCAGAAAACTGAATATTCTGTATGTTGAACCAATTTTCACAACTGCTGTTTCATCAAGCTGATCTGCTAAACTGTGTTCCTCCTCAGTTCCTCTCTTCTGATATATATGCCTGGACTTTTCTAACCCACATGTGAACTGGATGAAGCCTTTGTTTAATTTAAATTGCAGCAGCGAAATAAAAAGAGCTTTAAAATTTAGGACACTTAGCAATGGATGTCCAACAGTTAGGGAGCAGTTATCTGGTACATTTAAAACAGATGAGGATAAAAATAAAGATATTTCTCTGCTTCTGCAGTGACAGAAAGCTTTATGTTAAGTCTCTTCAAATATTCTAGATATATAGGGAACGCCTTAAAGCTTGCAACAATGAAAACTGAAGGAGAGGATACAAATAATTTAACCTAACCAAAAAGAAACAAAATCTTTAAACATCTTTTAAAGTTAAGGTTTTCAGCTGAAAGATACCATGGGGAGATGACAGATTTGCTGCCACTGAATTAAATTAAGCACCTATAAATTATATCACCTTGACTACACTTCTCTCCCAAATCCTCACATTGAAGGAAGATTCATTACAGAATGTCAGCTTGACATGAATTTTAAATGAGTGAATTCTCAACTAGTTAATTAAAAGTAGAATCTAGGTCTTTGTGTTTCTGGAGCAACAGAGAAATATGTTATCCAAGCCTCTCTGAAACATAAAAGCTGCATTATAAATTTATTAAAACTAGAAGTTCAACCCAGCCTAACCAGACTTCCAGGATGACTGCTAAGAGAGAGAGAGATGAGATGACAGTGAGAAAAAAAAAAAAGTATCCCAGAGATGTCTTCATGGATTGCATTGCCCACTGATCAGAATCAAATATTCTCAATGCAATGCTTGAATGGTGTAAATTGGAAAATTCCTATGACCATGTCTACCATGTTGAAACCATACTAAGGGAAATTTTGCTACTCCAGAATTTTTGCCAGAATAATTAGTATTAAATAAAACTGAAGAAATTTGTTTGGTATGTAGTTGGCCATATCAACCAGAGGACAAAGAGTTAATCAGAAAATTTGGGATTTTTTTTGTAGCTACAACCTAAAATGTTACAATACAAAGACTTAATTTTAAAGAGATGAAAATTAGAAATATTTATTTTGCATACAGATATGATGCACTAGTTTTCTGGGGCTTTTTGCCTGTCAATATAACCCTTACAAGTAATTTAGAAATACCTTTGCAATATTTCCTATTTTGATTTATTAATATTCAGAACAAGTTTTCCTCTGATTAATCCTTTATGTAGGAAGCTAAGAAATGAAATATTAATACAATCTGGGGATGTACTATAACTGCAATTCATTTTTCCTAATTAGAAACTTGAACATTTTGTATAACAAGCTGCATTTTCCTTACATGAGATGGATTTCAAAAATAGCTGCAGAAAGACCACCAATATGGCAAAACAAAAAAATGGGGAATAATCACTATCCAAAGTATTTAAAATCAAAATCAGGTGAAGAAATGATGCACCAACCTGTAATGCTCTTTTTAATATACAGAGAAATAGACCTCACACAGTCATTCCTTCTTATTCTGTATCTTTATAAAAAGACTTTGTTGAACACTTTAGGTATACATCAGAAATGTGGGAAACTGGTTCTCTAGGCACTAAAATCTGTTATCTATAAGGTAAAGACATGAGTGGAGCTTTTTACTTCACAATATTAAAATATATGGCATTTTTATTTAATATGGAAATATAGTTTATCTCAAAAAGCATTAGTCACTAAATATTTTCATGATTATATTATTTATTATATTATTATAAGACAAAATGGATGTTATATAATTTTATTTACAGTAATAATTAAAAGAAGGACCATCCTTCAAGGTACATTCTGGAATGTCCCCCCCAGGAAAGTATCCTCTGGAGATGGAAACCTTCTGATCACTGAATCCTTTCCACAGTTGCCTGACGATGCCTATTCCTTCATTGAACACTGCCAGTCTTAGGGTCAAAAAAAAGAAGGAAGACAATAATTTATTTCTGATTCCATATGCTAAGCCAACGAAGTGTTCAAAGCACTGGGGTCCTCAAGAGGCTAAACTGCTACTTGCCTTTGGAAAAGGGGAAACCAAACGGCCACAAGCACTTGCAGAGTCTGCAATGGTAAGGAGTTACTTTAGATAAGATATAGCCAGACAGTCTTCACAGCTCCCACAGGCCCAAGTGAAGAAAAAAGTTATTGAACTATTGAAATATTGAACACAACACTGATTACTTGAAAATACCAGGGTTTTGTTTTTATTCTTTTTATGAATACTTACTTTTTTTTTTTTTGTATGTGTGCAAGCATTTGTGGGACACTTTTATTGAACCAAAATCAAAAGGGTTTTTTTAACTGAACCTTCCTGAAAAATGTTGGAAGACCTTTTACTCTTCTGTCTGTGTAATTAGTGTTCAAACCAATTCCAGTGCAAGTGCAGAAATGCTATTGACTAGTATTTTAACTTCATACTGGAGAAGATTCCCTTGTTTCTTAGTCTAAGTACTCAGAGAATTCAGAGTTATTGAATACACTGACTTTGGACTGAATAAAATATTTTAGGCAAGAAAACTTTTAAATAAATAACTATAACCTCAAAAAAGACATTGTAAGTTTACTTATACAACATATTGCTTTGAGAAAAAAGTCAAACCAAATTTTAATTGTGAAAGTGTTGAATGAAAGATTTCTCAATATAAATATAAATTTATATTTATAAATTAAATAGAATGAAGAACAAAAAGAGCCAAAACCAAAACCAACAACACCAAACCAAAATCATTCTCCTTCATTAGCATCTGTGAACCCTTCTAATAATCAATTAGCAGAATGGTTTGATAAGAGGAACAAAAGACTATTTTGAAGTATCATCATTGTCATGTTAAAGTAAATATCAGTTTAAGTGTATGGCATTTGGCAGAATTCCTTACTTTTGCAGCAAAAGTTTTGTTTGAAAAGAGCATGGCCTGTATTCATATTCCTATTCCATTTGAGGGAAGCTGTGCTGTTATGCAAAGTAATTCATTTAATGAAGATGAAGACATCTGAGAGTGAAATACTGACAGTATCATTGCTACTTTTTTCTCATTTCTCAGAATCTTCTCATTTTATTGACTCCCACTTTCTAGCATGCATAGAACTAATATTTCTTGCCATTGGTTTGGACACATGCTTTTCCCTTTTTTATTTTTTAATTTTTAATTTTAAATCAAGATTGTAAATCTTCCCTCTTATTTTTTTCTGTGTTTCTCAGAATTCTTTTGTCTATTTTCTCTTTATCTAACCTAAGCTTACCTAAAGCTTACCTAAGTCACCTAAAGACATCCATTTGTCTGGTCTCTTGTTTCAGGCAGTGAAGGGAAACAAGTCTTTCCATTCTTTCCTTGATATATTTCTGTAAAGAGCCTCTGCAAGTACTAATTTCTTTGTATTAAAAGGGACTGAACCAACTAGTTCAAACTTTAGCCATCTGATAAAGTTGGGTGAGACAAACCCAACTTCAAGAAGTATTTGTGATGTTTTTTTCTGACTGGAACAAAACTGGTCGATCCCCTTGCCTCTAGCTCAAATCTGTCCTTTTTTCATCTTTTCCTTTGAGCAGCTACCACCTTTTTTTCACTATAATGAAAAAAAAACAGATCACCAGGACAAAATCATGCAGGCTACCCAAGATGAAACACCTCAGTCTGTATTCTTGGTTAGTTTGGGATAAATTTCAATGTATAAGGGACATTCTCAAACATGAAAAATAACATGGAAAATTATACCTCAATTTTAAATTATTTCAAATATTTCTTTTATATGATTAAATACATTTAATAATGAACATTATCATCAGTTGTACAATGGTAGCATACTTGAATTCTAATTTGAATGGTATTCAAGCTATAATGAATTCAAAATAAGTTGAGTTATTACATTCTCTAACGTAGGTTAAGAAAGAAAGAAAGGAAAGGTCTTCACAAAATTCAATGATTGACTTATTCTTACAGACAGAAAGAGAGAAGGGGTTTTTCTAATGCAAAAAAAATAACAAAGAATGATTATCAATCATCTAAATTATCTGTACACAAAGTGAGATATAGAATAATTCAAGGAGACATAGAAGTCATTAGATGTCAGATAGTTTATCTCATTAGCACAATAAAAACTTAGTTTGATGTTTCACATCACTTGATCATCAGAGAGCAAGATCCATACATAATTGATAAAAACAGAGAAAAGCTAGAGATTAGGACAAACACTTATTTCCAAAGCTTTAACATGCCAATGGAATTAGAATTTGAGAAAACAGAGAACTTACCTTGTTTATATTATAAAGCTCAAAAAAACTAAAGAATGAATGGATGCTAAAGTTGTTCAAACTTTTTGCACCCTAAGATGTGCTTGTAATATTCAGACATATGTTCCTATGCATTTCTGAAAAATCCTTAGGACACTTTTTGGAATTTTAGCTGTGTGTTTGCTCTTAATTCTGACCCACTCAGTAATAAATGCACTCTTTATGAAATAGAGGGATGTTATTATTATTAGATAAGATGTTGAAGAACTTAGCCAGAGGAAAAGGCACACTTGATCTTCTTGCTATCAAAGTTTTTACTGAGAGCAGGAGAATGAAAGAATCTTGGTGCTGGTGACCAAAATTGGTTGAATATAATGTAGATGGCTAGTGTACACTTGAAGTGTCCAGAAAATTCAAAGCTATGGTGGTAACAAAGGAAATATTAAAAACAAAGTATTGAATCAAGGCCGTTTTCCCACCAGTCTATCTGGTAGAATACAATAGATTGTGCCATCAAAACACGGAAAGTGAACTTGAACAGTTTTACGAGAGGCCTATTTCAAAATATTTGGGTTGGGGTTTTTTGGGTTTTTTTTGCTCAAAAACCTAATGCATAAGTTTTATGTTTTAGTGCAACTTTTGTACATAAAGAATGCTTCACATTATCAGTTTCTAGCTTTGAAGATATGACTTCATATTCCAAAGTCATAAAATCACTGATGGGGAGAATATTTTTCTCTGACCCTTGTGTTTGTCATGAGGCCTCAGTCATATGAACATAGCAAAAGTTAAGCATGTTTTTTTAAAAAAATATTATTTATTTATTTAAAATATTCAAAACATTTTTGTACTGTACTTCTCTGTGTGTTGAAAAATGTTTGGAAAAAGTTTTGGAGAAAGCATGACCCAAGTTAGACCATCATATTTTTCAGGCACTTGAAGGAATGCATGCCCCATGTGGTTGACTATTATAAAAGAAGTTACACTTTTAGGGGTAGTCCATATCCAGTGCAAATGGAATTTTTTGAAATAATTTTCATCATGTATCAGATTAAGGGAAGAACAAAGAAAAGTTTGCAAAACTCAAACACAAACAAGAAAAGGTAGATGCATTTTTACAGGAGATACAATTAAAGCAAAAATTAGGCAAAACAAAAAATATTTTTGTATCACACACAAGCTTTTAATGAGACTCATTCTATAAATCTTACAAGCCTATCATCCTCTGGGTTTTTTTAATGGTGGCCAGTTTTATGCCTCATCCTCTATGTTCATATTGCTTATCTTGTTTTGAAGTATTAAAAGGCATAAAATCCCAGCTGACTCTAAACAAGAAGCAGCTGGAATAGATTGGCACCTATAACACCAACAATTTCAATCATAAGAAAACAACTTAATAAGGGAGGATTTTAGTAGCTTTTGGCATTCCACATATCTCATATGATAGTTCTGCATCACTCATTATCAGCTGACCATCCAGTTGGAAATAAATGAAGATATTTTTTCAAATAAAAGACTGAATATATTCAAAAAATATCTTTCTCAAAGAATCATCTTTCTCTGTCATTCTTTTACCTGTTCTGTATGTGTGTATATATACATATATATATATAAATTCAAATTTATATTTTCTCTTTGCTGTTTTCCCTTCACTTTTTGAATGAATGAATGAATGAATGAATGAATGAATGAATGAATGAATGAATGAATGAATGAATGTATGAAATGCTGCAGTATTACTCTGGGTCACATATGTTGTTTTTTAAAAAGGTGAGGTGGGATTCTGCTGCTAATTAGTACTGCATCCAAATACTTCTAACAGCACCATAGAGCTAGACCCAGCTGCTCTCCAATATTCTACGTCTGTTAGGCGCCTACTTTGCCACAACTGTTTTTCCAGTTTGAAAACTAATGGTACCAATTGTCAGTGTTTGACAAATATAGACAGAAAAGGAATCCTTAGTGACAATTTCATGCATCCATTTAGTTTCAGGTGGCTTAAGTTTTCAGAAATACTTAGCCCTGGGTCCAGTTTTACACCATGAATAGCTGAGAGTAGATAAAAAATCCAGCTAAATGTGTCTTGTGTTTGAATACTTTGCAGTCAACTGGAAATATGGTCAATATATATTTTCCAGATTTTTTACCAGATTTCCCTAAGCTATTTTCAATTGAAGTGATCACTGTAATACAAGGGCATGTCATGTATAGACTAAACATGAATGAGAAGACAGCTTTTTGTCACAGAAGCAGGTAAAATGTTAATAAAACTTTGCCTGCTGTGAACCATAAAATGTATCCTTGGGAAATTATCAGACTAACTTAAGGAACAAAGTACTCACATTTAGTCTGAAATTATGGCTTTATGTACAGAATAGCAAAAACTGCAATTTAGAGAAAAGGAGAGTTTCATTCCATATTTAGTATTAATTTTGAATGCAAATCAAACACTTCCTTGAGAATATTGGATACTTGCCATGCAATAAGGTAGATTTGGAAAGGAACAAACCTAAGCTGATGCAATTATTTTAGGAATACAGACTTTTAAAAAAATAAAAAATCCCCTATTCAGTAATTTTAAAACATAATTTAAAGTGATGTAATCTGGGAGGCATTTTGATTGAAATATACAGATCTGACATGTATGTATCTGTCTATCTACCTGTCTTCAAAACACAGTTATGAAGGAATCTGAACATGACATACTACATTGCTTAGTGTAAGTTAACGTATGTTTCATTCTGATAGCAAAACCTAAAAAAATTTAGCTATTAGCCAGAACAAAAATAAAATATATCTTCAGTGTAAGTCCAAGTTCTTTTCGAACACAACTTATATTGTTTTGTGATTTTCTGTTTATTATTATGACATCAAAAATATTTAGATGCGACAATAATGATATCTGTAAGTGAATGTGCATATTTATGATGATTTTGAAGACAGATGCCCAAACAACACTGCTGTCTAGCTTAGAACTTCTCTCTGTAAAAAACAGTGACTTGAAAGCAAATTTGACTTTGCAGATCTGGTAGAAGCCTGACTTTGAAAGTAGAAAGCACGATCCAAATAATCTTTATGGAATTATTCAGTTATCACGACCCATTGTTTCCATGAAAAACATCCTAGAACTAAGTACATCAAGGGACATACTGTACTTATTTAAATTTTTTCTTAAAATGAAGTATTTGCCTTTTTAGTTCTCTGATAAGACTCCCTCACATTTCATTATCTGATAATACAGAAACCAAGAAAAGAGGAAATAAAATTCTCTCTTTTCATGTAATGAAAAAAACGGTGTAAAAGCATTCAAGGACGCCAGATTAATTCATAGAGGAAACTACTGTACTAAACTATTATACACATGTATGTAAAAATACAGTATTTGAACATGCTGTATCTTTAAAGAGTGATGGGATAACAATAGCTGATTTTATAGTAACCTATTTAACAAAAGAAAGAAAGTGAAATTGATCAGTTCTAATTAGAACTGAATTAGAATTCTGGTTTTGCTCTGACCAGGACTAAGCAATAAGAAACAAGTAACTCTATGTGTTTTGTGAAATGTCTGGCAAAAATAAAATAATAATACAAAAACTCTTTCTTTTTACTGAGTCACACTTTGAGAAATTAATTATCATTATGAAGGCAGAAAAAAAGTTAATCTTTTCAACATGAGTTGATTTTTGCCAAATTATCTCAGTTTGATATAGGGACCATAGCTCAGCAGGAAAGAAAGATGATGCATGTATATATAATTTTTTAATATTTTTTCCTGAACCACTTGATCTTATACAGTAATCAAATTATCCTCTAGCAGACACAAAGTAATAGATTTATCTGTTTAAAACTAATGTGACCAGAGACACCTGAGGCTATTCAAGACATTTCTCTGCTGTTGGTAGATATGACAAGTGGGCTAAAAAAGATTCACTCTGTTTCTCTAGCAGCAGTTAGAGGCAAAACTAGATACTTGAGAGTGCCTAAGATATCACTATGATCACTTTTAAAAATTTTCAATTAGGGTGTCTTTCCAAAGAGTTAACAACTTTCATTACCAAGGTGTAGATAGTGAGTTTTTGAATGAGGAACAGCTGACTTCAGGCAAAATGATTTCTGAGAGAAAGAAGAAATTAAAAAAAAATTAAAAACCTCATAGGGTACTGAGTCAGTACTTTCTATTTACAGCATGTGATTTATATTTTATAGATTTAGATTTATATTTTATAGTGTGACAAGATTGTAGCAAAGAATCATCCTATACTATAGAAAGGCTAAATCTTGACCTTGAGATAAGGCATCTCTAACCTTTAGAGTAAGATTAATGTGGTTATCTGTCTGGAAACCAAATGTATTTATTTATTTTCAAAGCAAAATTGGTTCAATGGACCCTTTCATCTATTCTTCTCTATGACAATACAAACTACAGAAAGATCAGCTGAGGCTTTGAGATAAAAAAAATAATCTTGGTCTGTAGGGAGGGGGATGCCAACAGAACCTTCCTGAAACAGTTTTTAATTACATTCTATTTGTATGGCTTGCATATTCTGATCTCTTTAGCAAATGTTAGGAATATGATTGCTTTGCAAATTTCTGGGAAATTAATTTTAGTGAGTATGACAGTAAATATCTGATATGCACAGATCCCATGAGGAAAAGCAACCACTAAAGAGAGAGAATGATGTTGTAGGACAGGTAGTTAGGTGAGCCAAGCAGGGGTAAGAGAGGTTGTAGTTTGTTTAATGGTGTTTCTTCACAAAATCTGTTTTATTTCTAGCATGACAAACACTAGGACACAAACATTTCCCCCATAACAGTGAGAAATCCCTTTGGCAAGTAAAAAAATTTACCATGCATTAAAAATGTATGTGTGTTTATCTACAGGATACCACTTTATTTTCAAATGAGGAACAGAGACTCTGTTATATGCACAAGAGATTCTCATTCACTAGTCATTTATTAGTAGTCATTATGTTCAATTATGGTCACAGAGAGTAAAGAAAACTCGACAGTTGAAATGTTACTATATAGCCTGGATATAACCCCTTCCCTCTTTATCTTTTCAGTGGTTTCCCAGGCAAAGTCCTGGCTCTGCTCAGTGAATTTTCCTGCCAGTTTTTGAATCACACATAGCCTGCCAGGTCTCTCCTAACACACATCTGCTGCTGTACTGATTCCCCTCAGTAACCTGCTGCTCTATCAGATGCTGGCTGGAGTTCCTGTTCCTGCCAAGGCAGGACATGCTGAGACCGTGCCCGGCGGCTGGGCTGGCCCCAGCTGGGGGACTTTGCCATTGCTGCTTCTGCCTGGTTTCCATTCTGTGGCCTGAATTTCCTGCAGCAATACTTCTTTTGTCTCAAAAAGATACAGACCCAATTCTGAACACACCCGTGCAAGAAGTCTAAAAAGTGAGGTGCTTTTGTTAATCATGCTGGATTAATTCTTATCTACCTTCCTATACAACTCCCCTGCCTTTGGTTCTTGTTTTGGCACTATCTCCTGATCTGAATATAAATAAAACGATGCTTGGATTTTTATTTTCATTAGAATTTAGCACTGCTAGGCTAATGTAGATGAAAGATAATTGATTGAGCACTACTCTGGCATGTGCATTAACCCTAAAACTTATACTTGCAATGAATTCCTTGTTACAATTTTGTATTGAAGAATCACAAAACTGCCATGTGGTTTTCCAGTTATTAAGATTGGAGAAGTTTCCAGAAGCTGAGAGATCAAGAAGCTATCTCTATCTTCAAAGAAACTCCACTGTGTGCCAACAGCCACCTCACTGATGAAGAGCTAGAACCTTGAGCTGACAAAGCTACAACTTAGCACACATTGCAGCAATGTTATTTCCCACCAATTTCTCTATTTAGTAGGAAAAATGATGTTTTCCTGGACATTTTGCAACACCAAATCCTCTTTTTTTCCTTTGAACGAGGTAGTGGTTGCTCATTTAGTGATTGTTCAAGTTATATTTGATAGCATGAGAGAGGGGAAGAAACAATTTTCTGAAAAAATAATCTGTAGAGTAAGCATTTTCAGAACAGTATTTGAGCAAACAAATCTCTTATGGAAATCAGTGTTAAACAAAAAAAAAAT
This sequence comes from Agelaius phoeniceus, assembly GCF_051311805.1. Classification (NCBI taxonomy): domain Eukaryota; kingdom Metazoa; phylum Chordata; class Aves; order Passeriformes; family Icteridae; genus Agelaius; species Agelaius phoeniceus. The sequence continues at coordinate 53,449,354 of NC_135266.1, read as the reverse complement.
TCAATTACATACACACACACCTGCATGCACACACACAGACACACTGCGTGTCACATATACATTTATTTATGTTTTTATTTATTTACATAAAGGGGTAATTTCCTTCAGAAACATGTTTCTGTACTGTAGAGGTTCATAAACTGTGCACTTTAAATAGCATATAACCCTGTGACAGATCACAGCATATATTACCATAATTGTCGTTGCTCAAGAAGTTAAAAAATTTAACTTTTCATTATAAAAATCTGCATAGCCACTCTTTTCAGGATAAATTCAATTCAGTCCTAATAACACGTCTGTTGCTCTTACTGTCTGGTTTGGGTAGGTTTATTACTTCTGGAGTGCTAGCAATATATTTTATAAGGAGAGATAGAAGAAGAATATGCCCTAAGATTCTATTGCAAATTAGAGTTACTGCTGTCCTAAGGCCTTAGATGTTCTTTTTGTTCCCAAGAGGGGAATCTTTTTAATGGGATTCTGTGAAAAATCCCTGCTGGACATGTGGGTCATATGACTCCAGGAATTGGAATTGTCAACAACATGCATTTTAGAAATACATTTTCAATTCTCTCTGTTTGTGTAATGGTTTTGAGCCTTCAGGGTTTCCATTTTCAAATGTTTACTTCTTCTAGCCTAAGTACTAGAAACTATACTCTTTTATTCATGTCAGCACAAATGCTTCTATCTCTAAATCATTCTAGAATCTAGGAATCAAGGAAAATATGCCTATGTACATGCATTTTGTAAGTATTTATATAAATAATATACATATCCATATATATATCTCTATTCTAAATACAATTATATACCTACTGGCAATATCTATTAATACTACTCCCTCTGTTCCTCAGTGATAAGTTCCCCAGCATCACCACTATCACTATCACCTTGGAAACACCTTTGGTTCATAATAAAAATCTGTTTTATGAAGTAAATCAATATCAATATATTGCAATGACAAACAAGACAAGAATACTGATTTGGGTTTGAAATTTTCCTTTTGTTTTCAGACAGTTTTTGTAGTTTTCTAGGTTCATATTATTCCCAAATCATAAAATATCCATAAAAGAAAAAAATCTACAAGGAAAAGATTATCATTGTCAACGAATTATCATGATCATAATACTAATTATGACCACTATTTGATTGTGCCCCCTGTATGCTCTCTGAGCTCAGCCAGAACACCCCTGTTCTCAGAGTGTACCTATCAGCTTGTTCTCTGTATGGCAGAAAAGAAACTGTTTTCAGAGAAGCATCCATTACTATTTAGCAAAGAAAACCAAAGACTGGAGTTTCATTACTTCCTGAACACACAACAAGTCAAAATTTTTTTCTTTTTTAATTTCTCTTCTAAGAAATAAATATTTCAGTACTGTCCTTAACATTTTGGAAGAGTAGACAAGATTCCAGGAGTGCAATTTTTTTGCTATATCTATAGCATATGAAAAAATTCTAGTTATTTTTCATTAATTTTTTTTCCCTATATCTACTGGTCGCAACAAATTCATCCTGACATTGTTAGATTATGAAGACAACAATAGCTCAAACTTCCTGTATCTAAATTTCCCCCTTTTTTACATTTGATTTTTGCATTATATAGTTCATAGTTTATAGTTTACATTATATAGTTCCTAATATGTAAATAAAAGGGGGGGGGTATTTTTTCTGTGACATATATCTACACACATTTTGGCATATTGGAGATTCCTACAGAGATTTGAAAACTTTTGATCTATACTTTTTGTTTCTGAAAAAAGAATTGACTTCATGTCCTGAAATTAAAATATTTTGACTAATGTTGTATATAGTATTCAGACTGTCAGATGGTGTCTTCCATAATTGATTGCCCGTCCAAAATTTCTTCCAAAGCAGGTTATAGTATCTGATAGGCAATAAATTAAAATGAAGTGAGTTTTGTCACTGAATTCATAATGCGTCTGGTCTTGTGGTGTGTAATTTTACAGCAAGATGCCAAAGATTCATTTACTTGAGACTGAACATGTTTGATAAAAAACTCCTTATAAAAATGTATTGTTTTGACTCCTGGTTTAAAATTGCACATTATGTAGGCATTAAATTAAACTGAACAGGGTAATTGTTGATTTTTAATTTATTTTAATGTAATTATAATTTTTTTCCATGGATTGACTTAATTAATTTGTGATGTAAATGTTAGATTCATTTTGATGGAGAAAAAGGCATTCCAAAATGAAGCTCTGAAAAGATGTTTATTCACTAATATTTAGTGAGGATGGACTTCTAAAATACTTTGTAGGGACTAGTAACATGCAGAGCATAAAAATCATATGCCTGTTATTATTCTGTCAGTACAGTGTATTCTGAAGATATTGTGTAGGTACACACAGCCTCCTATTTTGCCTGAAACATCCTTTATTTCATGAACCTCATAAAACAACATGAAAAATTTCAGATTTGGTATTACTTCTGTTAGACCTGCTCTGCAATTAGTCCTTTAGAGACAAAAACTCTCATTGGCTTCAATTTGCATTTTTTCTTCTTATTCTGCATTATAAAAAGAAAAAAATCCATGGAAGCTGAGATGCAAAATTTTCATCAACAAAGGTCATTCTTCAATAATTTTTATAGTTCTGAGGTCTAATTTTTCTCTAAATTCTTGATGTCTCACTCTTTTTCAGCCGAAACTGTAGCATCACTGATAAGGAATTAAGGCTCAAGTATCAGCATCACCTTTTGTGGCCTTATGGGCTTAATCTGATGTGCTGTCCATTCCTTCTGAGACAGATCTATAAACAGAAAGATATTGCAATGCTGAAGATCAAGGTGATGAAAGGAAAAGAAGCAATGCTCACCCTTTTAAGTAAATTATGGGGTGCTCTACCATATGAAACTGTGAATGCTTGAGAAGCCACATGCTCACACAGCTACCATGTCGCAGTGATCGAAGACTGCCAGCATTCTGCAGTCTCTTTCCTCGGCAGGGCCATAGCACAGGCAGAGGAGCATTCACAGAAGAAAACATTTAATGAGGTCAAACATGTACTAACAACAATAAAGGTTGGGACATGTTCTGTGGCATTTTTTGCTAGTTATAAAATAGAACATGTGCTTTGTTATCCAAGAGCACTTCAAACAACACACATTTTAGTCTGAGCTAGTTGAAGCTCCCCCATTTATGGTACTTATCAATCCCCTTTTTAAAATACTGTGAAATTTTCTACAATGACACTACTATTTCCATAGATCCCATCACATTTTTTGAGAAAGAGATTTCCAATTAAAAGAAATGCAGCAATTCACATCAGAAAAGTTCACTTAGTTGTCTGTGAGGTGCACACTACATGTATACAAAACTAAGCATGTGCATGCACGTGCACACACATTTTCACATCTTACTTTTCTGAAAGTTGAATTCCCCAGCAATGTGTTGGCAGCTTACCTGAGGAATGGCAGAGAAATTATGTGCAGCTAGGCCCAATTTGATTATCATGGGGATAACCCCTCAGTCAGGTCAGGTCTTAGATGCCTGAAGCATGAGCAAGGATGACAACAGTGAGATGCCTCTGCTCCCTTTCTTTGGCACCATGAAAACCCAAGCATACAGTTCTCCCAAAGCAAAGTCAGGGGGCAAGAGCAATCCTGCTCTGAGAACTCACACATTACTCATTTTGCAACCCACATGTAACAGCTTTGCATATTCAGGTTTCAATTCTATGGACTGTACAGGCATTTTTAAAATAATCCCTAATTTTGTATTTCTTTATATATTTTACTATGTGAATGTATATGATACATTACATGCACTAGGTTATTAAGAAGGAAAATTGATAATCTGAGTCAGCAATGCAACATATTTCCTTTTATTTATGTATTTGTATTTCTTCTTTTCAAAAAGTAGTTTTACCTGGTATTGTGTACTATGAACAACAAACACCGATCTTGAATAAATTAGAATTTAAAAGGAAATACTGGGGGATTTTAAAATTATTTTTGCTACTTAAACCTTGTCACGCTAACAGTGGGAACAAAATTATGGTGATTTTGCCAAAATTATGGGCAATTTAATCTTTGTGACATAAGCTGAAATGTAATATTTTGAGGCCATTTGACTTGAATTAAAAATTTTGGATTCTAAAGGAAAAGTTTTTCAAACAAAATGTCCTAACACTCATGATTATCCTAAATTTTTATGTTAAAAATTCTAGTCTATTTCTAAGTGGGAATGACTGGGGTAAGACCAAGTGCCAGATTCAGCTGTATCCCTGTACAGCCTGCAGGATGCAAATGATGCTTTGCTATTTTCAAGGCTTTAAAAAAAGAGCCTCCAGCAAATCAACAAACAGCATCACAGAGTTTTAGGCAGAGAACATAAAGTCTTTAATTTCGTTCAAGATAAAATCTGCCCAACAAGGGATAGATTAGGAAGACTCCTCACATACTGGTTTGTGCCATGACCCATGCAGGACCTTAGCTGAACCTCAACAGACCAAACACTTAAGAAAAGGAAAATTAAATGGGTAAAACAGTAAAAAGTGGAATCCACAACTAGCACTAGGCTTTTAATGTTCAGGGTGACATTGATATGGGTACTGTATATGGGCAAAATTTAAGATCTCAAAGCTGGGCTACAACACCAGAAGAAAAAATAATGCTAAACTTACTTCATACATGATTATCTCAGTAGATTTCTCAGTTTCAAAACCTCCAGAAAGTCTGAATCCCAGACCTTTGTATTGGCTCAGAAATCTGCTGGCAGTGGGCAGTGTGTTCTTCTACTTGACCAAATATTAAGAAGCATTGAGCTGAAAAAGAGTGAGCCACACACTCTACTCCTCCCAAATGGGAGAATACCATCTCTTCCTAGTTAGATTCCAAATTTTCAAAGTTAAAGCAAATTGGTAAATTTTTCTGATACCTGATGTAATTTTTGCATCATCTGTTTCAGTAGGGATTTCAATAATGTTCCTTTTTTTTCCTTATTCACTTACTCAATTTTTCTTAATATCTTACATAATTTTCCAGAAAAAAACTCAAAAACATCCCTATCTGTTTACACAACCTGTTTATCTATGGACACCTGCCATTCTACTACCTTTAAATACTAAGAAACATGTACATGTTGATTATACTCTCACCATGTGGGTGAAGTACTAATACAAGTAGAACAAAGACATTTTAATCCTAGGTTTTGAAGGCAAAGGAATAGAACATTGTACCATCTAAAAATATTCCAGGAAGACCTAAACTTCTTCAGTATAGAAAGTCTCAAGTTGCAATATACATGCCAATACACAATTATTTTTGGTTATAAGTGGCAAAAAGGACACTGACTCAGTACCAAAAATTATGTTATGTTGACTTTGTGTTGCAGCACAATAAATGTTCAAGACAAGCATGTTAATGGGCTTATACCTGGTCCTCTACAATGTGCTTAATCAATGATTTCTTCTTCATTTAGCCAATGAACTGAAAAATCAACTGTTCTGAGATGTATCTAATATAGATGAGATGACTGAAGTTACCACTTCTGTATTAGTTACTGAAAGATCTAAGAACAGAGCAGACATTGAATTTCTCGATGGTTAAGTAAATTCAACCATCTAGAACTTTCTACTGAAAATAGTAATAATGCAAAAAATTTCTTGCTGATTTTCTTCACAGAGAACTCAGTATTCAGGCAATAGGTGTTTTCTCAGGAACATCCTTGGGAAAATGCATTCAAGGATTTGTGTCTCTTTTTTTTGTTCCCTACTTTTTATAAAACCTGGACAACTTCACTGTCCCATTTTCATATAAAATAAAGATACTAGATATGAACCAAGTATTCTTACACTTTGGTTTGCCTAGTTTATTTATTCAGGTACTAAATAGTGCTGGCTATTGACTATCATTAGAATTCACATGCAGTCTTAATCAAGAACAATACAAATACCTTTTTATATTCCCATCATTCACAGCAGTTTTTAAAATTTTTAACAGAAAATTATTTTCCAATTCAATAATTCAAACCCAGCCCAAATTGAATCCCCTCTCAAAGTGCATATGATGGGGAAAAAATTAATATATAAGTGATAGTATTACAGATGTTCTCAGAACATTAACAGGAGGAGTTCACATTTAAAAATATCTCCTTCAGAGTTAATGTGAATAGGTAATAATAGGATTAATTATAAATTTTTTAAAAGAGAAAAAATTACAGTTACATGAGTTAAGTATTTTTTCTATGTCCGACTACCACAGATTTAATTTACTGGTTTTTGCTGCCTTATTTTCCTTTTTAGATCAGTAGTATTTGTTCAATGATTGTTGTGTTCCAATATTTATTTCCCAATTTCTTTCCTTTTTTAAGGAGATAAAAATTATGTAAGTTATGGACCAAAGATTAATAGTTAAGAAACTTCTAAATTTCCACTCTTTGAAAAAATAAAAAAGAACAATGAAGTCCAAGAAAATGAAAAAAAGAATTGCAATCTTATGAATTGCTTTCTATTTCAAAGTGAAAATATTGAAAATATCCTCATCATTTTTTGTTTGTTTGTTTTGGGTTTTAAAAAAAATGAATTGTGTATCTGGGGGAAGTGGTTTTCAAGTCCTTGAAAATGTAATCCAAATCAATAAAAACATTTACAGTACAAACCCATGAAATTGGTAACACTGTAAAGATTCTCTCCTGCACAGTTCTGCAAGTTACTGAGTTTTGAGAAAACCAAAAGAACTTCAGAGCACTGCAAGAAATGAGGCAGATTGCCTCCACTGATTCATGAATTTTTAGAGTCTTTTCACATCAGGGAAAAGAGTGCTTACACACCTGTGAAGGGAATAACCAGAAGCAAAAAATAGAATAAAAAAAAATAAAAAATCCTAAAGGGTAAAAGAGTAAAATCAATTAGAAACCAAACATTGGAGTGGGCAACTTTAAGCAACTAATTCCTTTCATAAAAAACTAACCATCTTCATAAACAACTAACCACCAGTTCAAACAACAGCATAACAAGGCATGAAATATGTAGAAAAGAACCCTTTATTCAGTCACCTGGGAAATTACAAATTATAAGAATTCCTAACCTATGTTTGAAGAGTACAGAATTCTTATGTATTTGACAATAAAAAGCTGCAAAATACAGTGGGGAATGTCACCAGTAAGCTGGATGAAGGGCCAAAGTTACCCTCAGCAAGTGATTAAAAGTTGCTTGCCACTTTAAAAACACAGCACAAACATAAATTTGACTGGGAGAAAAGAAGCAATGTTTTTAAACTGCAAGGGGAAAGATTTAGATTCACTATAAGGAACAAATTTCATAAGGATGGTAAGGCATTGGAAGAGGTTACTCAGAGAAGCTGTTTAAGCTTCCTCCCTGGAAGTGTTGAAGATTGGACAGGGCTTTGGGCAATCTGTTTTACTGAAAGATTTCTCTGCCCATATGTGGTGGTTTGACAGGAAATGTGTTTTCTGGGATGCTGTGGTTAGGCCAATGGATGTTCAAATTTCAATATTGGCACCTAATGTGGCCATTGGGACATTGGGCCCGCCTCTGAGAACACAGAGTTAAAGCAGGGCTCTCCCCAGGGAGGCTCTCCTGAGTTCTGGTCAGGGAAAGGTTCAGAGCTCCCCTGCCCGGCTGCGGGCTGGGCAGGGCGGGGGCAGCCATGCGGCCGGGTGAGGTAGGCCCAGGGGCAGCCATGGGGCCGGGTGAGGTAGGCCCAGGGGCAGCCATGGGGCCGGGTGAGGTAGGCCCAGGGGCAGCCATGCGGCCGGGTGAGGTAGGCCCAGGGGCAGCCATGGGGCCGGGTGAGGTAGGCCCAGGGGCAGCCATGGGGCCGGGTGAGGTAGGCCCAGGGGCAGCCATGGGGCCGGGTGAGGTAGGCCCAGGGGCAGCCATGGGGCCGGGTGAGGTAGGCCGGGGCCTGGACAGGAGGGAGGGGAAGGCCCCTGCAGGATGGAAGGGTAGAGGAGCATCGGGCAGCCCCCCCACAGGAGAGACAGAGAGAGAGCCTGTGCCTGTCCTTGTGCCACCTTGAAATTCAATAGTGGCCGGCTGAGAAGGAGAAGGGGGGGTGGCGAGAAGGTGCCCAGCTGGGCAGCCATGGGAGTTCTGGACAGGCAGAGCCTCAGATTTTTAACCCTTTTCTTGGATGATGCAAACCTTACAAATGCTAATCCTCCTGGAGCTGAATGTGAAGAGAGATAGAGATGAGATAAGAGGAAATGGGCCACGAGAGAAATAGAGAAGAACTCAGGTGGAAGAGATGATGGAGTAGCTTATGCTGAACTCTTTTTGTGTAGCCATGGACAGAGCCATGTTTCCTTGTGATACAGGGACTGCATTCTAGGGGGAGGCAATGCCTCAGGACCAAGAGGGTTCGGTGTGGGTACCCCTCAGCCCCAGGGGATGACAAATATGGGGGAGACAGATGTCCCAAAGTTGAGACTGTGCCTTTTTGGAGTGGGACGAAGCAACCTTAAAAGTCAACCTTAGAAGCAGCTCTGGTCCGTGTTCAGTGGTGAGAGTGCTGGACATGAAAGGAAGAGGTCACCATTGGCACAAGAAGGAGAGCACTGGACATGAAAGGAAGAGGTCACCATTGGCACAAGAAGGACTCCTTCTCCTCTTGATGAACTGAGGATTGAGTATTCTGAAGGGTGGTGGTGGACTGAGAGTCGATGATTTGGGGGATGTATTGTATTGGGAATTTGGTGGGGAGGAGGAGGAGATGTATTTGTGAAGTTTTCATTTTCCTTGTGTGTTTCTTTTTTTTTTTTCCTTTCCCTTGTAATTTAGTTAATAAATTTTTTTTCCCTAAGTGGGAGCCTGCTTTGCTTATTCCTGGTCACATCTCACAGCAGAAACCAGGGAGGGGGTATTCTCATGGGGGCACTGGCATTGTGCCAGTGTCAAACCATGACACCATAGCAGAACATTTCGATTAGATGACCTTTAGAGACCCTTTCAATTCCAAATCATTGTATGATTCTATGAAATTTGTTTTCAAGGGGAGAAAATTGGTCAATATGGAAAAAACAACACCAAGGAAACAGGAGGAAAATATCTTTCACTCTGAAAGGTGGTCTTTTGATTATCATAAAATTTATCATGATTTTACTTTGCATTGTGTTCTCTGAATCAGCTCCAAGCAAAACAGTAGGTGAAGGAAATATAAGTATCAGATAGTCACTGTAAGATAAATGACAGTATTTTAATTAAAGAAAGATTCGATATTCTATTGTATCCCACCATCTCCCAAATTTACCTATTTTTCTTTCCCAACCTTCCCCTAGATCTAAGCAAAGTTATGTGGACATTTTGTGCTATAACTCACAGTATTAGACTGAGATTTTGGACTCAGTTCTTAACACAAGGAAATAATTGTTAAATATATAAATCTACACATTATTCACATTCAGAAGTCATATTCTGTTTGCAATTCCTAAGTGTTATGATTTGCATGATATATAAATATTTACAAGAAAAAGCATAGGTATTAATAATAAAGTTAGCAAAGACATGGTAATATTTGAGAGTTTACTTCTCAGATTCCAAATTTTACAAAGCAGTCACAACACGTTTCTTGAGCTTTAGGTCTATGATTTCATATGCTTACTAGTCATAAAGTTTCTTTGGTAAAACAAGGAAAAAATTCTAAACTTGCAATCGAGCGGATGTTCAATACACTAGTGAGCAATTTCACTATGGATGCAAGATTGTTACTATTGTTACTACAGTACCACTGGGATAGTTGCTTCTGGCCTTTTAAAGCAAAATCTCTGTTAGAAAACTTCTAGACTCTTTAGTGCATACCTGTGATAGGCATAGAATTTCCTATGAGTCAGATAGATCAAAAAAAGTAGTAAAAATGGGAAAATGCAATTGCACAAAAATTATAGAGGACATGGTACTGAACACCTAAATAAAACACAAAAGATGCATAATATCAGCTAGATTATTTTGTGTTCAGAAACATGACATTTATTAAGGTTGTAATGGATAAAAATACATGTGGCCAAATTTGCAAAGATGTTACTAACAGTCATACAGTTTACAAATATTATGTGCAACTTAGAAAATAGGATTTCTTAATTTCTCATTATTTTTAATGAATGCAACAAAGACTTGGTAAATTTCCAATATAACTTGTTTACTGTTTTCATCTAAAGAAATTAAAGAAAATGAAATACTTTAACTTCCCCAAATAAGCAATTTTCATGTGTGAAATTATTGTTGGACCAATTATTGAAATATTTAACTCTTCATGTTACAAACTCTGATTTCATATATAAATTTGTTAAGCATAAGCCATTTAAAATGAAAATTTTCAATTAGCATGAATGGCACCAGCTGAATTTATTAGGAAGAAACAAAGAGGTAGGGGAATAAATTAGGAACATTTGTAAGTAGAATTTCAGTTATTTTCACTAAAGATTTTAATACTTTATGTATTGGGGAGGAAGGTCCACTGAATTATCACTGACATAATTTCTGTAAACTATTAACTCATGTGGGTTTGGTCACATGAACAATACTGGGATAAGATTTTGAGTTTTTAGATAGTATTTACTTCAGGATTTGGAAACACCTGGATTATGCAGAAACGGCACATCCTGAGACCTCCAACTAATAAAGAGACAACCAGTTAGGAGGCTGATCACACATTGTGCCTCTGAATAGGCTTCTCAGATGGAGAAAGAAAGGCCTAGGAAAAACGTGACCTGAAAATGGAAGAATATGCATGAAGGGGAATGTCATGGAGTATTCAGGGACATCATGATGTTTGAGACTGGTAACTTCAGCAGCTGATCAGCACACACCAGCATGATTTTCCATCTCTCTTTCCTAGACTAGCAGTGATCACCCCTTGTAGAGGTGTGGATGCCTATGTAAGTGTGCCTTTGAGGGAGGAAGGGATTCCCTTGGAAGCACCTCCACAGAACATATAGAAGGCTGACCTCTCATCTGTCTGCATATCTAGGGAGCTTTCTCCAATTCAGTGAATTTCCGTTCCAGAAAAACAAATCTCAATACAACTATTTGATGACTTTCTAGTCAAGGATATCCAAGAGGACTGTGAAAAATCCCATTGAGTTTTCAACCAGAATCTATATGTTATCTTATTTGAAACCGTTTGCTCATATCTTGTTCAGTAAAATTAACTGCAATCTTATACCTGCTGATAGCACAATTGCTTGTCCCACTTTGATAGGGCAGAGATATACAAATTGCATTATTTGAAATGCAGCTGTTTCATTCTACAATTACAGATTTCTATTTGCCATTGTATCATTCAGGGCCAAATTAGTGCCTTGCCTGTGAAGTTTGTAATATGTCTTTTCTTCTTGCAAGACAGTAAATCTGGAATAAAGCAATTGCCTTCATTGGAGACAACCAGTTTTAAAATACCATTTCAGTAACAGCTTTGGAATATTTAGGTTGTAGAGAGCATTGAATGGATTACTAGCAGTTGAAAGAATATGGTATCTTTTTTCTGTCCTGTAATAGTATCTAACCAGATTTTATTACTTATCTTCCAGAAGGATTTTTTCCTTAAAAATATATTATTTATTTCCTCCTTCTCACTTATAATTTCAGAGCTTAAACAGTGAGATAATATCCTATCCAAGCAGTAAGAGGTTGGGATGGGAATTTATCTTTAATTTTAGAGAGGAAAAAAAAGTATTTGCAGTTAATATAGTGCAAAGCATGCTGTTTCCTGATGACTTTGCTGCTTTTCTATAAATATGTTCCCCTATAAATGTTACTGCATGTAAACAACTTGAAACAAGACTTCTGTATTAATCAAGCTGAAATTCTACTACGTAAGCAGATATCTGATTCATAATGCAGAAGATATAACTGTCCTCCCTTACTAGATATTACATTATTTCCACTTACTAATAAAATATCACAGATGCAATATCTCATACTGAACAGCCAAAAACTTATTTAAATCCCAGATTTTAATTTGTCAGCAATATTCCACATTGAATTTAGACTAATTTCCAAGTGCACTATGAAACTTCAATTAGATCAAACCAACCTACACCATTTTTTTCCCTTGGAAACCTGCTGGTAGGAAATTATGTTCTTTGTATCTGACCCCAAGCATGGCATGTTATATATTCCAACATACACCATGAAATTCATTAATATGGAGACTGTGTTAGGATTAATCTTCTTCTTATATTTTCTACCATTCCCATTGGTATAATGCTATAATTTATATATCTTTGTTCATTCAAGGGAATAAAAAATATTGTGAGTATTATGTAGTTTTTGTAACAGAAAGTTGAACATACAGACAAGTTGCACAGAAAGCTTGAAAATACTGACAGCTAGGGAATGTCTTATATTTAATTTTTCATTTATCTAATTGAAATGACATCTCAAACTTTTTACATATAGCTGATATTGCTGTAATGAAAAAAGTTTTCTTGAAAATATGATTTTGCAGTCAGGGAAGGCATTTCCTTGATTTTAGTCCTGTCACATCATTTAAAAATAAAGATAACCTATTTCTATTTTCCCATAAGATTGCATGAGGTTTAAATGAAGCTGTCATGACAGAAATGTAAAATGTGAAGAATAGTCTAAAAGATTACACAAAACTTTCACTTATGCTGTGGCTCTGCCATCAAAAGCTATTTGTTCCAATTTTCATACTAGCAGATGATGCAGTGTATGTCACCATGAATAGGAAAAAAACCAAAATGGATATGAGAGTGTATGGGACAGGGAGAAGAATAATATAGTAGGACTGCTCTAAAATAAGCCCCAAAAGAAGAAACCAACAAATAAACCATTTCAATACAATAACCTCCCCCAAAAATTACCCCGCTAGCAGTCCCCAAATTTAAACAAGTAAAATCACAATAGAAGGAGTATTTCTGTCATCACTAGGTAATTGTCATCAGCACTTTAAATTTATTTCTCTCAAAACACACAATTACCTTTCTGACCTGTCTTCAAATTTGGGGAGTTGGGATGAAGGGTGAATAATACAGCTATGCCCATCTGGGTAATTTTGTTTTCAAGATGCACCGTTTCACCAAGTAGCACCATTCCTGGTCACACCAAAATGAAACCACCTCTCTTTTGTTCCATGAACCAGGTGCTGCTGCTCCATGGGTCATAGTGTTGCTCTAAATTTGTGATAGCTTCAAGCAGCCTATAACGAATATCCTTCATTGTGTGCCTGATAAAGACACGAATCAGATCATTCTCATGCCTAAGCTATCCTCATCCTTATGGATTGAGCAACAACAGGTGGAGTTTTCCAGGACAATATTCAGGATCATGTGGTATCAGAGGTTCTCAGAGAGAACAGTTATTTCCTGCAGTCTTAAGGGACATTGCACATGGTGCCATCTAGGAGTTGCTGAAGCATTTTGGCCATTGGCATGAGAGTAGTAGACCTGGTACCTCAGCTAAAGGAGATTTTTTTGTTTTCCTGGAGCAGTAGCTGTCCTGTCAAATGAATCCCATCTTTGGTATCTGAAGGGTGACATGAATAATATGCACAAATCTATATAAAACCAGATTTTATTTGTTTTTCTAATATACACATAACTAATATTAGTAGTTGATAGCATAACTGTTGCTACTATAAAAGTGAAATTATGAAGTGTTCCCTTAGGCCAAGATTAGGAGGGACTGTGTGTTAAGGCAGTCCTTTAAACTGTGCCTATATTATCTATGAATTGAACAGCTTTAAATTACAGGAATACTTAACCTGAAGTGTTACATTATTAATTTCAGGTACTTTATCATAACTGATGTTTCCATGGAGACAGGTTATGGATATTCATTGCAAATTATACTGCTACTATTCTATGAACCCTGTGAAAATTATGAGCATTAATTCCATGGATTTTATTTTTGCGTTCCTTGATAAATGTGTTGTGATGCTGACACTATTCAATTTGCAAGCCAGTATTAGCTACCTTCTTCCAGACTATGTTGCAATGACTCCTGCCAAGCAAGCACTTGAAATATTGTCTCTTTTCCTTGCTAAAACAGCATAAGCAAAGCTTTTGTAGGAGTAAACACTGAGCTTCAAAGAATAAGAATGATCTCTCTACAGGGTGCATATCTAAGCCTACTTCTAGTGCAATGTTAAGTTGGTGTTTTGTTGAGGCCAAAAACTCCATAAAGTAGAAGAATGCAAAGTTCATGTCTGCTAAAATGGAATTTGGCCATCATATTTCAAGGGATGAAAGTGGAACTATGTAGCACATAAGTCAGTGACAGCTACTTTTGAGATACTAAAAGAAAGGGAATACTGCACTGTTTTCCTTTCTTACATGTATTTTCATTTGGGTTGGCTATATAAAGAAAATTTTTTACCAAACTAGAGAGTCAAATCTACAAATCTAATTGATATATATATAATACAATATCAGAGCTAAGCAGACTGTTCAGTAAAATTAGTGGTCTACATTCTACAAAGATATCTCTTTACATTCTTACATATACTGAGTTCTCATTTTGCTGTACTTTTTAACTAATTAACCAAATAATTGAAAGTGGCCAAGAACAGAAATATTTAAAATTAAGGGCTTTTTCTAACTTGATTTGATAGACCTAACAGGTTGCAGATATTATTGCAATGGAAATACTTCTAGAACTGTAATATAATTAACACTTGAAGCAAAGGGTTCAGATGATAATAACATCAACTCTTTTCTTAAATTTATAAAAAAGAAAAATAGTAAAGTAAAACCTAGAATAACAACACCACTGTCTCAAATGTAATAATAATGTGTAATATGTCCCTTGCAAAAGGATGTAATGTCTATTTCCTGTGTTGTGTGATTGTTGTCTAGCCAAAAATTTCCTGAAATGATCATGGGAATACTGAATAACACTGTTATCCATCAATACTTTCATTTTATAAGCATTAGTAGCCAGTAAAATCAGCTTAAAAATATGATTTATTCAGCAGGGACACTACTAAGGAGAGTAAAAACATTACTGTGAGTGAGAGGTTTTATAAAATGCTATTTCATTGAACATCAATCTCATTATGATTTTCGAAATTCAGACAAAAATGACATATTCTCCAGCACAAAGATAAAAAAAAAATTTCCTCCAGGATGCATCTCAACTGAGAAAAAATATAATATGTGTGGCTAGATTTCCCTTGTGCTATTAAAAACCTTAAAACCCAGAAAAACCACTGCTGATATTTTATTTTGTTTTAAAATGGAATTAGGGGGAAAAAAAGTATTTCCCAGCACAAAAAGTGCAATGCTTTGGGTAGATTTAAGGGAAATTAACTTGCACCAGATATAAAAGCAATCATAATTAGTGTGTTTAATACTAAAAATGAGGACCACATTCTTTAAAATAGGATGATATGTAGTAAAGTATATTACACTGATATCTAAACCAGGATTTACTGTTATAACTATGTCCCTCTAAGAAAAACTTCAAGGAATACTGAAAACAAAAAGCCCTAGGGAACTTCTGCTGAAATTACAACTGAAACACATCTGCAGTGTGTGTTTAATAATAGGTACCCCATCTTCACATCACACACAGTACCCAAGCAACTACATTTTTCTTATTTTCCATGGGTAGACAGGTAGATTTTTCTCTTTAGAAGTCTTAAGATTTGGGGGTTTTATGTCTCAGCACCAAGAAAAGCAGACATTAAGCAGAAAAGTGATTAGACATCAGAGCAGTGTCCTTTAATCCATAATCTGTCTGCCTATTACATTAACTAAACTAAACTATTACTTTAACTAAAACTCCATAGTATAGTATATAGTATCTATAGTATTTCTGGTATCAGCTTCTACTGGATAGCACAGTACAAAGGGTGTCTGCTGCTTTTGTTGAACAGATGAAACAGAGATTACTAAAAATAAAACTTTTGTGAAAATTAATATCTATTTCAGACATTGCACTGAATAATTACAACCTAAATTAGTCTTGATTATCCTTCAGTGTATAAATTAAAAAATGGGCCTGTCAAAAGACTACTTGTAAAATTTAAGGTAACACTTCCAGTTCCTTTATTGAGCTCTATATCACCTAGTGGCAAGTGGCTGTGTATGTATGTATAAATACTGTTTATATCACTGATAAAATGTATATGTATTGATTTAACAGATAAAATACAGTTGGACACATTTGCCTTCTACCAAAAATGCTTTTATAGACACAGTCTGGGAGCCTGCATAGAAGAATATTACTCATTCAGTAGCCACAAATGCTAGATATATTTACAGTTTGAGCATGGCATTAACTACTTCAGCATTTATGCTTAATGGCAGTCATTAAATTTAAGTCTTCTAAATGCAGAAAATCACAGAACCAGTATCAGCTATAACCAAACAAGAAATCTCTTTTCATACAGACTGTCTTCACAGATGGAGAGTTTGCTTCTACTTTAATGTTTTTAGTACTGTCAGATAAGAAGCGCATAATAATTAGAAGCCAGCTCAACTAAATTCAAAAATTTTAACACTAAGAATTTTAAGTGCTTTTCAACTCCAAATCATAAACACATTAATTTACTTCCCAAGTGTGGGAGTCTAAATTGGAGAAAGACATGTTTTACTGTAACATGTTTTACTGTAGTTGATGTTTTGGGAAGAATTAACAAAGTCAGCCACTCTTCAGAAGACTTCCTTTCTTCTTTTTCTTACTAAGTAACTGGCATTTCTTATTAGTTAATATAGGTCAACTTTATGAATACTTAGCACCTAAGCTTCCTGTGACTTGAATAATACAGAATATACAGAAAATAAGCAGTGTAAAATGAGATCGGAGTCGATCATATGTTCACTCTTATTGATTTCTTCAGTGCCATGAAATTTAATGGAAGTGATATTTTCAAAGCATAAAAATTATCTTCACTTAAATTTTGGATTTATTTTCCTTCAACTGGAATTCATTAGACTAAAATGATACTGCAAGTCTGCTTAAAATTCATTTCGTCTCAGCGGATGAATTTCTTAAATGTTAGAAAATAGACAAATTATGTATTTTCTTTCAAATATCTTTTTTCAAAGGACACATTTCTGCTATTTAGATTTTTTTTTTCTCAAAGCCTGTTCATTGAAAACCTATATTTTCCACCAGTAAATTCCAAATTCCTTTTTTTTCTTTTTGTGAACTGTGAAAAGTGATGCAGTACATGTTGAATTTGTTGTCTTCCTCTACATTTTCCTTCATGTACCATATTCATCACTCATTGTTTCTATCATTCATTATCATTACTTTTTGACATGGAAATGGTACAGGACACACTCCAATCAGGTCTCAAAACAAGCAGAGAATGTGAACATAAAATATGTGGAGGAACAACATGTGAGGCATCTTGATTTCATTTATTCCCGATAAATATATTGACTTTTCAATCAGAACTCTGCAATAATAAAATATTTTTTAAAAATCCAAAGTTTTCCAATTGAAATAATTAGAGAAATCTCTCAGTGACTGTGACAGACATCTCCTGGATTAATCTTACACTTCCTTAACAGCAAGAAAGCTGACTATTTTGTCCTCTTGACTGAGTACTGTCCTATGGCTATGCCCATTTAAAGCATGCATTTTGAGCCACACTAATGTGCAATTGTATGAATGTAAATACATGGAAATAGTACCTCAGGAGCAATTTCAACTATTAGTCCAAGTGAGAGTTAAACACAGCATATTTGGATGTGCAGTACTGCAAGCCTAATTAAACAGACAATTGCCAATGAAGCTTTAAGACTAGTCCTATTGCAAATACAAAATAATTGCATTCACAATTTGGCTTTGTCTTGCATTGCACTTCATAGATTTATTTTTAAATAACAGCTCAATTTTTATGGGACTGCTTTTCCCTGCAAAAATTGTGAAACATTCAGGTTTTATTTGGTTTTGTGTATTTGGAATTATGATTTCTTCATTTTCAGTTCTTATATGGCAGTAATTTTCTTCACAGTTAAGAAAAAAACAGTATCAGGGAAAGCTTTACTAAATATCTTTTATGTGTATATTTTCATCAGTAATATTATGAAAATCTTCCAAAATCCATATATTTAGATATACTTTAACAATTGGTCCATAGATCCAAAATAAAAAAAAAGAAAAGAAAACAACTAATAGCCACAATAAGACAACTAAAAAATCAATCTCTTTTTTTCTGAATACATATTTTGCTTCTATCAGAACACATATGAAAAGCCATGGGAGTAAGGGAAAAAAAAAAAACATTTCAGATCATTAGGAAAAAAAAATATCATCATTGGAGCAGTGTGGGCTTTTCTTGACAACAAAGGTTTTAGTTCAAGCGCACTGAGTAACCTGGAGAAAGAAGTTTCAAAAGATGTCTTTTTTTTGTGCCAGTACTGAGACAGACCAGCTTAGCAAGAGGAATGCACCAAACCTTCTATTTTGCCATGGTCGATGCCTGATCACAACACAATATTCACAGATCTAATAGATTAGACATCAGCCCTCCAGAACTGATCTTCAGTGGAAATTCACCATTGCCCAAGCTTGCCTTTTATCAATACTAATAGCAATCATTGCTTCAAATGATACTATTTTAATCTTTTAATTTAATTTTAACACAGATCCTCAGATCCTGTAGGCAATGCAAGGGAAAACAGCAACTGAGAATTCTTCCCCCTCTTTCTCTCCTTCACAGCACTTACAGCACTGATGCCGATGTCGTATTGCAGAGATGAATGTCTATTTAGCCTTTCCAGTTAGATTAGGACTGTGTCTATTCCAGGTTCTGCATTGTGAAAAACAAAGATGTTTTTTGGTTCTGCCTCTAGAGTTCTTGTTTAAACATGAAAAAATTAATCAACTACCTGTTTAGGTAGGAAATGTTCCATTCAAAATTGCCACTGACAAATGTGTTTCAAGAAAAGCATGGTTGTAGTTTGGGTTGTTTTTCATTTCTTGCTACTTGCAGAAAAGGAAGACAGGATGAATTAATTTGGGACAGAATAGATGGGAGAGATGAGATGGAGCTAATTTAGAAGCTCTGTAAAACTGTTTCTCTCTTTTCCATATGCCACTTATGACAGGAAAGCAAATGCATACTCATAATAATTCTGCTGGTATCAATGGAGTTATTCTGTGGAATAATTTGACCTTCAAATTCTAGTTTTCCATTTCCTTACACCCTTTTGAAGTCACAGATACATGCTCTGAATAAACACAGTAATTGTGATATTTGATGGTTTATATCTACTTCTCCTGTAGGCTGAATTAACTTATTAAGTGGGAAAGGTTAATGTGGGGCGACTGCACAACCTCAAATCACCACTTCCCCCACCCTCTTCAGAGTTACATCAAATTTAATACTGTTTAAAATATTGTAACTCTGTTTCTTTGGCAAGGCCTCATTTGAGATTTAGAAAGTGCACCTTAAAGGCTTCTATTTTAATGTGATTGATGTAATTTTTATTAAAAATATAGGTTTAAAATATAGATACTGATTGTTTTTATTTATCTATGTATAAATGTAACATTTTATCTGGATTTTTTTTTAAACACAAATTAAGTGTGAAAAGCTTCTGGAGGTCATGTGGGACACTTCTGTCTTTTGAAACACTGCTAGACATCGGGTCTTTACTTGAATCCTGTGACACCACTGCTAACACCCCAGAGGAAGCCACCTAGCCTTTCATCTGAGCAGCCAGTGGCCTCCCAGTTCGACTGCCACACACTACACGATATTCAGCAGTTGCAGCAGTGGGGCCAGGATCTCTCCAGGGTCCTTGTTGCCTCCCCCACTTCCATGCCAGTGTGTCTGGTTAGCTCCAGAGCACTCTGAATGGTCCTGGATGTTAATGTTTAGGCAATCTGAAGAGGTGTGAGCTACTAAAGAAAGACTTGTGTACAGAAGCATGTAGCTCAGGGTGGGAAAGTCTAACAATTTTTGAGTAGGCCACACTATTTGGTGACATCTTCCTGTTTAACCCACGACTTTCCTTATTATGGAGAAAACCTCTGCTTATATTTATTTAGGCCACATTCAAAATACTGTTTTCTAAACTTGATGGAATTGCAAATATTTGGCATTTTTCTTTTTCTGTAGCCCATCAAAATGTTTTCTCCATTTGATCTTTTGAAGGTGATTGTATTTAGTATCATTAAAGTACCCCTGGCATGTATTGATATGGTGAACACCGTTTGTTTGCCTATTTGTAGTCTTTTAGCATTATATAAGATATTCTGAGGTATCCTGGTATTCCATTTGGCTGTCAACTTCCTCTCTCTTAAGTTCTAAGACTTAGGTCTTAGTCTTCCATATATTTGGGACTGCATTTACCACATTTTGGTGAATTCCTTGTATATAAAAACATGCAGAAAAATGTGCATCTGAAATCTACTTGTCTTCTGGAATTTTTTTTCCTATTGGCTGAAATTACAACATTATCTCCGAACTTACAGATGTTTTGTACATAATTACAACTCTATTACTCAAGAAACCAGCTGTGCAGATTGCCAATAAAAGCTGATAGCCAGAAAAGAAATGCTATAGTGCATCATATCATTATTTGATTTTTACATTTCACACACACACTTTTCTTGACTTAAGTCTCTTGTGTGGTAATGCTTACCTTGCATTGTAAATAATGCTGCATTACTTGTTTGTGTACAAACTGTTCTGATATCCAGAGACATAAGGATCTCTGGATGTCATTCCCAAATGATGAAAATCCATTCAAACTCTTTAGGATATGTATGGCATGCAGATATATCAGAGATTGGGTAGTTATATTAGTTTATGATTTTGATCCACTTAATTTTAACATTAATTTTTGGTAGAAGCAAATAAATATCTGGACTACAAGCTATGAAAACCAAACAAAACAAGAACTTAACATTTTGTTTAAGATCTTTAGATTATTGGGATTTTCCATTTATAAGTAAAGAGTTCTCAATGTAAAATACTTTATAAATATCCTAATTTTCAGAAAATTTTTTCTTAGTTTTTCTAAGTCCTCCAAAATAGCAGGTTGAGGAATTAAAATTAGCACAGCAAAAAAATGAGTACTTGCCAAAAACTCCTGAGTAAAAGTCATATCTTATTCATTCAGAAAGAGCAAGAATAAATGCATTATGTAATCTATAATAATAGATATTTATATTTCTTGCTTACATGAAAGTTATATTATCAAGCATTCTTACTTCTGCAAAAAGAGACTCTATGTCTGCTCTAAACATTGGAGTTGAATACTTTGAAATTCTGGATACAAATGATTTTTTGTCAGTTACTGCCTCTGCTTTTCAGTACACTGGCATTCAAAACTATTTTACAGGAGGAACATAAAGATTTTCTAAACCTATAAATGTATGCTGTGTATGTAATTTGAAATTCCTGTTCTTTTTAAAATGAAGAAAAATGCAGCTGAATAAATATCTATCACTTGAACAGAGGAATTTTGTTGTGGAGGTCTATTTATAAGCAATGAATTCACTGCACTCACAGAGCTACACAATAATATACCTTTGTGCTACCATACAGCAGTTAGGAGCAGGAAGAAATGATTTTTGCAAAAAATTATTTTTATCAGAAACTGTTGGAAATTGCATCTTTTATACCTTGAAATTTTATTCATAAGCAGGCATTCTTCTAGATTTAATTCCTTCCTTGTTCAAAATCAAAATACCAAAAAAAAAGTCAATTATTCTGTTTAACTTCTGTAATAATTGGATTTTGCAATTTATGTAGCCCACCCATGATTATTATGAAAAATTAATCTGAAACCCTTCATAAAAATTATTATTAAACATTTAGGCTTGCATCAAGTGTGTTGAGATATTCATAAATTATCCAGGTGTCTGTCTGTATTTCAGTCATAATTGCAGCCACATCCTCTGTGCTTGGGAGTGTGGCACCAGCAGACCAGGATCTGTGTCCAGTGCAGGCAGCAAAAGAAGACAAGTCAGATCCTGATGACCTAGCAGATTTTATTGATTTGTATTACTATTTCCTTTAATGTCATTGCCCAGAGACAAATTGACCCCTATGTATTTTGTGCTATAGTAGAATATTAAAATAGAAAAAAATGCTTTTCTTTTTACTGCACATGCATTGAAGTTTAATACATTTTCCTTCTTAAGAAGATATAAAATGCTAGGTTGTTGGAGTTGAGTATAGTAACAGTTGGAAGAAGAAAGCAAATTCATATTATTATATTATTCTACACTGCTTCCCTTGCAGCTGTGTAGATTCAGAGTATGAGATCCACTACTTTGTGTATATACACGTCTCTTCCATTGTAGTACCAATTTAAACAGCACTCCCTTGTGCAGTGTGATCAACAGTCAAAATCCTCTGCTTGCATCACACATATTTATGGGATTGAGCAGGAGACAATTGACACAATGAAGACAGTACTAGAAAACAAATTTTAGCTGCTAAAATGAGTGATAGCTGACAAGGACTACCAGTAAAGGATCCAGTAGATCAATGAAAAAATCAGAAGCCAAAGAAGAGAACATGATGTAAAGGAAACGGTTGATAAAAGACATATTCTGGCATTTCAGGGAGACTAAAGAATAGAGGAAGATAAAGGAATTTGTTGTTTCTGCTTCTGATAACAGCAGAAAGAGGAAAGTGAGTCTGTCAGTACAGCATTTTCAACTAATAAATAAATAAATAAATAAATACAACAGTGCTGGCAGTAGTCTGGCTAAGTTTGATATGTTAAGACATTTTAGAGGAGACTGCCACTGAGATTTTCAACCTGCTCTTCTTCCTTACAGGGCTGAGATAACGTTTTTTAACATATTCAAACTTTGGCAGGCTTTTACAAACCAAAAGGAGCTTGTGGAACTTTGGAATAGTTCCTGTCTCTGCTTGAATGCTCTTCTTCCCATAGGTTTTGTAACTTTATGTTGATTCCATGTCTGCAAATCAGGATTAACTGACGCAGCAAATCAAAGGAACAATTTGGGTAGTGTCATGTAGTCATGTAGAAGCATTTGAATTACTAAAATTCATGAAACACATGCATGGGGCTGGCATATATGACACAGGACCTTAAGGAGAATTGGGAAATCTGTGGCTGGCAGATATCAGCCACAGGTTAATATGTAATATCTAAGATGTTACCGTGTTCAGGCACTTGAATTACACATCTTCCTTCACTTTTAATAGGAATCATGTGGGTAACAGATGTAAGCCTCAGTTGCTCCCTAAAATCTCCCTCAAGATTAGATTTTCTATCCATACCAATAGTGACGCTGCTAGGATGCTCGCTGTGTATTACGTGCAGAAGCAGAATGAGAAGATAAGCATGCCGCAGTATAGTACTAAGACCAGGAGTTATCTGTGAGCAGGGTGTTTGTTTTTTGTCTTCAAGGACCTCATAGGAAAAAAAAATCTTTCTTTAGAAAGCTGTTTGGATTTCAGCTCTAAAGCCTCCAAGGCAACCTTTCAGGCAGGCACAATGGCATGACTTATCTCATTGTGCTGTAATTTAGAGGTGATATCACTGAAGTTATTAAGGTCACACACATCCAAGCCACAGGGAGAAGAAAAAATAAAGAGGTCTAATGAATTATGTAAAAACAGTATTTCTCCTGGAATTACTGTTCCTGTTTTCTAAGTTATATCTCTCAACAAATTGCACATGCTTCAAGATTTCACCAAGACTCTGTATGCATTATCACGTACTCCCTTTGTTAGAGGAGGTAAAGAATTTATTACTGAAAAACTATTTTCTGTGTTCAGAACTATACTGAGCAGGTTATATGGTTTTTTAATCCAAGCATTTTGTGTCATCTAGATAATGTTGTCACTCAATCTTGATAATCAGATGAAGTCTATTCTTCCCCAGTTACTAATGCTGTCTATTTGATATCTCCTTTTTAAAACACTAGTTTTCCCAAGAGAGTCAGAGTAACGCCTTTGAAGACTGAATTTGGACTAAAAAATTTAGAGTAACAAAAAAGAACACAAATAAAAGAATAGGAGCTTGCCAAGGGGTTTTCTATCTATCCTAGATGGGTTAAGGATATTAATAGCCTTCTGAAGGTACAATATTTGCTCTAACTTAAACCAGGAAAAAGATAAAAATTAACACCTGGTCCTCATTTAGTAAATCATGATAAAAAACCACTTTAACAGCAGAATTTCTATCTGAAAGAGTAAAGGAAATAATTCTTCACTAGACTACTATACTATTCTTTGTCATAAGCTTTTGCTTAGCTACAACTGCTATTCACAAAGAAGCTTGGGCACAAAACGGAATTTAAAAACCTGGATTATTCACTTTGAATTCCTGTAAAATACAAGGAAAGATTTTGATGCTATTATTGGGATACAAAAAGTCTATCTTAATGAATTTGAAACTAAAATAAAACACAAAGAATATGTTGAAACCCCAAATTAACATCAGGGAAACTGTCTAGGTTGCATGTGTGCTAGCAAACTAAGCTAGCACCAAGAAAAACTGGAATAGAGCAACTCATGCTGATGGTCCTAAACTCTGAATTTACAAAACAACCAATGATGAAGTTGGTCCATGGCACATGCCTAGTTCTGAAATTTGCCCATGATCAAAACCCATGCTAAAGGCCCTTTTAAGAACACAACTGGATAGATGGTCAAATTTCAGCCTGAGAAGATTCCTTGCCACTGTTTAATTCATGAGTACAGAAATATCTTAGTTATTAAAATCTTAAATTTCAGTACTTTTCATTTCAATACTGGATATTTGTAAGCAGACTCTCAATTCCTGTAACAGTGATCCCATTCTGAAATTAAATCCTCACCCCATCGTTCCAGTTTGTCAAGATTTCTTAAAGCCTTCCCCCACTCCAGCAGATCAACACTCCCACCTAAACTTGGTGTCGTCTTTGAACTTACTGAGGATGCGTTTAAATCCCCTTGCCTCAGTCATCAATAAAGATGTAAGCACTGTCCCTGATACTGAGGCCTGGGGAACTCCACTTGTGACCAGCCACCAACCACTCTCTGGGCCCAGCCATCCAACCAAGCAAAGAGTGCACCCATCCAAGACACGTGCAGCCAGCCTCTCCAGGAGAAAGCCAGGAGAGACAATGTCACGTGCATTCTGTTAGATAGACATAAAAATGCTTTACATTAGACAGATACATCCACAGCCTTTCCCCTACCTACTGAGCATGTCACTTTGTCATAGAAGCAGAATTTAATACTACTTTTCCCCATAATTTAACTGAAATCTGTATGAATTGAAAGATCCAGTTTGAGGGTTGAACTTTCCTTACTTTAATCAGTTTGATAAGAGAAAAATATATACATTAATTAAGGCAGAATTTGAAGAAAATTATTTATATGCGGAAAGGTATGCATATTTCATAGGTTTTTCTGAAGCTAAATCATGCCCCTTTGTGTTTTGTCTTAGATGTGAGCAATAAAAACCCTGGCATAATGGAGTATGGGCATAAAAGCAATGCAGTAAGTAGTACAGATTGATTTGAATGTAATTACCCTGGGTTTAGGTACGTGAGTTTGTTTTTCTATTATCAATCCAGTATAAAACAGAAGAGTTCAAAGCATGGAATCACCTTTGCAAATCCAGCAAATAAAGAGACCTTGAATTTCCTGACAGAAGTTTCTCTTACATTTCATTAAATTTGAAACTTCCTTCAAATACTTTTTAATAAAAAGCCCACATGTATACAGCATCTAAATTTGGTCTTCTGTAGACAACCAAGCCTATATTTTCTTGGTCCCACTACTGAGTGTTGTCTGAAGAAATATTTTGTGAAACACTGATTTCAGCAAAGAGACAGAGTTATAGTGATCTTTATACCAAGTAGAGTGCTAATGATTTTTTATACCAAGTAGAGGAGAACATTCAGAACAACTGGAAAAAGATTCGGAGAGCATACCTACAACTGAGAAAGTAATTTTAGGTTTCTGTATTCAGAGATGTACAATAAACAAGTGCCGTGCCACAGTCCACTCATTGGGTTTAGGGGAACACACTTGGATTTACTCTGGGTGGTGCTCAGATAAAACAACAAAATTCTCATGAGGTTCATTTTTTCTTGCAACATTTAGAACATTCCAACTGAATATGTCATGTGGCAAATTTTCAATTAGCAGTCTTTAACTTATCCAGACACAACAAGGCACTTAACAAGATATTGACTGGAAATTTTTGGCCTGGCTTAAAATAACTTTCAAGCAGAAGATAGGAGAAGAAGGAACAAGAGAGAGAAAGAGAGAAAGAAAGGAGAAAGAGAAAGAGAAAGAGAAAGAGAAAGAGAAAGAGAAAGAGAAAGAGAAAGAGAAAGAGAAAAAGTCACCACTCTAGGATTCAGCATTATCTCAGCTGCTTCCAAACCCAGGGGCGGTCAAGTGCAACTCACAGCACACGTCACTGTAACTTTTATCTGTTCTGGTCTGCTGGGTCTCTCCTCCAGCTCAGTTAATGCTGATTTCAGCACCAAAATCTTGTGCCCGCATTTCACACAGAGCCGCAATGTTCCCAGCTGGCCCTTGCAGCCGACCACCCCCATTACAGCGCTGGTCACAGCACGAGAAGGCTCAGGGGAGCCGGGGGGAGCAGAGCATTCCCACCTATGGCCGAGCTTGCCCTGTTCCCCACCACTTCCAAACTGATTGTTTTAAGCCAGTCAGCTCCCCTCCAGTCTCCCACAATGAGGAACAATTGATACAGTCTATTTTAGATGCCAAATTTCGGAAAAGATGGATTACATCTTTTAAGTATCCATTTTATTGTGAAGGGATTCTATGCAACTAATCCAAATATAGGGTATTAATCTAACTTCAAGTTCTGTCATGGTGTTTATTCAGAGAGGCAGATGCAGATGAAGAGGTCTGAGTATAGTAAACTGTTAATGATTCTTAGAAAGGTTATGGTTTTTTTAAGCAAGTATAATTAAATGAGGTTTTTGATTTCAGGTGCATCTTTGAGCAGAGGATCTTTTGCTGTTATTAAGAATGATGAGGAGAGCTACAGCTTCAGCCTGTCTCTGATTGAACAGGTAGGAGTGGAGGCATGACATGCTTTGGGATGTTAATTCTTCCTTCATATTTATGTCAAATCAAGTTAGGAAGATACTGTAAAAATATCTTTTCTCTGTCAGATACTGATTTGGTATGTTCCAGGAAATTAGGTCTTATTCTTTTAAATTACCTGGGTGCCCATGACTATGAATTTCACAAAGTCATTTTCAAAGGAAATAGAAAATGCTATCAACATTTAATTTCTGGATCATTTATTGCATTTTGCCTTATGGAAAGGATGTAATAAAAAAAAAAAATTCACATTTGAGATGGATGTGGAGAAATGACAGCTGCTTTGTACCTTTGTTTCCTGATGCTGGATTCTAACTACTTTATTTACCTAAAATACAGCTATCTAAGCTTTGCCAGTCAGCTTAAAAATTAATGAACAAAAGTAAACCCATCTAGATGATAGTGATGATTCATTTTACTTCTCTTAGACACCTGTTTTAATAGATATATCTCACCCTGGAGGTATGTATTTCTCTGACATGACTATGAAGAAAATCTGTAATGACTTACTTGGATTTAAATGCTTAGCTGTTAGACATCAGAATTAGGTTGGGACAAATTTCACATCGTGTGAGATGAAAATAAACAAAAAAAAAGACATGTAACTACGTAATTTGTCATTTTTAATCATACATATATAATATTGCATGTATCTATTATAGTGTATATATATAAATTTATAAATAAGTTTCTATTACATATATATATAATTTGCCCTTAACAACTAGAAAGATTCATTTACTAACTGTTATTATTCAGGAAGATAAATAGATTTCTTTTTGCATAATTATTCACGTTAAAGTGTAGCTAAATTCTTGCAATACTCCTTGTTCTAAATCAATTATATGAGGTGATGATGCAGCAGTTGGCACAGCAGTTCCACCAGCATCACATCTGTCCAATAGAAGCAGTGGCTTTAAAATACATATTTTTATGCAGTTGTGATTAGTCACGGTCACTCTCAGTCAGTTCACATTTTTCATTGCAGAAAGTTGGTTCTAGGAACAGACTACTGCACAGACCGTCTGTGTGCTAGCAGATATATGTACTAATTAATGTGGTGAGAGGTTACCTCCACAATCACAACAGAGGACAGAAAGACAAGAGCAGGAATGGGAGCTCAAATGATACTCTGCCCTCATTACTAATAACCAGGACTAAACAACCTTTGTTTAGCAAGAAACTGGTTTTCAGCCAAAAGTCTGATAAGAAGCAGACCCTCCAAAGTGGGATAGTTTTTACCATGCCAGTGTCCTCTCACACAGCTGTCCCAGGTCACAAAACTTCCTGCTGGGAAGGTATAAGGACATTCATACATAGGATTGAGGAAATTTACCCCTTCTGATGGAACATAACTGTTTAACTATGTGGGAGTGAGAGGCAGCTGTCATGTCTTAGAAGGGATCACAAACCATCAAAGATCCCTGAAGTGCCTCCAGACTCATTTCTAGGGCCTTCCAACTAGAGGACTGCACATGATCCACAGTGTTGCAATAGACAGTGTAAAACTTCCTCCCCAGGGGAGGTACCTGGGCATTCCCACTTGAACCTGTTGAACTTTGTGGTTTGGGAGCTTCCTCCATGCCTGATGGATCAAGAGTGTGACCAATGGATGTAGAAATTGCAACAACAAGCCTTGTTGCTGGATTCACAGGTGATATCTTTGCTACCTGCCCTTATCCTGTCTTTCTCTTTCTTTCTTTTCCTTACATATTTTTTAAGTGATGTCTTTATACTTTTATATAGATAATAATCAAAACAGTTACATATCTCCTTTCCAATGCAACCAAAGTCTTCTAAAGCAAGCCTTCTGTACATATACATATATAAACACCAGCAATTCAGTGTCATGTCACTTTAATCCACCCCAAGGGATCTATAATTGACAAGAACTTCAGTTGCCCCACCTTCAGCAACAGGTGGTAACAGAGCCACACAATGGCTGAGTGGTGACTGTTTCAGCAGTGCACATGACTTAATATGGGATGTTTTGATGAATGAAAGGAAAGAAAAATGGATTTATGTGATTTGGGGAGGGGCAAGGATGGAAAAATAAATGAGTAAGGGGGTAAAAAAGCCAAATCATGTGTCAATAGTTTGCTGTTCAGTACATTTGTATATTTTCACTCTGGAAAAAAGAATGTGGGTGTCACCTAATCACAGCCTTCCAGTACCTGAAAGAAGCCTACAACAAAGACAGAAATGGGCTATTTGCAGGACCCAAGGGAGAATAGATTCAAACTAAAGTAGAGTAGATTTACACTAGATATTAGAAGGAAATTCTTTACTGTGAGAGTGGTAAGGCACTGGAATATGTTGTCCAGAGAAGTTGTGGATGCTCCATCCCTGGAAGTGCTCAAGGCCAGGTTAGATGGGGCTTTGAGCTTACTGTGGCCTAGTGAAGGGTGTCCCTGACCATGGCAGAGGGTTTGGAACTAGATGATCTTTAAGCTCCTTTCCAACCCAAACCATTCTATGACACCATGATATATGTGGTGAACATGTCTGACCAAATGCATGTGCCTACTGGTTGTATATGCTCAGCTTTGCTACTGGTTGCACCCGGGAGCACAGGGCTGCAGCAGCCTCACCTCTGTCAGGTTGTTGGATCTGGCCCAGTGTTTTTCTGTTATGATGCCCACTTACTTACATATGTGGCTTTGAAGGTGAGCTCTGCTCCACATCTGACTGCTCAGATATGACCAGGTGAATGCACAGATATACTTTTATAAAAAAATGTCCAGGTAAGCGCCCACAGCTGTAGCCCTTCCCCAGTGGATCTACTGTTCTTTCTGAGAACACAGTATGCAGTATTCCATCTGTTTTCTACATGAATAAAGTGAGGATGAGGCATAATGTGGCATCACTCAGCCTTTCTGAACTGTTAACAGCATTGCCCTATGTTGTATTTCCATTTGTTTTACAAAAATAACATCTTAGCTTTCCTATCACTTTTTACAGCTAAGAGCAAATACTGCATTTTCTGTCCTTGGGATAATCCTTTCCTCATGCCACTTCCATGGTCTTTTCACATTTTAAAATTCAAATATTGGTTCTGTAAAAAGAGTTCCAAAAATACAGTAAAATATTTAGTATTCACATTTTAAAGCATCATTTGAATCAATTAATTTAGATTTATTTCAAATAGCATATGTCTCTTGAGCCATTGAAAATACAGAAATCCTTCCATATATATTAAAGTTTCTCAAAAGTCTACGGCAAATAATGCATCAAATAAAAAAAATTCCATAATTATTGCTGGTAGCTCTTAGCTACTGTAATTTATGATTAAAAGTACTGGATGTCTCCTACATATTTATAGTAGCCAATATTATTTCAGAACTTATGAATAATAAAAATAGGCATGTTTCCCATATGACTGATACAAATTCATTACTACTCTTGTTAAAATTCGAGTTAGGAACTCAGAAAGCTAATTGTGATTTCTTTTTCTGTGTTAAGTGAACATGCAGGGATATGGCAATTACTGCTTTAAACTTTTAAAGCTTATAGACATGAAGTAGAATAACAAATATTTGATACATATTAAATGATTGTGGGCAGAAAATACGCTTTATGCAATTTTTCCTTCTACTGAAATATCTTCCTCTCTCCCTTCCTCAGTTCACTCTTTTTCTTTCTTTCTTTTACTTCTCTTACTCTGAATCAGATATAGAAGAAGGAAGGAAGGAAGGAAGGAAGGAAGGAAGGAAGGAAGGAAGGAAGGAAGGAAGGAAGGAAGGAAGGAAGGAAGGAAGGAAGGAAGGAAGGAAGGAAGGAAGGAAGGAAGGAAGGAAGGAAGGAGACATAAAATAGGAAAATAAGAGCTTAAAGCTATGCATAAACCAGGTGGTTATTACTTATGCTATTGTTAATATTGTCCATTATTTGTTCCATTAAAATAATCTTATTAGGAAGCCAAGACTGCCATTATCTTGCTTATTTCTTGAGATATCCCAACTGCTTTTTGGGATCTGACATAAAATTCTGTATTTCTTTCTCCATCTCATGCAGCTCAGAAGGCATGGAATGCAAATTCCATGGTTATTGCCAATGGAGAAAAGACACTCATGAATGAAGCAGTGCACTGTTAGAAAATTAATTAACATTCAGGAACAATCCCCACTGTTATAAACACAAATAACTGATATTCTTAAAAAAAAGAGAGGGTGAGAGTGAAAGAAGGACAGTATTTTCTAGTGTTTCTAAGCAAAACCAAAGCAAATAGATGATAAGTAATTTAAGTCTGAGTTTACAAACTGCGGAATTCACAGTCACTAAATATTTCACATTTTTATGGTTTGCAGCTGTGTTTAAATAAATCTATCTAATTATATTGAAGATTGCATTGTAATCACAGGCTAATCCCTTTTGCCTGCCCAGAACACAATAACAACAAGCTTGACTGGGTTATTAAGATTTAAAAATGGAGTGGGTTTTGGATTTATCCTAAGGTTCTCATCCTTCCTTCCTTCCTTCCTTCCTTCCTTCCTTCCGTTTTCTTTGGTTGGTTGGTTTGTTTTGTTGGGTTTTTTTCCTAAATATGATTGGCTTTCTGATTCAAAAGAATCATGTTTATGACCTTAAATTCAAAGTAAGAAAGACAGATAAGTCAATTCTTGACACTTTCCCACAAAGACCAGACCATCTGGACATTCTGTGTTTGTAACAGGTGCTTCTGGGACTTAGAGCCTAATTCTGGCCCAGATTCTGTTCTGTATGGGTGACTCCATTACTGTGTGCAACTGCACATTGCATTAATTGAAGGGATTCAGAAAGGCCAAGTATAGTAATTAGTCAGTTGGTCATGCAGAAAAGAGACTAGTGGCTTAGTGCCACCGAATGCTGAATGCACAGATGTACAGCACCATCAGCTTTTGCTCTCTGTGGTACTCTGCTAATCTCCGGCAGGTAGAGCAAAGATCTGTCTTAGCCCAGGTTTTCAGTCTCCTGGAAGCAACAACATAAATTTCATATCCACTTGGGAGAGAAATCATAAGTTTGAATGACCTAAAAAAGAAGCTACATCAGCATAAAATTGTCAGAATGGTAAAAGTGCCAGATGGGCCAAATATGGCAGTTAGGTTTTTAGGTTCCAGTCTGAGTTTTTAGCTTTTTCCAGCAGCAACTGGCATATGCAATACAAGCTGTAAAATGGGTGTGATTTTGATTTTATAAGCTTATTTTGTGAACTATGCTGTTTTTCTTTTCCTGTACTTTGCATTTTTTGCAAGCCTAGCTATTCTGGGGTCAGAGTTTGATCAGAATTGTTAGCTAGTGTCACCTGGAAAGTTAAGAAAATAGCTGCTCTGCAACTTGTTTCCACTGAGCAGTGAAACTAAATGTGGGCAATGGGGGCATTTAAAAAAGTTGTGAGAGTAGTTTATAGTTCAGTTTTTGTGTAGATTAAGGCAGGATCTCAAGTCCTTTTCCTGTTTCTTTCACAGAGGCTGCGTGTGTTCTGTTTTGCTGTACATCCACTCAGAGTGGGTGTCATTAAAAGGTTTGGATTGTTGTATTTCACTGCATTGTAAAATTTATAGATGAAACCTTTATTTTTAAAAGAGTATTTTTTACTTTCTGATCAGAACAACCAGAATTAAGAACTGGTAAACTGAAATCAGTTTGCCTAGGCCACTATTTTCACTATCATGTTAGGTTTTACACATATTGTCATGTTGAAATAATCCTCAGCAGCATGCATTGCAATGATATAATCTCACAGCCTTCAATCATAGACCTCACTGCAAAAATTGTTTACAATACTAAGATAAATATTATATTTGAAATATTATAAAAACAGCCTTTAATCTTTACTTTAGTCATCTTAGAACCCTCTATTCACATTCTCTATATTTCCCATGAGTCAGTCGTGCCCTGGCAGCCAGGAGGGCCAACCCTGTCCTGGGTTGCATCAGACACAGCACCCCTAGCCAGGCAAGGAAGGGGATTGTCCTGCTCTGCTCTGATAAGGGGCAGCCTCACCTTGTGTATTGTGGGCAGCTTTTGGTACCACAATATAAGAAAGACATTGTGCTACTAGAAAGCATCGAGAGGAGGGCCATGAGGATAGTGAAGAGGCTAGAGAGGAAGCCTTGTAAGTGGTGGAGGTCACTTGGCTTGTTCATCCTGGAGAAGACTGAGGGGAGATGTCATCAGAGTCTTCAAAAACATCATGATGGGAAGCGCAGGGGCAGCTACCAATGGCAGCTACCAATGTCATGGCTAGTGACAGGACTCAAGAATACATCATGAAGCTGAGTTAGGATAAGTTTGCCTTCATTTCTAGTGGAGTAAATAATTATTGGTATAATTTCAGCTGCATTGTTTTAGTCCAGTTCTGGAGTGCATTCGTAAAATTCCCTCCTTTTCAAACCTCAGATTATTCTTTCTTTTACTATGTAGATTGAGGAGGAAATATGGCCTTAGTCTTTGTCACTTGTTGAAACTGACAGCTTTTTCCTACTACTTATATTTCTAAATTATAAAATAAAGGGACCTTCATGTCAAAATAACCAGTGTTACTTTAAACTTTATATTTTAATATGGAAACAACTACAAGAGCTACCGATTTACATGAACTACCTCTTTTTAATCACTTTGACATTTTTAAAGAAGCTGAAAAAAAATTAACTGAGCTATAATATTCAGATATATCTTGCTGATAAGCATGGAAGAAATAAGATTTAAATAGTTCTTGGGGACTTAAAGTGAGGTAAAAAGCCTGGGAAAGATATATGAACCCAAGATACTGATCTTGTTTGATATTATAGGTTTCAGTATTACTCATCTGCATTGCCTATTTAATTTGAGTGAGCAGGCAGGGGAATCAAATATCCTGGAGGAAAGGATTCAGAGGGCTGATCATCTTGTAAAGTTTTCAGTGGGAATTGTATATATTCATCTCCTGAGATTACTGAACATTTTACATGCCATATTTCAGTCCCCTACCTAATTAACATAAAGAACAGAGCTGAGGGACAGTACAAAGAAATGATGTGATGTGTGTAGTGATTTAAACAGAATTGCCAAATTTAATTGTAAGCTCACTGGACTTTTTTTAATATCCTGAACACATAATGCATGATTAAAAAAGCCCCACATATCAGTCGCTTTTATCGAATCACAAATATTGGAAACAGGTTTATACTTTAGTTGGAATATAGTATTCCTCTGTCCCTCAAAATTCATAAGGAGTAGACAAGTTACCAGTGTAATCTAAGATGTTCATGTGTCTGAAGTAATTCATCCTCTTTTCAAACAAAGCAAAGCGATTGTCATAAATTACATGGATCCTGTTTGAGCTGGAAAAAAGAATGTAACCTGGGAGGCAATGAAGATTGCAAACACCCTACTATCATGCTCTTTTATTATTTAATTCTCTCTTTTCATGTGCATTTGTTAAATCTAAACAAATATTTGGAATTATGAATACTAATGCTAGTCTATTTTGAATAATATAGAGACCATATATTGTTTCATCAATTGAATTTCTTATAATTTAGAAATAACTACAGTTACCCCAAATTTGCACCAAGGTAGCTAGAAGCAAAAGCTCACTTTTAGAGTCTATGTATGAAAATATTTCATGGCAGCCATCAATACCATTGGCAAAAAAAAAAAAAAAAAATTTAGCCAGACAGAAAATAATGTTTTGAATTAACATAATGGATGGAGAAATATAAAAAATACTCATGAAAATAAAGAATGACTTGCTAGAGAACCCTAGACATACAAACCCTAATGCTTTAGTTCATATGGACACAACTTATTTGATTACCACTGCCTCTTAATGCTGTGTCACTACTGCTATGTCTTTTGAAATTACATCATTGAGGATAGCCTCACTGACAGGTCTGTCATGAGCTGCCAGACAGCAAACTGATTCAAGGATAACACAATAGTAGCTATTGCATTATTTCCTTAATTTATCGTAATTTTTCTTCTGGGTACTCCACAGATATAATATAGTTTCTCTGAACAGCTAGAATATGTGTTTGCATTTAGCTGTATGTATAAATTATATGACTGAGCAGCATGTTAACTAATTGTTTCGTGTTTCCAAGTAAACACCAGGCATATATCCAAAACATGCTTGATTTTAAAAATATTGTCCTTTATATTGAAATTAAATTTATAAAAATCCTACTTAGTCTGTACATTTGCTCCAATCCAAACAATATAACATTGTTGCAGCAGGGTGGAATAAGGAATAAACAATATTTAAAAGTGTTTATTGCTACCTTGCCTCAGTTATAAACAAGTTAATGAGAACAATTGATGAAGTTTTTGGACTCTGAAAGGACTGTAAGAGGAAATAGTATAATCAAGTTAGCCTTGTGAATTTTATTCTGCTGAACATACTTCAGCACATGCAAAAATATACAGTGCTTGTCAAATGTCAGTATTGATTTACTGTTATTTTTATTTTTAGATTTAATACAATATTTATTTATTTACTTACTTACTTGGACACTTAACCTCTATTCTCTGTTCCATGACTACTCCATATGGAAGGTGGAATCACCTGGACCACAGCACAGCCCCTGAGTGGTGCAGCTAAGTGGGAAAGTATCTGACTCAAGGGATAAATATTCTTTGAGGAACATCAGCAATTTCTGCTTCTCCTACTCCTATTTGCCATCTCCTGTCATGTGTCATGATTTAACCAAACTGGAAGGAGAATCTGGTCTTTCAAGAAGAGAATCAAAATTTTCGGCAAAAGAACAAAGTTTTCATATTGAGAACAAAGCCTACTATCAGGAGAATCTAAGTGTCCACAGACAGAACAAAGTCCTTTGGGAACAGAATAAAATCCTTCAAAGGAAGCATAGGGACTCTTCAGAGGAAACAAAGAACCTTGAGAAACAGCAAAAGGCTGGCCAACAAAATAAAGCCCTCAGAGAAGAGATTACGTCTCTCAAAGGATATGAATGAGCATTTGCATTGAAGGGAAAAGCTCTTCAGGATGAGATTTTAGCTTTCTGAGAAAAACACAAAGCCTTCAAGGACCAGCTTAGAGCTCTTCAAGAGGACAACAAAGCCAGTCAGGTGGAGGAAAAAGCTGTTTGTAAAGAAAAATTCTCCTCTCTCAGTGAGCAGAAATTTACTCTGCAAGAAGGGAATATGCCACTTCAAATAAGAAAAAGGCCCTAGGAGGTTAGGAGAAAGCTCTCCAAGAACAGCACAGAGACCTCCATGAATGGAAAAAGATACTTCAAGAGAAGGAACAATGTAATATAAGTAAAGAACCAGGTGCTTTGGGAGATTTTGCAGCAGGACTGAAGAGTTTAGAAAAAACAGTATTTTTTGTTGTTGGCCAAACATCAGCAAGTAATGGATGAAAAGAGGCATCAAGCAGCCTTTTAGGCTTAGTGCAGAGGTCTTGCAGAAGTGCTGAAGCATGGATGTTGGTATTTCAGATCCCTGAAGCCTAGTAAATTAATGTTGCAGTACATAATGAATATCTGTAGATGTCTGCTATATTGAGGTATTAAATATCACAGAGAACAACTTATTTTAGTATTTCAAAAGTTAGATTAACACTTTTTACCATAGAATACTAGGAGATATTATTAGAAAATGGATGCTGATATAATTAATATTAAAGTCATATACAAGTGATCTTGTGACAGACTTATTTTTGCATCTAGATTAACCAGTAATACAACATTTCTGAGAATAATTTGTATTAAATACTTTCAGAATATGCTAACAAATTCTTTCTCTTGGAGGTTTTCCTTCAAAGATCCAATTTTAACTTGAATTGTGGGAAAAATAATGTGGTATATCTGTGCTACTAAAAAAAGAAATATTATGAAACAAGCTTGAACACTGTTTTCCTGGTCCACCATGCTACTTTTCTCTGCTTCTGCTTTGTGCAATTTCAAAGCCAGTATGCACAATTACTGCCAAAAGCAATACTTAGATGAGCCAGTGTTTGTCTTTAATGGTGTACGTTGCTCAAATGTCAGCCTTGTAAGCTTTGTACCCTTTGACACCTGTACATGTATTTATATCACATTTCAGTACCCATAAAAAAGGTTGTGCTATCATATGATAAAAATACTGCCCTTGTGGTGTGCAAAAATATTATTTCAAAATCTTGAAACTAAAAAAAACAGACCAGAATAAAACCAACACATTGAGACTACCTGGTGTGCATGTAGGAAATCAAGGATAAGAACTCATTGTATGGATGTGACCAGTCTGCTTTTGTTAAGTCTAACCATAACCAGACTGACACACAAGTGGAGTACTTGATACATGACCTCAAGTCCAGGTCTTTGGAAAATATTTTTTGTTCACCTGGAAACTCAGTTAGCAAAAAAATGTGTTAAAATACAGAATACTTGTTAGTGTAGAAACAGTAGGGGTGGCAAAGAAAGTTTTCTAGTCATGGTTCCAAAACCTCAAGGAGAAGGAGTATTTCAGGCAGTAGAGAAATGACATGTGTAGTAGCTAGCACCTGAGAGACAAATTTACATTTTATTTCTTTTGCCAAATGTTAAACTCTTAATAATTACATCTCTGGCCTAAAGACCAGATAGGCTTTGTAAAGTTGAGCACAGTGTTGTACTAGTGGACATCACACCTGAGAAAACTGTTGCAATTTGGAGATATTGTACTGGAGAATCATCAGGAGGTTTTTTGCTTGCACAGATGATTTCCCAGTGAGAACACTGACAAGACTGCTTTATCCTCAGATTAGAGATTTTTTTATTCAGCCCCTTACTTTGGATACAGCCACTTTGTATGTTAGAGGCATTGTCAGCAGATGTCTATCTTGCTTGTGATCTTTTTTTGTGATCTTCTTTTGTGATTTGAGTGACCATAGAAGAGAGAGCTAAGGAGAGATGAACCATGGACTACAGATCAGTATTTAAAAGTTTTTATGAATGTAGGCTAAATTACATGACTGCTTATGTAAATACTGTATAATAATTGTTGAATATCATGTGAGCTAAAAAAAAGCAACAAACCATAGAAATATTTAGGTTGCATATGACCTTTAGAGATCACTCATTGAAAGCAATGACAGATTTCAGGTTACTTTACATAAGAGGAACATTAAGCAATGCTACCTTAGAATGGGGGAAGGTAAACGCATCTGTCTCCAGTATTTGCCTGGTTCCTTTGCTTGGTTCATCGGTCCAGTACTGGACATGTCTGATGGGTCCTAGTTGCAGAGAGAGGTGGGAGAGCCACAGCATCTCTGGGGGATGTGGTTTCAGGAGAAAAAATGGTGAATGTACTCTGCAAGTGTCCCGCAATTTCTCTGGAGATATTTTTTCCATTTTTTTTCATGCTTCCAGTAACAGGTTCTCTTTCCTGAGCAGGTATAAATCAGGGTGCTGGGAGCTCCCTTGCCTTGCTGCATGTTTAATTGAAGATGAGTTAGCTTATGGCAGTGCTAGATCTTGACAAAGCCTACTGGTTCAGAGTAGTTCAGAGCCTTCTCCACAGAATGCACCTTGCAGCTAGCGGAAACCCATGGAAACCCAGACAGCCTACCAGTTATACTCAATACAGTATTCCTATACCTTTATTACATCACCAGTATGAGAATGGTTCTGTCCCCTAGCCTGGACCTTGTGTCAGATGACTTTTTCAACTGGGTATAAAATGGATGTGGGGGTGCATTTCAGTCATGGGGTTTTTTTCATATTGGATAAGCAATTATAGTTTCTGTGCCTTGCAACTCACAAATACCATTTTCTAGATAATTTTTTCTTCTATTCTGCCCATTCAGGGATGAATTGCAGCAGGTTTCTTGGATAATGCTCCTAATCATGATTTGCAAAGTCTAACGACTTTAGTTTAGTCTGCATGACAGCAGGAAATCCTAAGGGTTGGTTCACACAATAGATAGAGGAATTTGTGATTGCAGTGGACAGAATTTTTAAAACTTTAATGCAAAGGAAATTTTTTTTCTGGACAAGGAGTCAGGGCAGTAAGTTGGGTAGTTAACAGACATTCTGAGTCAAATGCCAGACTCATTGAAGCTAGACAGTCCTGGTACGCACATAACTTAAGTGATAGCTTATGCTTTGTCTCAGATGGGATATCTCTACAAGGAGCAAACCCTTACACAGAGAAAAGACAGAATTTGATGTTGTGCAGCAGAAAGTCTTAATCTTTGTTCCTTACTAGCTGTGTGGTGACCAGCTGAGGGAGAACTACCACTTTCCCCATGGAAACTAGACACACATAGCTGTGTGACCTGTGAGACGCTCAGACAGAGCTTGCATCTAAACTCATGGCTCCCCATGTCTGTGAGGAGAAAGAAGTCCTTCCTGTTTTCTGATAGTCTCATATCCAGGTATTTTTCAAGTTCTGTTGAAGTATATGAAGGTGTTCTTCTGGAGCTGCTTTCTCTACTCTTTTTCTTCCCTTGGTCCCCTTGAAATTTTATGATGTGTTTAGTCAGAATAAGGGACTATGATAATAACTTGGCAAGATTATGTGCTAGTGATGATAATATGCCTTTTGGAAAATACTGCATTAAATTCTAATTGCATTTGGGTGTATTTTAATTCTGGGATCGGATACTTATATAATGAAGAAATATGGTGCTTTAATTTGTCATTATTGCATTAATATGATTACATTTACTTGCATACAAATAAATTAATTATTCCATAAATACATTATGTTTAAAACATCACAAAATTATTGTGTGTAATTAAAAACTTCAAGTATGATTAACAGTGTTTCAAAGTATTCTAAATTAGCTGTTTATTTCCTGTGAAAAACTGAACACCACTCTGGTATAAGGAGTGATGATAAAGCTTCAGCTAAATCTTTATAATGATAGATTGACTTTTGTGTGATGATGAAGGTCTTGGCTGTAACAAACAGAATTAAGTCCTGGAGGTTTGGTGGGTTTACTGTGATTGGATGCCAGGTATCCATCAAATCTGCTCTATTACTCCCCTCCACTGCAGGACAGGGGAGAGGAAATACAAAAAAAAAAGGTTCATGGGTTGAGATAGGGACAGGGAGAAATCACTCACTGATTACTGTCACAGGAAAAGCAGACTCAGCTTGAGAATATTAAATGAATTTATTACTGATCATATTCAGAGAAGGATAATGAGAAGTAAAACAAATCTTAAAAATACCTTTCCTCCTTCGTGGGCTCTACCCCCTCCCTGACGGAAGTGCAGGGACATTGGGAGTGGGGGTTGCAGTCAATTTATCACATGTTGTTTCTGTCACTGCTCTGTCCCTGCAGTCCTTCCCCTGCTCCAGCATAGCATTCCTGCCACAGGAGACAATTCTCAATGAACTTCTCTAGAGGCAGTCTTTCCCACAGGCTACAGTTCTTCATTAAGTATTCCACTGTGGGTCCCTTTCCTATGACATCCAGTCCTTCAGGATCAGCCTACTCAACATTGGGGTCCTAACAGTGTCACAAGCCCTGCCAGAAAATCTGTTTCAGCATGGTTTCTTCCCTTCATGAGTGCACAGGACCCTGCCAGAAAGCTGCTCCAGCATGGGTTTCCCAAAGGTTCACAGACCTTTTTCAGGTATGCATCTGCTCTGG
Source organism: Agelaius phoeniceus (assembly GCF_051311805.1). NCBI lineage: Eukaryota > Metazoa > Chordata > Aves > Passeriformes > Icteridae > Agelaius > Agelaius phoeniceus. Next base: position 53,408,835 of record NC_135266.1, on the reverse strand, counting down.
CTTGGGTCTCCACCATTGACCTCCACAGGCTTCATGGGGGCAGCTTTACTCACCATAGTCTTCACAATAGGCTTCATGGGAATCTCAGTCCAGCACCTGGAGCACCTCCTCTGCCTCCTTCTTCACTGACCTTGCTGTTTCCAGAGTTGTTTCTCTCACATATTCTCACTTCTGTCTTCTCTCAGCATTCTTAAATCTTCACAATTCCTTCTTAAATATCTTATCACAGAGTTGCTACTACCATCTCTGGCTCAGCCTTGACTGTCTGCAGATCTGTCTTGTAACTGATTGGCATTGGCTCTGTTGGATACGGGGGAAGCTTCTGGCAACTTTTTAGAGAAGCCGGTCTGCACCCCAACCCCTCTACCAAAACCTGGCCACACAAACCCAATACAAGGAAAACCCCTGACCCCAAAACCTAGTTACCAGCAGTGTGCATTAATACCGAGGCCCATGCTGCTTAACATCCTCATTAATGACCCAGAGAATAGGATGGCATGCACCCTCAGCACCCTCAGTTTACAGATGACTTAAAACCAGGAGGAGTGACTGATATTCCCAATGGTTGTGCTGCCACTCAGATGAATGGACTGGAGCCTTGGATAGATAGGAACCAGCAAAATCAAACACATATTTCCCCAGGGAAATTCCTGTGGAGGAATAAGCTCATGTACCAGTAAATGCTTCCTGCTGACCATCTGGAAAGCAGCTTTGTAAAAAAAAAAAAACTGACCTGAGGCATTGGCAGACACTGAGTTGAAAAGGAGATGTCAGTGTGACCTTGCAGTACAGAAATTTAATGGTATCCTGGGCTGCATTAGGAAAAGTGTTGACAGCAGGGAGGTGATCCTCCCCCTCACTGTGGATGAGGCCACAATTAAATAGTGCATCCAGCTCTGGGCACCTCAGTACAAGAGAGATATGGATTTATTGGAGAGAGTCAAGCAAAGGGCTACTGTCTCTTGGTTTAAGTCATTGAGTAGAGGCTGGCAGACCTGGAACTGTTCAGTTTAGAGAAGAGAAGACTCAGGGGAATCTTATGCATATGTATAGATAACTGATTTGAGCAGGGGAGGAGAGCAGTAAAGAATTTGGAGCAAGACTCTTGTCTGTGTTATCTAGTAAAAAAAAAACAGAGGTAATGGACAGAAATTATGATATAAGAAATCCAGGGAATTTTTTTATATTATTGAAATCCCCCCACTTTTTATTGTAACAGTTATCAGCCTTTGGAATAGGATGTCCAGTGAGATTGTAGAGCCTCCATTTTTTGAGATATTAAAAAATTCAATATCTTGGACTTTTGCCTGGGCAACCTCTTGTTCTTTGAGCAGGAGGCTGGACAGCACAATTTGCAGTGGCCCCTTCCAACCTCAACCATTCTGTGATTCTTTAGCTTACCATTCCAGCCATCGAGACCATTGATGTGTGCTAAGCACCTTCTACTTCTAGCCTAACCTGAGGGTTTCTTTCCTGCCATAGGGTTTCTTTAAATTTTTAGTAAGAAGACAAGCAGAAGAACCTCAGAAACAAGCATTACACTGAAGTACAGACAATGTATTTAAAGAAGGATGCTATTAGCATCAGCATCATAATCCAGTTCAGATCAAGGTTCGGAAAAAGAACATTTTCTGATAATCTTTTCCACTGGGCATTTAACAGCTATCTAATTGAATGGGATTTGAATTGCAACTTTTACAGCCACAAAAAAAAAAAAAGGTAAAAGGAGAGAAATGCTACTAGAAGTCTTTAAATGCAATTATAATATGCAAGGTGTTCAGTTTTAAGATCTTTTGAAAATATAAGCCCTTTAACTTGATCTTTTTTTATATTATTGTTTTAAACTTTATCCCTTTTCCTTGTATCCCTCTTATAATTTTCTACCATGGTTAAAAATGTGACACAAGGGATAACTAACATAAATTGAATCTGCCTTGTAATAGATGCTTTCAAAAATTGTGAAATTCCCATATCTATGGGTAAACAATATTTTTTACGTTTCCATTGCCACAAAGAGAAAGAGGAGTTAAAGGGAAAGTAATTGCATGAAAATAGCATTGCAATTTCACTTATCAGGGTGGTAAATTCAATGTCCTGCTCAGTTTCTTTCCCAGCCATCTCTGTAGGATTTTAATGTGCATGTAGATGACTCATGAACTTTTGGAGCTACCTGCACAGACACTTTTAACATACAGGAGGGGATAATTTTTGGTAACACATTGCCTGAGTGTGCTAGTTTTGTCTGGGGTAATTTCCTTCACAATGTCTGGTATGGGGCTGTGTTTTGTATTTGTGCCAAACACAGAGTTGATAATACAGAGATGTTTCTGCTATCACTGATCAGGGCTTACACAGAGCCAAGGCCTTTGCTGATCTTCCTGCTGCCATGCTGGCAAGGATTGTAGGGGTGCATGGGAGGTTGGGAGAGACAGAGCTGGAACAGTTGGCCCAAACTGGTCAAAGGGATATTCCAAACCATATGGCATCGTGCTCTGTATTTAAAGCAGAGAAAAGAAAAAGGGAAGTATGGGAGGATGTTCAAAGTGATGGTGTTTGTCTTCCCAAGTCACTGTTACATGTGATGGGGCCCTGCTGTCCTGGAGATGGCTGAACCCCTGACTGCCCATGGAAAGCAATGAATTAATTCCTTGTTTTGTTTTTCTTGCATGTGTGGCTTTTTGTTTTCCCTATTAAACTGTCTTTATTTCAACCCATGAGTTTTCTAGCTTTTATCCTTCTGATTGTCTTCCTGATCCCACTGGTGAGGGAGTGAGAAAGCAATTATGTGAGGTTTGGTTGCTGGCTGGGTTAAACCACAACGTTCATGGACATGTGGAGATACCTGCAAAGACACTTTTAATATACAGGAGGGACATCTTTTTGGTCAAGTGAGCTACATAAAAGACGATGCTAGCTACAGAGACTGCAGGCACATAAAACCAAGATAAATATGCTGTGAGTATAAGACACAAAAGAAATAATATCAAATGCTAACATTGGAGGGAAATGTGAAGCAATCTTATTTATGATCATTCAAAAAAATATGTTTGTATTTTGGATTCATTTTCCAATGAAATATATCCTCAGAGAATGCTTCCAAATGATGGACAATTCTGTAGTGCCAAAACCCTCAGATTTGAGGGTTGTGTGGTGACCAAAATTATTATATTACAATGGGAGGAAAAACAGTACAAATTTCAAATATCAGCAAAGTCTTATACATTCTGAAGCAGTCTTAGGTGCTCAAAAATTATCTCACTATCCAGAACCCTTTGAGACATAAAAGGAAAGTTAGAGGGCTTTAAGGTCCCAGGAAGGGGTAGCGCTGCTAGCAGAATCACAGCAAAGACACAGAGAGATGAATGCACATCCCTGCAGCTTTACTGAAGAAGCAAACATGCCAAAGAAGATGAAAGTGCAGTGCTGTAGAGGACTTGTAAGTGTTTTGCAAGGAGTTTACAGGAAAAGTACATCATTAAACTATGTAGGGAGGAAATCTTCTGAAGGGCATTACCTAAAAGCTGTATCTCTGCAGATTAGTGAGTTCCAGTCTCAAGCTACTCAGCAACTTACACAACGCTCTTAGTTCCAAAAACAGAACAAATGAAATTCTCAGCTTGGTACCCACCATGAATGACCTTAGCTCTGTCAAGTGTTTGCCATGCAGTAGTGAATCTAATAAAAGTCAGAATCTTCCAAATGCGAAAAATAATTGTTAGAAGAGTCTGAAATGTATTATCAGCTGGTAAGCAGGAGCAATTTCTTCTAGATAAAAATTGTATGCCTTTCTTTGCACTGTAGAAGAGATCCTCTGTTCTTGTCAGATGTTAGGGAAAGTTGAAGTTACCACAGCAGAGATGTATTCGGCTCTACATTTAGCTCCTACAAAGGAATCTTTTAAGAAAGTTTGTGCCAGCTTAAGGCAAAGCGATGAAAATATGGTTTTGTGTTAATTGTGTGAAAAAAATATTTCTACCCTGTGAAAATACTGCATTTTCAGTTGCCCCAAGAGATTTTTTAAACTAAGCAGATATCTCATTCAAACATCCTCATGGCATTAACTTGGAATATTAAATATAATATAAAATAAAATATAAAATTGACAGGGGCCCAGAAGGCAGAACTATCTGTTAGAATGAGGGTTTGAGGCTTATTAAAAGGATCAAAATATTGAAAGTCAATAAAATGAAGACAATTGATGTATAAGTTCAATATACAATCTCTTTGTACTAGGGAATACACATATCTTGGTTGGCAGAGCTGCAAAGCTTTAAAAATTCTCTGAGCCATATGCACAGTTTTCTGATTCTTGCCTACAGTTACAGATATTGGATATGCTTCAGCTCAGTGTACCCAGGAGTTAGTAGACATACTAACTTTTTAATGGCATGCTTTTATAACTTAGGATGGATTTTAGGAATATGTTAAATGGATGGGTATAGCTTCCACTGAAGTTCCACTTGCTGGTTATTTTACCTGGAGCATAATATTAACAACACCTCTGGGTGAGGAAAGCTTTTTAGAAACAAGCTAAATAAGACCAAAAATAGGCAATAAAATAAAATAAAACAAAATAAAATTTTAAAAGAGGGTTCATTTCATACTATTCATATTGCTTGAAAATTAAAAACCATGGAAAAAAAGGAGGTGATTTAGTCTAAGGCTACCTATAGGTGAAAAGTTTTTCTTAGATCTCCTGTGGAAGAGCAGAGGATTTAATAACTGCAGTTTTCTTGCACACTAAGAGTTAGATTGATGAGAAAGTTATCTAGCAGTCTCAGGACATCCAGTGTCTACATTTACAATGAACTGTTTCAGGATGGCCCACTTCCCTGGGAAGCCTTTCCCCATGCCCAATCATCCTTTCAGTGAAGAAAAATTTTCCATAGTATCCAATCTAAACATCCCCTGGTTCAGCTTGAGGCCATTTTCTCTGGTCCTGAGAGGTTAGGAGGATCTTATCAATGTATATCAATATTTGAAGGGAGGGTGTAAAGAAGACAAGGTCAGGCTCTTTAAGGTGGTCTCCACTGTCAGGACTTTTGAACATCAGGAAAACCTCTTTTACTGTCAGGGTAACTGAGCACTGCTACAATTTGCCCAGAAAGGTTGTGAAGGGTCATCTGTGGAGATTCTCAAAAGCCACCTGCACACTCTCCTCAGCAAGTGTCTCAAGGTGTCCTTGAGCAGGGTGGTTACACCAGGTGACCTCCTAAGGTCAACTCAAACATTCTGTGATACTGTGAGTGTATGATCAGGACTGTTGTGTCTCAGAAGTTCAAAAAGTAGTAAGAAAATAAAATGAAGGGTGAAAAAGTTCTCCCCAGATCTATATGGAAAGAGGATGAAAACAGAAGTTGGACCAGAGTCTGTGGAGGGAAAGATCAGAAATGATGTAAGTGTTGCTAACCTAGTAAATACATGGTCTGTTCTTGTTTCAATAAGGATAACGATGTATGTAATACCAATGGAAATGTAATCTAAAGACAATAAGAAAGAGGAATTAGAAAATCATATGTGAGCTGTAAATTTTTGTCTACTTGTAAGGATTCTATTGAATATCTGAAAAATCTATGCCCAACTACTTAAAGAACTAACATACTAAATAAGACATTAACAGATCCGGGCAATATAGTAGGAAAAAAACATGTTATTCAGATTAAAAAAAAAAAAAAGAAGAAAGCAGAATGAGATAATATAGCCAGTTACTTTATTCAAAGGATCATGTTTTGGGTTCTTTTAATAGAGTTTTTATTAAGGACATCAGTATTATCAGAGACAGAAGGAAATGAACAATGATATAAAACATAAATGGACTCATTGAAGATATATCACATTAGAGTTATTAAACATCTCCCCAAATAGATTAATTTCCAGGATAAGGTTAATTGAAAAGACTTGATATCTAAACAGCATGATACTATCATAAAAAAAGTTCAAGTTGGAAATCTTCCATCAGTTAATAAAGAATTTATTAAATGGATAAAGAGACAATTTTGGCCATTATTAAAGGCACGTTACTGAAATGAAGATTGCAGTGTTTCTAGGGTTCTGTCTTGTAATAAATATTTATTATTCTCCTAATTAGCTGTGTTTTCAAGTATAGATCCTGAAGTCCATGCAAAACACAAAGTTCAAAATTTTGACCAGCCCTCTGAAAGGAAAAAATTGCTTTGACTATTGATATCACAGAAATTGTGTTGTATTTGAAGTATATATCTCTAAATCAGGGGTTGATTTTTAGGGACCATGAAAGATGGAGAGAAACTGTGATGACAATAATCTGCTGATTTCTCAATGAAGTCTTAGAACTTCAAAATAAATAAATAAATAAATGTCTGATAATCTTGGTAATATTTTTACAGAAGGTAATGTTAGTCTACCTGTAGTTGTATTCATTTCTGGTCACATGTCATCAGGAAGCACAAATTTGAAATTGAAGAAATGAAGATGAATGGAAAATATATTTTATAATATGAGAATAAAAACCTATGGCTAGCTTAGTCTAGTAAGATAAGTATTGAAAAACACAGTTCATCTGAGTGGGAAACACAATGGGAGGAGATCTATTTAAGTACAGGATCTGTGGACATACATTGCTCATAAGCAAATTATTAGCACTTATTACAAAACTACTTCTCACTGTAAAACAACTCAGTGATCTGTCAGCTATGATAGCTAGATGCAAGGAACTCATTGCTTCACATGTCCTTAGATTCACTTCCTGTAAATGATTTTGTTATTATTAATATCCAGTATATGGGGTTTCTTCTGGTTGCTGAACAGGATTAAGAGATGCCCTACTTCTTACCTCTCATAGCATAACTTTTCTTCTCTTTCATTGCACTTTCATCACCAGCTTCTACATTAACAAGAGGGAACGACCAATACGTGGTTTCACATCACAGGTTTTTGCTCTTGGTCCATATATTCATGTGATGGTTTACAAGTAGTCTGTGTCAGCTGTATGGTTCCCAGGAATGAGTGATACATTCTAAAGAGCCAGTCTCTGGAGGACCCTTCATCTGCAGTGCTGATGGTGCACTGTAGGTGTGTCCCAGAAATGACTTTGATTATGATTCCACCAGGAAGGAAATCACTTGTGTGCACCACTCCTGTGCTCAAACACCTACTGTAAGACTATAGATAACAGGTGCAATGCAGATTCACACCTGAAAACAACCTGCCACAGATGCAGCTATTGAGGATGGAAATTTCAGAGCCTGGCCATAGCTAGAAATTAATGAATACAAAATTCAGTAATGTTATTTAGAATTACTAAGAGCATGTTTGCACACATTTTGTAGGTAGGCAGGAGTTTGCTTGACTGGCACTCAGTGTTCTGAAAACAGCTTCTGCTGTAGCTGAAAAAGTACCTTGAAAGCAGGCACAAGAGAAGTGACTGGAAAAATAAACCAGGCCTTCTGTAACTGAATGTTTTCACCATAAATCTTAGTAGTTACCATGGTTTAGCCTGACTAGCTTGAAAGAATTTTACTGCTCAGTATTGGACCTATAAAAGGCTTAGGCTCATGTCAAGAGACTTTAAGTAGATGTGCAATTGCATTTCTGAAAAAGAAAGGTTGTTTCCTTAATTGAAACCCAAATGAACTTTTTTTTTTTTTATGTTGAGTATAAGGAAATATTAAAGTATTATAAAGTGTTCTGGGAGGAGAAAGGAAACCTGTAATATAGTTATGTATGTTCTATAAACTTATAGAACATAGATGACATATATAACAAGGTATTTTCTAAAAATACTTCTGATTAAATGTGTACTTTATTCATGTCTGTAGTTACTGGGTATCATAAGACATGCAGTCTTGTCTTGTCTGATGATTCCATCTGCTACTCAGTATTAGTTATGGATTGAAGGGTTTTATTTCCAGGCTTAGAATTTAGTGATCTATACTTAGTGTGAAGTCTCTATTAGGGAAAATGAAGCCTGGTGATGTTTTATTTAAAAGAAAGAAAAATAATCTCTTTTCTTCCCATTCAAATAATAAATCCCAGAAAGCCAGTGTATTGAACACAAGTGTAACTTTAAATACATTCATAATTACTGTGAAATTACATCATTAAAGAAAAACATCTGTTTAAGTACTTGGATGAATTGTAGCCACCTTGGTCCTAAAGGGACTGTTGACAATATCTGATCTGCAGATTAAAGGTGCAAAAGTCTTTTCTGTGTTACATCAAATGACAACAATTCTCCATCATTTCCATGCAAAAGGGCAAAACTACAAATTCATTCCTGTCTAGACAGAAGAAATAATGGTTTTTTATCTAAATTGTCTTGGGCCACTGCTGGGACGTTCATGGAAAAGCTCTACTACTAATGAATAAAAAGACAATTTTTTAACAATTAATGAGTCATAGATATTTTAAGCGCTGCAATTTGAGGACAGAAAGCTATTAGATTTAGAGAAAGAATGGAAGAAAATAATGAGATCAGAGGGGTGAGCTATTTTGGTACATGAGAAAGGTTGTTATTCTAATTTAATATTTATCATGCAGTAACAACTTTAAAATGAAGAATCTAAAGTAAAGATGCTTGAATCTTGGGTACCATCTGGGAAGTTCAGCTGAAGAGAATCAGGCATAAGGAAAGTAATAACATTAGTAAGTGAAAATATGTCTGTAAACCACATTTTTTTAATTCAAAACAGGAAAAAAAAAAAACAGATGGTAGAATTTGGAAGGGAAGATTAGAAATTAACATATTAATGGCCAGATCCTGCAGTGACTGGAATAAACAGAGCTTTCCCATTGATTTTAATGAGAGTAGAATAAAGTATGTCATCAGAAGTGGTGAGAAAAGGTTGTAAACATAAAAGACCACATTCTCCAGTTGAGGCAGTTTGCTGCTTTGAAAACACAAATTGAACTTCAAGGGGCTAAACATAACCACAGACCAAGCCCTCTAGTCAGGGGACCAGTTCTCTGGAAAACAGTTAACAAAAGTACCTTCATTTCTTTGGATTTAAATGATTTTTATGAGGCAAAGTTTTGACACAAGCAGATACCCATTTGTACATAAACTAGGGCAGCCCTATACTTAGTTCTTCAACAAATCTAGGCAGCTCAAATCAGGAAGGAACAACTAGCTCCCCTATAATCCTGTGTTCTCTCTACAAAGTTCAGTTTGAACAAGATAGGAAGATACAATTACTGTTGTATTTCAGAACTCCACTGGTATATGACTATGTGTGCCACGCTCTACTCTGCATTTACAAAACACCCTCTTCTAGGACATGGAGAGATATGTCCTCTAAAGACCCCAAAGGCATAAGCTTGTATTTAAGCACCTAACAAAAGGTGTAATTTTTTATTACACAAAGGGCATGAGGAAGATTTTCTCAGATATAAACCTTATTCAGTAAAACAAACGCATTACTGAGTGGAGATGCATTTTCATATTGAATTGATCTGTTTTGCCTCTAAGGGTCATTGCACTGTGTGAGCAAAGATCAAGGGATCAAATGTTAAAGAAAATATGATTGCATAACGTAGTTTGTTATTTCAAAAAAAATGTAGCCAAATACCTTATTTACTTGTTCTTGGCTTTAATTAAAAAAAATAAAAAGGTGAATATAAATGGAGTTGGGAATACTGTGCTAATTTACATCATTGTTTAATTTCCTGAAATACAATAATTAAAGTAAACACTAATTACTAAAACTATTTTTCATTTTTAAAGTGCAAAATGTACTTATTTCTCAAGTAGCCTTATGTTTTTACAAGAGCTCTCTCTTGTGGCTATAACTGTTTCTGCATTGTAACAAGTTCAGGTATTTCAAGGACCACTTTAAAAATAATTTTTTATTGCAATTTGAGGTAGTAGGAAAAACAATACCAGAACTTGGTCTGGCTGTGCAGCAGATAGGGATAATATAACTATAAATCTGGAGAAATAATTCTTATTCACCAAAATGTAGGCTATTGAAAATAATTTCTTCTATTTTATTCTAATAGGAAGGCTTAAAATAATAGCCAGCCTAGACAAGATGGCAAAAATTATTACTGCAAAGCAAAGATAGAACAATCAAAATAAATGTAACATATGATCAGGAGTACTGGCCACACCAGACTGAAGAACTCCTTAAAAATAATGAAGGAAAATGACTAAACTGCTATTGCTTCTGCTTCTTTTGTGCAGTGGTTTAGTCTGGTTATCCTCTGCATAACAAGGATATACTTGTAGCAAGTGAGAGGTGTTCAGAAAGGGATTTGAGCCAAGTTGTTCTGTGATGTTGTGTTCAGTATTGGTCATCTTATGGCAGGTGCTCACTTAAATGAACTATGCTGAGGACCTGCTCCACACCATCTACTGACTGCATTCATGCCTGACCCCAAAACTTTTACCTGCAACTTCTTTATTCTCATAAAAGGGGACTTCTGGGAATCCCTTACTGCAGTCCTAGATGACTGAGCAACCTCCCTTTTCTTCCCAAAATGAAGGGATTTTCAGTAGTACCTCTGCTGATTAGGAGAGAACAGTGCAAAACAGCTTTGGGAAATGGTGTACTGCAGAAAAGGTACTGTGATTGCTATCAAGGATTAGACACTTCATGTTTAATGCAGAATTTGGACATTTGAATATTGGAAGGTAAATCTCTGTTAAGGGGGAAAATAGATGTCTGGAGTTTAGTACTAATGGGAGTTAAACTCACCAATGTTTGGCAAGTAGATTAATTACTCTTTACTAACATGCTCTCATCAAATGGTGACGAAATGTCTTTAGGCAGGCTATGGGATTTTTGTTTGACATGGCTTTTCTGCTTCTCAGAGGCATGTACTGATATGTAGCTGCCATAATAATAAATGATAAATCCAGCTTTCAATTTTCCCCAGCTCACTGCTATGCTACAAGGTTTTACTGACTCGCTTATTAATGTTTAGGAATACTTTGAGATCCTCAGATGGAAGATGCTGTATCAAAAAAGGTTATTGTCTCATGAAAGATATCTGAAGAAATAAAATTTAAAATATCTGCAAGCTCTTGCATGATTTTTGTATGCTTATAACTTTCCATACAGCTAATAAAGGTTTTCCTAAAAAAAGCAAAAAAATTTACCCTTGAAATCAAAAAAGCTGTTCTTGCAAATTAGTCAAACTCTTTTTAAAGTACATCAATCTTTAGTTTGTATATTACCAGAAGAACACGATGGATGAAAATCTTCAATCTCAGGAGCTAAGGCTATGTCAATAGCTATGTCAGATTAAACAGAAGTCAGAAACCTTTCTGGGCATGGGGTTAAATTGAATTACCCAAATCTATTATTAAATGCTTTTAACAACAAAAAGAGAGTGGCTACACATAAAATGCCAGCTGACATTAAGACACAGTAGCTGGAATATTCAACTTTCTAAACCATATCTATGAATTAGTTAAGAGTTTACTATTTGTCTCAGGTCAAAAATATTCCTGAGAATAGTCTAAGAGCTTAAAAATACAGACAATTGCATTGCCTGCCTGGTTCTGTTTAAGTTACCAACATAAATGCAGTCTAGAAAGTGATTGTGCATGACACAGACATAAACGCTGAGGTGACTCAAGAGTGGAAGGAATTTATGGTGAGATTTAAATATTAAAGCTTATCAAACTAACTTGAAAAAAACATGTCATTACATTCTTGGATTACAGTAATTCCTTTATCAAAGTTGGAGCGAAAAAGACAAATGGACTTAAATATAACTATTGTTGAGTTTCTCAATATTAAAAAAATGACATGCAAAACAAGTAAATTTAATGTCACAGTTCTCAAAATACACTCTGATTCAACAATAAATAATAACAAAATGTCACCAGTTTTATTTGAATGAGTAGTTTAACTGACTTCAGAGGCTAAATTCTTAGGAATTTAACATGTTAAAAAAGTAAGACTGACAAGCCTTAGCCCTAGGCTAGGTGAACTCAGCGTAAAGCCATGGCCTTGTACTACCATGGGCATGACTGTATTTACTGCACTGCAGGACAATGCTCTCAGACTCTACCCTCTGGCCCTGATCTATCACTCTACTGCACCTCCATGTGGCACCTCCTTGGTGTGGGGAAATCGTTCATGGGATGTCCTCATCTCTACAGGAGGGCAATGAATAGATCCAAGCCCCTCTCCTGGCACACACAGCTTTTCAATGATGTTCTTTATTTCCAAAAGTGTTTCTGATTCAGTTTGGAACTGGACCATAAATTGGGGAATAAGAACTGGGAAAGAGCATTTCTTGTGAAGAAATTACATAAATTTTGAAGCTTGTTTTGGTTGCTGCCAGTAGTGCTTACATTAAGTCAAGGACTTCCAGTTTCCTGTACTCCATCAGTGGCCAAATGCACAAGAAGCTGGGAAGGAGCACAGCCAGAAATCTGACCTGAACTGGACAACATTATAATCCATATACTAGGACATCATTCCCAGTATATAAACTGGAGAGAGTTGGCCATAAGGGGCTGTTCACTGCTGGGGAATGGCCAGGGCATCAGAGGGTCAGGGGAGTAATAGGCTGGTAAGCAATTGTATTGTTCATCTCCAGTGTTTCCTGGGTTTTATTCTTCTCTCTTCTTTTTCTTTCTTTTTCTTTTTCTTTTTCTTTTTCTTGCTATTATTATTATTTTAATTATTAAACTGTTCTTATTTCAATCCATGGGTTTTAGCTGTTTGCTGGTCTCTCCCACATGCCAGTGGGGGAGGTGGCAGAAGTGAGCCAGCAGCTGTGTGGTGTTTAATTGCTGGCTGGGGTTAAACCACAAAAAGTCTGCTTATAGAGAGATTGAAACACAAGGTGGGGCATGGAAGGTTGATGTAACAACAGATCTGTCAAGAGCATGTTAAAACAATTTTTTATAAGTATTCATAAGTTGAATATTTGCTGGTTATAATATTTTATTTGCTCTCAGAGTTGTGCTTGTTCTCAGAGCTGCATTCAACTTTACTTGCAGTGTGTGTTCCTTATCACACTATTGTGCTATTATCACCTCTGGGTGCTGGACTAAGGTTATCACGTTGCTGAACTTTGTAACACTGTCTTATGATATGATGGAATTACTGGTCCTGAAACCGATCTGGTGCTTGCACTCGGCATTGCTGTCAGCTCTGTACTTCGGGAGCCATCTATCGGAAATGGTCAATAATTACACCTTTTACCTGCTCGGAGAGAGTCTGTAGAGGAGACTGCCTCCCATATCTTCTTCTTCTCCTGCAGGACAATTGCAATAGTGTTTAAGAATTTTGAAATTTTTGAATTTCCTTGGGATGTTAAAGCCAACATAGTCCTGTTGCTAGGAACTATGAATGTGCTTCAGATCTTATTTATGGTTTAGCAACTTTTTGTGACTACTCCAACCCTTGTGACAAGCACTGCAGCTACACAAACCCTGTGGTTATTCAAACCCCACTTAGGGAGGGGCACTGCAGCTACTCAGACTCTGGTGATGAGTGGTGCAACTGAACCAGAGAACCAATCCGTGCCAGCATCAGTAACATCTCTCTATAAGCAGAAATGGACATGAAAGTCAGCTTGCTGCTTACTAAGGAGAGCAAAACATGGTCACTACAAGAACAGGGGGAAGGAAGAACAAGAGTTAAAACCAAAAATTGCTATCTCTGAGTGTGTTATAGGATAAGTGAAAAAACTTCAGCATGTTATCACCTGGTTTGTCTGATGCTGTGCTAGCAAGGCTGACAGGCTGCCATTAGAGGATAGAGAGGTCAAACACATGGCAACACTTGCTAGGGAAAGATGCTTTGATAAGGCAGTTGGAAAAGGGACACAAGTCCTGAGTCTCTGGAGGCAACTCCTGCCAAGTGTGAAGGAAAGGAAAGTCTTTCAAGGAAAATATTGTTTCTCACACAGATAAATGGGCCACAATAGACAGAGGTATCTAACACCTGAGGGAATTAGTTGTGATAGAGATGATCTATTATGATTTAAACAATATGCAGTCACCTGCAGATCCAGAAGTCCAATGCAGATGAACCATGTGGTGGAAATTCAAACAGAGCACACAACAGTCACAACCCAACGGCAGTAATGACCTGGAGAGACAGAGTCACCATCAATACATGAATTGTCCCTCTAAATCTGGAAATACAAATAAAACCTCTCTTCTCCCTAAAGGCTGGCATCTTGGCAATGGAAAAATTGTCCAAAAAGTGGGGAAAACTATCCCAGGGGTTCCAGCAAATCAAAAGAGGATACGTATAGTAGAGGAAATGTATTTGAATATGTGTATAGAGGCTTGCCCCGGAGGTCCCGGTTGTCCTTGATGGGCTGCAGCTGTGATGTCCTTAACTGGGCTGCAGCTGTAACCAATGAAGATAACTGGGATAAAAGGGGGCGGGTTTAGCCAGTCAGGGAGAGCTTTGGAGGAGCCCTGACCTGAGAGAAAACAGCATGCAGCAGAAGGAGTCAGTGAAGATCTGCAGCCATGAGAATACACCAAAGAGGTATAGACTATTAGAAATCTGATAATATCATTATGGGACTCTAGAGAAATAATAGAACAACAACAGATATGTCCCCCTTCCTACCTGTATGCACATGCATCTCAGCTGTGAACAGTAAGTATTTTTTCCTCCAGGGCGAGGATATAGAAGGTACACGTCATACAGTCTCCTTCCTGTGTGGCCAAAGAGACAACATAAGGAGGTGGGATGGAAAAAATACCTCTGTCTTAGAAGTGTAGGTGTGGGAATCACAGGAAAAACAATCACAAATGGGAGTCCTTCCAGGGAAGTTGCTGCTCCAGTCTCCAGTGGGCAGCAACCCAGAGAGTGTAGAACTGCTGATATTGCTCCTGATTCTATGGGAAAAGATTCTAATCTGTTTTTACAAGGGGTAAATGGAGATTCCTATGATCAGTACTAGTGAGGCCTGGCCTCTAGCCAGGTGGAAGAGAGGGACAACCAGATTTGCTGGTATGCATGGATTTGATGGCCTGACACATCAGACTCACAGAGATAAAAGGGCCCAGTTATGTACTGGTGCACAAGGTACCCTTATGCCTCGAAGCTATACAGGAACAGGACCCATTTGTATTTCCAGGGTGACAGGAGGATCTCAACAGCTAAAACTATTGGAAGCTGAAATGAGCCAAACTAGGAACGAGTGGCAAAAGTATCCAATTGTGTTGGCCCAGATGTTCCATGCATCTTTGGCATAGACTAGTTATCTCAGCAAAGGGTACTTCAAAGGCCCAAAAGTAAACCATTGGATTTTCAGTATAGCTGCCTTGGAGATGGAAGAAAATAAAAGCTGTTCTACCTTGTCTGATCTCTCCCTTTTGTTTTGGGGTTGCGGAAAGCAAAAGGACCACAGGTGCCTATCATTACTAGCACAGGGCACCAGCAACATTGTTGCACCAACTGAGACTTAACTGGAGAGCCAAGGAATGATCAGCAGGACCTGCTCACCCTATAAGTGTCCCACATGGATGGTGAAAATGTCTTACAGTGTATGGAGTTTGTCAGTTCAGCTTTTGAACAATTAATCACCTCCCTTCAAGCTTGGCTTGAGCTTGGTAGTCCATCCAGCTTTCCATTCATATCATGGTACAGCTCTCCAGTCCTTTCTGCCAGTTTGTCCCCAAAGGCTATGTGGGATGTTGTCAACTAAGCAATTATTCACTCAATTTTGACTTTTTATTTTTTTTTATTCTGGAAGTTATTCTGTTGTTTCCTTTTTCATTCTTTATTTCAGATGGATACTTGGGGGCTGAATACTTCCCCATGAGAACTGAGTCATAGAAGACACAAGATGCCTCAGCCTTTTCCACGTCATTTTCTACTATCTTGCCAGCCGTGTCCAGCAGAGGACCTACATCTTCCAAGAACTTCCACTGAATTTCTGATCACAAAATATAGCAAATAAAAATGCAAAAATAAATGAAATGTACATATTGTTGGCACTTCAGGTTTAAGAATTCATGTGTGGGTTTTTTCCCTCCATGTGCAAAATAAAATTTTCTCATTGTCTCTCTTCAAAATACCAGATGTTTATAATTTCATACTTCAAAAAATAAAACCTTTGTTTTTATTTTCAGCTGTAATCATGTAATGTGATCATAGAACAATAAATAAAGACATGGCAAATCACAACGTTGTAGTGTTAGACCAAAGCTTTTTTCTGCAATGTAATTATATGTATTATTTCACTGAAATATTCTGCTTTAGAAGATATGTAACTACATTGAATTCCTTTTCATATAAAGAAAAATCAAACAAAACAGAATAATAACAAAAAGCTACTCAAACAATAACCGCCTCTTACATTCTTCAGAATATTTGGAACAGAATTTAAAAGTAATATGCCTGAATCAAGACAGTCAAAAGACATAACATCTTTTGTAGTCAAAGATATATATTCCTTGTAATTCTTATGACTTTAAGCCAAGAATGTCAACTCTCTAAACTAACAGTATAATTGTAATTGAATTTACGCATGGAACTGTAAAAACCAGTCTTCCCTTATTGTGGAAATGGACATCAGAATTTGCCAAAAAGGAAAGGCTTGTGAGTTGAAATTCTGTAAATGGAAATTCAGGACTTTTAAAATTATAATTATATAAGCTATCTCTTAGTCTGAGCAGTATATGTCTTCAAGGATAAATAATTTATTAGGTCCTAATAATTTTGCAATCTTTATGAGATAAAACTGTCTTTAAAAAGCTGATTCTTATTGCTAAAAAGTAAAAAAATCATAACAAGTTAAGCCATTAAAAGTGATGAGATATTTTTTCCATGCTATGTAGATAAAAACAGGCTTTTTTATGTTGTATGAATATCGTGAAAGATAAAACATCATCAGAAGTTTAATGAAGGGCACACAGTGCAATAAGTGGTAAATTATCAACTCCTCTACTTCTTACATTTTCTTGTTTGTTTCCTATCAAATATTCAGTAGATATTTAAAAATTCTTAATCATTGTTTTCTTGAAGCTACATAACTTTTTTAACACCCAGCCAGCTTATATAGCTTGTCTGTTCACAGAGCAGTTTGTGAATGACATATATCATCTGTCATCCTCTAATATGAAAACATTAATGGCCTTTAAAGTACATAGGCAGCAAGTAAGGTTTTTATGCTTCATCAGTGGTGGATGTTGCACTGATTTTATCAGTGTGAAGCAGAGCATAAGAGCAAAAAAGATTGAATATTAAGTCAGAACTTTGAAGGAATGGAGGTAGAAAATGAGAAACTCAGCAGTGATAAATGGAGAACCAAAAGGAAAAATTACTTTTGAGTAAGAAACTACACAACCCCCCCACATACAGATCAGACATTCAAGAACATGCAAAATGAAATTACAGTTGCAAAAATTCACTTTGTGGATTATCTCTTTGATCTGTTGCAAGCTGAGTAGAAAAAGAAGGGGAAAAAGAAAGAGGAGAGGAGAGGAGAGGAGAGGAGAGGAGAGGAGAGGAGAGGAGAGTTGAAGGGATGTACAGCAATGCTATAGTCCAGCTGCCTGACCTGTTCAGGGCTGACTAAAAGTTGAATTATGTTCTTAAGAGAATTGTCCAAATGCCTTGTAAAGACTGACACTGTTGGGGCATTGACTACTTCTCTAGGAAGCCTGTTACAGGGTTTGGCCACCCTCTCAGCAAAGAAATATTTCCTGATATCCAGTCTGTTTCTCCCCTGGGGCAGCTTTGAACCATTCTCATGCATTCTAGCCCTGGATACCAGGAAAAGCACCTTCCTCTCCACTTCACCTCCTGAGGAAGCTGTAGAGAGCTGTAGGAGCTGTGAAGTCACCCCTCTATGGTGGAAATAGAAATCTTGACATTGAAATCTTTACTGGGGTTTTATTTTCTCCCATAGGTGTTGTTGGAAAGATGACTCAGAACTAATGCAATGAAACCCACTCTAAGTACTTTCTTTGAATGAGCATTATGGAGTTGCAGTGTTTTATTGAAATGTTTGGTCAAATGTCCACCAGATGTCAGTACATACTTGCACAATCACACAGGTTGTGGAATGAAGATGTTTTACACAAATCTGGTCCTGATACATAGTTCAGAAGTGCAGCGTCGCATATCACTGATGCTGCTGCAAAAAAAGTGAAAATTAGTGCACTTTTAGAAATCCTTATACTTTCTAAATAACAGATAAAAAAATAGAATTTTGATTCTGAATTTTTTTATATCAAGCACTGTGGCTGCTCGCTAGTTACAAGTGCTCTGAGATTTCATTTGTGAAAACAGAAACTATGTGGCAGAGAACTGCCCTGTAGATATTGTAGCCATTAATATTCTTAAATATGAGAGATTAGGACAGAAAGAAAGAGCTAGACTTATTCAATCACAATAAATGAAGATAAAGGAATAATTTTATGGTTGCCTTCAAATATCTATACTGTCTTATAGTGTGGAAGAAGCCAGACTGTTCTTGGACAAGTACAGCTATAAGGTGTAGGACAAGAGATACCAGTTGCAATAAGGAAAATCATTATTTGTCAGGAAGAACCCACAACCCACAACTGGGTCACACAATGCTTGTTGAATCTGTCTTCAGATATGAAAAAAAATCAATCAAGGAAGATAATAAGCAACTTCATCAAACTTTGAAGTTAGATCCAGCTTCAAATTTGGTGTGATAGGGTTTGGAACAGGTGAGTTCAAGAGGTCCTCTCCAGTCTAAGTTGTTTTCTGGTTTTATTTCAGTGGTATTTCAGAAGCAGGAAATTTAAAGGTACATGAAATCTCATTAGGCTCCAGTCTGTTGTCAGATTTTTTTCTTTTTTTAAGATAGTTTGTGGAAATCCTGACTACAACAGTCAGCTATATCTTTACTATCATGTGGTTGGCAGCTGCACTGAGATGCCTCAGTGATTTTCCGTATTTTTTGTATGAAGCATCTCCACGTACAAAATTCATTATCATGAAAACTCTTCTCAATGACAGTTCAGTTTTTGAATGTCATCATTTGGTTTCATATCATTATAAATCTGACAAGTTTGTTTCATTTCCTGACATAGTATTAAATACTCCACATAAGTCCAGTGATGTTTGATGACAGCTTCAGTTAGGAAGTGTTTCAGGACATAGCTTGCATTGTTGGAAGAGCTTAATAGAATGCATTGCAACATCACCAAAATAGAAAAAAAGGGGGCCTAAAAATTTAAAGAAACAGGTATTTTCTGAGTTCAATAAGAACAATTAAAAAATAATTTTAATGAGAATTACTCTCAACAATCGAATATAATCTCAGTAATTAAATGTTTTTTCCGAAAATCTATAAACATACTACAGAATAATTGCATTGAATAATTTTTCTGCAAAGCTTCTCCTAAAAATTCTTCAGATAAATTTTCAAAACACAATTACTTTCTCATAATTTTCCAAATTTTTTGAATGATAGATGCCTGTCATCCTCAACAATCTTATAGTACCTAACATAAAAACTAAGACAATTTACTTATTATGGCTTTAAAAACAGTGGCACATGTTCCAAGAAGTTTGATAACAACATTTACCTTGGTTACAGCATGATACTACAAGTGCTTAGGTTGGGTGCTTGATCCCTGTATGGGCCATTCACTGGAGAGCTGGGCTTGATGATACTTGTGGGTCCCTTCCAACTCAGAATATTCTCTGATTGTAACATTCCTATTGCTTTCAGTTTGCCTTTTGTTAATTTTTGGGAATGAATGTTTCATGCTATACTTAAAATAAAGCTGCTATTTTGCTCACAAGATTAATCAAAACCTTACACGACCTAAGACCTGATAAAGGTTAACCCCCAACTGAAATATAGAAGAAACCTAAAGTATTTTCTTCTAGAAAGAAATGGAAACTGTGTTTCATATATTATTTCTGAAATAATAATATAATTTTCTAGATTCCCTGCTTTCTGATGATCCCTAGAGGCACAAAGTGATGTCCAGAGGCCTAAGGCTGTTCAGCACAGCAGTTAAAATGTTTAATACTGGCTGACAACAGTGTGTTGTACTCCAGGCATGTATTGATATAGCATCTAAAGGCTTTTGTTGGCAGGCCTTAGGCAAAAATTAGAGGTGTGAGGATAGTGTCCTGACAAAACCAGAATCTACTTCCCCACAGGGATGGGTCCCCACTGGTGCTGTATAAGATGAGAGCCACTGTACCTCATTTATCATGTTATGCTGTTTCTCAGGATTCCAGCTAGTGCCTATCTGCTGAATAGTCAGTAGCCAAAAGAAGCATGCTTGGGTATTCATATTTTATGGTTTGGAGATAGAAAGTGTTTGGGAGTATTTTTGTTTAATTTTCTGCAGTTTTTTGGGGGGGTTGCTTTCATTTTTTGGTTGATTTTATTTTTTCATTGTTTTCAGCACCAGGATAGTTGAAATCCCACATGATTACAGTTCAGGGCACTTCATCTCTGCTTATCTGTATAAACAATCAGAGCCTGCTTCCTTATTTCACCCTACAGATAGAGCAGTTAATGTTTGAAATGCTTTTATATATTTTACTTCATCCTTTATGTCAGATCAGTTTGCTTTTAGTGTTTCCAAGAATATTCTGCCACATAATAATACTCTTATTTTATAAATTCCATCACATCTACAATATATTTATTTTCTACCAAAAGGAGGTTTCTCTGAAGAATTTTACAGCAATTACAAATATAAAAGTCTAAAGAATGAAGTATAGTTTAGGACACAGGAATATTTCTTGTTTTTCAGGGATATCTTGTACCACACAGGTATATTTCATGTGTCTTGACCAGTAATTAAAAACAAATATGTACAAATAGTGCTCAAGTGAGATGAATTAGACTTAATAAAATAGAAAATCTAGTCAAAATATTAAAATTTGATAACTTCATTTTGAGAGGTAGCATAAATAAGTCAAAGATAAACGAGTCAGTTATTATAGTAGATTGTAATATGAAGACTTCCAGAGCCACATTATGGTAAATCCCAGTTTTATTTCCTATATTATAAGAATGGGAAAATGGGTCTGCATACTAAAGTAAGAAAGAGGCATTTTTTATTGGCATGACATTTAATGTCATTCGGCGTAAAAATAAAACATATCACTGTTTTCTGACTGCTGAAACTGGTGACTGCAATGGGAGGGATTGACAGCTCAAGTGAGAAAATATGCCTATGCTTTGGACAGTATGGGGAAAAAAATATATTGTTTCACAAACATTCTGTGCTCATTAGGATTCCAGCTGTATAACAGCCGATTAACATGAGTATTTGCTTGCAAACCAAAATATCACATTTCCAGTCTTCCGGGCAGAGAGACTGTAACAACGACCAAAGTTAAGGCCTTCCCAAACACCAGTGTGTCCTCCAAAACCTCTTTGTGTGGTTTAAATTGTTTGTTCTGGTTTCCTACAGACTCCATAACATCAAGAATTAACCAAAACCTGGTAATCATTAAGGATAATGAGAGGTCACTTACTGATGCTAGTAACAACCTGTCAAAAGGACATTTTAACATCGACAGATTTCATTTCCATTTCTAAATCTATGGGAGCAGCTACGAGACAGTGCTTGTTTACTGTTTCTCATTGAAGTGATTTTAAAGCCATTTTTGTATACCACATTTTGTGTTAAAAGAATTGCGGAGTGGAGAGGATTAAGTAATAGAATTGAATAATAATCATTCTGTATGAAAAAAGGAGAAAGAAAATCATGCGCAATTACTGGAAATAAAAATAGGATTTAATAGTACCATATTGGATATAACCATAAATGGTTTAAAAAATTAAGCAAAGAATAGGAAAAAATAGCTAAAATAAAATATATACGATAAAATAATATCCTTCATTACAGATAAAATGCAACACAAACTCTAGTTTCACAAGGATTTATGTAAACAGAGACATCTGAGTTCTCACATAGAACTCTTAATTGAATTGGCACATTATCCAAAATCAGGAGTACCTGTTCATAGGGATCTGGGATTTTTCCCCTTTAACCTGGAGAAAAAAAAACCAGAAATATTATTGCAAAAGAATAATCAAAAGCTATAATCATCGAATGGTTTTCATAGAATGCAAAAACTATCTCTGTGCCGTAGTCCTTTACCATTCCTATAACTCTGTAATTCTTCTTGATGAGCCTCATACTGCTCCTGGCTGTATCTCTAGTGCCTACACAAAAATTTAGCAGTGAGTAATAGTCAGAGAACTGTATGAAGCTTGGTATGCTCTCAACAAAATCCCTGAAACATGCCCCTGTCTCAAGTAAGCAGCACACCTCTTACACATCATGTTAGCAAGTAGGTGTAGGCACACAGTTTGTGGTAATTGGGTGTGGGGCTGCAGCCAAGCCTCAAACCTAATGGGCTACAGCTGTGAAAAGCAGGTGAGCAGCATTGAAGGTAATGAGACCTGGAGTGCCCCGGTGCACTGAGCCTCATCCCCAATGGGTTACAGCTGTGCAGGGCAGGTGAGCAGCATTGGAGGTAATGACACATGCAGTGCCCAGGTGCACTGACCAATCACGAGAGAGAACAGAGGGCACACAGGTATAAAGCATGTAAGAAAAAGGTTATAAAAGGTTGGACTAAGAATGAGGAGAGGTGATGTTTGCAGCTTTCTGGTGTGGTCTGGGGTTATTCTTGTATGGGCTGAAGCCTTTTAAAGTTGTGTGGTGGTACTTGGTGTATTGTGGCTGTCTCAGCTGTAGCATATGCTGAGATGGGTAGGTGCCTCTGTGACTCTTGGAAGGCAGTTGCCTGCTACTATCACTCTAATGATAAAACTAAAATAACTCTATCTATACATTTATATAACTCCATTGATTAGTGGTTTCATTGATTATGAAACCTAGTGACAGTTCCCATACCACCAATCCTCACACACTTATCTGCTGAATGTCTTGCCTACTAACACTTTTAATTTTTTCTCTGCATGGAAACATCAGAAAAGGTTTTCACTTACCAAATTTTCATCTAACAAATTCTCAGCTTGCTTGGACTGTAAGAATATTTGATGTTGTGGAACAAGCAAAAGCTAATGAGAAATGAAACCCCAAAAGAAATATCAACCACTTTGCAATGAAAAATAACAAAAAGTTCCGAATGTAGTTTTTTGCAGGTATCATTCTTCCTCTGAACAACTGTTTTGAGACAGATCTAAAGATACTGATAAGCACGTGAAATTCCAGAGATCACATACAGGGGCATTATTTCAAAGTAATATATATGTATGTGTTAAAAAAGAAAACAGTATTTTAGAATATTGGGTGAGAAGAGAGTAAAACTTAAGATCATAATAACAATAGCATCAACAGCAATAATGATAGTAGTAATAACTACCAGTTATTTGTAGAAACAGTGAGTATTAAACTGAACGTGAAAAAAATTCCTTCAAATGAGCTTTCACAGCCAATAGAGTCTCCTGTGGGAAATGAAGTGCGTTATTTCTCTTGAACATTTAAAACTAGATCAGGCAAAACTCTATTGAAAACTTGACAAGGGATAATTATGAATCACCAGACTGATGAACCATTTGACATAATACATCTTCTCCTCTAGTTAAATTATATTATTCTGTTACTTAAATTATGTTCTTCCTCATTTCTAAGCAGAATTTTTTCTTGTAATGAGTGTTTTATTCACAATTAAGATGCCAATCATTTTTGTTTGAAATGGCAGCTTTTCTTATGAAGTCACATTTTTTCATTTATGTATTTGGACTTGACTGAAAATAGCTTTTATCAGTCTATTCATTCTGTAAGGCTCAGCAGACATGAAATTACAGTGCTGTATCATGTATGTGTTTAATAGAAGTCACTGTTAAGTACACTATTTGACAGTCATACCTGCATTTGAAGCAAAGTGTTAGATATTTGTCAGTTTAAAGGAGAATTACAAAATAAGTTTTTGTTTTTGTTGGTCCTTTTATGCATTTTACTAAATCATGAAACAGGCATTAACTATTTGTATGGTTTAGAGATAATACTAAGTCATAAAATCAAAATAGCTGCAATATGGTTTTGTTCTCACAAAATCTGTATAATATACTACTAATGTTTTTTTTAAGAAATATTCAGGTTTCAGTGAAGTAGCAAAAGTTCTTCAGGAACAAAAGTTACTCTCAATACATTGAGAACAATAAATCACTGTTGACTCACTCCACCAAAAACTGAGCTCAAATTTTTGATTTTTCTTTGCATGGATAACTTCTGAAACATGAAGTCAACGGACTAAATTAGATCTTTCTGGATGGGGATTCATCTTCCTAGAGTTAAAATATTGTCAGTGCATATTCTACATTTAAAGCAATGGCTCTTTGTCATTTTAAATTTGTCTAATCTACTTTAGGATGAGAGGACTGGTATTTAGTTTCATTGACTATAAAAATCAAGTAAGGTAATAAGTTCTAGAATTTATATTGAAAGTAGCTGAAATTTAGTGAGAAAGTAGAAAACAAGTAGTCAGAGCTAAAAATGTTCTTCCTGTATTTTTTCATAAATCTGGAACATGTATCAGGAGATTAGCCTTAGTATAACAGGCAAAAAGGGATTTAAAGAAGTTTCTGGTCCAACCTCCTGGTAACTGCAGGCCAGCTGAGAGGTTCCATCAGGTTTCTCAGGCCCCAATTTAATCACAGCTAGGAATCCTTCAAGGCTGGATACTCCACAATATTTCTGGGCAATTTATTCAATTGGGAATGGGGGAAAAGATTTTCCTTATATGCAATGTAAACCTGACTCATTCAGATTTATGCCCTTCATCTCAGCTATTCTTCTCATACACTGCTGTGAAGAGCCTGGCTCCATCCTCTTGGTAACCTCCCTGTAGGTAATGGCAGGAATTCTGTGAGGGCCCGCCACAGAGTCCCTTCTCTGAGCTGAACCAGCTTCTCTCTCACAGAATCTTCTCATGGACGAGTTTCTCACCCTGACCAACCTCCCCTCTATCTGATAAACTTGCTTTACTTTGCCGATGTCTTTCCTGGAATGGGGGGGGTCCAAAATTAGTCATAATTTTCTAAATATGGTCTGAAGGCTGAATGCAGGAAATAAGCCCCTCTGGTTATCTGCTACCTAGGCTCCTGCTAATACACTCCTGGAGACTGTGGGCTACTTCTACAGCCAGGCCACATTGCTGGCTAACATTCAGTCACTGCCTGCCAAGGATTCCCAAAAGCTTTTTCCACTATGTGGGTCACTAGCCTTTCCCCAGTCTGTGTTGATGTCAGGGGATCTTCTCCCCCAGGGATGGGACTTTCTGTGCTTGTTGAATTTCATTAATTTCTCCCTCCTCTCTGTCCTGAAAGATAGGCCTGCCCTGAAGCATATGCATCCTCCAAGATCCATGTCACATGCAGACTTGCTGATGGCACACTGTCATCCCCTGCAGGTCACTGATAGAGATGCTGAACAGGACAGGCCCTAGCACAGGCTTCTGCAGCATTCTCTGACTACTGCATCCTAGCAGAGTGCAAACCATTAATGATTATCTGCTCAGCCTAATCATCCAGCCAGGTCTTTCTGAGCTTTCCCATCCATGCTATAGCATCCTAAACATTGTGGGAGGTTGTGTTGAAAGGCTTGATTTTTCAAACTACACTTTCTCCACTCCCTTCACCCACAAATTCTGTCATTTTGTCTTAAGAGGCAATCAGGTAATTCAGACTTATCCTTGGCAAATCCATACAAATTCTTCCCAGTCATTTCCTTCTTTGTTGCCACAATGTGTGTTTGAAGAGGCCTCACTCAAAGATTCTTCCAGGAAACAAAGTGAAGCTACAGAGAGCAGTGTAAGAACCAGCAAGAGAATGGTTTTACATCTCTGTCTCTTAGATATCCCATATCTACATCTGATCTAGAAATTTTTACAGCCAAGGCCTAGAAACAGAAACTCCAGGTGATTGACCGTTTACTTTGCAACACCTTAGAAGCAGATAAACTCCTCTCCAGAGCTTTCTATTACTTTCTGTTGAATAGGAAAGGACTTTGTTGTCTGTGTAAGGCAGCTGGTGTGGGATGCAGTTCATAGACTGTCAAAAGTAAGATTGGACTTGTCTCCCTGATTATACCAAATGAAAATTTAAGAAATCAGTATAGTTTTTCTCATGAAGGGGTATTGTGACATATAAGATGCCCTAGGGTATGTGGTTATTCATAACCATGTATAAGGCAGGACTTATTTTTGTATTTGTGTCCCTCTCATGTGGCAGTTGATGGCCAAGATACCCCAAGGCATCTCAAAAAATAATAAACAACAAAGTCTAGAAAATGAAAGGAGTCACTAATCAACAATTAAAAGGTCCAGAGAGCCATTAGCTTAGTCTAAAATTGAAAATTCTATATGCAGACATTGACATTTAAATTTCTAAAGTCTGAAGATGCTTTTCCACTCTAATTTTCTCATGTCAAAGTCAAAGCAGAGGTATCTCAACTATAGAAATCCTAAGGGCCATTAATGTCCCACATCAACCCTCAATACTTCTAACCATGACCTATCACTGAAAATAATATACCATAAAATATTGATCTTGAGATAAAATTCTTCCCCTTAATTCTCCCCCATTTGAGGGATCAAACTGACAATTACCTGGATCCACTGGATGGGGAAAACCATAATTTTTTGAAATTCAAAAATGGAAGATGTCATATAAAATCACAGAGTTATAGAATATCCTGAGTTGGAAGGAACCCAGAAGGATCATCAGGTCCAACTCCTGACCTTGAACAGCACCATCCCCAAGAGTCACACCAAATACTCAGGAGTGTTATCCAAATGTTTGAACTCTGTCAGGCTTGGTGCTTGTGACCTCTTCCCAGGGGAGCCTGTTCAACCACCCTCTGGGTAAAGAACTTTGTCCTACCATACAACCTAAACGTCCCCTGACACAACTTCAGGCCATTACCTCACATTCTGTTGCTGGTAACCAGAGAAAAGAGATCAGTGCCTGCCCCTCCTCTTTCCCTCAGAAGAAAGTTGCAGATTGCAGTCAGATCTCCTCTCAGTCTCCTCTTCTCCAGACTGAAAGACCTCAGCCACTCCTCATATGGCTTCCCCTCAAGGCCCTTCACAATCTCTGTTTTGTCTGGGATGCTCTCTAATAGCTTAATGTCTTATTCTGAAAGGCCCCAGCACTCGAGGTGAGGCCACTCCAGTGCAAAGCAGAGTGGGACAGCCCCCTGCCTTGCCTGGCTGTGGTGCTGTGCCTGATGCACCCCGGGACATAGCTGGCCCTCCAGGCTTTGTGGCAGTTTACATTTGTTTACTAGAGAACTGGACAGGGGCTTAAGACTAACAAACAAGTTGAGCAAACATCAGATCATTACCCAAGTAATGCTGCTCTTAAAATGAAAAAAATAATTTTCTCCTTCATTTTGGTGTGTGCTGTAGGGGTTTTTTTGTTTGTTTGTTTGTTTTTTTTTAATTTTTTTTATTTTTTCAAATAATGCTTTTGTGTAGTCTAAATGGTGGAGTTGCTAAGAATTATTTGTAACAAGCAAAAAAATATTTCAAAAGAGAGTGTGATTTAAAAAAAAGTCATAAAATGTAGACATGAGGAGGTATGTTCCTGAGATGTTATTGTTCTCCTAGAGAGGATGGATATGAGCTTTTTTTTTTCTCTTTTTTTTTAAAGATTTGGAAAAATGATTTAACAACATATTTTCCAGCTTATTGTAGACAGCAAAATCAATTAATCATAAGGCATCCTGAACAGAAGAGATTTATGGATCAGCATTTCTTGGGCTATGGTGGCCTAGAAAAAGCTGATATGACTGATGTGGAAGAAAACCTGTTATCAGAACAGTATCAATCTTTATGAATTTAGCTCTGCATCATGGAATATATCAGTGTATTCTGAATCTTAGCTTGAGCAAGCCTAAGTCACACTTCATATCTATGACAGAAAGTATGGAAGGCTGTTCCTCTATCTTCCAGATTTCCCTGAAGTAATTAGTAAGCGTGCTGGATAGAGCCCTTACCACAAGACCTGAAGAAAACAAAGTATGATGGGGTGAAATAGAAAATTGTTCTACAATGACTAGTGAAAAGACTGGAGACAAATTTGTAGGAGTAGATAGCAAGCTTCATATTGAAAAAAATTCATCAGTGGAATGCCATGAGGATGTTTGGGTGCTGAGTATGGGCATATCTGTCAAAATATGCATTTTATAAGTAATGTTTGGGAAGAGGACTACTAAAGACAAAATTTATGTATTTTGTCAAAGGCTAAAGAGTTACTGAAGGATTTAATACTAAAGATTTATCAGAAAATAAAACGGAGACAAAACATTGTAAATATAATTCCCAAGAAATTCATATTAAAAAATATAATCCGGCTTTCTTGAACATACATTGAGGAGCTCTAAATGGGGCTTTGCGACCAAAAAAAAAAAAAAAGTTACTTTGTCCAGGAAAAAAAGAAAATAAAATGTATTAATATGGCTATGTTGGTACATAATAAAGTGTATGCAGTTCTGACCCTCTACCTTGAATAGAATCCAGAAGGTATGAAAAGATATGAAAAAATATAAAGACTAGCAAAGATGAAAACAGACTTGGAAACTCTTCTGTAAAAACAGCAATTAGAGTAGAACTCTTAACCCTGAACAGTAACAACAATTGTGGAATCCATAAAAGCCCAAACAGAATGTTGCCATTCATTTTCTTGTTAAAAGTAAAAAAAAAGATTAGTTTCTATCAAGCAGAATAAATACTGTATGCCCTGGTATTCGTTTGGGATTTATTTTAGTAGTATGGTACAGCATAGTCACACCAAACATTTGTTGCTTTCATAAAGTTGGTTTCCTAGAGTAAAAATAATTGCCTTCCATACAGCTGCACTGTCTAGTTATAGGGATGTACTTACATGCTAAGTAAAACTGATAAGAATTAATTTGGCAAGTGACAAAGGCTGAGGGAAAGGCTGAGAGAAGTTCTTTATGCCTTCTTTGCCTCAGTCTTTGCTAGCAAGACCAGCTGTTTACTGGGTACCCAGACCTCTGACTACAAGTTAGGGACGGGGGCAGAATGGAGCTCCCAACACAAATTTGGGTGGGGTTGTTGATCTGGAGGGTAGGAATGCTCTGCAGAGGGATCTGGACGAGTTGGATTTATGGGCTGAGGCAATGGTGTGAGGCTGAAAATGACAAAGCACAGATCTTACACTAGGGTCCTAACAACCCCATGCTATGGACCTAGGAATGTGTGGCTGGAGGTGGTTGAGTCACCATCCCTGGAGGTATTTAAAAGACTTGTGGATGTGGCA
This sequence comes from Agelaius phoeniceus, assembly GCF_051311805.1. Lineage (NCBI taxonomy): Eukaryota > Metazoa > Chordata > Aves > Passeriformes > Icteridae > Agelaius > Agelaius phoeniceus. The sequence goes on along the minus strand of NC_135266.1, from coordinate 53,379,654 downwards.
TTTAGGGACATAGTTTAGTGGTGGTTTTGGACAATCGTTTGACGTGATCTTAAAGGTCTTTCCAACCTAAACAGTTCTTTGATTCTATGTGGCAAGGTCAGCTGCAGATATAAGAAAACACAGCAACACAGAAAGGAACAAATCAGTAACAGAATACTCCAAAATTTCCTTCTGTACAATTTTAGGTATGTATCATACACACTTCATTTCATATTTCTATCAGGGGAGATTCACCACTGACATGGATATATTACATTGCACGCAAGAGATTTACGAGGGGCACAAGAGAGCTGCTTTCTGACCCAAATATAAGGGGAATATAAGTCTCTCCTATTAAAATGTCCTCCAAAGCCATTCTCATGCTGAAAACATAAAACAAAGTCTGATATATTTTTGTCACTGAAAGTACTTTTAGAAGCTATGAGTCACTATCCTTCACTTGGAAAAAAATTTTCTTGAGTTCACATAGCTTCTATTTCATATGTTTCTTACAGAAAACTCATTATACAAATGAATAATAATTTTAAAAAGTAGCAAAAAATAATTTTCTTCTTAAAAAAAACTCTTTAAAATTGGAAAAGGGAATTGGACTCAAACTTTTCTAAATAAACGGTATATATATTTATAACAAACTGACTTTTAACATAGAGGTTTTTCTTTTGAATTCTTTACAAGACCTTTAACAGAAATATTGCTGCAAAGCAGACCTCTCAACTTATCTAAATAATGATAACAAAACCAAATTCTGTTAGAATTAATTCATGTTTTACTTGTTTGACTGAGAAAAAGTATGTAGGAGCTGATTTCTTAGAGAGAACAATTATTAAATATTCTACTAATTTGTGATTGGTCTGTATCTCTGTGTTCTCACTGTAATTATTTGTTAAAACTTAATATCTTTTTCATTTCCTTTAGAAAGTAGAATCTTAAAAAGCTCCTGAAGAAAGGGCCTCTAGTAGACCATACTATCACAACAAGAAATATTACTGCGAAATTTTCTAAAGACTGAAATGCAAATGAAGACATCTAAAAGCTTGTAATTTTCTGAATGTCTCTATTAAATAAAACAAGGCACAACAACACGATCTTCTGATAATTTTGCATTTAAAAACACACTTGCACATTGTTTAATAGTTTCACATAATTGTATTTTCCTATCTCTGATCTTGAAATTTACTTAATATTCTTTCAAAACCACGCAAAATCATACTGCAAGATGGTGAACTCCACTTCAGCTAGGTAATCCTGCAATTTACATCAACCAAGTTCTATCTATTTCTCTCCTTTGTTTGGTGGTGGTTTGGGATTTTTTTGTTTGGTTTTTTCCCCCACTTTCTTGTTATTTAAGACTACTGGATTTTTGTAATTAAAATTGGCTGTGTTGACACAGTGAAAAAAAACCTTATCCTTTCTCAAATAATAACATAAATTGTTTAGCTAGTTATTAGTGTTTCTATATATCTGAGAAATACAAGACACACAAGGCTGCAAAAGCAATTGAATAATTTAATCAGTAACATTTAATGTACTGCTTTGGCATTCTTTAAAATGAATTTATTTCCCACACAATTGCAAATTCTGATGGCTCTACAGATTGTTCAACAGTATCTGTAAAGAAAAAGTTGAATCTAAAGTAGCAGCTGCTTTTTTGTAGCCTTTGAATAATTACTAGGATATGTATGAAGCTTTTTCAAATATAGTTCACAAGACAATCCATGTCTTGTACCTAAAGGCATGCTGGATAAATCCCTAGTCCTCCAGCTAGAAAGTAATAGAATTTCTTGTGTCTGCAGTCATCAGTTAAGGTCTATCAGGGTGGACTGGCCATATTCAACTTCAAAGAACTTTCCCAGAGAGTCTCTGTACCCTCAGGAGCAATCATCACTGTTTTAGTACTTTTTCAGTTAAGTGCTATATCACAACTCACTAGGACGATATACCAAAAAATGTACATCATATATCCTGAAATGACATTTGAGAGCATGTAGTGTTTTTTCAGGGCACATAATTTGCTAATCTGCATGGTAAAGGGAATAATTTGGGACTAGTTTTTCCATTTTGTTTACATGGAGGGTAATTACATGGAGCCTGGGGAAATGAGATCTGCAGTTGTGTTGTGTCTTAAAGATAATGTGATTCTTCATTAAAAATGACAGCTTAAGAGGAAATAAGCATGCACTGCAACTGACTGGGAAATGAAAGCCCAAGAACAGACTCCAGATACACATTACCTGATGGTATGGAAACCCACAGAATATTTTAAAATTCTTTTATGAAATATTAAAGTATTAATAAATAAATAAATGTTATTTTCTTTAAACACTATGAAATTATATATAATTTCAATTAAATTATTTAGACTATTTTTATTATGTTGTATTTTCCTGTACTTTTCCAATCTTTAAGTTTCACCCTACAGAAGTAGGATATCAAAGCATCTGGAGACTAATTGATAGATTTCATAATTTATGTCAGAAAATATTTATATTTCTGGGATTAATACTCATAATTGTAGAAAGCAAGATTATATTTCTGAGTTGTGTTGAGAAAACTCAGTAAGAAAATCTCACAACGGTATATTATGAAAGTATATTTTATTTTTTAAATATGTTCAGTGAAATTTAGTAAACTTCTACATTGCAAGATTAGACATTTAGTGTTTTAATTATGTCACCATTTCCTCTGGCAATACTGTATTAAAATTTTAAATAACCAAAGGGGTTTTATCCCTTCTGTTTTCTTAAATAAACAGCCGTTGGGAATTTCTACAAGATTCATCATTATCACTTTCATTTTGTGAAGTAAAATTATTATTCAGCACAGCAGGAGATGTAGAGCAGGAAAACTTCTGAAGGCTTCTCCTCAAAGAAGGAAAAACATTCAGCATGCCTTGCAGTCACTTGATCAATTACAGTGCTAGCTACATTGTGAAATGCAATTTGAAAATAGAGAAATAGGCACCTTAGAAAGACATGACAGAAAACTTAGTGCTTAAACATGATCAGATTTCCTCTCCAACTGAAAAACCATACCTCAGACTGATAAAGGTGAAAATTAGCTTATAAATTTAGATCAGCCTGACTATTATAGATAAAACCCGCAAAAGTAGCACAGCACATAAGACAACCCTCAGAATGACTGGAAAGTATACATCAATATTTGCTCATCTGGAACTTTTGTGCACGTTTTTTGATGAAAAGGACTCTAGATAAGGACTGGAAGTTATGGTGTATGCTAAATAATATGAAAGTATTAGGTTGTAGCAGTAAGTTTACACAAATGAAATCAGAAAAGAGAGTGTCAAAAACATGACAAATCTGAGTTCATTCAAACTTTATGGTGCAACCATGAGATCTTTCTGAATTTTCTTATTCTATGCTTAGATTATACAGAGATTCAAGGATATTTTACATGCAGTGTGTCACATGTGTGTGCTTTTTTCCTAAGCACCACAGTGAAATGGACAGCATGAATGACTTGCACTCATGGAAGGAAAAAAAAACAAGCTGAAACTTAAAATGCTCTGCAGCTCTTAACCATTTTCCTTGACACCTGCAGCTGCTTGGGATTCACAGATCTGCAGGGAGCCTCTCAGAGATGCCAGGATCTTCTTCAGTGCTTTTCATTTTATCATGACAAAAGAACAGGCTGAACAGATATTGCCTGTGTATATTTAACAGACTCAATAGAAGCACAGCTTACTTTAAATGTGATGACAGAAGATTGTCTCACCCAGCTGGTGAGATGGGTATGCGCATCTGAAGGGCAGATAACTTATGCCCCTCAAAGACTGTCATTTCTGTCTTCACTGCTCTTTTGGATAAAGGGTGGCAATCTATACATCTCTAAGGTACACCTTTCTTTATTTGTTGAAATAAACTCTTTGATTGGTTAGGGATATTAATTAGTATTCCTATGCAATATTCACTATAGCTACATCTGTACTGATAAATGAAGTGAATGCAAGAGGGACACACTCCCCTCACAGTCTGGCAGATCAGAGTGGTTTCCAGACATATTTCTCAGGTAACCTCTGAATTTAGATGATCAAAGTACTGGATATTTGGCCCTGAGTCCTCTCAGCCTTGTGGCATTCCTGGAACCCTAAGGCATAACTTCTTCAGTTTAAAATGTCTAAAATAAAGTAACACATTTCCTCCCTTCCTTGCTACCTTCCTACTTTGTCTCTGTCTGCTCATCTGCCTGTCTTTCTATCCACCTGTCTTTCCTTCCATCTTTCTTGCTCTCCATCTGTTTTTCTTTCAATCATTCTTTCTTGTCTTTTTTTCTTTTTGTCTTCATCTGACTGTCTGTTACCCTTTCTTCTCTTCTTCATTTTCTCCAGCCACTTGCTTTTCCTTGCCTTCTTTCTGCACAACACTCTTACTTGAGAGGTAAATCATATATTTAGTATCCTGAGGCAGTTTCTTAGTACAAGTCCATTTGTTTATTTTCTCAATGGCTTTTCTTAATGTATGTCTAGGAAATTGTGGGTAATATTGTAGAGACAAAAGCCCCTACACCAGGTTGAATTTCTTTTTTACTGATTTTAGAGAATAATTTTTGGTGTGAACTATATCCTCAAAGTCATATTTTTGTGATTTTTTTTGTCTTGAAGAAAACTACCATGCATGCAACATGGATGATGGATTGACATCATCAAGAAAAACAATTACAATGAAGAAATTTGACAGTGAGCATATGTCTAAGTTATCCCACCTTTGTTTCCTATAAGCAGAGTGTGATGTTGTCACCTGGGGCAGTTACAATGCTAACACACTGCAATTCTGGTTTTTCCTTTCATAGAATCTGGAACAGCGGAAAGAGAAATGGAGAATGAAGATGTGGAGTCAGGACATTACCAGCCAGTGGAAACACTTAATCCCAAACACCTGGAATTCCCATTTGGTTTGGTAGTTTTTGTACCTCAAGGTGAATTTAATGCACAAAACAGATTTACAAAGGCTATACTTTTTTTTTTCTTCCTTTCTACCAATAAAATCTTTGCTAGTAAATATCAAGTTGCTGCCTGAGGTAAGTATCTGAGATTTCAGCAAATATTAGAGGACTCAGAAGTTATGGTAAACATCATTCCAACATTTCCAGCTAAGCTGTGAGGTTTTCTGAATTATTTGATTTGTCTCTGAACATATCCCACAGGTAAAGTAGGGCTCAGGCACCTCAGCAGGAAAGATAGTGTAATATATTCACCCTGGATCATTAAAACTTTGAAACAGTTTATTCTTTTACCCACTCTTGGTCAGGGATTAGAAAATATATTATCACTTCTGCAGATTCCAAGCACTGTAGCTACTGTTCTATTCATACCTTGAAGCTTTCTGTCCCTAAGGATACCTTCTTTACGGAAACTATTGATTTTTTCCTTCTGATGTACAGTCACTCACAAAGTATTCCAGTCGTCGGTTTGCCTGCATGACTTTTATGAAGGGAACCATTGATTTTATCTTTTTTTGTAATAGGTTTTTAAAATAGTTCTTTTAAAAGTTACCTTTCTTCCTCTTCTGTGTCAGTAAAAAGAAGAAAAGTAAAGAATATAGAAAGGAACTGTGTTGCCATTGAATTTATGATGCATGTGGGATCCATATATACAGACTTTATAAAGCTGTTACACAAATTGGCTGCAGTTCTCTGGAAAACAGCCTATTTTTTGAGGAAAATATTCTTTATAAATAAAACTGAAGTTAATAGTTTGCAGGTTTTCTTTTACTTTTTTTTTATTGTGTAGCTTTTATAATGGCATAAATAAAAAAATCCTTTTGTATAGTTAGGACTTGCTCACTATAAATTTCTATAAATGAAGTTTTACATCAAGATTCTTGTTAGATAAAAATCAGAACTGTAAGCTTGTGTTCAAGTTCAAGTCAGGCAAACCACAATCTTTTTTTTCTTGTGGGATTTTTTCGCAACTCTCTAGAATGCCTCTTTAGAGCCAGTGACAGCACATTTGTTCTATTGATTTTATTCTCTCCTGACACAGATTAGCATCTTCTGAAAAGAGTTTACATGTACATACTATTTTGTGTACCAAAATAAATAAAGGCTTTTAATGTAATGATTTATTAGTTACTTTCTTACTTACATGCGCATGTGTTTACATGGCTGACTTAATTTGTACGAATTACTTTTGCTGATATATACAGACCTGATAGTTTAGCAATATTTTTGGTTATGAGTGAAGAGAAAGGATGAAAAGGCAGCTGTGTCATATTTCAGAATCAAACCCCAAAGACTAATTAAGTAGGCAGATCAAGCTCCTTTTATGCTTAACTCTAAGAGTTTTTAAAAACAAAAAAGTAGAGGTTTTATATATACACATTTACAGTATTTAAAAATTGCTAGTTATATATCGTAAATCTTTGCCTATCCACTCCAAAATGCTATAATAAACTTTGAAACAAGTAAAAATATCACCATGATTTTTTTTAGAGGAGTGCAATTTTAGATTATTTAGATGAATTATTGTGCTGCAGCAGATTGCTATAATTTACAACACAAGGCACTGACACCTAATACAACATTGTATTGTAGCACAGATAATTCACATAAAGTTGCCATGAACAGTATTCTTATTTGGAATTGTACTCCTTATTCTGTTCATGACAATGAGAGTTTTCACATAATTTGCTGAGACATAAGAGTTTCATTTGGCAGTTTGAGCCGCTGCTTGTTTATCCATTGGCTATGAATGTGATCTGAAAATTTTGTTGGAGTGATGCATATGACTCAGATAGTATTTCAGTTTGTTTGTAGAAACTGGTAAGTGTTCATATCTTCTGCCCATGTCACAGTTTCAACTTTAACTGCTAAAAGAGAACTTACCTAGTCACACAGAATTGAGGATTTTTTTCATACTTACCTGACTCTTTTATATGAGAATAGAAACTCAGAAATAGATTAGGAAATCCTTTAAAGTTCCTCCAAAGATAGGGTGAAATACTAATGAATGGATAATTTAAGTACAGATATTTAGTCTGTTTAAAAAGTGCTTAACTTTCAAATGTAGCCAAAGGAAAGAGGCAGGTGTCTTTGATGGTTTTTTTAATGGAAAAACCTACCTTCCTGTTTGATTCTTACTTTTTTTTTTTCTTCTCTAGGTTAGACACTTAGGGTCAAGGGAAATGGATTTTTATAATGGAAATTGAGTTAATTACAAATTTTTATCCACATGAAGCACTATTTCAAGCCTTAAATGTTCTAACTGAAACATTTATGAGATGTCATAGTAGAAGCAGTACAATAAATGCTAGTTTTCTTCTGGGAGAAACAATTGGATTGATATGGGTATGCAGTATTTTCTCTTTTTTTTTTTTTTTTTTTTTTTTTGGTACTAATAATACATCAAGGTTAAAATATACATAATTTGTCCTGTTTGTTTCAATGAAATTGTACACAGGTTTGAATCTACTGGAGACATTTCTGGTTTTTTGACAGTTTGTCACTGCCTTTCAAAAGACTTCAAAATAGATTAATAATATCCTAGGAAGATATGAGTGAAAGAAGTGACTGAATTTGTTTTAAAAGCCATGAACTGTGGAAATTCATCTGGGAAAGACAGCTACCTGCACATTTTATAGAAGGAGGCTAAAGTAATTTGCAAAAAGGCAATCAGAAACTCTTCAGTGAAATAAGCCCTACAGAGAATTCTTCAAGCCATTAAGACAACAGTAACTTAACACAATTCAGAGTAGAAAGGCCCTGCTGTTCAAGTTATTGTCTATCTAAAGTTATTTTAAATTGTAGCCTGTGTGGACTGTAGCCTTCTTAAAGATCCAGAGTCCTAACACACTGGGAGTTCTTGTGAAAATGCACATTGCAAAAGATGCAGAAAGAGCTGTGTTTAACAAAGTTGACAAATTAGAAAAGCATATAATCAAAAAATGAAAAGAAAGAGAAAAAAATTCAGACCTCTGTTTCTACTTTATTTTATGCCTCAAAAGGCTTCAACTTCACCTGTTAGGTATCTTTTTGTAAGTGCTTTATCTGTGCTATAGGGTTATTAATCTCTTTTCACTAATGAGAATTGTTGAAGTCATTTGGTCCAAAATCTTCACTGAACTGTAGAAAGGCTTCCTTTTCACAGAATATGTTGAATGTCCATGAAAATAAACAGGTGATGAACAATTTACCTGATGATTTAAGTTAGATTAAAGAGCTGTATGCAATTCACCTGCCATGTAGATAAATGAAAAATAGGTAGATGGTTAGAACAGTAGGTCTTCTTACTCACAGTGAACATTGCATAAAAGCAGAGTTCCATCCTGAAGTTTAGGACATTCTCATCCAAATTGCTGTGATTAGGGAATCATCACACAAAAGGCTTAAATATTTGCTCAACTTTCAGTGTGAAAATATTTACTCCTGACTGCAAAAAGAAGGAGATAAATTAAATGATGAAAAGGCCATAGTAAAACAAACCTAACGACTGAGTTCTAAAAATATTTTTTTTTTCCTTAAAATTAAATTGTATTTTATTATAAAAATAGTACATACCCTTCACTATGAGAAAGACACATAACTTTCTTTTTCTTTTAACTAGATAGCTCCACTAAGTGTTTTCCACCTAAAAAGAAGGGGACATGTCTCACAACAGTTTAACAGTACTTGTCTCATTGAATAACAGCTAAAAAAGACAGAATTAAATAGATTAGATGTCTTTTTTGTAGTTTGTTTGTAGTTTGTTTCTTGTGCATTAATTTTATGTAAGATGGCTTATACCTTGTCTCTGATTCTTCATTACTTCTTTGGCTTCTTCTGCTTTGTGGGTTCAAATGAAGTTTTTTCACACTATGCTCTGCATACTTAGTGTTTTATTTGAATTTCTCAATATTTTGCAGAAAAATCCTACTTTGTGCAATTTCTTCTTTAATTCCTACTTTCCTGACTGCAAAATATACGTGCACATGGAAGAGTTTCTTCCAGCAGACTTTGTGAAGGTAGAGCTGGGATATCCTGAATGGAAATACAAGGGAATTTTTCTAGCATGATTTGTCTCTGCCAAGGAGAAAACCTGAAAACTACTATGTTCTCATCTTAATGTGATCTTTTTCTTATGTTGCATTCTTCAAATCAAATATATTGGAGTTTTTAGAGTGGATGTAGCCTTGCAAGGTGTGGTAGATTTATCATTATATTTCTATAGAAAGAAGAAAAAGCTATTTACAAAAGGTAATCAGAAACTCTCCAATTAAATAAGCACTACAGATAATTCTTTGAGCCAATAAGACAAAGAAAATTTAGCACAGTTCATGACAGAAAGACCCTACTGAGGAAATTATTGTCTATCAAAAGTAATTTTAAACTGTATCCTGTATGTACTGTAACCCTGTGAAAGATCTGGAGGCATAGCACATTGGGAGTTCAGAGCATTTTCTAGTTTTTCCATGACTGAGGATTCACTGGTGCTCCTTCATGGCATGATATGTTATTTGAGACCTTAGTGTACCCAAGGGACATAAAATTCTGTTATTAAAACTCCCAGAGAAATATTCACTTGAGGCAGTTTGAGGAGGCAGAAGGGATGGTGCAATGGCTTCAGCAGAAACTGCATAACCTACACAACCTCCTCCGTACTCTAATCTCCGGCTGTTTTCTCTCTGAAAAATTGAATTTTCTGAATTTCACTATGTTTCCATTTCTACTTCAATGCCAGGGTAGTACATGTTTTCTCCTCCCAAAGTTAGAGAAATGGTAACAGTGAAAGATTCACAGAAAGGAAACGACATATAATGCAGTACACAGACATTAAATTAATGCCCAGTTCTTTATCTGAGAGTTGGATATAAGTCAGATGATGTTTCCCTAGACTGCTGATAGATGAGAATTCTGTCCCTTTTCTAGACATATAGATGAAGATATGAAAATTGATGCTTTTAAATATCTTAGCTGTATGGAAACCAGTTTGTACATAACCGTTCTAAGTCCTTTTTCTTAGTGGCTATATCAGTGTTGTTCTCCTCAGTGGGGGTTGGACAAGAGGGCTGAAAGGGCCTGAGGAGGTCACCTTGGCCACCACTCTCTTTCCAAGAAAGTTTGCTATGTAGTTTCTCTCCAATAAATTTTGTCTTTAGTCTTTGTGACAGTGACAAATGATGGCCAGGTGTTTGCGTGAAGTCTCGCGCACACACACCGACCCTGGCCCTTCCTGCCACCTCTAATGGGAAATGTGACTCCTTCTAAGATGAGAACACCCTCTGGGGATGGCACAAAAAACTCTCTGGCCACGCTCTTGCAGGTTATTACCTCCTTGTCTTTAAAGAAGTCCTTCTGTGTCACCAAAACTTTAGACATTTCTTGCATGTCCCCAAAAGGGATTAGTTTAGATACTTTTTAAAGGTTAGTGGTCTATTTCAAATCTGCAAATGCAAGGACTCTTTAATCAGGGACAGGATTCTTTAGTAGTTCTTTATTTTCCCTTTTGAGAAAACTTTTCTCTTTTTTTGCTTTTCATTTAAATGAGTGAAATCCTGTCTTTATCTAAGTAATTTTTCCTCTTGACTGTTGAAAAAATTCAAAGCTAATATACTCTAAGTGTTCTCCAGGTATAATTGAATTTTCTATTATCTTCCAAAGGTGAAGAATCAAGTGTCCATAAAGTATAATATATTTGATATAGCATTATTTCTATTTGAATTGATACTTAACATTATGAAGACCTTTCCCTTGTGTAGCAAAAACTACTGTTTGATTATAATTGCCATCCTACTGTGAATAATCACTTCATTCACTCATAAATGCAATTAGAATATTCATATTTTATTAGATGTTTGATAAGTAGCACTGGCTTAATTTCATATTCCTTAGGACAAAATCTGATAAATCAGACAAAAAGAGTAAATTAAGCAAGTTGTATGCAAAATAGTTTAGTACAAGTGTCAAAGTTCAAACATTAGATAGTATAATAACATGCAATCTATATACTATTTTTCATAGTATATAGTATTTTTCAATCTATATACAATTTTTACAGTGTCCCTATCCAAAAATTATCCCAAAGAAACTTTTTTTCTGAGGAGTAGGTATAAATATAAATAAACCAAAAGACTAAATATTAAATACCTTTTTGTTATCTTTGTGTATTCTGTTATTTCAGAACAAAAAACAAAATGGAGGCAATGTATAGACAGCAAATAGCCATATTGACAAATAGCAGTTCAAATATGACAATACCATAGATATCACTAAACTGGGTTTAATTTGTGTAAATTCTAAGATTTATTACTTAAGTGAAAGACTTATTTCAAAGGATATTTTAGGGAAGGAAAAAATGTGTTTTTCTGCGGATTTTTTTGGGGGTTTTTTTGGCATTTTTTCTGGAGTTTTTTTTTGGTTGAATTGTTTCTTAAATTCTGATTAAATCACTGATGTTTTTCACAATCACACCAGCTGCAGTTAAGCTTTTCTCTGGGCAGATCTTATTTTTTTGAAGATAGAGTCCACCATCATCTTTAAGCAATTTCTATTTTTCTGTTTAAGGATGTCAACTCAAATAACACTTCACATTACATTTCATATGCACAGCATTTCTCATAAGAATGCCACACCTCTAAGAAGAAAGCAATCTCTCAACTTGTTCCTGAAAAATTACTTTTGTCTGAGGAAAGGTGTGTTACATGGAATTCTGTAAGAGCTAGAATTCAACTTCAGAAGCTTGATATCACTCTTCATTTCCCTTTTTGGTCACAATTGTTCCAGTCCAGAATAGCTGAGAACATTTTGTCTTCATCTTTTTCTTTAGATAAGGAAAAATAAATAATTTTCTAAAGGATTAAAAGGATAAATGTTTTGTGGTTTAACCCCACCTGGCAACTAAGTCCTGATGAGCCACCTCCCACCCCCTCCCAGGTGGGGGAGGAGAATCAGGAAAAAGGTAAAAACTCTTGGGTTGAGATAATTACAACTTAATAATTGAAAATACACCAACAAACAATAGCAGCAACAGTAATGATGAAAACAACAGCAATACTACTACTACTACTACTACTAATAATAATAATAGTAGTAATAAAGAATGAGAGAGGAATAAAACCCAAGAACAAATAATGCACAAAGGAGTTTTTCACCACCTGCTGACCAATGTCTGTCCCCAGGCACCTATTGGAAAAATTATGGAATATACCTTTGAGTTCTTCATCCAAGATATTTGTGATGATGTTGAATGACCATTGGATCTAAAAATACTTATATATAGAAACTTTATTCACTAAAATGAAAAAATACAGAAAATTAGTGCCTGATGAAATTTCTTTGACCCAGTCTAGATCTTTATATATCATCTGAAAACTAGAAAAAATATACAAATCTCTATTTTTAAGCATTTCTGCTAAGCTAATTCTCTATAAATATCCCTTTACCTTACTAATATTAAAGAGTTTAGAGTATAACTGGACTTTAGTAAAACATTTGATACTTCTTCCAACAGCATGCTCCTGGAGAAACCGGTTCATCATGGTGTAGAGAGATGTACTCTTCAATGGGTAAAAAATTGGATGGATACCTGGGCTCAGAGTGGTAGTGACTGGATATACATCCAGTTGGTGGCCAGTCACCAGTGGTGTTCCCCAGGTCTCAGAATTAAGGCCAGTCCTGTTTTACATCTATATCAACCTGAAGAGGGCATCAAGAGCACTCTCAGTCAGTTTGCAGACAACACCAAGTTGGGTGGGAGTGTTGCTTTGCTGGAGGGTAGGAAGGCTCTGCAGAGGGACCTGGACGGGCTGGATTGATGGGTCAAGGCTGGTTGGTAGAATCACTATCCCAGGAATTGTCAAAAAAATATGTGGATGTGGAACTTGGTGAAATGACTTAGTGAACATGATAGTGCTAGGTTAAAGGTCTGTCTCAATGATCTTAGAGGTTTCTTTCCAACCCTAAAGATTCAGAGTGCTACTTATCTCAGAATTCCTCATTCTGTAATTCCTGAGTGAGGCAGGGCATTATATTCCCTGTGAGTATAATGCAAATTTAGGGTCTGATTATTTCTGCAATTATAGGTTATCAATTTCTGATGAGTAAGTTTATTTTATAGATACAAGCTAGTCCTGAACTAAATTTTTCAGTTATGGGTGACATATACTACTAACCTTCTTACTATTCTGGCTTCTTCATTTTTGACTTTCTGCCAAAATTTTCTCTCCCTTTTCTATAGACAATCTTTCTGTTTTTTACTATAAAACTCTCTGCTTGGTTTTATGATGTTTGTAGAATCATAGGACACCATATTCTTCAGCTGTGTTCCACATATCCATTTATAATGATGTTATGAGAGAGATATATTCTGTTGAAGACATCCAAAGGGTGATTTAATCCATCTAAATTAGCACTTCATCTGTCAGTAAGTTGAACATGCCCAGAATTTTTTTCTGGCGCTCGGGCCAACAGCCCATATCTGTTCTATTAATCTATCTTCACCTCAGAAAAAAATCTGGCAACACCCAAACTGAATGTGGAAGATGATCCTGGCTCATATCAGCTCCTGAGCTGTGCCCAGAAATTGTCAGGCAGAATGTTACTTGTTCCATTCCAAAACTATGCTAGGGTTTGTTCCACTTTCACCTAAAATATACATGACTAAATTACATTTCCCTAAAAATGTTCCCCTCTTCTGTCGATGTACTAACAGAGCAAATATAAATTGGAAAGAACAGTGTTTGTTTGCTTGCCTGGGAGGTGACAATGTTCAGAGTCCAGTTACTTGGATGGATAGCATATATAGCTACATGTAAAGGCTTGCTCACTGGCACCTAGACTTGGGGAAATTAGTTTCATTTCTTACCAATTAAATCAGGGCAGGATAATGAGGAATAAACCAAAATACTAAAAATACTTTCCCCTCATCCCTTCTTTCTCTCCAGGCTTAACTTCACTCCTTATTTGCTCTACCCCTTCCCCTCCAGTGGTGCAGGGGGATGAGAAATGGTATTTGTAGTCAGTTCATAACACACCTCTACTGCTCCTTCCTCTACAGGTAGAGGTCTCCTCACTTCTTTTCCTCACTTTCTCTCACTTTTCCTCACTCCTTTGCCAATGTGTAGTCCCTCACACAGAAAAGTGTAATCTATTAACTTCTCCAATGTGAGTCCTTCCTGTCAGCTACACTTTAAAAACTGTTCCAGCATGGGTCCCTTCCATGGTGTGCAGCCCTACAAGACAGAGTGCTTAAGTGAGAGTTCCCCACAGGGTCACAAGTCCTGCCAGATAACCTAATATCCATTGTGGGCTCCTCTCTCCATGGGACTACAGATTCTGTCAGGAGCTTGTTCCAGTGCAAGCTTCCCACAGGGTCACAGCCTCCATCAGGCAGTCTCTCCAGCCTGTAGTCCACCATGGGCTGCAGATGGATCTCTGCTCCACTATGGACCTCCATGGGTTGCAGGGGGACAGCCTCCCTCTCCATGATCTCCACCATGGGCTGCAGGGGCATCTCTGCTCCTGTGTTGGAGCAACTCCACTGACCTTAGTGCCTACAAGGTGGTTTCTCTCATATATTTTCACTCCTCTCCCTGCTGCAATTGCATAGTTTTTTTCCATGCCTTTAAATACTTTATCCCGATGGGCTTCTCCTTGCCCAGTGGCAGGTCCATCTTGGAGCCAGCTCTGTTGGACATCTCACAGAAGCAACTTCCATAGTCCCTCTCTACCTAAGCCACAGAAATTCAATTCAACCATACAGTATTGCCCCATAGGATCCCAGGTTTTGACAAATCTGTTCTGAAATCACCAGCTAAATAAAAGTTTAGTAATTTCTCCCTCTCCCTGAAAGCAGTGCTGTTGTTAATACACAGAAGTGAGTGGCAAATGTCAACTTAAGATAGCTCATGTTTTGAGTGGCAGCAGTAACAGATAAGGCATTATTCACACTATCTGTTTTGTGTACTTAAAACATGTAACTGAGATGTGAATGCGACTCGGAAATTAGTTCTTAATTCCCTATGTAGCTAATAGAGTGAAAGAGAATTAGCAGCAGAGGTGTCAGTATATTACAACTGGATGATTAAAATTAGATGGAATGAGCCTTATGATTTCTAATAAAAGTCAGTAGAAGTCACTAACTTCTAAACTTAGGGTGAAAGAAAAAAGATTTTCTACCAACTTTTAAACACAAGCCATGTTCTGTGAGTCATACTTCACTAAAAAGATGCTTACATTGTGTAAAACATTTTTTGCAACAGTTACCACTTATGCAAAAAGTGTGAGTTAAAGAGACCTAAATGAGAAGAGGTATTAATTTGGACTGAAAGATATCTGTTGCATGGGTATATTCCATGGAGAGCCAGAAAATATTTTGGAGCGAGGGTAATGCAGGTGATTTTTCATTTAGTGATGCTGGCTAAAGCCCTACAGCTTTTGTAAATTAGCTTTTTGCTGGAGAAAGAGTAAACTGTTTCCTCAGTTGGAAACACCATCTAAGAAAAATATGGTATTAAAATATAATTAAATTTATTTTATTGAATTGAAATATACAGGATTTCTTGGTGCTTTTCCTTTGCTGGAACAGAATTGTGGGATAAGAAATGGCAACACTTTCATTATAGGTTTGTCACTCAAGTGTTTTAGGAAGATAATAACTTTATCCTGGCAAAGACTAGAGTAAAGTATGATTGCATCCCTTCCCAGCACTGGGAGGCAACCAACTCATGTTTTCACTTTATCAGTGGTCTAAATATATGATCAGAATTAGTTCTGAAACTCAGAAATAAATTGATGAATTTTCTCAGAGTTATTCAAAAGATTAAGCTACCCTTCATATAATACCATAAAAACTCACGATCAGTGGAGAAGATTTCTAGGAAGGACTAGCTGATGAATCAACAGGAATTTATGAAGAAGCAAAACAAGAAAATTTTTTAATTTACTTTTTCAGGAATTGTCTATATGAAGTACAACTTCTACAGAAGTTTTCTTTATTAAAGGTGTTTTACCTTATTAAAAGTAATTTTCTTTATTAAAGGTATTTTTCAAATTTTTCTGTGCGCATTCAACTTTTAGTGAAAATGAGAGAATTAAAACCTTTGTTCATATTCTTGGTTTAAATACTTTCTCAAACTTACTTCTTACAAGCATTACTGAAATATTGCTACTAAAAATACTACTTCATATTAAGCCTATCCATAATTGTGGTGGTCTTATGGAAAAGATTTTCCAAAATGTTAAATGACCTTTTACCAAGTCTGAACAATATTTTTTTATAAAATATTATTTTAGGTATTACTTCAGTACAGGACAGAATTTCTAGGGAAGCTCATGCACCCCATGATTGGCAAAGCTGTTAAGGTAGAAATGATGGTAAAAAAAATGGGGGGTCAATAACACAACCAAAACTCTCATGAGGGTGTCTGCCAAAGACAGGCTTTTACACATGGAAAAGAAAGATGACCAATCCACTGTTTCAAACAGTAAGCAGTAAACTACCAAGTGACTTGTCAAACAAGGAGGAAATTTGAAGAAAAATCAGAGTTCAGAGACATTGTAAGGGATGCAGTAGCAGTCAAACCTGTCTCAGCAGTGCTGGAAATCACTCTGCAGTGCCCCAGCCCTCCCCATGGAGGACAAAACAGACCTGGGGCAGTTTGAGCAGCTGCTCTCTGCTGAGTGGAGTGGCACTGGAGGGTGCATCACTCAGGGTGATACTGCTTGAATCACACCTTGAGTGTGCAAGTATGGCTAAGCATGGCTGATTTCTCAGCAATATATCAAGGTGATGATGCCAGCAGAGGTGCATTTAAAAACAGAGCATCCCTTTTCTCCCACAGGAAGGGTGTACACAGAGATAAGTTCATTTTAGTAAGCTTCATTCTTTCAACTGCATTCGTTTGCCTGGGTAAATTTGGCACAAGATGATAAAGTAGCTGAGGTCTTAGGCAGGAACCTCCCAGCCCCCTCTAACTTACCTTGAGCTGTTATATAATGGGAGGTCCTGAAGGTAATGTAAATGGGGAGATAAGGAAGCCATGATTGTGATCAGAAGCACAACCTGTCCAGATAAGAAATGGATAATGATCTGCCACAAGACAGAGATACAATTCACTAAGGCATAAAGAAGACCACAGGCCAAAACTCACCACTCAATCAATAATCACGTGTAAGGTGCATGAAGTGTCTGTGAGGATCAGTAGTACAGACTGTAAGATTATAAAGGTCCAGGAATTTCTTTGTTCTCAGCCCCTCTCTGGAGGCACCCAGTTCAAGCTGTTCCTATTTCTGTACCACTAAATTATTAATTTTTTTTTTCTGGAATCAGATGTCTGAGAGTTTGCTTTGGGAAGCCTGGGCAAATAAATTTCTTTAACAAAAGGGAACCCACCTTCTACTAGTGATTAAAATTATGGTGCCAAAAATAAGAGCAAAACAAAAGTGCTTCCATTTCTAAATATCTATTGACACATTTTGAATGGGCTTTTTTTGCCAGTAACTGAAGACAAAAAATCATTAATATTTTAATTTTAGGGTTTATTATTATTATTATTATTATTGTTGTTGTTGTTGTTGTTGTTGTTGTTGTTGTTGTTGTAAAATAATTTGTGTTGGAAAGGACCACAGAGATCATTTAGTTCCAATCTCCCTGCCATAGGCAGGTATACCTTCAACTAGGCCAGGTTGCTCAAAACCCCACTCAGTCTGGCACTGCACACTTCACAGAGACCCAGAAGGAAAATATCTGTAGTTCTTCCTTGTCCACAGATACAGTCACTCCATCATAGAAGGCCACTGAATGATTCAGGCACAAATTGCCATTTCTGAAGCCTAATCTCCTCCTTGTCTTCCATATGTTTTGACATATCTTCCAGCAAGTTCTGTACCATGATACTGCTGGGTACAGAGGGGAGTTTGTCCTATCAGTAGTTTCCAGGGGCCTCCATTTTACCCTTTTTGAAAATGGGTGTATTGTTCCCTTTTTTCCCAGTTACTGGTGACTTTGTTTTACTGCCACAACTTTTCAAATATAATGGACAGTGAATTAGCAACTGCATGAGCCAATTCCCTCAGGACTCTGGGATGCATCTCATCAGTTCCCATGGACTTATGTATGTTTATATTCGTTCAGGTGGTCTCGAACATGATCTTCACTTATGGTGGGAGAGACTTCATTCCCACTGTCCTTGCCTTGAGGTTCAGGGACTTTAGAAGTATGAGGAAAGAAACTAACACTGAAATTTGAGGAAAAAAAATGCCCCAGCCTTATCCATGTTGGTTGCTACTTGTTTTTCTGTTTTATTTACCGAGGGAAGTATATTTTATTTAATTTTCTATTTCTGACAGATGTATCTTTAGAAGCCTTTATTATTCTTTGCATCCCTTGTCAAGCTACACTTTGGCTTTCCTAATCCCATCCCTACCTATCTGGGAAATGTCCCTATATTCTTCCCAGAACAAATGTCCCTGTGTATTTCATTCTAACACCTTAGTTTGACCAAGAGGTTCTTATTCAGCCATGTTGGTCTCCTACTGTCCTTTTCCAATTTCTTACATGTGGGAATTTAGAGGTCTTTCACTCCAAGAATAATGTTCTTAAAGACCTGCCAGCTCTCTCCAGCTCATATTATGGTGAACAGGTGAAATAAGATATACTGTTAAAATAACAAGCATAAGATGACAGGATTGTTCTATTTTCTTTCAAGGTTCAAATTTGCTACGTACAGATCCTGTTCTTTGTTCAGAAATCTAGAGTTTGTTTCTGGTTTGTTTTTTTTTAAACAGAGGAGTACATAAGGATTAATCCTTTGACTTGCTTTCAAATCCGGTAGTAATACCAATAAATCCCCTTGGATTGCTTTGGAAATTTAGCATCTAAACTTATGATATTAAAAACTGAGCTATGAAATAGGTAGCATCTGTATTCAAATACTCATATTTTACAGGTTCATGGTATTACACAATATATGCTTCAAATCCTCAAATTACTCTAAGCTTGTCATTTCCCCTCTCAAAGTACAAAGGAGTGCAAGTACAAAGTACGAAGGAAGCTGAAGTGCAAGATTTTTCTTCATTTGCTGAGCAAGCCTGATCTTACGACATCTGTCACTCCAAAACATGAAGTATGCTATGAAATGTGCTCTCAGAAGCAAGCACGCAACCTAGCAAGCAAAATAAATTTTAGACAAAAGTCTCTTGATATAAACTAGCTAATGCTAGTGATAAAAAAGTGTACTTGCAGAGTTTTGGTAGGCATTGCCTAGTAACTAAGGAATGTTTGATGCATTTGCTAAGAATTCGAGCATCTAATTATGAAGAAAATATATTTTATTTTATTTTATTTTATTTTATTTTATTTTATTTTATTTTATTTTATTTTATTTTATTTTTCTGACATTTCATTTAATATCCATACTTATTAGTGTTCTGTGCTTAAAACTATAATTTTTTTTATTGCATTCTTTTATTTGGAAATAAGAAACATCTTTTAAAATAAGTAAGATAAAATTTGCGCATAAACAATTGAAATTGGACCATAAATATACTTCATGTGGATTTGCCATTTTACCTCATAATCCAGGTGCCAGCATCAGCAACAGCTCTTCTGTAATTTAGGTGGAATATTGTGATGCTAAAATATTCTACTCCAAAATACATTTTAGCACAGGTGGATTTTGCCTGTTAAAATATTCTGCTATCTTAATTTGAGAGACTTCTTGAAATATAGAGAATACTGAATTAAAATTATCTGAATGCATTCTGCATTTGACACATCTACAGATACAGAAATAACTAATTATTTTTCTGAGAGAATTGATCAAGCTTGACAGAAACAATCAATTGCAATAAATTTTGTTTCCAAATTCATGTGTTGAAGGAGGCTAATATTACCTACCTTAGTAAAAAAGCAAAATATTTCATATGTTTGGCTTAGGGTTTATCACTAGTGAGCCTACTCTAAAATAATTTCTGCACTTGAAAACCTGAAGAATAATTTTAGAAAATCTTGACACATAATCCTACTAGAACACTGAAAAAATGAAAACTATGATGGCAATTAATTACAGTATTTTCACAGGAAAATTTGGTTTTCCATATTATATTTCTACATATTGCACTTCTGTATTTTATCACTGTAAATGAAAAACTATGATGACAACATTTATATTTACTACATTGTGTATCAAATGAAAGTGTTTTGTCGCAAGATTTCATTTGCACTGCTACAGTTTGGGATTTAAGTGTTTTCATCTGTTGAAGGAAAACTTAAACCACCCATTTTTATCTTTAATTTATGGTTCTTTCACGCTACTTAAATATTTTCCTCATAGCATCTACATTGCCTGCTTGTCTCTCTGGATTGCAGTAGCTGTGGATTGCTAACTATAGTTTGGCATCACTTCTAGCTCACTGGCCTAATCATGGATGTGCAGAGAGCAATGTTTGTGTCAATACTTAATATCAGACTGAATCTGATAGACTGCAGGGCCCAGCTAGCACACATCTCAGCCCATGGACTGATAAATTGTGGTGCCTTTACCGGTAGCACATTACACTTGCACCTCACTGCCATAAGGGTGAGCAGCAGAAATGGTCTGATCTTGCTCTTGCTGCCTGTCAGATCTCACCACCCCCTGAGGCACATATACAAGTATGGATCCCATCAATGTTGCCCTGTTTTTTCAAGTTTTTCTAAGCCTTCTGATGTTTACATTCTCGTAATAAACTTTCTCACGCACTTTAAGTAAATATTATTGTTTTACATTCATTTATGGAGGAGGAGAAATTTGATGGACTGTTGGTTTGTCCAGTGGCATTGGAGAGGTGACATTGGAGAGGTGGCATTGTCACTCTCCAACCCACTGTCACTTTTGGAAATCTATAAATGTTGGAGTCAGAAACTGAAAGCTCTCTTTTTACCTTGTAGAGTTGCGTGTCCACGTCGTTTCATTTTGTATCCTATAGCGACACATCAAGTCTGGCTGTGACTTCTGGTCTGTCCCTCCAGTACCCAGCGCTCAGACTCTTGCTCTCTGTGCAGATCTGGCTTCTCAAATACCACAGACACCTCAGTTTCAGGACAATTAGTCCTCTCTTGTACATTTATGTCAGCTAACACGTGCCATCAGTTCATGCCTTTGGTGTAACAAGGAGACAATTGCTCATTTATCAATGTTACAGAGAGATCAAATTCAAATATAGGAAGAAAAATTTGTTCTCAGAAGGGTTCCTCAAATGGCTCCCAATTCCACTTGTTCTCTAAGTGGCCACAGCCATAAACATAGCCAAGCCTGTCAGCTGCTAGAGGGATCTCACTGCAGACACAAGTATCTCAGTAGAAATCCTCTTGGCCACACTACTTACTCTTCAGTCTTGGTTATGACATACTCTTCCACCAGCATTGCTTCAGATGGTGAAATTTGAGCATATTTTCTGAGCTGGTCAGCTACAGCCTGGCTTGTATGCAAAGTTACTAAAGGATCCTGGGCTGTAAAGTCCTTGTTTGTGGGAATATGCAATTTTATCACATTTCAATCTTTCAGAATCTCACAGAGCATGTTTTCATTTAACAGCTGTGCATCATGCTGCCTCTGACAATGTTATCTTCACCTGCCACATCCTTTTCCCTACCCTTTCTGTTTCCCTTGCTGCCTGTTATAATGATCTGTCTCACTGGCAGAATGGGTAGCAGAAGAGGTTAAATGTACACTGCACACTTGAGATCCTTCTTTGCCTGCTCTGCAAACGTGATGGGGAAAATCACAGTAAGGTTGACTACACAAATAATCCATGTCAAATTTATTCCATTCATTCATTATCCATTCAAGTTTATTAAAAATTTGAAATCATGCAACTTTTCCTATTTTGTGCCTTTATTTTGAGTGGGCTTGTCAAAAAAAAGGTTTTTGGTCCAGGTGGTTCTCTTTTCCCTTGCTGCTCTGTACTTCAGTCAATGTAACAGATCTCTGCTTGGGGCTCAGTGGGTTCCTCCCAAGACTCAGGAAGATCACTTTTAAATACACATTGTTAATAAAAGCATGCTTTACCACCCCTTCAGAAGCAGCTGAAGCATATTAAAGCCAGCTACTTAAACAAAATGATAGTTAAATCTTAGCTGTGCCATAGAGGATTGGCATTTCCAATGGCGATGTGTCTTCAAAAGTACTGTATGTGAAAATTTCACTTCAGGGGGTTTGAACAGACCTGGTGCTTTCCAGAGATCACTCTTCCCATCACAAATAGTAGAGATCATACTACTTTAGATACAGCAAGTTTCCATAGGAATAAAGTATGATCAAAGACTTTTTTTTCCCCTAGCTTTTATAGTCCCTTTCTCTGGCAAATAAGAAGTAAAAGTGAACTGAACATTTGGATTGCCTGAGGCAAGCTTATGAACATAGCTCGACTCTTTTGCAGCTTATATTGTCTTCTGTTTGGATTTGATAACTCTTCAACTAAGCCTTCCCTTCTCCAGTGCAACTGTGATCCTCCCTGAACCGATTCTTTTCAACAAAAGAATTGCACAAAACTGAACGTTCTTCAGAGAAGAAAGAAAAACAGTCAATTCAAAAATTGAAAAAATGTATTTTGCATTCACTCTGTTAAATTTTAGCCTCTAATAATCCCTAAGTTGCAGGAAAAAAATCATAATCTTTCATATTAATTATCATATCATTGTGCAGTCTAGAATATTTATATTTGCTACAGACTAGAATAAAAGATTGTCAGTTTAGTTTCATATAGTAAATCCTCAGCTTTTTATGGAATGCAAAAAAGGGTGTAACCTGGCTATATTTTCAAGTCGAATATAAATGCAAGTTGAGCTAAGAATGAAGTTTTAATTAATTGAGGTTGCTGAAGGAATGGAACATTGATCACAAGGGTTAGTTTTTTTGTTTAGTTTTGGTGTCATATCTTGCAAGGTGAAGAGTTGTGGAAGGGTGATCACTTTAATAAAAGAAATTACAAAGAGGAAAATAGCTGGAAAAAAAATGAGTGAAGGAACATCCTACATAAATTTCCCTTTCATTATTAAAATGCTGTATTTATAGATATACTTACAGAGATATAGATGTACGTATAGTTCAATTTCTGTTCTTATATAACTATATTTCAATAGAGAAGTGCTTACTTTAGGATGTTAACAGAAATTTTAAAATAAAAAATAGTTCATAATACTAGAAACTTAAGAGGACTTTTTGTAACATGCATTTCTATCTCAAAAGCTACATGAATCCACTAGTAAGTATTTGGCAGTTTGTACTTCACAAATACCACATCAAGTAAAGGTCTCTTCCCAGAGAAATCTTTCATATTTTGCATTTTTTTCCAAAAAAAAAGTTTCACTATATATATTCTATGCTGTGCCAAACATTTAACATTCCCATTTCTTTGTGAATTAATTTTTATCTTCAGTTCATACGCTTTCCAACATTTTGAATTTCTGTGGCATTACTTACATATAAACAGTGAGAAGTACTGATTATGGTTTATGACAGTGCTACAAGGAGAAATCCAAAGTCTTGCACCTGTGGATGAACAACCAGTATATGCTGGGGGTCACCCACCAGGAAAGCAGCTTGGTAGAAAAAGCCCTAAAGATCCTGGTGGTCACCAAGGCATACATAAACTAGGGAATTGCTTTTGCTGAAAAGAAGGTTAATGGTGTTCTGGGTTGAATTAGATTAAATATTGCCAGCAGGGAATTTATCTTAAATTATAGGGCTTTCCATTAAAGAACACCAGCTTTTATCCCTATTAGATATTTACATATATGATTGAAAATAGAGGCTGTTCCTATATACTGCAAATGTCCTTTATGTCACTGGGTCTCTATTTCAGCAACTGCTTATTTAGTTCTGAAATTGCAATGTTTTCAGATAATCTATCACTGAAGATAGGTCTTTAGTTATGACAACAGTTTTTGACAGTCAGTATAATGGGCCATAACTTATAAAACTATGAAGGAGATTTTAAAATTTATTTGATTTAAAAGATTAGTATCTCAAGGCCTACAAAAGATACGCATTAAAAGTAGCTTCTCATTTAAGATTTTGTCCCTAATATCTACCAAGTTACAATGTACTAGACTTCAATACTTTGATATTTATTAATTAAATAAATAACTTTTTACTGAAGGTAGCAATTTGCTGTGATGAATGCTTTCTCATCAGAGAGAATTTTTTTCAGCATGAAAGCAATCAGCTAGAACAATAAACTTCTCAAACAGTATTTAGAGTTGACGAAGAATCAAACACAGTATTCCTGAGGTAAGAAAAAGATTGTGACTAATGACAGCAGTTGCTTATTCACCACACTGGTAGGCCTACAACCTTATAGCTTTCATTGGTGCACTCGAAACAAGCTGGTCTGCCAAGAAACATGACGTAATAATTTTTGGTGCAAGACAATGGTTAACACTGCTATTGTCTAAAGACTATGTGGAAAGGCTATTCCTGTTTAGCCTGGACTCTGCAGAGCAGTATTCTCATTCTTAATTGTTAGGAGATGCTGCACTTTTGGACTGCTTAAACTGTGCCTGCTTAACATTCTTTGTCTCTATGCTGTTTGTATCATAATCTTGTTTAACACAAAAAATATTTATATGGCAGGCTCTTTGACTTGGCATCTTCATCATTCTATTGGTAGTCACTATTTCTGATAATTACTGTAGGAGCCAATAGTGATTTTTCTCAGCAGCTTTGCCTTGCTGGTGTGTGTGGTTTATCAGCTTTACAACAGTTCACTTGCAACATGTAAACTGAACCATGTATATGCCAAAACAATGGGATTCAACTGATGAATTAAAAATAATATTACAGAATATATAGGATAAGATGTTCTATTCTGTTTTAGTTAAAATGGTAGGAAGAAAAGATAATAGCTTGGAAAGGTATTACCCTGTGAAATATATTTAAATAAAAATATTGTAAAACAATGCTGTGAAATGTACATAATTTTATTTAATGATAAAATTTTATTATATAATGATATTTATAAAATATCATTATCAGATTTTTTGCCTAGATATAGTAAGCTTAAATGATGTAAGAAATAAAAGATTAGCCTTCTAAAACTTGGATTGCAACATATCTTGTTAAGATAGTTCAACCACTACTTTTAAATATAAATTTTGAGGAGGGGATTAAGAAGAAAATTATATAAATAAGTATGTGGAAATGAGATAAAATTTAAAAAGTCCAGACCATTATTATTAGAAATATCCCAAATTCTTTACTTCAAGGTAATCTTATTTTACAAATCCATAAAAACCCCAGTAACAACTCAAGCCTTGCAGTATTTAAGCCTGCCTCTGGTGGATGTGCCTTTCTCAGTTAGGTTCACTGGCCCTTTAGAAGTTTAGATAAGTCCCTGACAGGACACAGTCCCAAGGTGCAAATGACTGCACACAAGTATGAAATGCAACAGCACATCTTTTCACACCAGGCTTTAATATGTCTAGTACAGTAAGTTTCCTCGATTCCTCAGCCTTTGCTGCATGTGGAACTGGATTTCTCTGAAAAACTGATGACCTCCACACAACAAATGAAAAAATATTGGAGCTTTACATTTTGGTAAGCATTTCTAAAACTGTGCTATATATTTTTTTCTTTTTTTTTTTTTTTTTTTTTTTTTGTTCGGGGGGGGGTTGGGTGGGGAAGGGAGATACCTGCATCTCTATACATATATAAATAAGATTTATGGACAGTTCTATGACTACTCTTTGTAATTCATTAGCAATAATACTAACATCTATTATTACTGCTTTTTTTTTAAAATTAGGAATTTCATTTTGAAATGAAGATAAAATCCTGAGCAGAAGTATATAGCCATGGAAATGAATTCTAACAATGGCAAAAAGAGATTTTGGTAAAATAGTTAAAAGAGTCCATTTAAACACTAGATTTCCAAAGTCATTAAATATTTAGTTCCAAATTCATTAAATATTTACTTATTTAAAGTATTACTATTTCTTTTTTCCAGTTTATGAAATTTGAAATATTTGAGAAAATAAAACCTAATCTTTAGTTGTAGCCTGCTTATGTGCATTTCCAGTTCACTGCAGATGCAAAGAAGATGTATAGATTGGCCAACAAGTATCCTGAGACAAACATAATGTATATTTTAGGGAAACAAATAAGTAAACAAACAAACATAAATTTCCTATCCAAGAAAACCCAAAACAAAGCAAAAACCCCAACTCTAAGGAAACAAAAGATTATAAAGAAAAAAATCCAGATATTAAATCCAGAAAGAGAAACCCTTTCCTGCTTTGAAATCTTTAGAAAATACCCAAAGTAAATTTATAGGAAAATAAGTTTGTTGAAGATTGTATAAATATTTTAGAAACATCTCAAGCAAACATTAAATTACTTCATAGGGTCAAGAGCTTAATATACTTGAAATATCAAAATTATTGTCACGTGAAAGCTTGTGAAATTTTAATTCACTCTTTTAGGGTCATGCTTCTGCATTAAAATACAGTCATACTAAATTTACTTCTACTTTCTTCAGACAGATCTTAAGACAATCGGAGGACATGAATGGTTAGCATGGACATGAAAATTAACCATTCTATTGTTTTTGTCAAACTGACTAATGATTAACATAATTTCAAATAATTTTTCCAGTCCAAATTGTGCATAGATATTGCTCTAAAAATAAACGACAAATTTTATTCTGAATTTTTCTGTCATCACCATGTGACTAGAATCTATTCATGTATATTAACTACACTCATTTATTGTCTTGTAATAGCATTATTCCCATTTTTACAGAATGGCAAATGAGCTGCAGAAAGATTTAATTAGTGAGTTTCCACTCAATTTGGGTGAGATTTGATAGAAGATGAACATTATTTTTTCAGCACATTTGTAATTAAGTGAACAAATCAATGCTTTGGCTTTCAGCAGTTTTACCTGAGATTGCTAAGAATTCAGACTCTACCAGAAAAGGAAGATCATTATGCTACGGAAAATTGATTAAGAAGTGTCTGGAGGGGCTTACGGCATATCTGGACAAAGGAAGACAGAATACAAATTAGGCAGCAAAATATTACACATGAAAACTTGGGGACACACAAAGCTTCTCTGAGCTATCTGTTCCAATGCTTGACCATGCTTTCATTGATTTTTTTTTTTCTTCTTTTTAATGTTTTAGTGGTATCTTTTATATTTCAATGTATGCCCCTTGTTTCTTGTTGTGTTGCAGGGCGCCACTGATCTTCGCTCTGCCTTCTTTAAACTCTTTTAAACTCTCCCACTAACTATTCATGCATATTAATAAGACCTCCTGAGCCTTCTCTTCCCCAGGAGAAACAGTTTCAGCTCGCTCAGCCTCTTCTCAGGTGACAAATGACCCAGTCCTTTGATGTTCTTGGTGTCCCTTCACTAGATCTGCTCCAGTATGTCCGTGTCTGCCTTGCACTGGGGAGCCCAGGCCTGGACCCAGTGCACCAGATGTGTCTCACTATTGCAGAGGGATCACCTCCCTCATCCTTGCTGATAATGCTTCTCCTTATGCAGCCCAGGATTCTGTTGGCCTTGTGTGTTTTTGGGGCACTGCTGATGCCTTATGTCCTGGTATCACCTTGAGAAAATACCTGATTTCTTTTCAATTCAGTTGCTCCCTTTGAAACACGGACAAAATGTGGGTGTATGGTTCTCAACCTCCTTCATCTTTGCTTCAAAAAACAGGTCTGACATTTTACAGGATTTCTTATTTCCTTGAATCCCCACAGACATTAAAATATGAATGATTAGTAATATATTGATTTCTGCAGCAATTTTTAATGTTGTAAGTGGATTTTGAACATGTTAGAAATGATCTTGAATTTTAACAATATGGGATTAGGAGATAATAATGTGTATCATTCATGTACATAATCATGTACTAATGTACTTAGCTACTAAGATGTCATCGTGATCTGAGTGGTGGAGAGTGTTTACACAAATATATTTATCATTTATTCAAATTTTCCAATTACAACACAGCAACAACAACAATGACAACATTCAAAACAAAGAAACAAAAAAATCTCACCTGGCATGAATACTGCTTTGATTTAAATAAATTATGTATTTTTAATATAGTGTCAGGGTATACATGGGGTCACTACCATCATATTGCCATTTAAAAAGTAAAACTTTATTATTTTTACTTCCCTCTGTCAAAGTGGAGATAAATTTTCCCCGCTAAAAGGCATTTTCTGTCTTTTGGGAGTTTAGTATTTGTGAAGATCTGATTTATATTAGAGAAACTCTGAAGTTGCACAACTGAAATGATCTTTTTCTTTCAGTGCATGACTCTCAATGTATCTCCTTCAAACAGACCTGAAGCATGGGTGTGGGTGTATTCCTCTGTGATGAGAGGTTTCTTTTCCAGTTGCTGTGTCTGAAAGCTTTGATGCACTGTCTATTGGGAAATCCTGAGACTAACCAAACTGCATTATGGGATGATGGTCTTTTGGTGTCTGTGATTGATTAATAGGAATTTGAATAACTTTAATAATGACAGAAAAGTTGTATTTTCAGAAATATAATTAAGAAATACTTACTCAGGTAATCATTAAAATTTTCAAGATTATTTTAAAAGTTTTTTTAATTTTTATAGTGCTATAAAGAAGAGGAAAACCACTAACATCTGAAGATCCATCAAAATATCTTTTTAATAAATATCAGCCACAAAATTATAGGAACCTAAAATGAGAAAATTGCATGCAAATATTTATTTGTAATTCTGTTTGCAAATCAGCATGAATAGTTCATTTCCAGCATGCATCAGAGAAAAATGATCATGGAATCATGGAATCATAGAATGGCTTGGTTTGGAAGGGACCTTAAAGATTATGTACTCTTAACCCCTCTGCCATGGTCAGGGACATCTTACACTAAATCAAGTTGCTCAAAGCCTCATCCAACCTGATTTTAAATCTTGCCAGGGATGAGGCATTCACACTTTCTCTGAGTGAACTTTTCCAGTGACTCACCACCATTATAACGGATTCTTACTTATGTCCAATAAAAATCTATTTTAATTTAAAACCATTGCCCCTTGTCCTGTCACTACAGACCCTGGTAAAAAGTACAACCAGAATTTTGTAGACAACTACCTTGTTTACTCTGCACCTTTTTTTGAGACACCAACATGGCTGCAGTATCAATATGACAGCTAATATCTTTATTTACTCTCCTGGTGTTGCAGTCCTTAAAAGAAAGAATTAGAAAGTCAGATGGAATTCCCCTGGCTGCTCAGGGAAATTCAAGGAAATTCAGCATGCTTTGGGAAAAGGTGTTTCCTGGGGTAGTGAAAGGAGAAATGGTGACAGTTTAGCATAGAACAAAGAGTTTGCCCCTCATGCACAAAGACATTGGTTAGGAGGGAGAGAGCAGACAGAAGTGCTTTGGACTAGAACTCACAACAAACAGAAGGTGGTTTCAAAGGAACCAAGTGGAACTGTGTGGAGTCAGTTTTCATTGATGGAGCCGCTGAGAGACTAACCTTAACCCTAGAGCTTGAAAGGTAGTCTGAAAATGGTGATTTGCCTTTCCGTAATACAATGAAATGCAAATCAGACTTTCTGCTCTGGGTTTGTTTTGCTTCTTTTAATTTATGTTTTTTGGTTTTTGTTTTTTTTTGTTTTGGTTTTTTTTTTGGTGGGGAAAGGGATATTGTTGGATTTTTGTTTTGCTGGGTTTTTTGTTTGGGTTTCATTTTTTTATTTTGTGGGACTTTTTTCTATTTTTGTTTGTTTGTTTGTTTGTTTCCTTGCTTGTTTTTTTGTGGGTTTTAGTTTTTTGGTTTTTGGTTTTTTTTTTCTTGGTTGGGTTGGGTTTTGGCAGGGAGTGACTTGGATGGGTTTTTATTTATTTTGTTTTCTTGGTTTTTTGGGATTTGTTAATTTTATTTTAAAGCCTTTCTGATAATTTTGTTACTCTGGTAATACTTTCTAAGAAAGAACCTAGACAGTTCTATTTCAAATGTTTGTGTAAATAAGGATCCCATTGAAATCACTCAAGAGAGACCACTGAAGGTTGTGTTACTGTTCTGGAAGATATGAGTCTGGCCATCTGCAAAGGTTCAGAAGAAAAATTAAAATTATGACCAGAAAAAGCTCTGCTTACATGTAGTTTGGCCAATCATCTAAATGGAGTCTATAATGGATTTCAGACTTATACAGCAGGAAAAAAAAATCCAACCTCAGTTGTCTGAGATTAATAGGCAGAAGAAGAGGTCACTCAGGATAAAAAGTAAAAATCTCTGACCTACTGTAAGGGCAGATGAGATGATCAAATTCTGCTAGCAGTGGAAAGGTCTGGATAACCTTTCATAAATTTGCAGTATATTTTGCTTGGAATAAAGATAAAGGTTTCTTCAGAGCACTTCATGCAACATTTTCCTGCAAAAGAAAAAGGCACCCAGAATAAAAGTTCATGAGGCAGTATTGTCAGACATAGTAGTAAAACCCTCCGCAGGAGTATTAATCCATCCCAGAAGTCATATGTTCTTGTCAAAGTAAAATTATAATGTTTAATCCTTCTTTTGTCTCCTCAGAGAATGTCACTCCTGTGGAAATATATGTCCAGCAATGCCAAAGTCATCACAGCAGTCTATGTAGGGAAAATTTATCTTTTCAGATGTTCAGTGAACTGCAGCTGTATTAAATCCACATTTATGTGTAGGGCTATGCCCCGGACAATCAGGAACTCACGGGGACTGTATTCAGTTTTTACTCCTTATTAACAGAGAATGTGCTCCTCTACAGAGATAAAGGTTCTGAAGGACAAAGGTAATAAAATGTAAATTTAAGAAAATTTATGGCAGAGAATGAAGGGAGATGAGGACAGAGCTGCAGGCAGTCCTTCTACTGAGGTTGCACTTGTTTCACTAATTTTTACTTAAAAATATCTATTTGTGAGCTATACTCCTACTGAATTCCTTCTGAGCACTTACTAAGAATAATACATACAAGAGCAACAGAGAAATTCACAAAATTAACAAAATCATAACTGAAGATCAGGTATTAATGTTGAGAAGTATATTACTCTGGCAGTTGCCTCATTTCAACACAACTTTTGAAAGACTTGTACACACACTTCAGTGTAAGTACCATAATTTACTTTTCTCTGAGTCACAGAGAATTATAGTATTCCTATAGTATTCCTATCTGACATTAGCAAATTTTTCTTTTTTTTTTTGTGTGCATTTCCTGAGTTCATTAATCTTCAGACAATGCATGATATAGATAAACCTCTTACCTTAGGATGGTTAACAAGAAAAAAACAACAACCTCCCACCCCCCCCCCCCAAATTATTAAAAATTTTATTTATCTTATTAATTAGGAGTACAGAAACGCTGAAATTTGTGCTGCTGGTGCAAATTTGTGCATAACTATTGTATGTTATGTGTAAGTGAACCCAAAAGATTGAATTTGTGTCATTATGAAAATATGGCCAGGTATTAAGTACCTGCTGAACAAGGTATTATAGTTACTCGATGTATTTGAATTAAAGGAATTCCAAGATAATTCAAACAAATATAGCCCTGTAAATATGTGGTCTTTTTCATAGTAGATACTAATCCATCAGTTTATTTACCAAGACAAAGACCAAGAAGAAAAAGTCAATCTTTAGATGAAGCCTTGGATCATAGCATTAAATTATTTTTCCAGAAAAGCAAGATGTGGTGCTTATGGATGATCATAGAATATCTAGCAGCAAATTATGTTCATTTGGTTGTGAGTTTAAAGACTACAAAAATGAAGATTTTCCTTAAAAAATTCTTAGGACACAAACATTGACTGCAACTTGATGAAATTTGAGAAAGAAATTTTTGTAAGACACAGTACATCCTTTTTAAAATACTTATGTTGTTCTTCTGCTAGATCTTGTAATCTGTCATGGCAAATTAATCAGCACAGTTTTATTTTCAAACTTATCACATGGTTTATGTTAGTGCATGGTCACTGCCAAAAGTGAGGTAAGTAGTCATGTGAGACTAGCCTGGCAGTACAGATATATCTGTCCAAATTTCATCCAGCAACTTGGAGTATCATCCATATTTGTATTTATATATGTGTATAAAGAGTACTTCTATTCAAAACAAATGAACATATATTAAAAAAAAGTGAGTCTCATCTTACCAAGATGGAAAAATATTTATCAAATCTGAAATACTTGGAATTGCTTGAAAGTACATACATATGCTTTTTTCCTACCAACCCCTATATTCCTATTAGAAAATTATTTCTATGACCTGTGTTTGAATTCTGCAAACAAATTACTTCAATTATTTTAACATTTGGCTTTTAGAGGTTGCTTCAGCAATGTTAGCAAACCAAAAATAATCCCAAATAATATTTGTTCATATTTGTTCTGAATTTTCAGGATTTTGCAAGAGTGGTCATCTGACCAATATTTCAAGCACTTACTGAAGAAATATCCAGGAGAAGCTCCTGTATTATGTTGCACAAAACTTTCATGGTTCTAGTCTTGTGGGCCTCCATGATATTACAGCAGTGGGGAGAATGCCTGAGACTATTACAATACCATTATAGAAAATTTGTCTCTGCTTTTCAGACAGTTTCACATAAAAAACATTCTCATTTCACTATTAAGGATGAGTAGCCTTGCTTTGAACCCTTCCCCCCTGATTGTCTTAATTCTCCAAGTGAAAACTGAAACTGTGGTAACCACAGTCTAAACAAAAAATTTCAGAGAGGGTCAAAGCTATCAAACTGAAAACTTTCAGTTTCCAATCAGTGTCTTCTTCCTTGAGTAAAACAAAGTTTCATGATTCTTCAGAACCTATGTGGATCTCATGCATCTGCATCTTGTAGGTTTACACTTTAAAATCCTAGACAAAATAATTTCCTTCCTCTTTCTTCCCAATGGGATTCAGTTTTGTTCCTTGCATGAATGTCTGTATATCAATTCAGATTTTCCATGTAGCAGAGTATGACTTTTAATGTCTATCTTGCAACAAGAAAAAGGAACTTTTTCCTCCTTTCTGTAACAAAGAAATACACAACAATGTTCCTGTTTTGGAAATGTAATAATTCTATATTCTAGTTTTATTTTTAAGGTATATGTCTACTATTTTAAATACTCCATTCTCATATAATATACTTGGTTGCTATGGAAAATTTTTCATCAGGAACATTTCTTGTCCAAGTGGAGAAGATGAGCCATTCATTACTTGGAAGAGAAAACAATATCAAGGAATACTGCGTATAAATCCTGGAGGAATGAGTTTAAAAATCACTGCACAGAAATTTCCAGTAGTCATTATCTTACTGTATGAACATTTCTAGACTAATAGGATGACTGTCATTTTTCATTACTGTAAATGACTGAAATCAGAAGCTGCTCTGAGTCAAGAGATCTGCTGTCAAATTTAACAAATTTAATTATTAAAGACTGCCACTATGTTGTTTCTGAATCTGAACCTTAGGATAAAAGCTGACATTTATGCAGTATCCCTCTCACTAAAGTTTAGTTGTATGCATCACACCTCTGTTTCTGAGCTATTTAATTAGACTCCCCTTATGAACAGTTAGACTGTTCATCATAAGTCTGAACAATTAGACTTGCCCTTATGAAAGAGAAAGAGAAATTTCTAGTATCATTTCTCTTTCCCTAACTCTCTAAATTAGTTCACCTTATGCAAAAAATCAGACATCCTTGAGGCATGGCTAGATTCTATGAAATATTCTTATTACTCCTTCCTTTTCAGCCTAAGAAAGTAGTTTGCTTTGAAGAATAGTTTCCCTCCATGCCTTAGCATTAATAAGCTGAAATATAGTTGAAGAGACTTAAAGTGAAACACTATAGAATGGAATAGGAAGAGGAGGGAGGATTATTGTGGAACATAGAGTTTCAGAGGAGAATATAAGCAACAAGGAATTTGAATACGGTAACTTTTTCTGCAGTGTTAAGGGGGATCAAAGAAATGGAAGACCTAAGAACTAGGAGAGGAAAGGAGAAATCATGAAGACAAAACTGAGAAGGACTGTGAAGAGGGGTGATCTGCTGAGGAATGTTTAAAGAGTGGAGAGAAAAACAGTTATTTAATAAAATAATTTCATTTAATTTTTTAGTATAATCATTTTTCTTTTTCAATAAGACTCTCACCATAGAATTTTATAAGTGGCAAGCACACATACTAATGCAAATTTAATTTATATTTAAAGTGCTTTATTATATTTATTCCTTTAACCTTCTTTTTTGGTCTATAAAAAAACAGTATCCCATGGCTGACATATCTAAAAGGTCTTAAAAAAAGGGAATTTTTTACATATTTCAAATAACCACATTTGATAGCTCAATGACAGTTCTACACTCCTATAATGATTTCTTTACTCTCCACACTTAACACAAACGTACAAGGAGGACTCAGATAGTCTTAAGGAAACACCATGCAGGAAGAATATTGGTTTTCCTAGATTTACTATGCTTTCCACAATAAGAATAAATAACTGTTCTAATCCTAAGACTTCTATTTTATCTACCAGACACACTCTCTGAACAAAAATGTGAGATATTTTAATTTTTCTCTGTTGTAGTAGCACCAGATATATCCCTGTCTGATATCTTACTATCCATTTTAAGAAAGTGGTCTTGAAGTTTTAAAAATACAAGCTCATCTTTATGGTCTTATGAGTTTTTATGTAAGCATACTTATTGAAAAGATTATGATCAAATTTACCACATACAGCTCATTTTCATGCAGAATAAGTAGTGAGCTTGTCTTTCTCAATTTACATTTTTCTTTTCTTAGTTCAAGGCAACTGACTAAAATGAGAAGAAAATTTCATATATTGTGTATTTCATGCATCAGAAGCCTGTTCAATATTCATTATTAACTTTGATAGCAAAGGTTGTCATACCACAATATTTGTCTTGTATTAGGGTTTAAAGCCTTCAGCCGTGTATCTATTGTTGGCATATTTTTAATAATTTCTGCTTAAATTAAACAAAATTATTTCTGCTTTTTGATACAAGGGTGTATGAAACCATTGTGACCACTACAATGTTCAGTCATTTGAAAGTAACATACCTGCTATTGAAAATTTTCCTATGAAATGGTAATTCCTATTGCAAGGATTAATGCCATTAATTGACACATAAGCTTCACATGATACATTTTACATTTCTGAAAATAAAGCTTAAAAGTGAAATATGAAATACTTGAAGCCATACAATATTTTCAAATGTTTATCATACCAACTTGAAGCAAGCAGTATCTTCCTAGTGCTACTGGAGAATTTCACCCAATTGAAAGAAAAAGAAAAAGAGTAACATGGACATAAAGACTCTATTATATGACTTCACAATTTGCATCCTACTGAGGAAATCTCAGGAAATGAATATACAAATCACCTTTTCCCCCACTTTTTGTTGACATTTCTTGCATGTTTCATAGCTCATATGAAGGACTATCCATTAGTCTTGGCATTCACCAGCCCTTTGTGGCAGAAGGAGAAAATAATATTTTAATAAAAGGCTTTGCAATGGCCTAGAAATGTATTAGTGAGAAGTTGTTATGTCATATAACCATTTTTAACCAAAGTGAAGTGAAACATATTATTAAAGAAACTGCATTGGCATCTCAGTGGAAATATTTGCCACTAATCAAAACCAACTCCAAAAAATTTAAATTGTTAGGAAAAAAAGGAGATATGTGTGTAAAGTAATAGAAATATTCAACTGGTAAAAGATACAATGAAACAAAGAAAACAGAAGAGAAAAATAGAAAACCTTAATGAAGATGGCCAGAAGAAAAATTGAGGATATACTTCCTCAAACTTATTAACAGAAACAAATTTAAATTTCTCAGATTCAGAAGAATGACAAAAGAATTCACCATGTGCACAGATGATAACTTCATAAAAGAACATGCAAGAATTGTGAAAAATGTCTACATTTGTAGAAAACTGAATTATTTCAGTAGTTTACATTTCTTATGGAGGAGTCATGGAAATTTGCCACTTTGAATTTTTCCTCTACTGAGATAGAACTTTCATTAAAGACAGGTGTCACTAGAATAGACCAAGTGCTAATCAATAAAGTAAAATACTCAGATTTCCAGGAGCAAATGGTATTCACCCCAGAGTGTTAAAGGAAGCCAGATACAAAGTTGTTAAATAATAATACTGGCTTTAATTTGCCTTTGGGAATTACATATGAATAGTAATACATGAGTTAATAAGATTTGGGGACATATAAGTATCTGCATACAATTAGAAGTGAGTTTTACATAACTGTAACTGTTGGAAATTGTGGTAAAGAATAAAATTATTAGCTTAACTTAAAAAATATCAGGAAAAGTCAATATCTTTTATTTTAAAGGAAGCCATACTGGAAAAATAAATTGGAAATCATTGAAAGACTTTTTTCAATGAAGTGCACCTAGATTTCCAAAACCTTTTAAGATGATGTTGTAAATCTTATTAAAGAAACTAAGCCATCATGGGATGAATGCAAGATCACAACAGGGATAAAAAAGAAAATGTGTGAAAGATTATTACATTTGAAACTAATAAAAAATTATGCTTTACAGTAAAACCAAATCCCGAATTGAATGTTCTAATAACTTAGTAAAAAGGTAAAATTAAAGGTCAATATATATAATCCTGTGTCAAAAATTAAATTAATTAAAACAAATTGTAAACATTTATAAATTATCTATTCTTAGGGGAAGGATCTTACAAATAAATCTAATGATCTTAATAAAAAAGGATTATATAATCTTTAAAAATAAATCTACAATATCATCGTCATAAAATGCAGCCATGTGAAAGGTAAATATCTCACAACTTTCTAATAAAATAAAGAAAAAAATCTTAAACATACTGATGGCACTGAACCTCCAGGACATAAATTTTAAATATGGGATCTAGTTCAGGAACCATGATATAATAAAATTGCCTTTAAAAAAGCAGTAACAGGTTGACAAAGAACTGAAGCTACAAAGTACAGTAAAATGAAAAGAAAATAAGTCTCTTTAAGCAGAAAAAAGATGCCATGGATGAAAGATAGTGAATTATGCAAAATAATGAGGAAAGTAAAATGAAAAGATATTGAGAAAACAAGGAAAGAGAAGTCACTCTTTCTTTGTTATATTTGTTATAACACAGGAATCTTTTTTTTTTTTTGACAATACAAAAATTTTTGTTGCCTACCCAAGTTTTCAGGTAGTAAGAGAAGCTAGGCAGGAGTAGGTGACAAACTAACCCCATGAACTTGTTTTCTGAAGCTCCTGGTGATGGTCACTACTCAAAGATAAAATTAGAGAGTCAATGGATCTTTCATCAGAAATAGCACAGCCATTTCTATGTTCTTACAGGCAGGTTTTCTTGTTCTTTTTGAAACATTTCAAAATAACTCAAAGTCTATCATGATATGTTCCCAACTAATTTCCATCAGGCAACTTATGCTTTTCTTTTGATACAGCAGAAAGCCCTTCATTTGATTCTTCCTTATAGACTGGAGACACCATAAAGGAATTTTGTTATTACTTTATTTTACCAGTAAAATCATCCACAGAAGCCCCTTGATGTTTAGCCTAAACTTTTTGTTCAACACAGGCCTGAGGTACCTAATGAAATTCTAGATATCTTTCTACTCTCATACTAGGGCAATCCTGAGATATTTTAGCATCACTATTTTGTTTATCTTATACAGCCATGGGATCCATCAAACTATTCAAAGGCAGTTTCAGGCAGGCTTGAGCTTTGTATTTGTTTTTGTAATTTATCCTTCAAATGTATCTTGGTGTAATGGTACCAGGCATCAGATGAAGGCATCTGTCAGACTCTGAAGAACTCTGCCTGTGGTCAGACAGCCTCTCTTTTATATTTGCCTCTTTGATGAATATCTTTGACTTGAAATATAATACCATCAAAAAGAAAATAAAAGAGAGATAGATTAGAAAAAACTACCAATTTTGTGTTCTTTAATGTTCTGAATTAAACTAATTTTCTATATTTTAAAACCAACACCAATAAAACCTGCATGAGTGAGGTAGGTAGCTAGAGGTAGGTAACATGGGAAGTTAGGCAATATAAAACACAACAAAAATGAAAATAATTCCTACAGTTGCTAAATTCTTTGACTCGCTACAGGTTACAGGCTGCCATTGCAGACAAGTGCCACCACAGGTTTTGATAGAAAGAAATTAACATTTTCTATTTTTTTTTTTTTACCTTCTAACCAGGTTTTATAATTCAAA
This sequence comes from Agelaius phoeniceus, assembly GCF_051311805.1. Lineage (NCBI taxonomy): Eukaryota > Metazoa > Chordata > Aves > Passeriformes > Icteridae > Agelaius > Agelaius phoeniceus. Next base: position 53,341,493 of record NC_135266.1, on the reverse strand, counting down.
CATTTTTCTTTGTTTTAGAGATTTACCAGCTTTCTGATCGTAGTAGTGTAGGTTAGGTGATGCAAGAAAGCATACTCACGACAATATACTCCTATCTTCTAGCTTGGATAAAGTCAAGGAAATTTATTTCCATTGATTCAAAGATACCATCTTTGTCTTCAGAAATTTACCCACAGTTTTATTTCTTTGGACCTTTAAAATTCTGAAAATTCATTTAGATTCATAGTAGGACTTCTTGTTGTTAAGCTGCCATATTTTGCTGTGCTTCTCCATTTAAGAAATTGTCTGGCTACCAAATACTATATGAACTTTAAACTTCCCATCTATAGTGAAACTGTAGGGGGACGAGAGAGGGTCTACGCAATTATTTTAAGAATAGATTTATAAAATATGTACTGGTTATAAGTGAACTTCCTCTGATGAAGGGCACATCTGTGGCACTGTGTTAAAATTACTTGGAACTTATATTAGTAAATCTCCTGGAAGTTAAATATCTGGATTTATCTTCATCAATTTGCCCTAAGTAATTTAGAGAGGTAAAGCAGGAATATAACAGTACAGAGAGTGTAAATATAAGCTCATGTACCTAAAACTGCTCAAGATCAGGAATCTAAGCTAATCTAAGCAGGGTACCTAACCAATCAACATATAAGTGATTAGAACTACCTAAATTAGATGAGAGGAATTTCTGAAAATGGGAAGATCCTGGACTACATTTCATTGATGATTATTTTGCCTCATATCTTTTTAATGTTAAAGGATCATAAACTACAAAATGTAATATATGAAACATTTTATGCAGAGCTAAACCCCAGAAATTTTGTATGATGTATGTCCAGATTAATAGATTAGAAAGTCATATTCCTTCTCACACTGGTGCTCATGCTCTCTCTGGCTCAATGAACCTCTCATTCTTTGCTGCCTAATGACACATTTGCAGCAATGTGGAGATTGTGTTCTGTGAAATCCCCTCATCATAGCTGGGGCATCAGCTGCAAGGCTGATGAGTATAGCAAATGTAAAAATTAAGCATGAGGCTACAGAGAGAGTGCAGCATCATGAATTCACAAAGTAACACTTTTTACAGTCCTTCGGCCAAAGGAAATTGTAGATCAAATACCAACGTGATTTATTTCTGCACTTTTTTCCCAGTAAAAGTAATATGCTGTTGTAAAAAAAGGACAAGAGAACTATGTGGTTGTTATTAGAAAAGCTGCTATATTATTTAGAATCTTCATTTACGTTTACAATTTTCAAGGAATGAGATCAGCTTTGGGTACCTCCTATTGCCAAACTCCTTCTTCCAAAACTTAATTTTTAAAGATGCAGAGTCCTTTCAGAACAATTTGGGACCTTGCCAAAATGTGATAAAATGATCTGATATAGGAGTCATGTAGGTAATTTAGAGTTTGTTAATTTAGTAATTTAGAGTTTATTAATCAATTTTTGAATTAACTTCTAAGCACTTTTGTTAAAAAGTAGATCCATGAATTTAGTCTTCTCCAACTTAAAATTTTTTTTTATTTTCTGTCAACATTTTTTTTCTTAACTCCTTTAAAAGTATTTTTTCCTGCCCACTCTGACTCTGTAAATAATTATTTTCTCTTTGTTGGCTGCCAATTTTTCCTGACTTCTCTTTGCAGCTAGTGGTTGTAGTTCTTAATTTCACATTTCATTGTTCTTAACAAGAATCCCTTGTAGAGTCTGAATCCCCCTGTTCAACTCCTCACAGTTTTATTGAACACAATTACCAGAGGAAAATGAACACTAATAGCTTTTTTTTACATATATGAAGTCTTTCTGGCAGGGAAATAATGCAATGTGTTGTGCAGCATGAGTATATGAAGTTATAGTAGGAAGAATGGTATGAAGAAAAACAAAGCCTTTATGTCTGAATAATTAGCAATTATTTTCTTTTTTGTAGGTCAATATTGCTAATAATTCATTCTCATAAAAATAATTTCACAATGCTTATAATAGGACAAAAGGAAAGAATTTTAAAGCATGGATGGCTGTAATATAACAATTTTCAAGACAATGCAAGCAGGACTTCTTGGTTCTGTATGTGTACACATACAGAAATAGAGGAATTTGAAGGAAAAGTACTGAGACGGAGAAGAAATCTATGAGGTCCAGCTAAAAGGAGAGAGACATAGGAGATATTGGAACCCATAATAATAGGAATCAGTAAGAAAAATTAAGTTCCCAGAGATTAGGTAGAATGCTACAATAAGAAGAAAATTGGGAAAAGAAGGGAAACACAAAATAGTAGCATTTATTAAAAGGAAGAAAATTATCATATGAATGGGACAGAAAGCTGGAATTGAGAGTAGGATGAAACATGGGTAAAAAAAAAGGAGAAAAGTATGCATAAAAGAGTAAGCAGTAAGAAAGCAGAGAAGTCATTTCTTCACAGGTCTGACATTTTCATATGGTGATTCAAAACTGAATCTTGCACCATAAAGCAATAAATAATTCAATATCTCTGTTTATTAAATAAAAACTCTCCTCCTATTAGAGAATGGTTTTTGATTCTAAGAACCTTGTTATATTATCTTGTTTATGATCTGAAATACAGTGATCAGGGCTCAAGCTCACTGTATTTCTTTTGGAAAGTTATGTTAACAGGTCAGACAGGTTTGGCCATGTTCTGTATTGGCAGAGCAAAAGTTCCATGAATTAATATGATGTAGAATGTATGGCTGCTTTTGACAACCTCCTTTTCATCAATTTGAATCATAAATAATTACCCATTGTTTGACTGTATATTACTCAAGAGAAATGTTGAGACCATAGGAAAAGTAAGTTATGTGTCAAAGGTTCATTGTATCCAAAGTTAAACTCAGCTGAACACAAAAATAATTTCTTGCTTGAATGTTTCCTAGCATCTCTTGTAAAAAAGAATTTTGACACTTCAACCCTCATCCAAAATAGGTTAAGATAAATGTTAAAGAGAAGTACATTCTCAGCAAAGTTTCTGCATTTAAACTGTCCACCATAGAAAGCCTGATATCAGTTATTCAAAATTCGTGCTTATTGGTGCACTCATGTCTAAAGTATTTGTCTCTCTAAGGAGTTTGAAATTATTTAATGGAAATTCTAGTACATGCATTCTTTACGCTTCAGGAGTCTCTACTCAAATTTGACATTGGCAGAATTTTCAGCCTATCTGTCATGCATCCCTCTGATATCTTCTTCAACATAGTTTAGTGTATCTTCTCATGAATCCTGTACATTTGAAGTATATATGTTTTATATATATTTTAAGTATGATCCATGTTTCACAGAATGAGGGAATGGATTTAAAAAACAGAACACATGATTCTCCCAAATTACACATGAAAACTGAGAAAACGATTGAATCTCAGGCAATCTGAAATGCCTACCCAGACTGTAGAGTGCAGCTGGATCTCACTCTAAGATAAATTAAGAACAAATCTGGAATCTGGAGGTAGATTGAAGAAATATTAATTACTCCAAAGTCTTATAACAGAGATTTATTTTATACCTCAGGTTAACATTTTGGAAACTAAAACATATGTGATTCAAGAAAACTCTTCAAACACATGTGACTCAAGATAGCTGTTTTGCCTGAACATGTATATTTCTTTCCATTGAAAATTTATTTTCTTATTAATCATATTAAACAGCATATAAGATTCACTTGCAGCTCATGATACTCTACTTAAATCACATATCTCTGGATGTAGACTTCTTTTTCTTTTTGAGGGAAAGAACTTCATTTGTTGTTTCCAATAAAAGGTGATCAAAAAACTTGAAACTCTTAATTTTTTAATGATTTTATTTTTCATCCCATTATAGTCTTGATAGTCTGACTTAAGAAAAGTATAAACAACAAATAATAATATTTATCAGAGTCTTAAGATTCTTGCCCTTTGGATCTACACAAGTGAAACTGTATGGGCAAGTTTAAAATATGCAAGCTGAACCCCTAATTGTGTTATCATATTCACTTAAAAGAATCATCTCTGCAACACATAAAAACAAGCATGTTTATTTTTGCACAGTGACATTTTCAATATTCAAATTTCTTAGAAACAATTTGTGTGAAACAAAGGTTAAGAGTTTAACATTGTGCTCTATTGTCTTCACTTGCATTCTATACATACATATCCAAGATATAACGGAACCATGGTAAAAGCATAACATTCAGTAAACTGCTCTGCAAATATTGCAAAACTTAGGACAGCTTAATTGAATGTATTTACAACCATATTTATACATTTTCTTAATGTATTTATTGTCTTACATTCCGAAACATTGTACACTTATTTTGCTCTGTACTCCTTTTCCATACTAAGTAAACTCATATGCCAACATCCCAACATATTTCTTCAATACTGATTTTGCTTTTGACTAAAGCTTCAAAACTTCTGGCTGGATCCATTTGATGCAAAAAATCCTATAATACATCTGCAAACAGTTGCATGCTCTTATGACAGCACTGGAAAGTTTATATTTATGACATGCTGTTAACCACATCATTCCTGCTTTAACAATGCTCCTCTTGCAATAAAGACTCAGACATCATTTTCCAGTCTCTTCCTCAAAGCAAGCAGCCATAATCTGATAGAAGCTCTTTTGCTATGCAAGGTGAAGGCAGAAGCATTTTAATTAGAGAATGAGCCATCCATTAGCATAAGTCTGCTGACAATATGTGTTCACTAGACCATTCTAGAAAAATTAGTTTTTATTTCCCCAATTAATGATGACCTGCAATCTGTGCATAACAGTTATTTCTATGTCAGTTTGGTTGCAGCGCTTGCTCTAATTCTAATTTTACAAATAATCATACATGTATGACAGTATAAATTATTAAATGGACACTGAAATTAAAAAGGACTTAGAACTTATCTGGGGTTCTTTTTTTTATTTTTTTTTTTTATTTTTTTTTTTTTTTTTTAGTTATTGTTGTTGCTTTTTAGGAGGGAAGAGGAGAATGATAGCAGTCAAGCAAGTAAAGTTTATTCTTTAAATACTTTGGACAAAAATCTTGGTTTCATTTTCTTTATAAATTTTTTAAGAACTCGGAATCAGTTTCCTAAAGTCAACTAAACATAACCAAAGATATGTTAAGCACGTGACATAGAAAATGCATTTATAAAAGTTTGTGCATTTTTTAATCTCATTCCAACAGAATCCTGACATGTATTTTTCTGCAAGGTTCCAGACACATAAACATATGTTTCATAAAAATGTCTTATGTAAAATATAGCCACAATTTTGAAAAATGGAATAAAAAAATAAGCATCTGATTTTAAAGAGCAAAGAATATGGTCTGTGATTTTAGAAGGTGCTAAACATTCACAGTTTATAATGAAATGAACAATTAATCCAGTATTTTGCACTTTGTGCAGAACTGCACAAAACTATGGACTTCCATAAAAACAAAACTTCACCTACATTAGCTCTACAATGGATGTTATTTCAAAAGTTGATTTTGATCACATAAAATGTATCTCTTTAATTCTGTATATACATAGAGCTGTCAAAGAATATGGAGTATAGTGTATGCTACTTGTGAGATAAATGATAACATGGATAAATCTATAAGCAAGTCAAGTGGATTTACAATTTCAGATAGATCATACTATTAGCATTTTTCTACACTTCATTGTTGGTATTTCTACTAGTTTATGTGACTAAATCTGGTTATTCTCATTGGCACCTTTATAGAACAAAGAGGAAAACAATGTATTTCAAGCAGGTGATTTTTCTGTATGCCTACATTTGGCTGAGATGACCCATCTGATGGGAGATGTCTGCTTTTCTCCAGTTTTTCTCTTCCCACACAAGGGCCTGTAATAATGATGCCCACTGATTACAGCAATTCTGTTTTTATATAATCATATTTCATTTTCTGAAAGTTTGTGAAGTTTAATTATATAGATATGTCTTGTAGGTTACTGTATTAAATTGCTCCCCTATCCCTCAAATACAAGATACCTAAAAGTTTAGGTAACCAGGAGCTGCAGCTGCAATTTTCTGAACACTTTTTCTCCTTCTAGGTTAACAAAGAGATATCTTTTGCTTCCTTTGCCTGTAATTTGAAAGCTCCAAATTATCCACTTTGTGAATATCATAAGCGTTTGATTTCAGAACAGGGAAATTGTTTTTTGTTCAATGCATATTTGAGTCTTGGAGTTATATTCTAAATTAAATTCCTGTCATATATATTGGAAATAAATGTTTGTGGGGCCAGTTCCTTCTAGACATTTCTCAAAGGGTAGAGATGCATCTTATCCAGCTTAAGTAATTCTGTCTGAACTAGTCATTTTAAGCACTTTTGCAGTCAATGGAGAGAAACACATTTTTAAAGTGTGATTTATTTCACCTATTAAGATGATGAATCATGTCCTGGAAATAGTGATTTTTCTACTCTGGCTATAAGAAAATCCTTTGTATGTACAATTCTGATGTGGACATTTGTGCAGTAGAACCCTCTTTATTACAACATGAATATTTATCCATTCAGCCTGCTATAGCAAGTCTTCTTTCTCTTTCACCTTTCAAGTGGAACAAATGGCCCTTTAAAATTAACTGATATCCTGGAAAAATATACAGATATACAGACAAGAGAAAACCTAAGCCAGATAATCTGTTTTCATACTATGTCTATATGTGAGATTTTCCACAATGTGACTGAAATGTGCCACCCAAACCTTCACAAAATTACACTCAGAAACATTTTACTGTTAAATAGGAAAAAAAACCCCAAAAAGTCTATATTAGGTAATAGCAACCAATGTTGGTGATTTTTTTCAATAACTGCTGAGTAAGGGTGATTTACTTCTGACTTGGTTACAGAACACATTTTTGACTGAAGTGATGAAAAAAAAGAGAATTTTCCATATAAAGAGGATCTCTACAAATTAGCATTTCCAAAATTATTAAGTATTGCCAAAATTATTAAGTATTAATATATAGCATTGCCAAAATTATTAAGTATTAATGGATATCACACCTATTCTCACTATTTGTATCATTCATTGGACAGTTGAGGTTAATATTTTCAAGCTTAAGCAACCTGAAATTAAATATTTTTAAATTCAGGCTGTCCCATCACACAGGTGGGTTGTTAGATAATAACTTCAAATAAACAGTGGCACTACTGGGTGCATATGCATACATATATATACATATACATATATATATATATATATAGATATATACATATATATATATATATATATGAGGGATCCTGGATTCTATTTGTCTACAAAAAGGTATCTAATATCATCTGGGATACTTTAGAGCCCATTCAAACTCCTGTTACCACTCCATAACTTCATCTGTGTTATATGTCCCAGCCTAGTGTGGACGACTTAGATAATTTTGGGCATCTCACATGGTATCAGATACTTATGTGGGGGTGACTAAACTGAATGCTCATCTATTTAATGGAAACCTCTCACCTTTGAAACATCATTTCTTCCTGGAGGCCATCAAAGGCACCCTCTTACAACATTTTTGTTGGGGACATTAGAAAGAGTTCACTAAAGATGTCGCCAGACTTAACACACAACCTAGGCCACCTAAGCAAAGGACCCTGAACATGAACCTGGTTCACAGACCTAATTCTGATCAGCACTAAACTTCTGCAAGAGAGGATTTTTTATCATCATTACTTTAATTTTTGTGCATTTTTTAATTGTCATGGGAAGTCTGGGAAAGTATGGGGTGATAGAAGTGTAAGCTGCTTATACCTCAGCTTTGAATACTTTTGCAACTCTTAGCAGGTGATGAATTTGGCAGCTGCACAGATTCCCCAAGGTGAAGCTGTGAATAGCCAGTGACTCGAAGCTGTATTGTTCCCTGTCACCACAATTCTTACCTGTGCTAGCAATTTTCTTTATGGCTTAATGTCTGACAGCTGTAGTCCTGCATGTGGAAATCAAGCTTATGCTGATATAATGATTTTCAGTGGTTTCTCTGTCCCAGAGTGTACCCAGTCCCCATGAACTATGAAGCAGAACTATAATGAGGGAATTTGCAATGAATTGCAAGGTTATGCCAATTTGAGCAACTTTACACTGGATTTAGAATAATGCTGAAGAATAATTATTCTGCTGAAAATTTTATGCATTCTCATTTAAGTTAGAACAGATATACTGCATGGATAATCTGTTTTTAAAGAAATATATCTGGAGTTACTTTAACATATTGAGATTCTGAGCTGGAAATGAGCCTGCATTGCCTGCTGTATGCACATTTATTTGATACAGTAAATGCAAAAATGCAATAATTTGGTATTTTAAGAATTTAATGATGGAATCTATTACTGCTATTTGAAAGAATTTACAAGAGCTTTTATGAAGCCTTTGTGGAAATGCCTTCTGTATTTATTCCTCATGAAATAACTAATGTAAATTCATAGATAACATAGGTCATAGGTCATGTTTCTTTCCCCAGCTCATTGTGGGCAAAATAATAAGGAAAGTTTTCCAGAATGTCAATTCTCTTGTGGAAAAAGTGTATTTCATTCCTAATCACAATTTACAGCTTTTCTGGTTTTTGCTCATGGACATCAAGACTGAGCCATTAAAACTTGCATATAATTTGCATAACTCAAATTTCTTTTGTGAGTTACTTTTATTGAAATAATAGAAAATGTTTAAGACATAAACATATTTAAGGGAATTTATATGGGCCTTCTAAACATACTGAAAATATCTGAATAGCCAGTGAATAGCTAGAGATAAGATTATAGATATAATAAATATATATTTCTAGATATATTTTAAGTACTTTTAAAATAACGGTCAATTGATAGCAGGTTTCTGTAGAGGAAAATGCTATCCAAGGAAATGATTCTTTGTCTATGCTAAAATGGTTCCCTTACATCAATTAATGTTAGCTTAACAGAGTAAAATTATGAGGCAGGCAACTCCCTGAAACCATCCTAATATCGTCTTAATAACTGGACAAGTTTCATATGAATAAAAAGTCTGTTCTATATGTAAAATGATTTTTTTTTAAATTTACTTCTGATTTTCAAACAATATCAGTATTTGATTGCAAGAACATATATTAAAATAATTATTGAACAATTGTAACTAAAGCCAATGAAATAATATTCATAGCTTATTTTTGACTTTGATAACAATCTAAAACTTTCCTATAAAATTGGATGTAATGTCAATACTAAAGAGCTCCACTGAAGAATAGCTATTAATTGACATTTTTAGATGTAGATATACAAGAGTTCCAACTTATTAGGAAATATCTACATTTCAAGGAATTTATTCATTGATTTCAGTAAAATTAATGTTTGTTGCAGCTCTGATTTCCCTGTGATTTTTGTACTTTGAAATCAAAGAGATCATGTGAGAGAAAATAAATCATGGTAGATGAACTAGTTCACCCGTTTTTTGAAAAGACAACGGCTTTCTTAATAATTAAACTTAACATTGTTTAGCACAATTTACTGCATCAGAAGTGATTTTAACTCTTATACATAAGAAAGTATAAGATGGTTTTAATGAAACATAGAAATCAAGATTATAATTACATAGTACTTGGATTTAAAGACATTTTCTTTGAGAAAAATGTAAAACTATAATTATTTTTAGTGAAAGTAACCATAATAGTAAAGAAAAAAGATTTAAAATTTTTCATAAATTGTCTTTAGAAGAAACTTGTAATACTTGTACAAATATGAAAGCCAATTTTGATTCTTATTGTGGCTAGATTTTACATAATCAAAATAAATACAAATTTTATTGTTTCAAAATAAGAGAAGTGGAATAGACTGAAAAAATTCACATGAGAATAATTTTGATAAAATAAAAGCAAATTGAAAAAGTAGAAAAGGAAACTGAGAATCAAAAATGAAAATAATTTTCAAGGCACTTAAAACAATTTGGCTCAGAATAAAATTAATAGGAATAATCCAACTTTGAAGATCTGTGTACAGGTAGAGCAATAATATTTCTATTATATATTAATATAATGAAATCAAAAGAAAGTTCTGGGAATAGAATTAAAATTCAATTTCTAAGTTCTTTAGCTATCTCTGTAGGAGTTCTGAATGCCAATATCTATATTTAATTACATTTATAATTTTAAAATCTTCTTCATTTGGTCTCCAAAACTTGTGCTTATGTGAAGCAAAATCTTTAGAGAGGTAACATTTTTATTCAACAGCTTGTTGTAGTTGGAGAAAAATTCATATGTTTGTCTGTGAAAGACTAATTGCAATTCAAAAGGCAACTGGCTGTGGAAAATTAATGCTGAAGTGTTTTCAGCTGATTCCAAATTAGGACAGAGAAATATTTAAAATATTTAAATCCATATACTTAGGCTTCAGAATTGCAATTCAACTTACATCAGTAACAAAGACCTCCATGCATGCTGATGCAGTTAGAAGGAAAGACACACTTTCAAATCAAATGTCCCAAGATGGAAGTCCTATGTATTTTTTCATCTCAAATGATTGCAGAGGTTTCCCCTAAGAAAACTCATTTTAGTGCAACCAGAATTTCTTCTCAAAATTGCTAGTTACAGAGGATTGTGAAGTTTTGGATTTTGGGCCATAAATTGTTTCCTATAGGATCAGCAAGGCTTTAGAGAATTATATTTGGTGCCCTGTTTCCAGAAGCTGTGCATCCCTGAATAGCAGAATTTCATATTCCAGTAGTGCCCTTAGGTTCTAACTGATTCAGCTGAGCAGACAGAAAGCATCAGCACCAAATCTACTGCCAAATCAAAAGCTCAAGCTATCATTACTGGCAGAAGTTATCAACCCTAAAAGGAAGCACAGATGACACTAGTATATTTACCATATGAAATTTATTAGATCAAATGGTCTAATTTTCCTTATTCCACTTGCATTTATTCTGATTTCCTGACTTGCAGCTATACTCAGTCATAAGTGGAAAGTCATAAATTTGCAGCTCTAAGTAGGTTAAATTGTGTATGTACAAGCATCAGAAAGAAATAAAATGTAGGATTTTTCTCCCTCTTGAAATGTTACAAGAGTATTTATAGACTGTTCCTGTCATGGTTCATCCATTAACATGATGCAGCGAAAGAAGTGGATCAATTTTCCAGCTTGTCATGAGCCTCCAACATGCAGTAGATGCATTAAATGATGAGGTTAGAGCCCACATGCTTAAACTGAATATAAGATTAAGAAAGAATTAGGTAACTGTTTCTTTGACTCCCATATTTGCAACAAAGCCCCAGTGCAGCCACAGGACTGCTTTATATTACTTGATTAAACACACAGGTTTCCCCCTCAACAGACTCATTTATACGATGCATTAACACAGGTGAGGAGGTACAACCTGAAGTTACAAAACAAGTCTACTTTTAGTTTTGTGTTTCTTCCTGCTCTAGAGTCACAGCCCAGTCATTATGAATATCCAGACCATTTGACCTCTTCCTTTCAGTAAAGTCAAACTGCTCATTTAAATGAGAAGACCATAACCCATTTGAAGACAAGACTTAACAGCAAAAAATTATATTACTACCCACTTTTCTCTTTTAAAAAACACAGTTTAAAATTGATTAAATATACTTTCATGTTTGTGCAGTTCTCTTGCAGCCATGAAAACTGTTCTCATATTCCTTTCCACTCTTTGTGTAGATTTTCCATGATTATCCAGTTCTCCAGGACACATTCATGAGAACGATACCTGAACTTACTACTCTACATTCACATATTTACGCCTACAATACTCGGGGGCTTTTTCCTTGTTCACTGACTGTGAACGGTTTTATGATTTTATAGGGCATAAATACTTAATCTTTGTCACTTCCAAACTTCTTCAAGTTTGTGATCAACAGTGTATTCACTGTTTAGATACTTGCTTTTGTGAAGTTATCATTCTTTTTGTCTCATAGAAAAATAATCATTTCACAGTCAGTAAAATCCTAAGCAGTGCTGACAAAGTCACGGTTGTTTGATGACTACAACACAGGCACCAGCCCTTCCAATATTTAAGGAAGCCATCTGCAGAAAAACAGACACAAATTAACTGAATAGGAAAAAACCATGCAAAAGATTGCCAAAGAGGAACAAGCCATGCAAAGATTGTCAAAATGCTGAGTCAAAATTAATTTTAAATGGTCAAAACTAATGGGAGTATAAATTGCTAAAAATAAACAAAACCCACATTATGCTACTATTGTAATTTAAAATTGCTTACTCGCACCTGACATCTTTCATTTGAAAGATGTGAGAAGAGGAAGCAGGAATTAATTTGAGAGTTGTCATCAATTTTGTGAACCATTGATATGCAAGGGGGTTCTGTATTCTTTAGACTGTGGCTGATGCTTCCACTCTAGTCCTTGAGGCAAGGTGAAAGCTATGAATATACAGAAATGGTTCGAGTATTCCTAAACAGGTTCAAGTGTCCTTTAGAATATTTTTGGCAATTTTAAACAGTATTCAAGACAACACAAGGATTAAAACCTTTAGGGGACTGAATCTTGCTGAAACTATCACAGTAGAGTCAGCTTATATGTATGTAACAACACACTGTAATTGGTGCAGCTGTATAAATCACAACATTGTTTACATGTCTCCAAACTACCTGTCCAATCATATTTTTAATGGTTTTTAATGTGAACTTGTGGTTTTGCAAAAAGAAAATATTCCCAAATTAATTTCGTATCTCCTACAGAGCATCATAAAAATGCTCTTCCCAGTAATTCATAGTGCATTAAAAAATGTGGCCTTCTGTACTAACTTTAAAGCATTTGTGTCTACATTCAAGCTTGTCAACAGAAGTTCCCCCTTGCAATCATAAAAAGAAGTGGGCATTCTTGAGTATAATACATCTCACCTATTTCAAATGCTTATTTTAAGATAAGATCATGATTCCAAAGCATGAACCTTTCTGCACTAGGTTTAAAGAAAGCTTGGCTAATGGCTAATTCATACATATAAGACTGTATATGCATGTGTGTGTTCACATGTGTATATATAAAATCAACTTTATAATTACCTGAGTCCACTCATTAGTTTGAGGGTCATATGCTTCCATAGTGTTCAGGTATGACTGACCATCGTAGCCACCTACTGCATATAATTTGTCACCAAGGAGGCAAACACCAACAGCATCTCGAGGCATACTCAGTGGAGCCACCATTGTCCATGTATCAGTTTTTGGGTCATACCTGAGCAAAGAAAAATGAAACTGGGTATGTGCAGAGAAGAGAAGCATCAATTCATGTTGATTTTCATTTGAATATCGTTCTTTTTTTCCTGAGGGGGGGAGGAAAACCAAACCTTTAGTATCCTACCCAAAAGAATTCTTCCTAACATCAAAAAGAAAAGATACAGATTTATTGTGTTGCCAATTCAACCCTCTAGCTGCTGATTAGAAACTTTTGCTCAGAACCATCTAGAATAAACTAAGGTATTTGTAGGATAGTGTGTCATAAAGAGATCTGATAAATAAAGATATATGACCAGAAAGAGATGAGCAATATCTGAATGGATGGCTATAACATTTTATTTATCTGTTATGTATACATTTAAAGTGGGGTATTTCCCGTAGCACATCTAAAATATTAGAAATATTATTTCTAAAATTAAATTTACTATATTTCAATTCCTGAAATTATACTGTACAACAGTAAAAATCTCCCTATGTATTCTAATGCTTAACTGCATTACAGTTAGTGTCTCCTCCTGATATTTGCTCAAGTAGATTAAGTAATACTGTTTCTTAGGCATAATCACAACAGAATTTTTAAAACTGAGGGTAAAAATCCTTTTGTATAATGATGGTAATTTAAAAATTAAATATTTAACCTAACTTTTCATTTAGATATTCATTAACACAGTAAAATTGTTAAATTTCTGAAGTCATTCCATTGTAACTCTTTTGGGCATGCATAAACGAGAAATTATTATTATTAATTATCTTTTGATAGTTTTTTACCAAGGGTGTCTGGAGTATTAGGTTACACTAGATATCTCATTTTTAGATGACAAATATTGATAAACAGAATAGTGCATCGCAGTATAACAAAATTAATTTAATCTGTCCTTAAGCAAGTTTACTATGTAATATAATCATGTGATCGGTGGAGAAAATAAGCAGTTTCAGTCCACACAGCCTCTAAAAGGTCTGACTTTATTAGTTTGCTTAAATGTGTAAGTGTTTTAGTAAGTCATATTATCAATAAGCAGTTTGGAGGGATACTGTTTGAAGTCCTACATATTTGAACAATGAAATTATATATATATATATATATATATATGTATGTATATTAATACAAGCACTGAAACAGCAATGCTAGTGTTTTGCTTGTAATAGCCTTTTGGTTCATAAATATAACTTTTTAATTGGATGATCCAAGAATTGTCTGTAACCTTGTTCATATTGCTCTTGAGACGTAAATGCATTTTAAGAAAACAATCAACTTGTGTGCTAGCCACTAATCCTGGCATTTGGGAGACTTCTCAGAAAATAAAATCTCAAATATCTAGATACATGATAAATGTCTTTCCTAACTTTAGAGGAAAATACTGCAAAATATTGCTTGAATATGTGGAAGGGAACTGACCATGTAACAAGCCAAAAAAAATATTAATAGATATTTTTGCAAAGACTCTGTGAGTTTTTCAACAACAGCATCATATGCCTCTAGCTGAAACAGTTTCGCATCCAGTAAAATGCACCAGTGTTCATTGTATCTTTGCCTACCTAAAGGTAATAAATGTTTAATAGACTCCTCCATACACTCCTCTTAAATTACAAGGACCAAGGTGAGTAGGTGCAAAAGTTAAAGCTGGAAAACAATAAAACTGACATCGTCATTTGACCTTTTCTTTTTCCTTTTTCTTCCCATAAACAGGTATGCAAGGCTAAAATGAATCCTCATAACTCAATTCTGTCAATGAAATAGAACTGCACAGGAACTTGCTGGTTTTGTAACCTCCAGGAAAATACCTGAGATTTCTTACATCCTTTTTGCTGCTAAAAAGCAACTGTATATGTCATCTTTATAATAACTAGGTATGCCCCAGGCTGAACAGGGTTATGATAAAAGCTCCCAAATGTGGAAAGAAATCAATTTTGAAATCAAGATGATAAAAGGGGGAAAAAAACTATAGGTCAAATGACTATGTTTTTAGCATCTGTCAAGTTTTGAGCAACATGTGAAAAAGAAAACCTGCTTTATAAAATCTGCCAAAATATTTTGAAAACTTTATAATTCTTATGAAGTAGTTGTTTTGCCTTTAAAAAGGAAAGGAAGATTGCACTTTGCTGACTTGTGAAGGTGAATGAAATGTAACAATTATTTCAGAATGCTTGAATCCAGACAAAATCCTTTAAAAATGCATCAACCTTAGAAGAAAGTAAACTGCAATACCTAACTACTGTTGAGCAGTACTTAAGCAGTAGCATTAAGAAAACACATATCTGCTGCCTCCACTATATTTGCACAATCTCAAAAATAAATTTTAAAATATTATGTTTGGTTTGACAGTCTTCCTGAAACAAATTGGGACTGGAATAAAGCACATCCTATCAGTCTGCATCAGAATGACAAAATGACTGAAGTAGACTCATTCCTGAAGAAGAAGAGAGTTAAAAAGCAGGCCATCAATATATTTTACAGAAATAAAAACTTTCAGAGAGACATAAAATTACTCAGATAATAGACCTCCACATCACTTACTATTCTTTGTTTTCCTAAGATATTGAGGAGCTTTTATTTTTTGGAAGTGGTGCGTTATTTTGGAATAAAAAACCAGACACACTAAATAACATTCCAGCCATCTTATAAACTAACTAATCACTGCAAGGGCGTGAGAGTGTTTTTTTTAACATTTCAGTGGAGTCCACCAGTTAACTCACATCCACTTGATGTGAGTTTATAATACAGGTTTTTGTTTGTTAGTCTCAACTTTTAGACTCAAAGCTAACTCTTGATGAACTACATCATCCACTCTTTTTGCTACCAGTGGAAAAAATATCTAGATGAGGGATCCTATATATTGTCACTCTAACACTAGTACCTAAAACAGCATAAGGATAGGTTTAGCTGATCTTTGCAGTCTCTCTTGAGAAAGGCAAATGTGATGGAGTATGGTTTGTCACCAACACCAGAAGGGTTTTCTTCTCAGAGAATGAAAAATGAAATAAAAGCTCCCTTCTGAGTACCAATAAGCAGAAGCAGTTGAAAATATATCATTAAGTCTGCCACTAGTAGACTTAATATAAATTTATTTAATTGAAAATTCTTGGTATTGCTCCTTATAAATAGAGGTCCACAAGCATAGTTCCTGTAAGTGCAGGCATCATGGGATTTCCCTGATAAACAGTCCCTCTGTTGCAGATGAGAAGAAGTTGGCAATGATGTTTGCTTACATATAGT
Organism: Agelaius phoeniceus; assembly: GCF_051311805.1. Lineage (NCBI taxonomy): Eukaryota > Metazoa > Chordata > Aves > Passeriformes > Icteridae > Agelaius > Agelaius phoeniceus. Next base: position 53,325,131 of record NC_135266.1, on the reverse strand, counting down.
AGACATGGCAATGAGTCTAAGATTGAGCATGATCATATGGAAAACATAAGGAGTTTTCACTTATAATTTTTCACTTAAATATTGAATACCAAGCTGGATTTAGCAAAAGAAATAACTGACATTTAATCAAGCCCTTCTGAAAAGAAATAATGAGGTAAAGCTTTCCCAGCTTATATCTTAAGATAAACCAATTACTCAAACACACCTACTTTAACTTTTGCAATCTGTGCACGTTTGAAGTGAATATTTTCCTTATTCTATTTTATAGCATTCAGAAACAGGAAAAAAAAATCAAACATTCATTAAAAATTTGAAGAATACCTTTAAACTGAATGCTTTAATGACTTCATCTGGGCTGCACTGCTCTACTAGATATATTTGGATGTGTAGAAAATCTACTTGCAAAATTCAAGGTACTGTAAGTGTATCAGACTTACATCACCACATTAGAAAGTGGCAATTTTGATAAAGGAAGGAATCCATTGTTATGTGAATATCCATCACTTAAATATTGCTTTATTTCTTCTTTGCTTAGCTATGTTTTTGGAGTTAGAAAATATTCTAAATATAATTCAATTTTGTCTTATAAAATGATTTCAAGGAAAAAAATTTATCTCTACAATTTTTAGTTGTGACACTTCAATGCATAATATAGTGTCCTAAAATTACTTAAATGGCATGTGAAAAGAGTGGATTTTTGTGTTTGTAGTAATATACAATAGTACTGTAAATAAAAAGGGAATACAATAAGATTCAAAGAGATTGTCTTTCACACACCTTTATAGAATTTTTCAAGTAAGAACTAACTAGACATTTCTAGGGTTAAGAACATCTGTTTAAACTTGCCATAACTAAGCTAAGAAAATAATGCTACCAGATATTATTTTGTATTTAAAAAATGCACGTATAATTTGATACCTTTCCACATAGTCCAGCAGTCGAGAACAGTGATTAGAAGCAGGAGCATCATGACCTCCAACTGCATAAAGAAAGCCATCACAGGTAGCCACTCCTACACCTCCTCTTCTCTTACACATAGGAGCACACATATTCCATTTATTCGTGTGAGGATCATAATATTCCATTGAACTCAAACATGAACTTCCATCCCGACCTCCAACCGAATATAACCTAAGAAAGTCCATGCAAATAAAAATGTTGACAAAACAAGAGCTCAGAATTGCAGCAAAAATAAAAACAATGAGTAACTGTTTTTTTATTTGACATCAGAAAATAGAAAAAAAGAAAATACATAATATTTGAAACCATGTGAATCTCATATAGTGAAAAAAAACATAGATGTTTTCAATATTATTACCAAACTCATGTGCTATTTAGTATTTTGTCCACCTGAAGAGGAAGGAAGATATTTCTTTCTGCTAATGAATATTTTCATTCTTTCTTTACTGCATACTCAGTGAAGAGCACCACAAATGACATGCAGGTTTGTCTCCATAGGTTTAAAAATCATGTAAGCAGGGGCACTGGCATTGCGCCAGTGTCAAACCATGACACCGCCTAAGCTCACCATCTATGAGATGAAAGTGGAAGTGCAAACTTATATCTGTTAATCCAGACAAGGAAGAAATATGCAGCCCATTTATTATCATTTCTCTGTGTTTTTGCTGTGCATCAAAGTATTAAGAAGCACAAAAAAATATAGAAAACAAGATCTGATATTAAACAAATTCCACATAAAGATCTATCAATGGGAACATATTTTCAGCATGAGTTTTAGACTTGGAATATAGTAGAGATCAAGTATGAAATGTGTTGCAGATAGGACTATCACATTATGTTTTAAAAATGGATTTAAAAAAATTACTACCTCAGTTTCAAGGCTCTTGCTTACGCTGAGGAAAATTCTTACCCACACTAACAGCAACATGTCTGCTTTGCAAGACAATTATAACCCCCAACAACAGTGCCTTGTTTTTCTTCATCAGAATGTTTTATGAGGGTAGAGTTATGTTGGAAAGTCATGAACAACTTCTGAAGAGTATTTTAAACTTGAAATTATAAAAAATGTGGTTTAACAAAAATGATGTTGTGTTGGTAAGCATCTGCAGGCATGAAACTTGTTTCGTTCTACTGTTTATAATGGGTCCCAGGAGGAAATAGTTCTGATTGTTCTTTCCCCCTAATACCATGCTATATTCATTCCACATGAACCTTTTTGCAGTCTGTTGCCTTTTATATAGTGCCTGGAGATTAACTAATAGAAACACAGGCTATTTTAAAGTCCAACCACTAAGCAATTTTGGAAGTGAAAGCTGTCTCTGTAAAGCAATTACTCATTTGGAAGCTTTTACTGTCCTAAGCACTCCATGAATTCAGAGCCATTTAAATGTGCATTTACCATTACATTTCATTGGTAAGGATGCTGATGAATAAGGAAGTGCTGTACAACCACTGAATATGTCACTGAAGCCTGAGAACATTTTGGTAGTGCCTGACAGACATAGCTGTGCTCTGACTAAAGCACCCAGGAGAATCCATACTCCTCTGTGAGAGATACTAAAGCAAATATACTTTCTTTTTCTTTGGATTCGGACCCAACATATTTAACTTTATTTATGATTATCAGATATCTACAAATGAAATCAATATTAAAGCATCTGATTCTGTTAATCTGTGGATGTCTACAGTGCCCAACTTGCTGTTACACTCAGAGTAGTCATCTGAGCCTAAAGAACAGCACAAAAAATATTTAAACATGTGGCCAAAAACATTTACGTTAATATAAATGTAAATATAAACATTTACATATAGGTGTCTGCAAGGATCTTATCTTTATTTTCAAGATGTGACTTGGTTCAGCTACCCATAGACAGTGATATTTTTTGTGACATTTAAGTTATCTTGACATTCTGTCCAGGCTGAGAGATATGGAAAATAGTACAGTACAAAACCCAGCAGAAAAAAACATGACTGCTGGCACTCTGAAGCCAGTAGACAACTACATTTCAGTAAGTGAATTGATCCCCAAAAATATAAACCGTGATTAAGATTTCTGAGATTGTCAAATGTATTTCCAAGCAGATATTTGGACAGGTAAACACTGAACACCATTTTAAGGATGCAAAGAACCAACACTTCTGCAGACTTGAGTGTGAATAATCTTGTGTACCCCTAGTCAAAATCCCCACCAATCTGATATTTCTTCTGGCATGAAAAGTTCTTATTTATTCCATCATCTTTCAACTGAAATAAATCAATAAGCTGATATTTGCACACTGAAAGTAAAATATACTCTCTCATTCCTCTATTCCAATTAAGACAGCTAATAAAATATAGCTGAAGGCATTATTGAGTTGCTAGTAAAAAGACAGCAGATGCTGTTCATAAGTAACTGATAAAAGTGATTGGGACCACCTCATCTGTCGCTAAAATGCTCTCAGCTATTCAGAAAGAAATTCATTTTCAAAATCATATCTTGGAATTAACATTTTAGAGTTTGATTATGTGTCTATTTTTTTTTGTCTAAGGAATCATTAATCTATTTTTTTTTAATTTCACAAGGATAAAATAAAAATAGTTCAGACAAGAAAAGGTTGGAAATGAAGCAATTGTTTAAAGCTCTGGTTGTGGCTGAGCTTGAACAATTCAGTCAGCTTCCAGTCAGCTTCCAGTCTTCAGTCAAATTTCCAAATCTGTGTTCACAAAGGCCCAAAAAGACTGGGGAACAGCTCTGCAACAAGCACTGAATATTCAAGATACTGAATCAGGAATCTGAAACTTTTGAAATACTTACAATTAAAGCTATTTAGTAGTCTTGCTTCCCTTTTAGAACTTAGGGTGTTATTTTATTAGATGACTTTAAGTTAAACAATTTTTTTCAGCTTTGTCCAGCTTGTCAAAAATTTGTAACAAAATTTCTATAGGGAAAAATATCATGTATTTCTCTGAATTAGCTGAATTACTCTTCATGGTATATCCTATCAAAACTAGAATCATTATAAAAATAATAATCATATATCCCTCCTTAGAGAGCAAGACCAGCAAGGAAAAGAAAGCATCCGGTACTGATCATTTTTATCTCCACAGTGAAAGTTCTGCCTGTGGAGATATTATAGATTTCTATTCCTAAATAGTCTACATTTCAGATGATTCAGACACTGTGCATAGATATGAAATTAGGCCAAGCTCAGCCTCTTCTGTCTTTTCAGGGTTTTGTCACTTCTTTTACTAAGATGGAGAGAGATCCCTGAACATTTGTATATCTAAAGCTATATGTATAATTGGCTAGAAAAATGTAGTAGAGGTTTCGAAGTAGGAAACATTAGGAGAAATCACAACCAGCTGGATTAAAAGCATTTATCTCAGTTCTGTCACTACAAACCTTTGATAACTACTCAGAAAAGACAGTTTTAAATTCAGTTTGACAAGCCAACCTCAAAAGACCAGACTGCCTTTAATGTGAGGTGGGTATGGCTTGTGAAACCAGTTGAATCATGCCCTTTCTGGATTTCTTAATGAGGTTTTCCCTTTCAAAATTCTTTCACTATGAATATCAAAAACCTTATCCATTCCTCTTCCTAGGCCCTTTTGTACTCTTTTCTGGCCTTTCACTGTGTCTGAAAGAGCAGCAGAGAATTATTCTGGCACAAAAGATATCTGCTTGGTAGGACTGAGGGCCACTAATAATTTTCATCGGTGCTGGACTACAGTATTGCTGATTCAGTCCATACCTGGCCTAGGAATCAGACTATAGAGAGAGATATTTATCCATTTTGCCTTGATTAAGCCAATGTAATTCACTGGCAGAAACTGAAAATACAATAATTTTGTGAATGGAAAGCATTAATGAAGTCTTATTTCTGTGTGTAAATTTGTAAGGTTATTTCATGCATTTGTAATGCAGTAGGGAAGTAAATTAAAAGTAGAATTTGACCCCCCAAAAATGGAAAAATAATAGTCACAGAGTGAGTTCCTGGAATTGAACTCCTACTTATTAGTAGTAGTAACTACTAATAAGTTAGATGGGGGCCCTGAGAACTTGATCTAAGGGCTGGTGTTTCTGCCCATAAAAGGAGATTTGGAACTTTATGATCATTGGGGTCCCTTCCAACCCAAGGCCTTCTATGATTCTGTGACATAAAATATTGAGAGAAAAACACCCTTTGCATGGATAATATTGTTATGAAAAAGTTTGACTTCCTACACTGGAAATTTTAGTTTCCTAACAGAAAGAACTTGTTTCAAGCAATTTTAACTGTAATCAGAATTATATGGGCTACATTCTTTATATAAGACCATTGAGTCAATGCACATTGCACCAGTTAAAAACATTCTTGACTTTATCAGGCTATAAAGTAGGTACAGCAAAATAGTCTTTGTAAATTAATCATTTACTATAGCATGTGCATGAGGACCTTTATTTACTCTATTATTAAGACACACAGAGTACCTGTCATTAAATAAGAATTTTTAGTGAATCCATTGAATTACTTTGTTCTAGACTGAGATAATGTTTATGATACTAATTTTCCTTGTGAATTTAATAATTTTAGACCATAGAGTTGTTCCATTTTTTTGTCTCAGTATCCATTTATTTAATGATTCTGACTAAAATATTTTAAAATATCTACACTTTTTTGTAGTTTCCACAGTTGAAGAAGAATAATTTCAATATGTGTCTCATTTTTCCTATAGTGGGATACAGAATAAAGAAAAAGAGTTTGATTTAAACCAGAAGTTAACAAACATAATATTTATAAAACAGCAGCAGCATAAAAACTGTCATAAAAGAACATGAAATAACTTCTCAGGATTCAAATTAAGTTATAAAACTATTTATAGGTGAAAGTACATTTAGTGTAAAACATAGTAAGAACAGAGACAAAATTTTCAACCAAAAAGATTCTAAGACTGGTAACTGGTGAGCTAGTCTTTGAAGTATGTTTGTTATTCTTCCCACTGCAAAAGACTTTCACAAAGTTCATTAATATTAGCTAATAATTTCCTAAGGCAAATTTGAGATACTGTCTGGTTAGGTAGATGATGGAGATGAAAGCAGACATGTGCCAGCATGAATTTTTTTGACAATAAAAAGCACTGCTGTAATTTAGCAGCATGCAAAATATCTGCGTCACGCTTAATATACTGATTTGCTTGTAGTCAGTGACAATATTGTGGGCAGAAAGCATGCAGTTTAAAACATTTTCTTTTCTCCTTACATGACAGTAACTGTGTATGCCAATCAGGGTATTTTTCTTAGTTTTAATGGATTAGTAAAAGAATAAGTGAATCACCAATAAGGCATAAGAGCAAAGAAAACCTCAAGCAAAAAAGCTATGAGAAAAAAAATCGCGCCGATGGGAAATGCAGTAGTTTTGGTCATACTTTCTTGTCTTGTTAGTTTGGCATGAAATTTTGAATTGTTACTTCAGCCTCAAAAACACAATTAAAGCATATTAATACTTCCTTTATTTAATAATTTTGAGCAGTTCCCTAGTCTTTGCTGAAGTATGAAAATTATCCATGCATTGCAATTGTATGGCTGACTTGCAAAAAAGTCTTAGGTCATTTAGCTTGTGATCTTCACAATGAACAAATCCTTCTCTGTTCAACAAACTCAGCCAATAATGTAAGATTTATCTGAAGCTGGTCTACTGAGTCAAAAGAAATTTCGTCTTACCCAAATATTAGTTATTAAGAAGTTAATCAAGTTTCAAATTGGAAAAATAGGAATTAAGAGTGGAGATGGCTTTGCATTCTATTCTGCTGAGTAGAGTAGGTATTTGTCAGCTGTTGTAATGCCTGTTGCCCATAAAGATGTTTAGTTGAGCATTAAATTAATATTTAGCTTTCTTTAATTTCAGTCAGACGTGTATATTTAAATATCCTCCCAGATGACACATATGTGGAAATAAGGAAGGATGTGAATACACATTATAACACACAGGAATAACATATGTACACATGTGTAGTCTAAGTTGAAGCCTACATCTGATGTGGGAGGATCTCTAGACTGCTCCAACTGCACTGCACAGGCTTCCTTCCTGTCCCAGCACCCAGGCAGCGAGAACCATGTGAGACAGGTTTGGATTCTCATACTTCATCTCCCACTACAGGTAATAATGAAAAGCTAAACTTTAGTCATAATTAACAATATAGGATATTAGTACTTTTTGCAGTCTTGACCACAAGAAAGAAAACAGTCATTACTCACTGTTTTACAAAAAATCTGTGCTTAACTGGGGAAGCTGCGCATTTGAAAAATAGGCAGTGAATTTTCCTAGGCATTATCCACACTGCTTCCTGCTGTCTAGACTGGTGCATATATTACATTTAAAAGCTTAAATTAGATGGAGCAACACCATTGCCTTTTTCTGCCATGTATTAGGACTAAGTTAACTCACTATGTCTGTCTGGCCTGAAGTACCCATGCATGTGTGGGGGAATAGAATTTAAGAAAATAAAGGTAGTGCAGAAGGTAATCTCACCCCTGAAGAGTTGCAGCTGCACTAATTAGCAAAGATTAGGAACAGGCCTGCTCTTAACAGGTCACAGCTGTGTCTAATAAGGATGAGTGATATAAAAGAGTGGGTTAGGTGGGTGAGGAGAGAGCTGGAGTTTGTTGGTGGTACCATGAAGAAGGAGTCAGTGCTGTGAGGAGCTGCTTATGAGAAATCACCAAGAAGGTATGGGACTTTTGCAATAACATGACAGCATGTATATCCAAATTAATTCATACTGTACTAGATCATATGCATATTTATGTAGAATTTATAATTCATTACAAAACTTACAGGACAAAAAAAAAAAGGAATTATGTAGTGGAGACAAATGGTTTCTTATTACAAAACCTGAATGACAGATCTAATCGCAATTTATAGTCATTCCAGCTGTACAAGAGTTAACAGCTAGCTAGTCTGAAAATTTTGCTGTGTGGGTAATGGATGAAGAGAAGGGCATCTAAAAGATGTAGATGAACAGTAAACATTCAAAATAGAAATGTGGTCCAAGCATCTGGGACCCTGGGCACAGTATAGCCAGAGAAAATAGGCTCATCAGGTTCCCACTCTGCAAGCGAGCAATGTTTTTAGCATCTCTTGTGTCTCCTACCAATGACTTATTTTCTGAAGAGGAAGGCGTCCTAGCTGCATATGCATCTGCCTTGGACTGTAGAAAAAAATAGTGGGTTTACATTAAAGATGCATGATTTCACTTTTCCCTTATAAGAGTTATATAAATTTACATAGTTTGTATCTTTTTAAGGCTAGCCTAGCCCCACAGAAAGAAAAGTAGACCTGTGCAGAGTCCCTCTCTTTACAGGCTGAATGCAAAATAACAAGTTAAATCTTGCTTGAGAAAGAGACTATAATGCACTTTGAATTAAATGGTACATTCACTGAGCTGCATAAGACCCCCATGTAGAAAATATGAATTTGTGTGCAAAAGCACAAGAGATCAGACCAGGGCACTGAATTAGTAATAAGCCTTAATGATTCTGCTAAGAGAAAATGCCACAGATAGTTTATTATATGATCTATGAAAGCCAAAGGAGCAGAACTCCTGGAAGGGGCTGTAATCAGCCATACAATCAAGTTTTGTAGGTGGTTATATGAATGTAATACATTCCTAATTCTCTCATGCCAAACACTCAACTACTATTAAGGACTTTGTGGAATTATTAACCTTCGTCTCTCCAAGGTCAGTTCAAAGCAATTATATTCCTGGTGAGTGACTAACTATAAGATGATTTTGAGAACCTTTCTTGTGCTCACATTAATTTGGTTTGAATTTTGCCATTTTTCTTAAAAATTAAGGTTTATCAGGCTAAACTTTCTGATAGTTACTTTTTAATAGTACATAATAATTGTAAGGGCCATGTTAAACTAAAGTAACTGCTATTTACAGCAGACATAATATTGATCTAAATAACACAAGTTTCATTCCAGTTTTTCTCATTAAATGGCCTGAAAACAAAACATTCCACTGTGCATATGCCAACATCTCCATTGGGCAGCTTTCTGTGTTTCCCATTCAAAATGAAACAGAGAATAGCTTGGAAAGCACTGCCAAAAAAATAATCCAATTTATGACAATCCATTACTAAATGAATCCATTATTTCAAAAGTGGTGGAACTGAATGAATGTAACTGAATATATATAGATAAATAACTATAAAAAAATCCCAAAGCTACATAGCTATTGAAGTCTCTCTACATAACTAGTAAAATTGAAAATGTAACACATTAATTTGTATGAATGTAAAGGGAAGAATAATAAATATTCATGTGTTTTTAAAAAATAACAATTAGTATATTCTATCAGTACTTAAGCAGAATTAATAGGATGTGGAATCTGATCTAAATTCTATGTTGCAGTTAAATAAGAGACAAAACTTGACATTACTAATTGATAATAAATAATTACTTAAAGGACACAACCAGAAAAGTGGGGTTTTTTTATGTTGAACTGTCTTTCAACAATAATATGAAAAAAATATCAGTGTCTCAGGCAAACAGGAAAAAGGACTTTTTTTCAACATAATTGATTGAGAGGGATGAGGCTTGCCAAACAACTCCAATTTTAAACCTGTTGGATTTGATTAAGAGGATCTATTCTTAGGGGTTTGTTCCTGTAAAGGAAAATATCTCTAGGTCAGTTAATTCATCTTGCCTGCAGTCTTGCATTGCATTTTCCTGCTAAAGATAATATATAAAGATAACCAGTCACAGGCACAGTGGCCTATGGAGGACACTACCCTGGAGTAGGAGGTTATCTCTCAAAGGACTGCAGCCTATGGAGAGCCCATGATGGAGCAAGGGAAATGTGCGAGGAAGGAGGGGTGGAGAAAAGGGTCTGAGAAACCACAATACCCATTTCCCCCCCCCCTGCACCAGTCAGGGATGGGGCTGTAATGTTATACAAGGCATAAACTGAGCCTGGGAAAGGGGGGAAGAAACGTGGCAAGTTAAAATTTGGGGTTGCTTCTCAAGAGCCAGAATCTGTTTTTATTATTAATGAATTGCATTAATTTTCCCCAACTCAAGTCTATTTTGCCTGTGACAGCAAATGGTATGCAGTCAGATGGATATTGATGGAGAATAATATTTTCTTGCAGCATTTCCCCTTGCTCTTTTACTTTCCTTCAGAGACAACAAACACCTACACAACCTTTCTTTTCCTCAAATAAATGTAAAATATTACTTAAAAGAATACTTGCACATTTGTACTTCTAAAAGTTAAGATTAAACAATTCTTTGCTTTTTGTCATCTATCATATACCAACAGTGTTCTGTGGTATTTAATAACAGCAGCAGGAGGAGATACCAAGTTCACTATAGAACATATTTGAGGATGTGGCAATCAATAAAGGTCAGGAGGGCAGGACTCCTTTTCCTTGACTCCACAAGATGTTAGCATGAGTTTGAGCTGCTTGCCACTGTGTGTCAAAGTCATGATTTTTGGCACTGCTGTGATGTTCTACCGTTCAAAGTCAGCCAGTGGATGCTGTCACCAGCTGAGCATTTTATGCTTTTGTAACATAGATTTACTGATATTCACTAAAGGGATCAAGACTAAAGAGCCAGACTTTCGTGGAAGAAAGCTACAGTTGTTTCAAAAAATATTGATAATTTTGAATATACCAGTAGAAACTAAGGAATATTTTTTGTAATGCAGTCTTTGTGGACATATAATAGAGCAATATAGAAAAACTTCAGTTATGGTAGTGACACAAAAATGTTTAGAATAACACAAATCTGTATAATGCAGAGAATGTCTTTGAGGAGTATGTATTCCTGATGAAGGTGTGTAAACTAAATTTCATTTTCACTTAGCACTACACTATTAGCATAAAATATGTTCTGAAATTCACTTAGTGGAAAGGTTTAGTGTTCTTAGGGAATGAGCAGTTTGTGTATTAGAATTTTTAATAGAAGGATAAAAAATAGCTATGGTATTAGCTAGAAATTTGGAAGCATTTACATTTTAAGTTAATGAAAGGATTAGTATTTGTTGGATTGAAGGTGTCGACTAGATTTCTGTTCTTCTTGAGTTTAAAATCAAGAAATTAAGAAACGCTTGAAATAGTTAAGTGTTAATTTCAAAAAGTTTCTGGCAAATGTAGACCTTTTCACACTTTTTGTTCCTTGGTGCTTCTAACTTATACTAAAGAGAAGTTCTATTGCTTCAGCACTATCTGCTGACAACTGTAGAATGCTGATCTTATATAGAATAACTTACACACCACTTATGTGAGCCCCAAAGAAGATTCAAATAAGTCATCCCAACTTTTGACTCGCTATCTGCATATAAAAAACACCATCCTCTACCAGTTTGTTTTCAAAGTGTAGATCTCCATCCCACATTTAGTATTTTAGACCCATATCACATTAGACCCATATGTACTGCTGATCTGAGGAAGTTCATGCACTCTTTCTCTCCCAAAATCTGCAACAGGGTTGTTAACATTAACAAGGCAGAAGGGAGGATGCTGTTTCCATATCAGAAGAAAATACTGACCATATTTCATCCCAGGAAATTCTACAGTCATGGCAAATCCTACAACACCTATATTTAACAAAATATATTAAAGACTGATAAAATTATTTTTAACTTGATGTCTTTTACATATATAGTAAGGATAACACACTCTACTCTTGTGTTACTGTTTGACTATGAGAAACAAGTGAAGACGTAGGAGATGGAATCCCCAAAGCCTCAGCAAACATTGTTAGTGGTGCCTGGAACCTATTGTTGACTTGGGAAAACAAAAATATCACAGAAGAGGAAAATTCTCAGATTCCAGTCTTTCATGTTAGATAAAACCACATAACATTACCCTTTATGTGAACCAATAAACAGGCTCTTGGAACCTGATGGGAGGTTTGTGAACATGATCTTATTGTTCCCATATTACTTTTATTTAATCTCTATTTTCCCAGCTGAATTGCAGCTATTTTGTGCATGTGTTTCTTTGCCAGCTGTATCAGTTTTGCTGCTTGTCTTTGGTATGACATGCATTCTTGATAGTCTTGGTACACATTATATAGCCTTTACAATTTCATTTGAACTGCCTTTGATACGGATGACCAGAATTCCACACACTAACACAACACAGATATTTCCAATATTAATAAAACTTAATGTATTCTTCAGTAGCATTTCCTTTTATTCCCCCAGTTTTCTTCTTCTGTTCTTTTTCTGTGCTAACAACATACAAAGCTTTTTTCACCTCTTCATTTACTTCTTAACATTAATTTTCTTCAAACACAAGGCTTGTTAATTCACATGTAAACTGCTAAATATACTATTTGTGTTGCTTCTTAAGATCATCCAGATTTATGTGGCCAACATGAATTTGGCCATTTGGCCATCACGTATTCATGTGGCCAACATGAACCATATGATGTTATTCCCTTTGCTGCCACTTGGTTTAGTAATTTAACTAGCTTGCTCCTGCTGTTATACTCTTTTAACCCAGGACAGATCTATAAAGAATTCAAGGGGTTACTGTGACATCCTAGTTATTGAATAGAGTTCTATTCTTCTTCAAATCCTTGTACTACTCACTTTTTTTATCTTAATTATTTATTCATATGTAGCACCAGATAAATTGCTCTGTTGAAATTCTGGTAAATAAATTTGTCATGTGTCTTTCTTTTATCTTGAAAAACACCTTTACCTTTTATTAGTTGTTCTAGCTCTCCTTACAACTAGGACATTTAAGAAAATTAATATTGTCTGTGCTCCTCACTGAAGGATAGTAACTATTATATCCTATTACTCTGGGAAATCTGGAGGTAACAACCAGGTGACCTTTGTGTAGGGAGGGCAAGATACTCCATTAAGCCTTCCTGGGTGAAATAGTACTGCAACTTCTAAATGTAATAAGCTTACATAAGTACAGAAAAGAACCCTGGCAAATGGACTAAGTTTAAAATTTAAAAAAAATCCCAAACTTCAGATAGTTATCTTTCTAAATTTCTGAGAAATTCAGTAGGATTTTATTGCTTCAATATTTAAATATTTTTCAAATTAGTTTATGATGCACATGTTGACACAATCCTTTTCATATTTTAGGAAAGATGTTGATATAATAATTTCAGTTTAAATTTAAAAATGTATTTCAGTGAAAAAGCGTTCATTTCTATGCACCCTGTTTTGCCAAATTTAGATAGTATTGCTTTCAATTTGAGCAGCAAAATAATTGATAATTTACTTGCATGATCTACACAAGTGAGCTTCTGAAACACTTCAATACATCAGGAACTAATAAGAGGTTACTTACAAATCAATCTCCTCACTCAGAACCTGATGAGATCAGAATATGAAAGCTTTAAGTTTTTTATTTATTTCCATCATAAGCCAATAGAAAAATGCAATTTTCATGTTTCCACTTTAAATTAATTTAAATGGAAAACAATTTCAGCCAACTATAGGGCGATGGAAGATCACAAATGGAATAGTTTCTCACATTAAAACACAATCTTTTGTGTTTTAATGTGAGAACACAAGTGGCTATACTTTTTCAAGTCTTTTAAGAAACTCCCATTTGAAATATTTAGTACCCAGTATCCATTTTATGTAAAGTGCCCAAAGCAGTGTGAGAGATACACATGCAGAATAGTTTGTAGCACTCTCACTTCAACAAGCATCCGATGCATTTCATTTATTTCCTATTTAATTCACTGCTGAAGAAAGAAATCATAATGAATAACCAAGAAAAAATTCCTCAGAACTTCCATACTGAAATGGAAAATCTTTTTTCCTTTGCTGAATGTTAAACCCAACATTGTGTTTCTCAATGAGATATCCATTTCCAATATCCTGAGGAATGCAGCACATGTCAGTTGTGTGGAACAGCAATGTAGCAAGAATATCGCTGGGAATTTGAAAGGTTCTTAAATAGGTTTTCAAGTTGCAGTTCATGGCATATTGGGTATTTTTTAAAGATGGGTACTCAGATAAAAGGAATAAAAATCAATGGCATATTTCTGCTTGTTGCAGTGAGACCACTGCTTTTCAGTTTTCAGTGTGTCCATCCTACCTTTCTTGGACACAGAAACATCTTTTTTTAACTTAAAGGTGTTTGATATAAGTCATGAAAAATTCAATTGAGTATCTGTTAACTGGGAAGCATTAAATATATGGTCAGCTGTGCAAGAGAAACAAAGCTGGAATATATATGTGTAATCATATGCTGTTCTTCATGACTTTAGATCAATTTTTCCAGGTTTTTTCTCTAGATGTGGCTTCTGCTAGTCTGCTGCATGGCTTGTGCACCACCAAAACCAGTTTCTTGCAGAGTAAGAGGGCTATTAGAGCAGCTTTGACCATTTGATCTTCTCTGGAACAATTCAATGCCACTGCAACTTAATAAGTGAAAGCAATGACAATTAAGCTTCATTGGTTTTCAAAAGAAGTGTTTCAATTGTGTAAGCACACCCTACTCACTTGCCATTTAATGCTGCTACTCCAACAGTGCTTCTGGCAATTGACATACTTGCCACAAATGTCCACTGCTGACTTTGAGGGTCCCACCTCTCAACTGTGTTCAAATAACTCCAGCCATCATGTCCTCCCACTGCATAAATAGGCCCTTCAAGCACTGTAACTCCTAAAATGAAGGAGAAAGTGAGAGAAGATAAAAGTGTGTTTCCTCTATCAGTAGTAAAAAATAAAAAAGTTTTCCAAAACACAACCAACAAATGAACTTTTATATTCAAAATGAAAATACCAATTTGAGATTTGATTAAGAATCAGCAAACAGGAATGAAATTAATGCCACTCCACATGGCTCTATGAAAAACAGGTCTTGTCAAACAAACTTAATTTCATTTCTTGACAAGAGTGTTTGCTTCAGAGGATAACCTGTCAAGGATGTGATCCTCTTAGATTTCTCTATTCCCTTTGGTTTCTCATAACATTCTGATCATGAATTAGCTCTTTAGAATAGCAGTAAAGCACACAATAAAGTAGGGACTGGATACCTGGTAGATCTCTGGTTATTGTCAACCTAAGGGGGATTTCACTGAATGGAATTGCTTCTAGAGGGGTTAAAGTCTGTTTTTGCACTGTTTTTGTCAATCACATAGAAGAAAATGAACAATTCTTCAGTAGCAGGAAGATTGATGGACTGATACAGAATCAAAAAAGACATTTGAAGGCTTGAGCAAGTAATTAGACTGAGAAATTTAAGCTGCTTCCTCAGTTTCATTCTATCAAAAAAGAAAAATAAATAGCCACACACCTTCACAGTAAAATAATGTTGGATATAGGAGTATTCTCTTATCTACTGAAAAAAAATAACATGTAATGTGTGAAACCTGAAGTTGAACATATTTCAATAAGAAACAATTTTTTAACTGTGAACAGTTTGAATCACCCAGTCAAAGGAATTGATGAATTCTCTATCTCACAGTCTCTTCAGTTAAGCTTAGAAGGCTCTGGAAGATAAGTTATAGCTAAGCACCGTTTGTTACAAGACAGTGAACTCAGTAATTCCATTCTATGAATCCATGATCCCAAATAACCATCGCTCTGAAAAATCTCAGGTGAAATCCAGTCCTGTTTCTAAGTCAATGTCTTTTTTTATCCTCACTACATTTCACACGATTTGAACTCATCAAAAAGTCAGAAAACAATAGATCATTAAAGTTACAGAGAACAGAGAATGGCTTTGTTTTTTTCTTGCAGGAAAGTCTATCTTTAATTTTCAACCATGTGAAGTCTCCCTTTTCTGTGTGGGAATGTTTTGTCTTATTT
The DNA here is from genome assembly GCF_051311805.1 of Agelaius phoeniceus. Lineage (NCBI taxonomy): Eukaryota > Metazoa > Chordata > Aves > Passeriformes > Icteridae > Agelaius > Agelaius phoeniceus. The sequence continues at coordinate 53,309,408 of NC_135266.1, read as the reverse complement.
CAGAAAACTAATTCATTAAAAGCTTATTTTACTTTAAAACTATATTTATCAATGAGTTTGAATATGTTTCATGTCAGTGTTCACAGAAAATGTTCCTGCACTTTGGATGTTGATTTTTGTTTGTCAATATTTTTTAACTTAAAAAAAGAAAATAATTTTAAAAAGCCTACTAACCCTTAGAAAAATGTTCCTCCAAATGAAGGTTGAACCTTTTTCTATAGAACTCATTCTCCAATTGTTTTCATTGCCTTGCCTAGAAATTCTTTCTTTTCAATCACATGTTCCAGTTACAATTTCTCCAGAATATTAAAGTGGGTATTAATCTGAAGTAATGATCCATATAGCTCAATATTTAATCTCAGAACATGACCAGTATGTGGGAAAATGTGTCAGTGGTCACATAAAAATTATGGAATTATATGCTAAAATATGTAGTTTGGGTGTGGTTTTTTGTTTACTCTAGTATCTAATATTTTAAATATTCTTAAATCCTGAACAAAGAGGTTTATATTGTAAAAAAGTATTTACTATGACTTGCTATAAAAAACATGGTTTCCCTTAGCTTTTTCATCTATATACTCTTCATTAAATGTAAAGTTAAATAGAAAATCAAGTTCTTTTTGGGATTAAAAAATGAATCATATTCAAAGGAAGTTCAGAGGGATAAACGTTTTTGTACACATACATGTACACATTCTTGTTGTCTAGACAAAAACACAAACCCTGTCTCACCTTCAAACATAAACATTGTTATATTATTATGCAGTGAATTTCACAAGGAATCTATGATGCACATAAAAATTACATCTCTTCAGTTTTGAAATTTCCAGCTTTTATTTCCTGAGATAACTTATTTGCACTTTCACTAGGATAGAAAATGTTTTCCTCAATTACTCTTTTTATCTCCTTCAGTATTTGATTTCTTTTATGTCAAGTCCTTCATATTTGAGCTTTATTCTCATCTATTTCCTGCTGGAAATTAAGCCATTACAATTATTTAATTCACTTTTTGTAGGAAATTTGATTTCCTCTTAATCAAAATACCATTCTTCCTGCATTTTCATGGAGCTTTAATTTTTTTTTTTAACGACAATAAAAAAAGATAAGCTCATTGCATTAATATAATGTTACTTTCTCTCTGCATTTCTTGTTACAAAGAGAGAAAAGTAACATTGAGTAACTGCACTTTATACAGAAAATAGTCTTCAATGTCTTCTGTGTTCTTCTCATCAGAACTTTTCTGAGTTTACACAATGCAGATAAAACCCTGTGAGATGCACAGCTCCTACTGATTTTTTACCCCTTGTGGAAACCAATATACTGCCCTCAGTAGTTTCTGCTGCCCTTTTGTGGAAGCTGCTGCACAAACTGTTGCATCTGCTGGGTTGCATCTCTATTTACCTGTGTTTAGACCCACCTATCTATGAAACCCCACATTTGATTCTTATGTTTTCTAAGAAAACAGGTTGGCAGTGTTCTAAGCTACACAGAAGTACTTTCTTTCCCCATTAGGCAGTGCTTGAATCATATGTTTCAAAATATTCTAATGAGTAGTAATGATAATGTAATCATCTTGCCCAAGTAAGTATAGAAATACACATTTTATATTAGAGGGACTGTGTCTTATATGAAAAATTCAATATTCAAGCATTGAATTCAAGCACTTGGATTCATTCTAAGCTTAGATGCCAGAATGTCTATGTGATTTTTATATCACACATATGGACTAAAAGGTATTCCCAAAGGTATTGCTTGTAGCCTCCTTATCATGCAGGATGGATTGCAGTGCACCTCTTCTCTGACTGAAATTACTGAACACTCCATGATAACAGCTAATGGCAACACCACAATCAAAATCTTAAGGGACACATTCCCCAAGATCACAAAGCAAAATATTTTCCAGTAAAACTGATGAAGCAAGACTATTCTCTATTCTGAATGTTCCAGGTCATTTGTTTTAATAGAAGAAAAAAATTAAATTCATTGTAAGTAGTCTGTGTTGAAATGTCAGGGTTCCAATACTATTACCACACTGTAGAATTCCTCCTCCTTAAAGAGCAAAGGTACTGAACTCTATATACCTTTTATTTTTTTTAAATGGTGCAGCCAATTTCTGCTTGGTCTCTTGAGATGAGATTTTTCATCTTTTTGTAGTCAAGATACTGAACAGTGTGTTAGAAGATCAAAGTTCATTTCAACTTCGTGAGACAGGTTTTCATGTTCTTTGTATATCCTAGTATAGTGATGTCAGAGTACATAATTTGGTTTTCTGTCATCTCTGTCCACAAAATAATATACATCCACCTATATTTACACTCAGAATGTAGATATTGAAAAATATCTACAGGAATGAGGTTTTCCTGTTCCTAAATGAGAAAATAACTATTTCCAGCTGACACTTGAACTCTTACTGGTCATTAAGCAAATTGCACAGAAGAATAATGATGTTGGCTCTTTCAGGAGACTTTGCTAAGAGAAGAGAAAGGACAGAAGGCCCTCATATATTTTCTTCCTGTATGTCATCTTCAACAATTTGGTGAAACCAGTTTAAGCCACAAGAAAAGAAAAAATCCTCTTGGATTTAATTTTTTACATGATATTAGTGCTTTGTTGTTTTCTGACAAAAGTAATAAAACATTCAGAAAGGGAGTATTTTACTGTAAGGGAATTACCTTAAATAAAAAAGCTATTATTTATCTGAACAAAGAAACTGAAAATTGGAGGAATCAGATATTACCTTTTTAATTTGTAGAAAATAATAATTCTGGCGCTGAGGGAGTAATTTGTTCTACCCATCTTTTGATTGATTACTTTCATTTAACTAACACTGAATAGTTTGGCTTTCCTAGTTCTCATACAGTTGCAGAGCTGAACCCTCTATGAACATCCCTTTTAAGAAAGGAAGCAACTTATTTTCTTAAGAGGAGATATGTTTTCAGCAATATCTTGAGTAATTAAGTGCTGTAAGTACAGGGCAGAGAAACCTTAATGTTTTCCTGAACAAAAAAGTACCTGGAAAATAATTCTTCTAAGCATTTTGACCTAGGAATTTATAAAAGCAAACAGTATTCTTTCTAAACTAAATAGATCTAAAAAATTAATTGTCTAGTTTGCAATGGCAGGCATTTTTCTTTTGATTGCCTTCACAAAGCTATGCAGCAAAAAACCCTATTATGCCTAATTAGGTGCTCAATCTGTACAATTCCAATTATTTATACTTGAAGACTGGAATGGGATTTTAAATGGCTTTTCTGTAATGTTATAAAATAAAGGAGCACTGCCTATAATTTTAATTCTGCAGTTCCTTATCTGCCTGATGGACCTAATTTTACAGAGTGAAATTTTAAAAATTATATTTGTTAAAATAAAATAATTGTAAATATAGTTTCATACTGACATTTGGATACAAAATGTCAAAGAAAAATTATCTGTGGTCCCAGCTTTACTGTAGTCTCTGCATTTTGATACTTGCAGAGATGTGAAATTTTAACTGGCAAGGATATACTTGTATCCAACAACTTTAAATAAGGACATTACCTTTCAAGAAGATAACAGACATACAGTATATCATGACATTGAAGGTGAGAAGACAAATCAGTAGTTTGCTATTCAATTATGAAACTTGATCCAATAACATCCAGACTTTATTCTACCCTTTTTAGGCTCTGTATTTATTTTATGTCCAGGTAGGAGCACATTTTTTAACAAACTCCTTTCTCACCCATACCGACAGAAGCATATTTATACAATTTTGTATTAATTGTAATTAATATTTTTGCTTTTTGTTACCCTGTTTTTTCTCTATTTAAGTCTTAAACCACTTTTCTTGCATAGTAGTGGTATCAAAGAAAGTAAAGTCCAATTTTATTTAAATTATACATCATTAATTAAATGATGAAATAATTCTCGTATTTAGTTCTCAAAGCCATAATATTCACTAAGGGGGGAATACAAATACTGTTCTTTGGATGCTGCATATAGGACTGCCATCGGCCAATCTGGGAATTTAGTGTGTCATTAATTGGAGAATTGGACCTGACCTACATTCCTTAGAGAATATTCAGTGACTCAATGTTGAAAGTACCTATTCCTATGTAAATTCACTAGTATCAAGGATGGTTTAAAGAATTATAGCAATATCACTGCCCTCTTGGGCCAGAAGATATTACATTAACTTGCTAATATAATGCAAATTTATAGAAGCAAAGATCTGCCTGTCGACCCTCTGTTTACATTCAGTTTTGTAGATAAGACACTAGGTTCTCAATTCTGCTACACTATTATCCTGAGAACATGACTCAGAAATTATTATGAGTGTTACTGTTATGATATGTAACTCTTTATTGAATTGGGTCATGATCTACTACTTAGTAAAGGTGCAAAGTACAAAGAAGAGATACTTAATAACTCAGGGAAAAAAATCCATCTGATGTTCCCCATGATTAGGAGAAAAATCCAAAGCAGAAATCTAATATACATGCAAATCAATATTCCAGAGAAAATACGTTAAAATGTTCAGCCCTTATTGCAACTCACTGTGAAAGCAGTCATTTTTCCTGAGATTTCCACATGGAAAAAAAATAATAATTTCACTACATGGAAGCATGTAGTACTGGTCAATGTTGCCTAAAAGAAAGATTCTCAAACCAATCTCTTAGCAGCTGCTTCTTGGGTAAAGAAAACATCTATATCAGAAGATTGCTGTGCTCTGGTAAGGCAGTCTGTTGTGCAACTCTTCCACTCAATGCTTAGGTAGTGATAGGTTTTGGTGGTTTTGTTTGTTGTGTTTTTTGGGTTGTGGGTTTTCTGTGCATAGAAATCACCACATAAAGATGGAGAACACACATCTTAACTATAGCATTGCTTTTATGAGGTGCTGATGTACCCAGAAAGATTTAACATTGCAGAAAAATAAGATATTTACAATAGGATCTCGAGTTGAACTTTTATGGGACATGAATCTTTCTCAGCTGACCAAAATGATATGATATGGCATCAAAAAGATATCAAAATTATACTGGATGGCATCATGCTCTGGAAATCTGGACTATCACTGCCCAGCTCAGTAGAATTTGGTCAGTATCATATATATGATAGCAGGAAGTGCTGTAATATTTTCAGTTGTCTGCATGCTCTAAGAAACTACTATCTGGAAAAGTTTCCTTTATCCAGCTGTTCGGCACTGTAACAAACATTATGCAAAAATATGATTATATAATTCAATAATTCTTTTATATATAAATAGTTGCTCCACAATATTGGGAAATCAATTAGTCATAAGTAATTACAGTTTTATCATATTAATAAGGTATGACCTAATCTGTTGGTTTCAATGCTAATTCAATTCTCTTCATTTTACTGACATTTCTTTCTTCCTGCCTTTCATCTCCGGCCTCCAGGTTCACATATGCCCTGACATCCAGAATGGAATCTCAGATTCTCATGTATCTGTCTCTGCACCTCTGCACTTTTTAATCTCCACAGAGTGTTTGTTTTTTACATACAGAAAACATAAAAAAAAATCTGTATTCATAATGTTGTAAAATTAAAAATATAGAAAATCAAAACCTCAAAAAAAAAATTACTTATTTTTGTTGTATATTAATAAAAGATGTAAATTTGCCATTTTTGGCTCTTTAGTAGCCCAGGAATGGTGATACATAAAAAGAAGAAGCTATCATGAAAGATAGCAGAGAAAGAAAAACAAAGATCCCTTTTATCTTCAACATTTTTATAGTTTATTTACAGCTACCATGAATGGGTGTGTTAAGGCTTTTATTTATATTCCTAGTCTATTTTAATGGTATCTACTCTTCGAGAATGCTTTCTGACAGACTGTAACTCCACAGACAAACATGTTTTTATTGGGGCTTAGCACTTTCTAAAATAACACCATTGCTTAACTGCCATAGCAAAAGTTTTTAAAATTGTGGATGAAAGTCCAGCTCTCACTGACTTCAAAATTATCTTTCAAACTAGGTCTTAAAAGAGGTCTCATTCATCATTAAATTTTCAGTGTTGAGTAAGTAATAATCTATCTTATATTATGGTTCATGAAAGAGGTAAAACTCAGCCTGTACAGTTAATAATTTTGGTACTTTGCTGTGTATCTGATCTACTCTGCTCATGAATCCTACAGCCCACATTTTCCTGGTGGAACTGTTTTAAAAAATCTGTTAGTAGCACTGATTCTTCAAAGGCTTTGTTTCCTAACAAAATATTTGGCATAAAATAAATTAGAGGTGATTACTTTCCATATTCGTCTCATAAAATGCATCTTTAATATATATAATTTTATTACAATGACCTGATCATTTTAAATTTTTTTGTATCAAATATGTGTTACCTATGTGTTTCTATTTCACTTGTTTCAGTGCAATCCAATACTCATTTTACTATTATGGATCTATTAAGGTTTCTAGTATCTGATACTTTTTCTGATATTGCACTGCAGGCTTATTTTAAGAAACTATTGAAATTTTACAAATTTATTGTCAGAAATTATTTACTTCACCAAGGGAGAACAACAGGATTAAAAATATCTGCTTTATGTCAATATTTATATAGAGAAATGTGATACAGAATATTTTTTTTTCAACTTACTGCTTTATGAAGGAATAATTTCACCAGAAGTTACTAACCCGGTAAACTGTTTCATTGATGCTACATTGTTACTGCTTGCCCTTTAAGACATTATGTACTTCATCACTATCCTAACCTTATTTAAATAGAAGTGTCCATAAAAATTTACTGTATTTTTTTTTGTTTAGTTTTTTTGTCTTCAATAGTTTCTCTAGAATCAATATTTTTGACATCTCTCAAATCATACACACATACAGGCATAAATACCCAATAAAACACTGTTGGCTTTCTTTATAAAAGTGCCAGTGCAACTAGAATCTAAGTTATTTTTGCATTACCAGATTCTCAGTTTCCAGTCTACTCAATAGTATTTGTTGTACTTTGAGAAGCAGGAACTGTTACCAAGCCACAAATAATTTAATTCTAAACATGCTACATTTCTTATTCCCATGGAAATCAGATTATGCCATCACAGTTGCTCTACTCCATTGTACAATATACCTACTTAGGCTGCTGAATCCTACACAAATTCTTAGACCTCTAAAACTGCAGTTGCATTTATGCTCTAAGCTTTCACACAATGCAAAATTATTTCATAAACAATAATTCCTTTTGAAAATACAAACATTAATTCTAAAGAAATTCACTAATTTTGAATCAATGAAGTAGTCAACACTTGAATACTTTTAAAATTAGATAAAATATTTTCTAAATTATCATTTACTGATTTAAAAACTATACAGCCTGATAATAAGTAATTTATATGTCTATATTTTTATATTTTTATATTATTTTTATTACCTATATTTATAAATGTATTTTAGTTCTGAGATTTACTATGTAATACTGATAATTCAGTTTCTCCACAATCTTTCCGTCTATTAGCATTTCTCATTACTACTTGAAAGGTTCAGAGCATCCCTGTATTTTTCCCAAGTAATTTTTTTCCCTTCCCTCTGACTCATGAGTTGGACTCCAGAGCAGAAAGCATGAAAGTTGAGAATCAGGCTGGGTCTAAGAAGCACAGTGGGTGTTCCCTCTCAGTGAAATATAGAAATTTGCCTTCATGCAAACCCAGAGTGCAATTTGATATTTTGTCAGCACCATCTGAGATATTCTGAGAGTCTTCATCTTGTTACTCCCTAACTACATGTATTCTCTTTCCCCTTCTGAATTTTGAACTTAGTCTTTTAGATATTCATTCCTGCACGTACCAGTTTCATGACAACTGCTTTATAAGCAAGTATTCACTTGAATTTCTGGCATAAACCTCAGGTCCTTTAAAATGCATTTACATTACATATTTAGGTTTTCAGAACAATAGGTTGAAGCTTAACCCACTGTATAAACTGAGAATTGGAAATTCTTTAGGTCTTCTGTGACCATTCACTCTGGGTAGAGTGAATTCCATCCACCCTAGGCCGATATCCTATGTAAATAAATCTAAGGCCTTCTCATCAGCTATTAATATTCTTATAGCATTTTCACTCAGAAAATGCAACTGGCAATATTCTCTCTTCCAAGAGGGGAGGAGGAAAAATATATGTAACTTGCCTCCATTCTAAGCTGCACAGGATTTTAAGAGGTAAATACCATGTCCTGTCAGCCTCCTTCCATGCTGATTATCTTGCAAATAGGTGTTTAACTATGGGTAGTGACATCAGTATATTTTCAAAGCCAAAACCTAAAACAGAAGCTTAGACACACTTTATATAGTTCATCAAAAGGACAGTTTTGAACACTTTCCTGAAAAGACTGCTGTTCTGCCCTAGTTATACTGGAAGCCTAATTTTCTCACTGTGGCACTTAAATTGTTTCTTTTGTAAAGATAAGTCAAATACCAGTTTTTTCTAGCTTTTTGTTTTTTTTAGTTTTTTTTTTTAATCACAGTTTCATTGGATTTGATATCTAAAATCATAATTAGTCTATCATTGGTTCCATATTTCCCTTCTCTCCCCTCTTCTACACAGACTATTAAGCTCAGCATGGAAATTGAAAAAGTGGAGACAGTGTTGCTTCATAAAACTGCTGAATTAATAAACCAGAATCGGTTTCACATCTTTGTCCTTTCAGTCTCTTTCTTCCTTTCCTATATGGATTTTGATTTGGTCTTCTTGTTTGTCAGGTTTCACCTTTCCCATATTTCATTTTTGCCTTTCACACCACCTTTCTGGTATCTTATTGCTCTTTCATACTCCATTCTGTTTTATGGACTACTCAACAGGGATATTAGAATCACTATTACTTTAAATAATAGTTTTGGATCCCACAGTCTGCCCTTTCTTTTTTGTACTTTAGTACCACTTATTTCAAACACTGCCATTAAAAGAGCTTTCACTCATCTTCAATTGGCAGCTTTAAAATGGCCTAACATATGACTTCCTACACTATGGACTTGTACTACAGGGCCTGTCAACTTTTATTTCCTCATTTCTACATGTATCAACTTCTATACATATGCTTCTTTTGAAGAGTATATGAATACAGGATAAAGTAAATTGTATTACCTGGTTGTGGCCTTGGTTACAATGGGCTACATCTGACAATTTTTTTGCTGTATCAACAAAAATACATCCATGTAAATGATGGGTACTTATTTCTATCCTGTACACAAAACCCTATTCAAACTGCTCTAGCATTATTACTACATGGATATAACATAACATAGTTTAGAAAAAAAAAAATTAAAAATATTACTTCAGTTTAACTTTCATTACAAAAGGCATTTACTAAAACAACTTTATAGGTTATTTGAAAAAATTAAAATAAAACTAATTAAATTCTATTAACTAAGCTTCTAATAATATGATTAGTACATAATTCCAGATAAAGAACACCTTTCCAATGCCTCCCAAACAACTGCATTTAATCATCCCAACTTAGACTTCTTTTCTCATTTTACATGTTTTTTGCAAAAGCCTGAATTACTTCAATATAAAAATTCAAAAATTATTTTATATTAAGGAAAAAACTCCTCAAATGGTCAAATGCCTAGTTTGGTTCTTTTTTTCTAGTATTGAAAGCATACCAGTTTTTCTCCAGTCATAGTTACAATATTCCTCAACTTAAACTACAATTTTTTAATTCTGTTGACCAAAATCATCTGTAAAATTATAGTCCAGAATTATTTTTTTAACTGATTACCAACGGTTTTCAATCATAGATTCACCTCTTTTGTCACTGAGACAAATATTTTCTCTATTCAGCATACCCTACTTTTGTATTATTACTTTCCTGTAGTTACAGCTGAAGTCATTGCATTTTTACTGCCCTGGGGACCAGCACTGATTCTATGAAATTCTCGAACACTGGCAGAGAAGACATGATGTATTTTTGCATGTAATTAGTGTATTTTCTCATGTATTTTCTAATTTACAATTAAATTTAAACTTAGGAAACAGTTTTAAATCAGTGAGATATTCAGTGCCATGATGCCATCTGATATAGATTCCCATCGCTATTTTCTATTGTAAGACTTGTTAGACAGCAACAGTGCCTATGGACATTGCAGGTGTCCAATGACATGAGCGAAGAGCAGGAAAGCATGGTCATTTTCTGAGGTATTGATGCAATAGTACAACAAAGGACTTGCTGATTGCAGCTCAGGGAATGGACAGGATAACATCGTGTGTTTCATGAGTCAGCACAGGCAGGCAGGCAGAATAACCACAAAACCACTGCTGAAATGCAAAGAGTAACTTTGTTTCCTATTTATTACCTTCCAAACCAGGGGATGCCAAAGCAACACCCAGGCAGAGACAGACACAGGCAGGAGGAACACAATCCCAGCAGGTGGCTGGGCTGCTGCTTGCAGCCATTTATCAAGCACCCACTCTTGCACAGTTTACCAATGTGCTGGGATCTCCTCTGGGCTTTTTATGACTTCTGTCCCAAAACAGGGAGCTCAAACATGTCCATAAGCCTCTCCAAACACCTATGTTATCTCTACACAGAAATTTTACTTTTCAAAACAGAGATAAACAGCAGTAGGCATAATATATATATGGGGCTCCCACACTGTTATTCTTCAGGCCTTGGCATTCCAGGCTGAAAGGTCACTTGAGCAAATCTGCCATGTTCCTTGCCATTCTCCCGCTTTTAACACTTTCATCCTCACACGTGTCTGTGGGAGTCTGAGATGTTAATGGGTCAAACATTTGCCCATTTGTAGAGGTGCTAGGGTGCTTTGCTAGACCAGGGTTTGCACCCTACAAATGTGCACCCTCCCAAGAGTGAGGAGGTGAAATTTTGAGTGGGTGATGGTGAAGCCTCTGGTCCGCATAAATCAGAGGGAGTGACCACCCACCACCGGAGGCCAACAAGAAGCAGACCTTGTGGAGGCAGGATAGTTCTTTTATCATGCTGCAAAGCCTAGTTATTGTTACTGGTAGGAATGCTACTAGAGCTTAAAAGTACCGAGTTTTCTATTAAAAGTTACATAACAAAAAAAAAAAAAAAAAAAAAGTGGTATGTTTAAATATCTTTTCCTTACCTAAGCCATGCCTGTGCGTTGACATAGGTGGTAACACAGTCCAAGCCTTGGTCTTTGGATTGTAACATTCAACAGTGTTTAATGTCTTTAAACCATCCCGGCCTCCAATGACAAACAGCTTGTCATCGATGACAGCAACACCAAACTGAAGCCTCCTGCCATTCATTACTCCAGCCTGAATCCATATGTTTGTTCTGAGATCATACTTTTCAATAGTTGTAGCTCCTGATGAGACATAAAAGCAGAACTACAAATATCAAAATTATAGATGCATTTAAATTAATTCTTAAGAGAATAGTCTAATGATTAATCTGAAATGTAAGCAGTGCTTTACTTTAACATACACATAACAGTGCTTCACTTTCAAAATTTAAATATCCAACAGAAAAAAAAATCAACATAATTATGAAGCATTACTCTTTGGAACTAACCCTTTGTTAGTTTATGATTATAATAAAATATTATAATTCCATGGAAAATAATTCTGTCAGGATTTATTCATTATGTGGAACCAACAAGCAATGAACCAAGTTCAAATAAACATCATGAAAGCAATAGGTTTGTTAACTGGACTAAAAAAGACATAAGTTAAATTCAATTTGTATATAAGTGTAGCAGAGGAACAACAACGTAGGATACAACTGTATGTATTAAATTCCCTTCCAGTTTTATTAAGCCACAAGATACATGAATCAAATTTTGCATTCAATTTAGAGAGAGATCTTTTTGATCCTAGTTTAAAATAAAGAGCTGTAAATTCATTAATACTTAGGTTTGAAAGAACAAAATATACAGTTTATTTGATACAGTTTCTTGGAGGTGGTGCAGGGAATATTATAATGATGCATATTCATAAAGTTATAATGTTTTATATGTTGAATTTATTTGTGTTAAAAGCTAGACCTGCAGCACATGAATTCTGTAAAGCTGTTTACTTCAATGGAAAAAAGTACAATTTAAAAGTTTTCTCATTCTGATTTCAGAAAATTGTACTTGTATAACAGGCTGAATTATGCTCAGCTACATATTTTCTAATATTCACTAAGTCTGGGTTGCCACAATATTTTATTATATTACATACTGAGAACCTAACCCAGGAGTTCCTGGACTGCTTAAATTCTGTTTATCCAATAAGGTGCCTTGCTAATTTCTAATGATGATTAGGATGAGGATGATAGAATAATATAATACTAACAATAGAAATGGGAATGAGAATAATGACAAAAATCACCCACACAAAGTGAATGAGGTGTCGTTCCTATAAAATCATTATTCTCGGGAACATGAATATAATACATTCTAGACTGCAATTCAGACAAGAAAAGAAGACCTCTCAAATAACAGTAATTCTTTTGATGGCAATGACTCTGCATTGGTAACACTCAAAATAGAAAAATCTTTAAACAGAAAGGTGGTGGAACAACTGAAAGGTATCATCAGCAGAGATTTTAGGATATCTTTAATTGCAGATTTTTGAGAATTTCTTTTTTATAATATTTAGACTGTGCTTCATTCCCATACATATGGTCATATATTCACACAACTTAGACACTAAAAGAGAATAAACTTCTACCTTTCCTAGGAAGAAAACTGGGTATTTCTGACAAAGGAATAGGTTTCTTTTCTTAACTCAATTGTTTTGATCTTGAAAGTAAAAAGATTTTCTGCACCTAGGAGAGGAGGCCAAGTCTTGATACCAATAGGATTTTACTAGACAAATTAGTTTAGCTATTTAAGAGTCAAGTCCTCCGGTTTATATAAAACCAATACCATATTGAAATATTGACTTTTCATCTATCATATATTTTATGGCTTGAATATATTTGCATATAGTCTAGAATGGAAGTACTATTACAATGCCAAATGTTGACATCACAAATTTGCTCTGCAACAGAATAAAAGCAGAAGCTCTAAAGTATCCAGGGGTGCATCAAACACAGAACAAACAAGGCCATTGCTTTATCTCGACAATACCTTTGAGCTACTTTTGCTAAAATCTCCTGTCACTAAGTGGACTACAAAATATCTGTTTTCCCATTTTTTAGGAATCTTAATTCAAAAGGACAGCAATGTCATTCTTAGATTCTCTCACAGCCTTTTCTGCTAATTCTATATTGAGAAAAATTTGTATTATGATAAGGCTACTAGAGCTAAGAAATTCATAAACATTAAGGTTTTGGGGAAATTTCTTGGAAATCTGTTTTAGCATTTAAGTAACTGATTATATTTTATGACTTTGCATAGAAGTTCTGTCATTGTCAGAAGTCTAAGTGGATCATAGAATTGTCAAATTGCAGAATCATTTAGGTTGGAAAAGACCTTTAAAATCATTCGCCCTTTAACCCAGCACTGTCAAATCCTCTACTAAACCCCAAGCACCACATCTACATTTCTATTAAATACTTCCCTGGGCATCACTTCCCTGGGCAATTCCATTAACACTTGATAACACTTTCAGTGAAGCTATTTTTCCAATCTAAACCTCCTCTGGTGCAATTTGAGGCCATTTCCTGTTGTCCTATCACTTGTTACTTGGGATAAGAGACTGACACCCACCTTGCCACAACGTCCTTCCAGGACATTGTAGAGACTGATAAGCTCTTCCTTGAGCCTTCTTTTTTTTTTCCAGGCTAAAGCACCTCAGCTCCCTCAACCACTCCTCACAAGACTTATACCCATACCCTTCACCAGTTCCACTGCCCTTCTCTGGACACACTCTGGGATCTCAATGTCCTTCTTGCAGTGAGGGGCCCAGAACTGGACACAGGATTTGAGGTTCAGCCTCACCAGTGCTGAGCACAGTGAATTTATAATCAATAGTTACATTGCAGGATGATGAGTAGCTGCCAGATCTGGAAAGAATACAGAGTACCCCACATGGAACTACCAGAGAGAGGGACAGAACCCTATCTCCACTCACTTTCATCACCTGTAAGGTGAGATCATTATCTAGTTTGTTAAGCCATCATGCTGTGGTGCAGTGGAGGAACAGTCACTCACCCAGATGCTGGCTCCAGTGACTAGCAAAAATTGGTAGCATCACACGACAGCTGAGATAAGAAAGTCCTCTCCTCTCTACCATAGCTAGTGGGTGGCAGTCAACCAAGCCAACTCCTAACAGAAGCAACTTCCAAACTGTGCAAACTCAAAGAAATGAGCTGTGTTGGTTAATACTGCCAGCCTCAGTCTGTATGGGCTGTGAAAGGATGTCTTAGCAATGACAGAAATCTGTAGACAAGGACTTTTGTCTAATCCCCATGAACAAACCAGAGTAATTCTGATTACATGTTTCAGAACATCAGAAAATCCAATTTCCCAAGAACATGAGGATGGTAGGAAGCAACTGGGAAGTGACTGATATATATATTTATGGAAATTGAAGATACAGGCTAATGTGAAGATATGAATAAAATAAATAAAGGAAAAATTCATTATTCATTTTGAGCTGAAGCATATCTGCTGATTATGCAGAGATAGACACATTTTCCAACAAAACAAAACAGATGGAATACCACAGAATAAATAACACACACATAGATCCAAATAAAAATACAAACAATATTAAAAAGTACATGAAATTAAATGTTACAATTTATTCAATTATTGTTTCCTTCACTGATGTATCACTAGTGCTTTTTGAGTGGTCTAATGGTAATGAGGAAATAAATTACTTCCTAGATCATCTTTAAGATAGTGGGTATGAAATCGTAAAGATGAAAGAAAAATACACAGAATATTGAAGATTTTACAATAAAAGTACTGCACACCCAGAGAATTCCTCTATACACATACAAATTCCTATTTTTCAGATGGACAGAACTCTAGAACTGACTAATTTCAGGATGTAGCACTGAAGAGAGAATATATGAAAAAGACATAGTGAGGTGAAACAGAATTAATTTAATAGCTATTTGCATGATAAAGAAAATTGTGTAGTAAATTAAAAAAACTATTCCATGACTGTGGCAGCACAAATAATTTCTGCTAAGAACATAATAATGTTTCTTGATGTTCTAGGCACATTTTAAGTTTTTTTTTTCTAAGTTAAATTCTACTTAGGATCCAGTTGGGCATTGAATTAAATTAGTTCTGTGTATTGTGCATATGGGCATTATAAACCCTGATTAATCAAGGTCTATGAAGTAATGAGAGTCCTACAGACAAAGACACCTTCAGAAATGAAATGCCATAGATGATCAGGTTAATTTTGTATTAATGTCCAACTGCTGCTGACAATTCCTCTGTGTATGCAGAAGGGATGAAGACAATCCTACCACTCCATGTTTCTGATGAAACATTAAGGTACTAGCTCTCATGATTTCATCTTTATCTACAAAGCAGGACACCATTGCACTAAATACAAATTTCTATTTCTTTAGTTTTGTTGCTATTTTGAAGCACATGAATGTGTGAAATTGTTTTGGTGAAACCCTTCAAATGATACTCTAATTATCTTCTCTTAAACTTTGTCTATTTCTAAAATTAAGTATATTTCAGTTCCTTGCTAATGACTTATAAATCAAGATTTTTGTAGAAACCTTACTGACATTCTCACATATTTTGCAGTTTTGATGACTGAAGACTAATAATACAGCAAGGTCAATGAGTGAAAAAGAATAATTTGGATACCAATATTATTTGCAAGTCAATATTTTAAGTCAAACACAGAAATACCTAGAAACTTGTCCTTCAAAGATATTTTTAAGTATTTTTGAACAAGCTGACATTGGCTACATGAAGTAATGAAGATTGTCTGAGGCTATGAATGCAACATATTTATTTTAGCTGGGTATAAATGCAGGACTTTTCATATAAGCAAAGTGAAAATTGTTTCAGAAGCAGATGAAAATGCCAAACATATTCCACTTGTTCAACTGTCTTTGTATTCGGTGTAAACATTTCCACATAAAATACCCTATTTTCCCCCCTTATTGGTAGAGTGATTTAGTATTTAAACCCCTGAAGAAGGGTAGGAGTTCTACATTTATCATCAGAAAAATTCTACTTCTTTTTTTTTTTTCTCTGTAAGACTTTCTGCTGATTTTGCTATAACTAAAGCTGTTGCTGACATGTACTCTGATCATTTTGTCCAAGATTTAGAGATGCTGCTGTGAGTAGGCACAAAATGATGACCTTGATCTAGTGATCTGCAACATTACATTTTGAACTGAAAAGATGGTGACTGAAGTGGAACGAACATGACCTAAGGAGGTTACTGATGCAGATACCATGGAGATTATTTTGGTAAAGAAACAGCTACACAGAAAATGGTAGCATAGGGTAGCAGTTCATTACTCTATAATAAGACTGCTATAAATTCCTTTAAGCACTCCAAAAATGTATAACACATACACAAAAAGAATCTCACTTTTGTTTTTAGTGAAAACATGTATTAAAATGTCAGAAGGATTTTCCATATAGTGATATGAAATCAGCGAACCTCTTGGCATTTTTAATTATTCTACACGAGCAGAATTCTCTAAAACCAATACAAGTTTTTCCCACAAATCTTTATATTTCCAAGAGTATCAGAACTGACAGCTTTTCAACAGTGATTTTAGGCAATGTCTTTGACATTATGCACTTTGTTTTACAATATAGTGTTATGTATTATTACAGAAAACATTCATGATTTATTTTATATTTTTATGTAGTCTAAAACTTACAAAAGCTCCTTTTATTAATGATTTATGCCATGCAGTATGATAGTCTACCTTTGCTCAGCAACAACTTCATGCCTCTTCTTTTAAAACAGTTCTGTTCCCACTGAAAATTCTGCAAATAATGTGGTAACAATAATAACAAAAGTTCCACATGTGGACAAATGCAAATTCTAGGGGAACTACATACTCTGCAGGAGGGGTGTGCACCCACTGGAGCTCTCACCAGTGTGGAGCAGGTGAGGGTGACCTACACAAGCTGTGTATCTATGTTTGTGTGTCTATGTACATGTAGGTCTGCAACTAGAACCTTGAGGGATTTGGTCACAAAGAACATTAAGTAATTTAAAGACGTAATATTTTGCAAGTGTCTAGTATTGCAATTTATCTACTGCATGATTGATACTGATTCTAAGCACATGGTTCATCTGGTTGGGAGTTCATTATGTGCCATACTAAATCAATAAGCTTCTTTGATCATGATTTGGTTAAATAATGTGAACTGAGCAGTTTGGTGCTGCAACAGTACCAGTTTCCCATAACTCTCAGCTTTCTTTCATTATTTTGCATTATAGATGTAGAGATGCTCATCCACACTGCTTAGCCCTTAGCTCAGCTCATGGGAGATTCTGTTTTGATGCAATTACTCCCCTTTAAGGTAAACCCACTGCACAGGGTGCTATTCCTAATCTTTACAGGTGTGACCCAGATAATGCTGCTTGGATTCTATATGGTGCCATCTGTAGTTTAAAAAGATAATTGTGTTTATTTGGTCTTCCAGTTCAGAGTATTAAAAGTAAGGTGAAAGCTCTACTGAAGCTTACTTGGATGTTCTTGTGCTTGACAATAGAGGCTTCTGGAGCATTTCCTAGAATTCGACAAGGAGATTTGTGAGGTGGCTGAAGGTGCAAGATAGAGCTGGAGGACTACATTGGGAGATGCCAGCAATTTTCAAGCCGTACCCACAATGGCTGTTGAGGGTTCTGGATCTGAGCTATTTACAGAGCAAGATTCAGAATTTGTGGTGGTTTACTCTAAAGCCAATACCAGTAGTGACAACCATTAATGAAACTTTGGCCATCAGGGTACAGAAATTGGCTAGTGTACAGAAAAAGCTAAGGTTTCTGATAGTATAGAAGTTCTCTAAGTTATCCATCTGCCAGGCATGTGTCTTCTCTAGCTCACACACAAAGGTGGGATTTTTCATTTTTTTTTTGCTTTGGTTTGTTTTTTTTGGGGGGGGGTTGTTTTGGTTATTTTTTTAGGTGATAAGATATCTGCACTGGAAATTTCAGACAATAGAGTAAGTTGCAGGGAAGTAATTAGGAGGAACACAGGGCTGTTCTTGGGATAATAATCCCCCTTACAAACCCATGATGCACAACCCTCTTGCACTGTCTGCATAATCCCATAGTTTGTACCAACAGGTGTGAATTCCAGGGCAACAGATTGACAAGGTAAAAAGTTTGTGGGATTATAAAATTTATCTTCTGTGTGATAACTTTTGCTCTTCTCTCACATTTGAAGCCATGGAGGCTCCAGAATAAGTCACTTCACGATCTTCTTTATGTTTCAAACTATAAATGAATCAGCAGTTTCAGAAGATAATTACACTGAAAAAAAAACCCAGAAATTTAGTGGTGTTAAATAAGTACTGAAAAAGTACCAGATGGTGTTAAAATATGGATGGGTTTTTTTGGTTTTTTTTTTTTGTTTTTTTTTTTTATTCTGAAATGCTCTGCTAAATCAGAGTACTTAAACTGCTAATTAACCAATGAGACTGAATGTTTTGGAACATATTGAAAATCATAGGAGTGAAAAGAAGGAAGTAATCATGTTAATACTTATAAGAACTGGACGAGAAGAGAATTTTAGTGTGATTTATACATTTAATTATCTCATTAGTGATTAGCCAGTGTATTTTATATTCCTCTGGTGAAGTAATTAGCCAGGCTCTACTTTTACTCTACAATTACACTAACATGTTGCAGAGTCGCAGAACGGTTGAGGCTGGAAGGGACCTCTGGAGGTCATCTCTTCTCTAGGCTGAGCAGTCCCAAATCTCTCAGCCTTTCTTCACAGGAGAGAGGCTCCTGTCCTTTCATCACCTGTCTGAGATGCTCTTAAAGGACTGACCAGTATTTCCAGTGAGATATGACCAGAGTGAGGAAGAGGTAAGCAATTTGATGACTGAAAAGAGAAGGGATAGAGGGTGATTTAAACCTCATATACTGGTATTTTACCCATCTTTTTTTTCCGATAACTACCTAGGAAAAGACTGTTTCCTTATTCTTGATGTAGCTCAGTTCTCAAAGAGATGCAGAGCATTGTCTTAGTAGTGAGGCATGTAAAGTGACCTCTTGTGGTACCACCTGCTGGGGGTAAATTCTCTGGAAACAATTCTCACCTCTGCAGTGAGTATTGAGGCATATCTTTCTCGGTGTCTTAAAGAGAAACCAAAAGCAAATGAAAATGGAAAAAAATTCCCCTCATATCTTCCTCTTTCATTGCAGCACACGCTTTAAAATTCTCATGCAAGGGCTCCCAGGGAGCAGAGAGTGGATGGAGAGGGTGGCTGCTCTGTACAGCTTCCTCTGCTGAAGAGATCCCTAGATCTCTTCCCAGGGATCAAATCTGCAGGTGCAATTTTGCTGTTTCCAAATATCTGAACAATTGTTAGGAAGATGTTTGGGGCAAAATGATCTCAGGCACTTTTCTGCCAAGCTGCTGTCCAGCTGGGTGGCCCTCAAATTACACTGGTTCCAGGGGTTGTTCCTATCAGGAACAGACATAGGACTTTGTGCTTCTCCGTATTGAACCTCATGAGGTTAATTCCTGCTGTTTCATTAATTATGGTTTCTCTCTCCAGGATGTTTTGTTGCTAGCTAAATATAAGATATAAATAGACAGACAGACAGATAGATAGATAGATTGATTGATATTTCTTGAAACAGTTCATTTTCTGTTTAGTATTGTGTGAATCACACTAAAAATCAGACTCTCTTTTACTTTATCAAGCATATATTCAATAATGAACTCCTGGGCTATATTAAAAAGTATGCATTTCTGCAAAAGATAAACCAATTCTCCCAAAATCCATTGTCTGGTTTTCTGTTTTAAAAAGTAGTGGATTTTTCTTTTCCCCACAGCTAAATAACATCTTTTCTGCTTAAGGAACATATAAGGAAAAGTCAGTTTCAAGGCATATTTGCAGTACAGGCACTGAAAATTTTACTTATTCATTCTGCATGGCCTGCTTGCCACTTATTCTGGTATTCTAATTTTCTCATGAAAATCCACCATGATGATATTACTATGCTATCTTGATTTCTCCAACAAGAGTATACTTCTCTGTGTTGTTCTTTCTGTTTATATGTTCCATTATCATTTTCCTGTTGAGTCTTCCAGAAAGCACGAAAAAGGAAAACAGGTCATTGGTACAATGTTGACCTAAAGCTACGGGAATGTTACTTGTTTATTAGTGCATTTTAGATTTAAGGTAAATTGCTTTCCATTTCCAACGTCTTCCATATCTAACTAGAGAATGTCTAGGAAAACACTGGATTATGCCAACACACATTTTTATATTTAAAAAAAACCCTTTAAATGGGTCAATATTTTGAAAGATGAATTCCAGAAACTATAAGAAAGAATCGTGAAGTATACTACGTGGAACTGAGCAAACACAAAACCATAGACTCATTTTGGTTGGAAAAGATTGCCAGCCCTTAACCCAGCACTGCTGAGTGAACCACAAAACCTTGTCGTTCTGTGCTGCATCTAGATAGCTTTCAAATACCTCCAGGGATGGAGACTCAACCATTTCACTGGGCAGCCTGTTCCAATCTTGTCAACTCTTTCACCACAAAAAATTTTTCCTAATGTCCAGTCATAGCCTCTGCTGGTGATATTTGGTGTAATTACCTCCTGCTGTATTGCTTGTTACTGGGGAAAAGACACTGACTCCCACCTTGCACAAACTCCTTTCAGGTAGTGGTACAGAGTGATAATATCTCTCCAGAGCCTCCTTTTCTGCAGCCTTAACAACCCCAGTACCCTTCACTGCTCCTTCACATCTATCTCAGCAAAATTGCTCACTTCTGATACTTGAAAACACTGCAGTTGTTAGCTGACATAGAACTGCTGCTTAAAGAGAGCAGACAAGATTTCAGAGAAAAACTGTAGGTGTCTAAATAAAAAAGTGGTATACTGACAGCTGCTTGGAATGTCAGAGGCACAATTTATTTTGGCTTATTGTGCTTTTGAGGTATTTTAAGGCTATGAATACATTCTTTAAGATTCTTTAAGATAAGAAATGTCCTCATGGAAAACACCGGTGAAAACAAATTAGCACCAAAGTCAGAAGAAACTCATACAGAGGAGTGGTAATGACATATATGTGATGTTATCAATAAAAAGAGTAGGATTGCAAGAAGGACCATCAAGTTCTCCCTTCTCAGTTCTTTTGTGAACATCTGTTTATGCAGTGGGTAACAACAGAATGTTTGTTTATGTCCCTGCTTGACAGGGGCTGCTCCTGGAGTCAGACCAGGGCTGATATATGCACATACATAAGTATACTTACAAAGTATGCATAGTTATATAAAACTTTTCAAAAAGCACATCAAGGAGAAATATTCAGAAATAAACACTTTAGACTTTTCTTTCTTTTAAAGGAAAATAGTCTTCATAAGTAGATTTTGCTGTTTGTGTATTATACAAATACAGGACTTTAGGCACCCACATTCTGAAAATTAAACACAGTTACTGTACGTTGCATATTTAGAATGAAAATGCAAGTAAGATGAAGATAAGATGTTTACTCAAGATAGTTTTGTGCATCAAATGGATAGATAATGAATGCTGTCAAAAGTTTTATGTATGTGAAGACAAAGGGGTTTGTAGCAATTTTTACAACGTGCAAAATGTCATATAACAATCTTGGTAAATTTCATTTTCTTCTTCTTAATGTTTTTTTTTATTCTATTTTTAACAAATTCCTACTAAACTGAAGAGGAAGAAGGCAGATTCAAGTCACAGACAACTCATACACATATCTCAAGAAGCTGGAAGAACTACCTAAGAGGAAACACATGATCTTTCCCTATTTTTGCCCCTTTTTTACAGTATTTACAATAGGTTTTTGAATATTTCTTTCAGCATTTAAAAAAATATGCCTATATGAGAATGAAAAAATATAAATTTAAAATAAAGTTTAAATGAAATCTGTTTTGAGAAATGTTCTTGCTAGAAACAAAATGAAACAAAACAACAAAACAAAAATCAAAACTAAAAAAGTCCAGAAAAACACGGACATCTCCAAAATTCACTAGAACAAGAGTAACTTCATATAGCTATGCTAGATGGCATTCCTGTGAAATAATTATATATATATATATATATATATATATATATATATATATATATACGTGTGTGTGTGTGTGTGGGTAATAAACAACATTTGATAAATTGTAATTGTGGAGCAAAGAGGATTATTGCAATGATTTAAAATACATTAAAGAAAAGGAAAAATATACAACATGGGTGTATAAAGAAGAATGACTGGAGGCCTCAATTTCATGTTTCAAAAGGTTCATTTTTTTAATATATCTGCAGCAATAGAAGAGATCTTTTTAAAAGGTATATATAAAATAATAAAAGAACTTTTATTATTGCTTGATACAGCTTAATGATGAACATTACCTGTTTACCACCAGGGTACTTTTGGCAGCAGGTTTTATGTCTAGTCTTAAGATTAATGCAAAACACATATATAATATCAGTGCTTCAGTAAATTGACTATTCCATCACTTTTTAAAATGACTTACTACATTTTTATGGAAGAGTTTCTTGCTCATGCAACTTTTCATTACTTTTTCCCTTGTATTTATTTAAAGATTGGGATTCAGTAAACAAATAACTAATCTAGGGCTTTGAGGAACTAGTCTAGGGCTATTCCAAAAGTAATGCATACTAGTGTTTTGGATAATGGTTACTGTAACACCTTTATTTTCTTTTTCTGCAAGTTCTCCTTTTCCCTTATTATTCCAACTACTACCTAGAGTGAGACAGGTTAAAATACCTCAGGAGAAATTAATCAGCATTCTGACATCATTGCAACATTGCTTGATTACTGATACCAATCTCCACTTGCTGCATATTTTCCTGCTCAAAATCCATAGCACCATCTAACATAGACCATATACATCATGTTCTACCATTTGGCTTCTGCTCTATATTTGGGTTTCCAGTATGGTTGTAGGAAGTCAAAGCTTAATCATTCCTAAAAATTGCTGTATGTCCACTTCTTGCAATTACTCATTTATTTCAGTCAATCATCCTCCTCTATTTGTGGACTTCTGTATACAATTACATGATTAAATATTGCTAATCCAAATTTGAGAAGTCAGTGTGATGATCTTAATGGGTAAAGTAAATGGAACATTGTCAGCAGCACATACCCACAATCTATTAATGCATCCCATTCCATTAATGCAGACATACTGAGAAAATGTGTTTCTTATATGTGCCCTTAAAATTAAATTAAGAAATAAGTCAAGGTGTGTGGAAAAAGAGATTTAAATTCTTTTAGTTTGTCTAGGAAATGAAAATTACAAATCCATCTAACTTTGATGCTTTCCTTTCTATCCATTTAGTACTATGCTGCATTAATTTCTCACATCAGGCAAAATTCCAGTTGCTGTTTGCTGGAGTTTAATTATCACTTCATTTTTATGGAAAGGAAGATAATTATAGAAGAGGCTTCAAAACAAACTTAGTATGCTAGGCTACTTTTTATGTGATGAGCCATATAACCTTCAAATGCTTTCATAATATTTGCACTTAGCCACTATTTTATATGCTAGTTAATAAATTACTAATTTGTCTAACTCAGCCAATTATTTGCAACAGTTTCACATTTGGTAGCAAACATGAGGAAGTATTAAAAATACATCATTGTGAATTTCAACCATCCATATCAGTCTTTCAGTGAAGAAAATTGTGGTGGAAAAAACAAATTACTAATTCTTTAGGAGAGATAATACAGTATCAGCATCATCTCCCAGCCCAGGCTCACTTTATGAACTCAGTGCCTCTTCAAAGCAGGCAAAGAGCACTCAGGTCTCCTAAATGGATGTGTGGAATCAAGATTCACTGGGCATAAAAGCTAGTCAAGAACACAGCAGGATCACAAGAGGGATGAGCTGAACAGATGCAAGCTGAGACAGCACAGCTGCAGAGCCTGGGTTGCTGGGAATACATATTGCATCAGCTGTAACACAGGCTCCTGCTATGCAGATGCTCCTCTGCCATACCAGCCCATTCTCAAAGCAGTTTTTATCTGCTGTAAATGAGTAAAAGTCCTGCTAGTTTTCAGTCAGAGATTGCAGCAACAGAGGGCTGAACCTCTGTTGCTGTGTGTTTTCTCCTGCTGCTACAGAAATTAACTGCCTCTGCCTGACCTGAATCTGCAAAACAGGCTGTGTCTTGATGTGGTAATGGGGCTTTGCCTCGTGCTGTCATCCTAAATATCTCTGTATTTTTATTGAGAAACAGATATTAATAGTAAATGAGAACAAATACAGCTGCACCCAAATTGGATTTATTATTGGGTCATTTCCTACCTGAATCCTTGTGTTTATTGTAATTTGTGGTAAGTAAGAGGAAACAGTCTTTGTATTTTATCATCCAAAGACAATGTTCTCTGCACATCCATGACTAACATTTAGCTACACAATTTTTTATAACTGTTAAAAGGACAAAAATAATCTGCAGCTACTTTAAGAATATATATATATATATATATATATATATATATATATATATGTATTGGTTCTTTCATCAACAATTTCTTATTGCCATAGAATCATTGAACAGTTTGGGATTGAAGGGACCTTCAAACACAAAAGAGCATCTAGTTCCAACCCCTGAGCCACGATATGGATACTTTTCTCAAAGCCTTATCTAGCCTGGCCTTGAACACTTCCAGGCATGGGACAACTTCTCTGGGCAACATGCACCAGTATCTCACCACCACCCTCAGTAACCAATTACTTCCTAATGTCTGATCTGAACCTACAACCTCAGTTTAAAGTCATTGTCCCTTAAACTGTCACTAGCTCTCTTGTTGGCTCTTTTAGGTATTGGAAGGTGGGATATTATAAGGTCTCCCTGGAGCCCTTTTTTTCTCTGTGCTGAACAGTCCCAGGTCTCTCAGCCTGCCTTCACAGGAGAGGTGCTCCAGTGCTCTGATCAACTTTGTGGCCCTCCTCAAGACTCACTGCAGAAGGGTGTCATTATGGGATCCCAGAAATAGACTCTATTCCATGGGGGGGCCTCAAGAAAATGGGGTTGAAGGGCAGAAGCACAGTCACAGAGTCACATAGCTACAGAATAAGCTGAGTTGGAAGGGCCCCACAAGGACCATCCAGTCCAACTCCTGGCCCTGCACAGGAGACATCCCCAGAAATCACACCATGTGACTGAGAGCATTTTCCAAACACTTTTCCAACTCAGACAGACTTTGTGATGTAACCACTTCCCTGGGAAGGCCCAATCACCCTTTGGGTGAAGAATCTTTTCCTGGTATCTAAGCTAAACCTCCCCTGGCACAACTTAATTTCAAAAGCATGAAGCTGCCTCAACTTGCTTGTCATATTTCTCTTGATGCTACCCATTTATTTGCACACAGGCACAGATGTCATACATTCTAATCACTGGTACAACTTTATGGGAAAAACACATGCCATGGAATTTTGCAAACAATATTGTCACAGCTATTTAGTGAAACAACTTTAACAACAGCACCTAGACTGAGATTTGGGAAATACTAAAGATATAATTTTATACTATACTTTTTAAAAGTACAGTTTATTCTTTGTTCCTGAAGGTATAGTCTTCAGTCTAAATATGGACATGAAAATTTAAATGCTGCAGAATTGTTAGTGAATATCACCAAAAAAAAAAATAAAGCCTTTTTGAGTATATAAACTTGTAATATAGCTAGCTTTTAGTTCAAGTATTTTGTTTCACTCCATTCAAGAAAACAGTGGATTAAATTTACCAGAAATGAAAGCACAACCTATCATCATAACTCTTATTCCAAACAAATGATTACAAAATGCTTTAATAAATTTTCCACTTTTTCCTACTTCATAGAAAAATGGGTACAATTTTATCTTCCTTTATCTGCTGACAAACTAGCAATCTAGCTGAAGGTAGTTATCTTTTCTCTCTAGAAGGCTTAAAAATTTCTGCATTGGAAGACACATGAATCATCATTAATATCCCAGACAATCACATGAGGATCAAATACACCGCATATCAAGCTGCCTTTTATCAAAGGTTAGAAAAACTGAGAGAAGTTTTGGACTTAAAAAGGAAAAACAAATTCTAGAAAACTATAATAAGGTATACTACTACTATTCTAGCTTTTTTGTTAAATTTCTTTCTGAAAATTATAATAATTTTGAACAAAGAATGAACTCAAAACTCAGTTTCTTTTCTCTAACTGTATTATGCTTGTCCTTAAATATCAGGAGATTTTCACTGGACCAAAATCTTGGCAACATTTCTTGATTGATTTAGACATCTCCCCACCAATCTTGCAATAGAAAGTTATGTCACCATTTTCTGACAAAGAAAATATGAAGTATAACTCATAAAGCAACAAATATCCTATAATACCTTTGTTGTTATCCATTCCTCCAACAGCGTAAAGTGTTCCAACTGTAGATTTTCTAGGCTTAGTTCTTGGACTTTGCATAAGAGTTCTTCTTTCTGGTAAAAGATGATATTTCATGGCTTCCAGAATAAGCTTCTGACATTCTAGGTCATCCTTAAAAAGTGCATGGTTTTCCAGGTCAGCCAATATCTGTGAATGACAGTAAGTGAATAAAACAGCCTAGAAATTCCTAGAAAAGCAATACTATCAATGAGACACAAATACAAATGGATGTCACAAGTATATTTCTTCATTCTAGAACACACAGTTTTACAGGGCTATGTTTTCTTGGAACACAGAGAGAAAATGAAGTAGTTGATTCTTAAAGGATTTTAAGGCCAGTGTTTCACCAGCCCTTAAGACTACAGTCTTACTAATCTTTTACTGAAGGCTTTGAAAAAAACTAAATAGTGTCTTGTAGGTTGACTTATTTTTAATGGTTTCCAGCGCAACACTGAAAGAACACAGAAGGCATCTCTTTGCAGGAACATTCCTTATTTTTAAAACCAAACTAAAACAATGTTCCCACCTGAACAATGCTCAGTTCATACAGGTGCAAGGATAGTCTATTGTGATTCCAAAGAAGGAGGCTGCAAGTTGTAAATGTTGTGTTTGATTCACTTGCCTACATACATGTATCTACCAGCTTTTGAGATGTTGTAGATTACTATGTAAGTTTTCAAGATCCCATTGAATTATACAATCTAGGTTAACCTCACAAGTGACCTAGCTCTGAGCAGGAGTTGGACTGTAGCACTCCCGAGGCCTGCTCCCACCTGAATGATTCTCTGATTCTGTGATCTCACTGATGTCAGGCCAGAAGAGTGCAACGCTCATCCAGATTTTGTGCCATATCTGCCAGACCCATATTGGCATATCAGACAACCTAAGACATCCAAATTAGAGCAGGATTTAATTGCATATAAGAGCATATCTGTACAGTGCAGTAAATTTCTAGATATCATAGAACATTTATCTGAGAGATCAAATAATATTCAGAGAAGCAGCTAAAGGCCAGCAAGCAGAAGAAGCTCATTCCTGGAGTCTAATGATGTCTTCCCTCAGACATATATATGCAATCATATGCAAATTGTTTTGCAGTTGCCTAAAGAGAGGAAGCTAGATTCCTTTTAAGAGCTCTCAGCTATTTCATCTGGACTTCAATGGCTGCAGAAGAAGCTTGAATGTCCTTTGTCAATCTGTCAGCCTTTGGCAGATAACACATTTTCTGTGACATCTGAAATATTAACAGCTGGCACATGTAGACAGCTGTTGTCTGCTTCTGATTTTAGGCATTAGTCATGAAATGAGTTGATGGCTGAAAGAAAGGCAATAGATAGATGTTACAGCCCCCAGTATCAACACAGGATGGGGGATGAACAGCTCAAGACCAGCCCTGCCCAGAAGGACTTGGGGGTGCTGGTGACTGAGAGGCTGAGCATGACCCAGCCATGGGCACTCATGGCCCAGAGAGCCAAACGTGTCCTGGGCTGCATCCAAAGCAGTGTGGGCAGCAGGGACAGGGAGGGGATTCTGCCCCTCTGCTCTGCTCTGACCCCACCTGCAGGGCTGCATCAGCTTGGACATGGACCTGTGGGAGACAGTCCAGCGGAGAGCCACCAAGATGATTAGAGGGATGGAACAGCTCTCCTGTGAGGAAAGACTGAGAGAATTAGGATGGTTCAGCCTGGAAAAGAGAAGGCTTAGGAATGACCTAATTGCAGCCTTCCAGTATCTCAAGTGAATTTACAGGAATGATGAAGCAAGACTATTTACAAGAGCATGCAGTGACATGACTAGAGGGAATGGTTTCAAATTAAGAGAGTAGCTTTAAATTTGATATAAGGAGAATTTTTTTTTTTTCTCTGAGGGTGGTGAGGCACTGGAAGAGGTTGTCCAGAGAAATTGTGGATGCCACACCCCTGGAGGTGTAAAAATGCAGGAGTTGGGAAGGAGTGGCTTGTGTCCCCTAACTCAGGGCATGCCTCGTAGGGTCCCCACAGAGGTGTTCAAGACCAGGCTGAATGGGGCTTTGAGCTACCTGATCTAGTGGAAGGTGCACCTGCCCTTGGTAGGGAGGCTGGAACAAGATGATCTTCAAGGGTCCTGACCACTCTATGATTCTTTGATAAAGGTTTCTGTGTATTTGTGTGTGCCTGTTCTGGTTATTATTCAATTAATATTACTAAATAAGAATATTAAAAGTATGTTTATAAAAAGGCATGATAGGTATATTTCATAACACTAGGTTATTTTTTATCTCATAATCTTAAGATTTTTCATATATTCATTTTTTGATTTTTTTCCTTTACAGTGTTCAGCACACTGCTCAATAGACTAGAAAATCAAAGATCTGAAGACAAATCATGTCCAGATTTTAGGTAGGATGACTGCAAAATGATTTAACACACATTTAGGACTACAGAACCAAACAGAGTAAGTACTGTGTCAACATTAACTAAATAGAATACAGGCACAAGAGAAGTAAGAAATCAAATTACCAGTTTTCTCTGAACGAATTTCAGGTACTATTAAGTTACATAGACTTTCTAATGCTTAATGGAATTAATTAAATTGATGGCCAAGGTTTTTATGGCAAGCTTATTATATCAGTCAGGATCAAAATCAAACAATAATATCAGTGATTTCTTTTTAGACCATTACTCCTTTACCCAGAAAGGCTTAGGCTCTTAAAGCAAATATTTATCTTTGAAATCTTTCAACTGAGTTGCCAGGTGTTTCAAATAAAGAAGAAATAATCTGTGAACACTGTTCTGTCCCAAAATTCTGAGGCTTAATTCACCAACCACAAATAAAAGCTGAATCTCTTTTTCTTTCAAGTTAAAAATTCACCTTAAAATTAATAGAAAATGGGAAAAAAACCAGAAAAAATTCAAATTAAAACTTAAAAGTGGACAGAAACATTTGTTCATGTCCCTTAAAAAAATTAATCATTCCTTCTATTAAATTTTTTAGAACATGGGCTAACTTGTGATAAACACTGTATTTCTGAATCCTCTAAAGACTAGAAGTTGTGAATAACAAAAAAAAAAAATCAACCAAAAAAACAAAAAAACCACAAAACCTAAATTGAAGCTACTGTTTAGAAATCAGAAGTTATATAAAGCTGTTTCCTGTTGTCTAAATTTCAGTAATCTGCGTCAAAGTTTTTTTCTCCATAGTTATCTTTCCTGATTATGTCACAACAATCAATATATTTTTATTAAATCAGGATGCACTTGATCAGGAAATTCAGTTAATAAGGATGTTTCCCTGGAAACCATATTATGTTCAGCTTGCTCTTCCATGTCTATGACATAAATCATTAGGAGAGAATTGTATCTAATACTAACTGAATATTGCTGGGCTTTGTAATGTGGAAATTCACAGAGCTGTAGCTTCTCAAAAGACTACAGTATCAGTGCCAGCATAGTTAACTTTACCATTGCTAGAACTTCTCAGACTAGCAATATCCTGAAAATTTTTTCCCACTTTGTGTGATCACATTTCTCATTTTTTCCCAATTAAAACCCCCAAAAAGTCCTTTCTTAGATGTACTTCCAAATGACTTCTAGCACCACGCTGCAGAGAGCAGGCATGTTTCAACTCAGTAAAGCACATTCAGTTTGAGATCTAGAGTGAAAAGCACTCAAGTATTGCCAAAGGAAAATGTCTAATGAGAAAAAAGGAGTAGTTGGGTACTGGTTCAGTGACCGACTCTGGGTGCACCACAGGACAGCACCGATTGCTGCCTACCTTGCTCTTACCTTCAGCTGCCTCCTTCTTTCCTTCCTTCCTTGATGAGCAGTTCTGCATTTGTTGCTTCCTGACAGATCTCCCCCAGCCTCTGTGTTATCCCAGTGATTTGCAGCTATGATTGTGGGAATCTGAATACTTGATTTGAATGACCTTAAGCAAAGTCACACATATTCTACATAATCGATCATCTGAGAGATGGAACTGGTCCCTTTCTACCCTGTGTCATCTAGGATGAAATTCAGCCACCACTAGGGAAACAGTTTCCACCTACCTGGAAAGAAAAAGACCACTTTTTTCCTTTACTCCACTCTTGGGAGAGACTATAAGGCAATGGAAGAAGCAAAGAGCTGCCTCACCAAAGATTCTGTAATGACCTTATACTTTTGAAGTGGCAAAGAACACCCCCTGGTTATTTAGATAAAACTTTCTATCTAGTGAAAAGTGCAAGGCGTGACAATATTCACTCAGTCAGGATGAACTAACCTCAGATTCCACCTTGATATGTGCCTCAGACACACTAATTGTCCAAAAGGGGATATGACAAAACACTATCGGGTTCCTACCACTAAAGTGAAAAAAACATGGGTAATTCCTCCAGGACAGAAATCAGGGCTATAAAAGTGAACAAAGTGAGAAAGTACTCCCTGCGTGCCAAAATTAAATACTCAGCACATGCAAAAGTTTTAATCTGTAATCCAAGAGATAGATATTTCCAAAAGAGGGACAGCATCATTCAAAATTATGCATTATGTGGTCTGTATCTGCCCAAGAGTGTTTATTATGATTTCGAATCTTGAATAGTCCTTAAAAACATATAATTACTCTGTACACCACTGATTAGGATTAAATTTCATACCCAAACATATTAATTTTTTCACAGGTAGAAAGCAACTTCCAGTTCTCTAAAAATTATCCCAGTTTCTATTATTGCATTTTCCCTCTGAAAAACCCTAAAGAGTTCTGTGCCCTTAGAAACTTACATGCCAATGTCACACAGAATAGAGGATTAGAATTATCTTAATAGTATTAATAATTATAACAGAAGAACAAAAAGTTAAATGTCCTCTAAATGCATTGTGAATAAATGAAATGTGGATTTTCATGGCACATTTCATTTTAAAAAAGTCCACAAGTCTCTTCCTTGATCCAAAATATATCCCAAGTCACTTGACAACCTTGAGTCAGAGAATCACATTACCATATGAAACAAAATCCTGAAGAATTAATGACCTAAAGTTTGCATTTTGAATGTTTTTCAAGAGAGAAGTTTGATTAGCCATCATTGTCCTTTTATGAGTCTTCTTCCACGTACAGATTTGTTACAGCTGGTTATTGTTGATGATCACAGTAATGCTGCTGCTAGGAAAGAATAGAATTCTGAAATGTAAGGTCATGATTGTTCTTTGTACAGATTAAAAAGAAAAGCAAATAAAGGTTTTATATGAGTTTCTGGAAAGAATAAAAATACTGCTTTGAAACTTTCTACAGAAATAGTTGTCAGTATACTTTCAAAGTCTTACCATGCTCAAGCTGCTCAAGATGTTAGGAAATGCTGTATTTCTATGGACAAAGCTTCAATTTGAAGAATTTTTATCTGTCTAGAGCTGCTAGAGGTCATGATTCCTACATCAAAATATTACCATATGAATACAAGCATTTCTATTGATTAATGTGGTGAAAGGAATAAATTTGCTGACACTTTGTGTTTTCTGACTCTAAGACAGTTGAAGGAAATGCCTGTAATATTATTGCAACTGCAAGTTTCAACTTAATTAATTGCCATTCTGATTACAGTTTTATATAAACATACCCATTTTAAGAAAAATCAGGCTATTTATGTTTCACTGCAAACATGAATGAAAAAAAAGTCCCCCAAGAAGTGCTAATTCTTTCTTTACATAAGGAATAAACTCTTAGCTACTTCAATTGGATAGCACTTTTTTTGGTATAAAGACTATTTTTTAATCTATTTGAACTTCCTCATTAAAAACCTTTGAATTAATGGGATGGGCTTAATAGTGACCTAAGCAACTACAGTTGAAAATTTCAGTTGAAAATTTACAGCATGTTTTCTTACCAATTTGATGGTCTTGCCTGGGATGAGGTTATGAAAATTAATCACAGGTACTGGGGAATAGAATTAAAGTATGGTTTGCTTCTTTCAATATCTGATTAATTATTGCTATTTCAATATTAACTAAATATTCTGCCTAACATTAATCATTGAAAAGAACAGATTTTAGTAAGAGATCATTATGACTGTCTTGACAATGTAAGGTATTAATTTACATGCTTACACTAGAAATGTAAGTGATGTCCACTAGTAATATTATTAACTATTCAGAAAAATAAAGTAAAAAAATAGTAAAGAAAAGTAAAATCAGCAAGATATTTTAGTCATCAATAATACTTTCAAAAGGAAAAATATACAGCAAATCTTATTTTTATACATACTAAATTAGGTATTCATGAACAAAAATCCTAAGGAAACGGGAGTGAGAAGAGCAGCACATTTGCACTGTTTATGAGAGAAAAGAATTGGGACTGTTTATTAAACATTAACATTGTTACAATGTTTAAGAATTATACTCAGAGAACAAGAATAAATTTAAAAACCTTTAAAAGTTCAGACTAAAATTTTTAATTGTCATCATAAAAACCATCAAAAATTATGGAAAATTGGGACAGTTTTGTACACAAAAAACCCTTTGCTTTTCATAACAGAAGGTACAATATCAAGAATTGTATAATTGTGAATTTACTGCAAAGATATATATCACTTAACTCTTTCTTTTAAATTACTATATCTTGAACGTAAAATGCACTTCAGTCATAGAATTTTCTGTGAATTTTTGCATTCTGAGATATTATCAATAGTGTCATTTATTATACAGACCCTCATTTGCAATTAGATTTTATATAAAGAAAATGAAAACACTTAAACAATCCCTCAGGCTGCCCTTTAGGTTTTAAACAATGAAAAAACTATAAAATTTGTTAACTTTTTTGGGGACTTCTAAACATAGAAAACACAAGGTCTCAAACTGATCCTGTATGTACCTGAAGTTTCAACTCCATTATATATTCCATTTGATCCATAGGAACCTTTGCAACATTAACAAACAACCTTTTTGTTTTGCTAGGAATTGAATGTATTGAGCTAAATCCAACATAACCATCTGCTTTACTCACTTGACTTGTAATCAGGAGCCTTATATTGAATTTTTTTTAAAAGCTTATTTCTAATTTTTCATTTGAGGTTTTGCTAGCTTTTAAAACAGTAATTTCAATATTTTGTCTTAGAAAAAAAAATAATGAAAAATATCTGCTTTTAATAATACCTCAAATTTATCACATCTCATTTTGTTTTCTACCATCTTTTTTCAGCTCATCGAACATTCTGGATCTCTTTTAAATTCTTTTTTTTTCTTATTCATGTTTAATTAATGATTTCAGTAAAGTTTTTAGCACAGAGATTTCCAGGCATTTTTCTGTAGTACAACAAATATTCAGTATATGAAATTCAATATTTGTCTTGCTTATGGACTAAATTATTCATGATGTGTTAGTCAAGCCAGCTGCTCAACCAACTCAGGAAGAAAGACTATACTAAATCCCTCAGATTTCTGTATCCTCAAAGATTATTTTCTTCTCAGCAATAAGATGCAGCAGACTAAGGATCTTTAAGACCAGTTTTTTCCTAGAAACATGTCGCTAATCATTTCTATTACAAATAATCTACATCAGGATTTACTGCTTAGACACCACAGATCTCAATGCAAGTCTGTGATCTCTGCATGCATGCAGGTGATAATATATTTCATAGAGATCAGTCACATATCAATAATAATGATAAGTCTCAGACTGGAATTTTGGAAAAAAGATCCAATTGTGTTTTCTCTTTGAAATCCAAATTCTGACATCTACTAAGCTTGCATTTTTGATGACCATTGTCATAGTCACTGGCAGAGGACATCTGTTCAGTATTCATTTGATTTGCAATTCCTTTTCCCCAACACATAAAATATTATTCCATATTCAGAAGAAATTTTAAACTATCTTTCTACCCTTCAGTTATAACCAAGTCCTCCCTATTCCTCCCCCACATCAGGGTACAAAATCCAAACCAAAAAATTAATATAGCATAGTTGAAGCTTGTTTTCTTTAACTTACCATTAGATTACCCTAAGGAATTTACTAGTGAAAGCTTCAACCATGTAAACACACATTCCCTGAGGCTGTACATTTGATACAGAAATAAAGAAACTGTCTTTTTCCCCCTTCCTCTCAAATAAACTACGTAATGGAATTGGAACATTCATTGGTAGCATCTGTGGCAAGTAATTAAACCGTGGTAGTGAAATCACTTTCACAACATTAACTCTTCTCCAAAGCTTATGGTTTAGCAATCTCATTTATTATAATCTTCAGTACTATTTTCTATAAGAAAACCCATGTTGTCTTTTACGACATTGTTAAAATTTTAATTTAATTTATAAATATGCCCACAGTTTTTTGGCACACATATTGCCTTTTGTTGAATTCCTTGTTCAACCAGGTCTGTCTTTGAAACTGGTACTAATTTGACCAATTGACTTATCAACTGGATGTATTATTGATTCAAATGTTATTCACTTTAGGAAAAGAGAAATTGTTTTAAACCCTCCCACCCCAGCTTCTGCCTCCAGTGGCATCTTTTCATGACAATTTTATCAATCTATGTATTTTACAGAGAGACTGAAATAACGAGGGCAAAATCTAAGATGCAAGCTTACTACACAATTCTACTGATGCCCAGATCTACATTTTACTTCATCACGGTATGCTTATTCTACAGAAAATGAAGAAAAATATCTTTATTTCAAGATAAATTGCTTCTGAAAGTAAATATTAAGTTTCTAGATAAAGTTAGGTAAGATTAATGTCTTGTAGAGCACCTGCAGGTTTTCTTCTCTACTCCTTGAGGAAAAAATTAAGTTCATAATTCCGAGAGCTATGTATATTTTGCCATACTACATAAGAAATAATAAAATGTCAGATTGCATTCAAAAGGTCACATTTCATTCAAAAGAAGGTGAAACAAAACTTAATAAAACACAAATCACATTTAAAATAAGAGAAAATATAAAAAATGCCCCAACACTAGAAGCAACAAAAAGGTTGGCCTTTGACAAAATGTTGTCTGGTCTCCTTTTGTTTGAAGACAGATGTCTTTATTTGAAGTTCTTCTGCATTGAATTCTTTTTTTTTTTTTCTTCTAAAAGTGATAAATATGAGATTAGATAAAAGCACGACAGATGCTAACAAATGGAATACAAACATTATTCAGTCAATAACAACTAACAGCCCATATTTGAAAATTACTGGCTTTTTATTTTTTTACTGTAGTTACCTCTTAACTGCAGTAAGCTGTGGTCTACCAGAATTGATGTAATTTTAATAAAATTCTAATATGAGAATAAGTACAAAGAAATGGAACATAAAAGAAGCTTTTTTTCCCCATAAATAATGCTCTCCTGATTCAAATACAGTCTTCAGTCTTAGAAGCAGGCAAAAAAGATGGATAAGAAAACATCACAGAAGGGGGACTGTATTTAAACAACTTTTCCAGACAGTATATTTAATGTTTAAATATTAAAAATATTGAATAGGAAGAATTCTTTTAAGACATTCACAATCTCTGAAATGTTGATGACTCAAATAAAAAAAAATAGAAACGAAAATGTGTGTTATATTGTGCTTGTCTATTATGCTGAATCAATCTAAGGGACAAGGAAGAAAGCAGAAAAGAGCACTACACTACAAAAAATAGGGACTTAACATTACAGAGGGTACATTCCTTCCTTCTTCACTTAAGAGCGATGAAGATGAATTTCAATGACATCAACAGCAATAATGGTTTTTGCTTCTAAAACTCCCTGTTAACAATTGCTGAAATCGGTGACTGATCTTTGTCCAAATTACGTTCAATTAGTTATAGTTGCATGACCTCTGGAAGCATGGTTCATGGAACATCAACAACTAACAGCAAAACTTGTCTCAATTCATGAGCCTTGCATAATACTTCCTCTCCCCTGTCCAGTTTTGGAGGGGAGGGTAGAGTGGCATCCAGCCAGGGGCAACCCATGACAATATGACTGTCAATCTGACAATCAGTAAGAGAGAAAAAGATATAAACCTGCCAAAAAATGACTACAGATCATATGACCTTGTAAAAACATAAGCAAAAGGCAAAACATGTCTTCTCCAAATGGAAGACATCATTTTATGTAAATGTAACTGTATTATGAATGTAACTCATTTAAGAATGATGCTATTTCAAAGGTCAAGGAAAGATATTCTCTTATTTATATGACCAGAGCTTCTAATTGATTATTTAGTTAATATAGTCTAATTTATTCATAAATATGTGTTTTCACATGGACACAGTCTATACATTCTAGTGGGGATATGTATGAAACATACTTTATAAAATTATTGTTCTAAATATTTCACAAAACAGAATAAATTTAAGTGACACAAGTTTGCATTTTATGACCATGTGAAGATGTGATTTAATTAGTGGAAATCCAGTCTTCCATTAAATAAATTTACCCTAAAATATTTAGTAGCGAACCATATGCTCAGTATATCATGAGAAACTGAATAAAAAGCGAGGTAAGTTGCCTGTGTTGCATAAAGAAATAGTATTACAGAATTATGTTGCCACACTCTTTTATTTGAACAGCACCTTGTGACAACTTCAAAGCATTTACTAAAACTTTACTGATATTTACCGGTATTTACCAAACTGATAATAAAATGTATTTGGAAATGAAGTTGAGCAGTTATCATTTTCACTATTTACAAATGTTCACATGTCATTTATTTACACAAAAAAAAAAAAAAATCCCAGCTATGTTGACAGGACTTTTTGACAATTTTAGAACTATCTAAAAGGCACAACAAAAAATCCTTCAGACTGTATCTTGCACACTGCATTGAAGTATCCTCTTTATTCAGGTAAAGTATCAGCTGACAAGCTACATCCACTGCCAGAGAAGCTGCTATAATAAAGTTTAAAAGCTAGCTTTACTATATGATCTATATAAGAAAAGTAAAAACATAACAGCTTATCTTGTTTCTACTGGCTATACTCAAGTAATTGTCATTATGCAGGCAACTGAAATTTCAAGCCCAAATTTTTATTGCATTGATAACTTAAGAGAGGAATATGGAGATCATCCTAGAAGCTTGCCAGAATTTTTTTTTGAGGGCTGGGAAGTTATTAATTCTTAAGGTAATTAATTTATCTTTGTTTGCTTTAAATTAACAAAAATATTTCTTTGAAAATATTGCTTGGTTTAATTGGCTTAGGCCACTTGCACAAAACCAAGCATTTAGCACCATTTCAGATGCCACAGGGTGTCTAAGAATCCACACAGAGACAGTAAATATAGAACTGGATTTAGAAGGGAATGTTTCAAGAAAAATTGCTTGGAGCCAGGCAGCATGATAATCCATGGAACTTGTCAAATCAGCACACAGTTTTGCTCCTATGTGTTGGGAAGTGCACCAGATCTTTATTGCCTATAGTGAGAGGTTAGGAATCCAGCTGATGTGGAGAAGCCTGCACACATAGGTGAACAAGAAACTGAAT
Source organism: Agelaius phoeniceus (assembly GCF_051311805.1). Taxonomy (NCBI): domain Eukaryota; kingdom Metazoa; phylum Chordata; class Aves; order Passeriformes; family Icteridae; genus Agelaius; species Agelaius phoeniceus. Next base: position 53,271,552 of record NC_135266.1, on the reverse strand, counting down.
CATACCTTCAGACTTTTCAGATTCAAGTTATAATCTCCTGGTATTCAATTATTTAGAAATGGTTGAAAGAATTTACAAAATGTTGCAGAGACTGACAGAGTTTACAGACACCCTTAGGATTTACCCCAGACCAGTAGGTTTGAACCAACCTTAAAAGCCTAGAACTCTACTCAAGTGTGAGTTCTTATCAGCTGCACTTGTTTAGTGACACTGGCAACAGAGAACCGGTCTCAAAGACAAATTTAAAGATTGACTGACATAGAATGATATCCTCCATAGAATGATATCCTCCTTTTTTGCTAAGCAAAGGAACCTTCAATTGTTTTCTCTAGCTCAATATATATTGAAAAGGTCAAAACTTAAGGAACCTGTCTGACAACTGCTTGGTTAATTGGGTTTTTTTAGTAGCACAAAGAAATACTTCTTTGCCACATGCCAGCTGCATTGTGGAAGGAATTTACAAGTTTACATAATCATCAGTTATCTAAGCTAAGATTTAAAGGGTTTCTACTCAATTATTACATGCAAATTCATATGCATTTTTAAGATCATGTACAGTCAGATGTAATGTGTGAATTCTAAGGGGATTTTAGAGGCTCAGTGCTTCCTACAGTTTACCTACAACATCTCTGTAGAAATAAGAGAACTCATGGGGATCTGTGCACTTTCTCTCCAGTGGCTTACACGGTATTTAAGTACTTCATTTTATAAGGACTGCATTGTTTCTGCTCCTGGGCAAGAAATCTAATTTAGATACCTATAACAGATTCACTGGATCTGAGCCACAGTGTATTTAATACCCAGAGACTATGCATTATCCTACTGATGTGATTTGCAAGCCTCTGCAAGTGATATTATTAAAAGGGTTACAGAGGAAAAGACAGTAATACCTCTGCTTTATGCTGTTTTTTAGCTTTCCTAGTTAATCCAGTGATCTACTGTTACAGGCAGATGCAAATAACAGCCTTTATAAACCCAGGACACCGGTGGAATACAAATTAGCTTTAACTTAAGCATTTCTATAAGGAAATATTTGTGCTCTTTTCATCATGCACATCTTCGCTTAAAAACACTAAACATCGTCATCTTTACTGTCATGCTATTCTAGGTACTCAGTATTGTGTTAACTTCCCTTGCTTGCAAATTTCTTCAGCTGCCCAGGTATCATTAGCAACTTCTCACACTCTTAAAAAACACCATAAAAATAATGTTTAGCCCAACAGAAGCTGCACACATTCTTGGCTCATGCTGCAGCATCAACATTATCAGATACATTACACTGTGTACAAACAAAAAGCAGAAACCAGGTTTTCGTCTCAGTAAATGAGATTACATCATTAGTAATCAAAACAGGCAGAGGCTCAACTATGCTGCTGCATTGCATTGAATGTTTCACAGTACAGCTTGAGTCAGGGAACAGGAGATACAAACATAGAATAAATTATTGTCATTTGTGAAATGTAGAGAGAAAGAAAAGGAGAGTTTAGTGTCATCGATATAATCTCTTCTATGCTTCTTAACTTCATGGTCAGAAGTTAATGTTTCAGCTTCACCTGCAGACAAGGTTAGACTTTTGTCTATGCACAATTAGTGAGGTTTTAGATGAACTGTTTTGCTCCCTGAGGGGTGGGAATGGCAATCACTATATCACATGTCATCAGGGAACAATGTAAGAACACCTTCAGCTGTTCTAATCATACTTTATTGTATATATCTTTCCACAACTATAGGTTTTCACTTCTAAGAAAAGGGTTCCTTCTACATTCTACTATAAAAGAATTAAATAAATTCCTATGTATATTTGTGTATCCATGCATATGTGCATGTGTAATGCACATTCATGCACTAATAGATGCCGTGGGGCACCCAGCCAGAAAGCAGCTTGGCAGAACAGGAGCCAGCACCGTGCCCTTGCCTCAGAAGGCAGGTGGTATCTGGAGCTGCACTATCTGCAATACACAAAGTATTGTCAGTAAGTCAAGGAGAATGATTCTTCCCCTAGAGTGAGTACTGGAGAGGTCAAATCAGGAGAGCTGTGTCCAATTCTAGACTCCTCAGTACAAGAGAGACATGAACATACCACAGAGAATACAATGAAGGCTCACAAAGATGATGAAGGCACTGGAGCAACTCTCCTATAAGGGAATGCTGAGAGAGCTGGGTCAGTTTATCCCAGAAAAGAGGAGCCTTTGGGAAATCTTATTAATGTAAGATTCATAAATACCTGAAGAGAAGGTGCATAAAGGAGAGATCCAGACTTTTTTTCAGTGGTGCCCGGGGGATGAGAGTCAATGGGCACAAACTGAAACACAGGAGGTTTCCTCTGAACATCAGGGAACACTTTAATACTGTTAGGGTGACTAAGCACTGGGAAAATCCTTGGAATTATTTAAAACTGTTTAGACAGAGTCCTGTGCAAATGGCTCTAGGTTATCTCTGCTTGAACAGAAGTTTTGGAACAGAGGTTATTCAGAGGTCTCTTCTAACCTTAGGCATTCTGTCTTTTGATTCTGTGATTGTGTATATGTTTATCACATAATGTAAAAAAATAGATACACACACAAACACACAGACACCTGTATATAAATTATCTGTAGTGTTTCTGTTTTGTTTTACATGTACTAATTTTGTTAGGGTTTTTTAACATTAAAAGGGTTTTATTTAAAATGCATTCAAAAATTGAAAATTGAGGACAACAGTGGCACCATTCAGGCACAAAAGTAGTTTCTTATACTTTTTTGACGAACTGAAAAAAGGTCCTCTTAAATACAGTTTTTGCTTGTTTCTTAATTTGCTTGTTAAGTTACTCTCTGTAAAAAATGCTATCAAAAGTCACAGGAAAAATATTTGATAAGCTTGAATTAACAATTCAAATAAATGATCTAAAATACTTCAGCATTAACAAGGTATAAGTATGCCACCACATTTTTACTCTTCCAAAATCCCTTAAGAATAAAAATGAGCATAAATTATGTTTTCTGTACTGATGAACATTAAATATCTGGAACACCTTTTGAAAAGTGTTTTATTGTATTATCTATTATATAATACTGCTTATTACATATATTATTACCTATTATAACATGAAATAAGTTCTTATGTCGGCCAAGCCACCAGTCTTTCTTTTTTGACTTGAATGAAGAGATAAGAATCATTTTAGTTTAGAAGATGGTTCCAAGAAAATCAAAGAAACAAAAAAGTTTCTATGGCAACATTGCAGATTCTATTATTTAATTTTCAGCTTCATGATAGTTTCCTTTTAACAAGTTAACACTGGCTTGCCTTCTCCTAAATTTATCTACTGGATTATGAATTACAATGTTTAATATTGTACTGCTTAAGTCTGACTACATTGCCAATATAATTACTGTGCCTTGAGAGTGAAATGAAGTATCATGGAAACTCAGACTATAAATTTAAACCTTCATTTTAAGTGGATCTCAGTACAATCTTTCCAGTCTGTCAATAACTTCTGTAGTCTTTGACTTCCTCTTTATAAAGTTAATTTAAAAGTAAGGAATGAAAACAGTTGTTTTTTGTTTTTTTTTTTCCAAAGGTCCAATGATGAGCTGCTAATTTTGATCTGGCTTCTTTCCAGAGAAATCTTTGGCTAATTTTCAGTGCAATGAAAATGACAGAGGGTTTTATTTGATACATATTTAAGTATAAACCACAGCAGAAAAAAAAAACCAAAAACCCTTTTGGTAATAAAAAAAGTAAAATTTCACTTTCAGTTCTCAATAATTTTTGTTGAAATTCTGTTATGTCTTAATTCTAATTTTGAAAAAGACCTTACTTTTTTAGCATTACAATTGATATATTTATGATGCAGTTCTCAATTACAGAGCAGCACCAGTGTATAAGACTCAATTTCTAGATTAAATTGAACAGAAAGTTCAAGAGAATTGCCAGTATTGCACTGTAAAACATTTATTTCTAAATTTCTTCATAAAGAGTTTTTAAACCTTTTTCTTTTCATGTACCCAGCTCCCTAGTCACCTACCTCCTTGCTATATAAAGGCAGCTCAGCAATAGCCAAAATGTGTTACCAGCACTGTGTAAGAGACTGAAATGGTTGATGGCTTAACCATTGCTAAAATCATTGGAGGACTTTTGCCCACTATAGAAAACTGCAAAGATCCAGCTGTTCATCTGTGACCATCAAAACCCACATCTCCCTAAATATGCCTACTAATTGGAATTTGGACTGTGAGGGGAACGTGAGATGAGATAAAGGGGGCACCCCAGAAGTGACACTGGAAGAGAGATTGGAATGCTGATGGCTCAAACAATCAGGGACAAGCTGCTGATGTGCAAAGTAACCTCCCAGGTTCAGTGGGAGAGCACAGCTGACACCTCAGGCTACAGCTGGTGTTGAACCAGATAAGGACAGAGGCAAATCCTGCAAGGCACACTGCTGTCTCTTTGTCCTTACTCAAGTGACTCAGCTGTGATAACTCCCCTTTGGAGAAGTACTGGGGCATTCACACCTAGCCTTGAAGGTATCAATCTCTGCTGATGGGCCATAATGGGTCTTAAGGGACTCAAATTCATTGATGTCATAGGCATCTGTATCTTAGAAGGTGTCAAAAACTCCAGAAGTGTCCCATGATCCACATTACCTCATCCAGTTGAAATTCCCCACTCCAAGCGAGGTACCTGGGCTTTCCTACCTGAACTGAATATAAACCAAATAGCTTCCCTGTGCTGTGGATTTCATTGGGATTTCCTCCATCAACTGGTCTGAAGCTGTCACTTTGACCAAGATGGTGACCATCACTTCAACAGACATCAAAATTGCCCCAAACAAGTCTTGTCTTGAGGCCTGTGGGTGGTAAGGTCTTTCCAATCTGATGCCTTCCTTCTCTTTCTTAAACATTTTCTTAAGTGATATTTTTATGCTTTTATATTGTAACTAGTTATATAACTGTTTTTCTGTGCAATCAAATTGTTCTACAATAAAGCCTACATGTGTGCTTTTAAAAACAACAGTCATTCAGAGTTGTTTCACTCCCCAAGGGATCTGTTAACAGGATGGGTTACTCTCACCTTCTGTTTTATCAATAAGTGCAAAGTACAGCACATTACCAGCTGTCATGAAGAAAGTTAACTCTACTCCAGCCAGGACTAGTACACTAACTGAAAGTGAGTGTATGGAATTATGGAAAAGAATTGCTACTTAGTTCCCTGGGAAAAGGAAAAAAAAAAAAAAAAAAAAAAAAAAAAAAAAAAAAAAAAAAAAGGAGAAAAGGAGCTGCTGAAGCATGGAGATCCAAATGACTGCCAGTGGTCAACTAGGTAACTAGGCTGCTCACTCACTCAAATCACAGCTTCTGCCAACACTGGATTTAGTGATCTGGTCTAGCTAATTCAGGAAAACCTTCAATGAAGAAGGTCACTTGGCCTTTGAAAAAACTGCTGCATTTGTTCACTGCATTCCATGTGATTCCTCCCCAAGCCAATGTCCAACCTGAACTGTCCATGCTACAAGTTAGTTTGTCTCACATTTTGTGATGTGCTTAGGATTGTTGTTCTATGATCTTACCTTAAGGTCTTAAGCTGCTATTAGGTCATTGCTTAGCCTCCTTTTAACTAGTTTGAACAAGCAAACTTCTTCTTCTTCTTTCTAGACATACCATCTTGGTAGCTCACCCCTGAATCTTCTCCAATTTGTTCCTATGCCTTTCAAATCACGGGGTACAAAATTGGAAACAATTGTGTAGGTGCAGCCTCAGCAGCACCAGGTATTATGAGAATAATAACTTTATGGAAATAAAAACTTCATATTGCCTGGTGACAGAATTTTTTGTGTTGTAAAACAATACAGAGTTTTCTTAATTCATACTGTTGACTCATCCTCAGCCTGCTATCTGTATAAATCCCATGTATTTGGGGTTTTTTTATTGTTGGTTTGTTTGTTCTGTTTTGTTGGTTTTTCAGAAAATATTTATTATTCTACCTGTTTTTTCTTAGCATGTTAAAAAATCTGCAGTTACTCCTCTTCAGTTTCACAACTCTGCCCTTCTTGTGGATGTATTGGTCCAATCCTCAAGTTTATTGAGATCACCCTGTGTAAAAGGTTACCACTAATTTTTTCTGATTCTGAACAGGTTTGGTTTTAAACACTCAGAGTATTCAGAAGTTGCAGATTATAAACTGAGAGAGTTTTCACAAGGACACAATAACATTCTTTTTGTTATTATGATCATGGTTACATAATTTTAAAAATACCTGAGGTGGAAGGAGTGGTAATCTGATATAAGCAAGCAGCATACTTAGGTCATTGCATCGCCTCTGCATATCATATTTCACCCACATCATTAAGGCATGGAAAATGGTCTCTTCATCAGGAACATTCACATCATCACTGGCAAGAAGTTTATGGAGTTCTTCAGCAGGTAGAAGTAAAAATTCTTGATTTCGTATAACTTCCATTATATTCTCCTGAGAAAAGAAAAGTATTTCAGATTCAGTAATACTGCAAGAAAATTAAAAACCATGTTAAAGCTAATAAACCATAGGATTAGTCAATATCTGCCATACCCAGATATGGCTATGCTTTGCCATATCCTTGCAGCTCATATGAGAAAAAAAAACCATAAATTATTAGAGTTCAACAGCTATAGTTGCAATTCTTATATAAATATATTTCAAAAACAATATGATTATATGATAATATCATAATTAAAATTTGTCAGAATTAGTAAAGGCTATTGTTTGATTTTTTTATAAACTCAGTTGTAATTGAGTTTATATTGTAAGTCTTTACATACTCATACTATGAATATGTAATATATATTGTAAGTCTTTACATACTCATACTACATTTTCCTGGATATTTTCACTGTACTTCTTTCACTATTTCTTAAATAACTTGTCAGTCATGTAGTTGTATTATGAATATCTAGACTTCTGTCTACACATATGACAAGGCTGAGGGAGGGGACCATCAACATAATGAATTAAAGGTTATTTTTTGACATTGTTCAGAACAGATTTTTAATATCTAGTTATCATACAAATAGTTTACAGCAATTAAGATCTCACAGTATTGAAAACTATTGTACTGTTGTGGTTTAGGAACTGTACTCCCCAGTTCAGTGCCCCCACTGAGACTCTCCAAACCACTGACACTCTCTTGCTCTCCTGCTTTTCCCCTCACCCTTCCACATTGCAGTGGGCTGGAGAGGAAAATTGGAGGCACAAAAGTTAAAGCTCACTGGTTGAGATAGGAACAATTTACAGGAAACAGCAATGAGGTAAGGAAACAAGGAGTAACAGCAACTATACTAATGACAGAGACAAGAAAGGAAACGATTCCCACAGAACCACAGCCCTCACACCCACTCCCCCCATCCCCAACAGACACCACCAGATGGATCCCTCTGTTGCATTTACTCAACCAGAAAGAACCCTTTTCCCTTGGAAGAGGCCTTTCTCCCTGCTTCCATCAATGACATCAGGTTTTACAGACTAGCCTCTGTGTCCTAGTTATGCCTCACTCCTGGCTACCTCAAAAAAAATTGGACAGAACCAGGACAAATAAAAATAGGAATAACTAAAAACCTTTTAAAAAATCCCTGTAAACTACATAAAAAAACCTAAAAACAAACAAAAAACAACAAACAAACCCCAAAAAAGTGTTGCATTTAGTTGTCTGAATCCTAAGGAGTGAATTAAACCCTCCTTGAACTACCTACTCTACATCAACAGGACACAGTAGAATCACAATTCTACAGATATTTTTTGTCCAAATATTTCTTTTAGGGTGCTTTATCACCATGGAGAAATTGTAAGTGTGTTTTCATATTCTCAATTTAGAGACGGAAAAAAAGTGAAGTAATTGAAGACTGGAGGCACAAAAAAAAAAGAAAAACTAAATCTTTATGTAAACTGAAAATGTAAAAAGCAGTATTGGGAACAGTAAGTTGCAACATCTAATTTATGAAAAATAATAATGAATTTTGTTATGCTGCTTTGGATAGAATTTTTAAGATGAGAAGTGGGAAAGAATGACAAAACATCAGTCAAGGAGGACTTAAATGTAAGAATATCAAAACTGAGGGAAATTGATTATTCCACTGTTATACCCTTTAAATTCAGTTTTTAGCATATCAAAATCCAACCAATGTTGCCTATAATTGCTTGATTGTGTCTCAACCAGGGGAAAGACTGACTGGTCATCAAAACTGAAATAGAAGGCATTATAACAAATACAAGAAAATAACGTGCAAGACTTACAACAATAGAAGCATACTCCGACTCTAGTATGTCACATGCTGTCCTTCCCTGATTTATTCAATAGAAGGATTCTCCAAATTCATACTTTTAGAAATGAACTGTTTAAACATATTTATTAAAAATTAACTGCATATTATTTTATATATGGCAGCAGAAATGAATATTGCAGACATAGACATGACAAAATCATTAGAAGAAGTTTCTTGAAATTTGTAATGTAATTACAGATAAAATACATAAGCACAGATAGAATAAATTTGACAAAGTTGAAAATGATGTTTATCATTATAACTGTGAATGGTTTGATATGTACAACTTAACTCAATGTGTTGCTTTTTAACTCAAAATTTATAGGATGCTGACACAACAGAAAATGAAAGATGTATATGTGGTCATGACCTATATTGACCATGGTGGTATGCTACCTTAACATAATTGATAATTGGATCAAAACATGACTCAATTATTTTTAAAATTACTACATTAAATGTCAATTGGTCCCTAAAAATGTAGATTTTTCTGGAATGAATTTTTAAACCATTACCTCCTGATAAAGTTTAAATTTGTGTCTCGAACATTTTAGAATTGCTTGGAAATGTAAGGGAACTAGTTTGCAGGGAGGCACTTAACCACAAGCTGGCTTAATTAATTTTAATTAAAAAGTCATAAAACTCACAAGATTTCATTGCACTTCTCAATAAAATGATTTATAAGACAAAGTTTAATTAAGCCTGGTTCAACTGACATTAAATCCCATTATAAAAAAAAAGAAATAACTCTACCTCTTAATAGGAACCAACAGCAAGCTTTGCAATAGCATATTAATCCAAAGACCTAATATTATAAAGTAGCACTGTGATGATGGAACACATTCCACGATCCCACAGAAGTTAATTTATTAAGAGTAACATTCCAAGCAGGAGTTTTAACTTCAGAACAATAATTTTAGATTTGATTAAGGTTTCTTTTGGACATCTTAAATTGTATTTTATCTGCATACATGCTTAAAGAGAACTTATTCCAGCCTCTGTACTGATTGCAGAATCAAACAAAGTTTTCAGACAAAACATATAAACTCAAATCTCTTTCTCTAAACATCTGGACTTACATAAATTTCATGTTATGTGGGCATGAGCATTTCAGAAAATAACAAATATAGATTATGTTTTATACCTATAATATGCCATATATATTATAAATATACCATATGTATTCTTATTTATAATATAAATGTAATATATATAATTCTGATTTATATATAGAATCCAGGTTTTTGATCTTCTGAGGTAAAAACTCTCTCCTTCAACTGATTAGCATTTCCTGAACTGACTAATGAATTTTAAATCTTCCTAGATAATGTTTTAACTCCTTGAGGTTCATTTCATCTGGAGCAGCAAAGCATATTTCAATGGCTAGCTGTTCTATCACAATAATTTCTCATATGCTAATTGTGGAAAAATATCCACCTTTTTTTTTTTTTTTTTTTAAATATGACTAGTCTTCTTGTTTGCACTTTAGGGAACATGATTCAACAGATATATGTGATATCTTTTCAGGATATATTAAATAAATTTTAAATTCTCCTGAGATTAAGATGCAAGGTAGGAATTGAGGTACACAGTTATGCAATCACAGATTCATTACAGCTGGAAAAGACTTAAGATCATCCAGGTCAATCATTAATCTAACACTGGCATCTTTGCCACTAAACCATGTCCCAGGTACCAAATCTAGATGTTTTTTGAATACTTCCAGGGATGGTGATTCCACACTATGATTCCACTTCCCTTTCAGTGAAGAAATTTTTCCTAATATCCAATGGCATTTTCCCTTGGAACTAGTGGAGGCCATTTCCTCTCATTCTGCTCTAGTGAAGTACTTTCAGGAATGCCTAGGGCCTCATGGGAAGATAAACCTTTATTATGGGAACCAGGGTACTGAACCTTTAAGCATGCCAAAGATTATGTGACAGAGTTGGATGAGTCTCCAGGACCTGTAATTTTTGACTCTAATACTTTAAGAGGCTTTGTGGATCGGTATTCACCATCTCATAAGTCTTATAAAATGCACTGGATCTGCTCTGCATGCATCATTCACGTAGCCTTTCCATGTTTTAATTAAGTGGAGTGGTAGATTTCTGTTTTTAATTCAGAAAATATAACTTGGAGTAGAAAGTATGACAGTCTCTAAACCCACCTGGACAAAGCTCTGTCACTTGATTGCTCTTCCACTTTCTAAAAATGACCATGCAGTAACAATTGCTGTGGAGTTATAGCATTTCAATGGTAGAGCTGCTTCACTTTTAAACCTTTTTAGCAGTACACAAGGTCAGCCTTAAATAAGCATAAAATACTAGAACAGCAGAGCCATGTAAAAAAAACCCATATCTGTTTAATGGTAGATAGGCAATCGTGCAAGTATCTAATAGATTGTGCATCATAGGAACATTAAGGTGCTAATAAAATTAAACTATTACTAAATGGAATTTAATGCCATATATATTTATAATGATGACACCAACACAATTAAATTAGATTTTTTTTTAATCTTAACTTGTAATGATTATTATTCCACATGGAATCAAATTATCTTGCAAAAGCTAGTTTTCATTGATGGTTATGTCATTGATTTCACTAATCAGCATGTATCAGTTATAATTAAGAACCTGAAAAATATTAAATAATTTCATTTGTTGACAAAGAATGTCATATTCTGAGAGTGCTATTCAGAACCTGCTACATCAGATTTACCAAGGAAGTAAAACGCTTAGCTGGTGTTTTGTTTTTGGATGTAGGGGTCTTATTTAAAATGTTTTATATTTTTTTGATATGGATGCTGTGACCTTAACAATTAAAAAATTAAAATCACATAAACTCATGCCAAAAAGTAGATATCCATATACTAGGCTTTCATTTATTACATACCTAATGTCTATAATATTTTAAGCTCATACTACTTTTAGTTTAGAACTTAAGTTTTCATGAGAATATTTAAATAAATTAATAAATAGTGCATCTGATTTTCATATTAAACCATACTGGCAGTATACTTTCTGAAGTGATAAGACATGAAAGAAAATTTTGATTTCGGTCAATTCCCAAATTATTTCAGTCTGGAATTATTGCTGCTGTGCTACACTGAATTCACACCTCTTGTTCTTATGCCGCATTTTCTGTATCAGGTGTGTTTCATATAAGACTACACTTCCTTTACAATACTGTGTAACTTCTTCCCTAAGGAGAATGGACTTTTCAGTCCATTATGAACTCCCATTAGACAATGGGACCAGTACTTAGTAATATGCTTATGGTCTGGCTCTCCAGCCTAATCCCAGATTCCATCTGGAAACCTGAACCTGGGATCCTGAATCTCTAACCAAATCTCAGACTTCATCTGAGAGTGAGCTCCATCTGACCTATGTAATCCAAAGAGCTATGTTTCTTCCAGCACCAGATGCCAGCCTGGTATCATCATTACAAAAGGGGTACTAAGGCTGGGTTTGTTCAAAGGACAGTGGAAAGAGATCCTATGTATCTGTGTAACCTCCTCCTTCAACTTCGCCAGTGGGAAGAGAGATAACCAAGTGCTGCATTTGGGGAGAGGAGACAGCAAGTTCAGGATAGAAGAGACTGTGACTATGGATGCAATCTCATATAGCATACTGAAATCTTAATATGAGACTTCTAGATAACTAAGTTAGACTTTCACAATCTAAAAAAATTTCTTTTTTACTTGCATCTTTTGATTTAATTAAAAAAATAATCGTAGAGTTTAGGGTATGAGGCTGCAGAATTAGCCATATTATAGTCTAATTCATTGTGAATATGATATGGCATTCCGGGATTTCACACTCTAAGGATAGCTCACAATCAGTTGCTCATAGACATTAGCTGATATGCTGGTTTATTATGATAAACTGTCTGAAACTTTCAAGCTATGTCAGAATGATTAACATTTTTTCCTGTATTGGGGAAGGATATTGTCTCACACTCTGCATATATTCTTTTTCACATCCAAGAAGATTCAAGAAGCCTAAACCTGTACACAAAACAAGCACAATTGGCTAGATGGATGAGGACATGTACACATCTTGCTCCCCCTGACTTAAAAAATCTTTCAACACTATCCTGGAAGGTCCTGCATCCTACAAACCCTGGAACTTCTTGGGATTAAGTCTTTATGTATGCATGACATTTTCTTTTTACTATGGTATCTAGGAAAGCCAAAATTCTAGCAGCCTGTAAACCAATTCATTATTAATTACTTCATCTTTCTTTCTTTCTTTCTTTCTTTCTTTCTTTCTTTCTTTCTTTCTTTCTTTCTTTCTTTCTTTCTTTCTTTCTTTCTTTCTTTCTTTCTTTCTTTCTTTCTTTCTTTCTTTCTTTCTTTCTTTCTTTCTTTCTTTCTTTCTTTCTTTCTTTCTTTCTTTCTTCTTTCCCGTTTTTTGGGGGTCTTTATTATTGCTTGTTTACCTTTCCAAAATAAAGTTAGTAGAATGAGGGAGCACAGCTTTGGGACCTAAAAATTACTGATAGCAAGAGGCAGATCCATCAGGTCAATGCACTGCTCTGAGGTTGGTGAAGCAGAAAAATCTGGGGGTTGTAGCCCCCAGTGATGGGATAATCTACTCAACACTTTGTCTATTGACATCTGATGAGTCTACTGACACCTTTGGCCCAGTCCCAGGGATTTGACATCAAGTGAAACCTGTTGGGATGAGTGCTGTGACTGGAGTGCCCTGTTGGACATTTCCAGGCTCTTCAGGAATGAAAAGCAGGGCAGAAGAGACAGAGCAGTGACACTGTGTGTAACAGAAGGGTTAGAATGTATGGAGCTCACAGCTGGCAACAGCACAGTTGAAAGCCTCTAGGGAAGAATCAAGGGGAAAACAGATACTTCAGATGTCACCATAGGAGTCTATTGCAGACCTCCTAGCCAGGATGATGATGCTGATGGATTATCCTTTGAGAACTTAAGGGACATTTCCAAGTCAACTACCCTAGACTTCAACTTGCCACAATTAACTGGGTGCATCACACAGCGGTATAATCCAGGCAAGAAGGTTCCTAAAATGCCTGGATGAGGACTTTATGGAACAGGTGAACAGGTCCTAGGGGAGCTTACTTGAAAAGATGTTATCTTTGACATCAGACTGATGACCTGTTTCTAGTAGGGCTCCATCTTAGGCCATGTACTCTTCCACTTCTTCAAAAATTACTTGGACACTGGACTGGGAGGGACATTAAGCAAGTTCACAGATGATACAAAACTGGGAGGACCTGTTGACTCCCTCAAAGGCAGAGAAGCCCTGCAGAGAGACCTTGCCCAGAGGACTGGGCAATCACCAATTGCATGAAGTTCAACAAGAGGAAGTGCCTGTTCCTGGGATGGGGTAACTCTGGATGTACAGACAGACAGGGGAATTAGAAGCTGGAGAGCAGTGACATGGAAAGGACCTGGGGGTCCTGGTCAATGGCAAGTTGAATGTCAGCAGTGCCCTGGCAGCCAGAAGGGCCAATCCTGGGGTGCATCGGGCACAGCATGGCCCGGCAGGCAAGGGAGAGGATTGTCCCACTCTGCTCTGCACTGGGGTGGCCTCACTTCAAGTGCTGAGGACAGTTTTGGGCATCACTATATAAGATATTAAGCTGTTAGAGAGCATCCAGAGGAGGATAATAAGGATGGTGATTGAGGGAAAGGCTGTATGAGGACTGGCTGAGGTCACTTGGTCTGTTCAGCCTGGAGGAGACTGAGAGGAGACATCATTGCAGTTACAACTTCCCCATGAATGGAAGAGGAGGGGCTGGCACTGTGCCAGTGACAGGACCTGAAGGAACAGCCAGAAATTGCATTGGGGAGGTTTAGGTTGGAGAGTAGGAAAAGATTCTCCACCTAGATGGTGTTTGGGCAGTGGAACAGGCTCCCCAGGGTAATGGTGAAAACACTAAACCTGACAGAGTTCAAGAAGATCTTAGATACATGGTGTGACTCTTGGGAACTGTCCTGTGCAGTTGTACTAAATGATCCCTGAGACTCCCTTTCAATTTTAATATATTCTGTGATTCTGTTCACTAACTTGAATTGGCCCAAATTGATTTATTTGTCATCAGAAAGGTTCACAGCACAATTTCAAGTAAATAGCAGAAGAGATCAGTACTGTGAATCATCCAGAGGCACTTTGGATTTCAAAGGCTGCAAGTAGCAAAAATACAGAATCACAGTGCAAATTGTGACAATGGTGCAGTATTGTATAGTCTGGGTACATACTGGTACTGACTCTGGTGATTGTCTGGTTTTGCTGTTACTTGTCTAAGATTTACCCCTAGCACTTCCCAAGTATGGAAAATATGAGCTGTTTAAATTGTGCTGTTTCCACAGCAGGAATGCAACCCTTCTCATGTAGATAACAGAATGACAATTTTCTGGGTTTAAATTATAACACTTCAGGAAAGTAGTCACCATGACAATCTCAGTTTCTTACTTTCCTAGCACAACATTTCGTTCTTTCCTACTGTACTGCTTTTGGCTGTGATGGAGCTCATTTTCTTAGCTGATGCAGTGCTGCTTTTTGCACTCAGTATGAGAATAATGTTGATAACATGTTGATTTATGATAATGTTGATTTATGTAAAAGGTGAGCATATTTATGTCCTAATAGAGCCCCTTCTTGTTTATACTGATTACAGACAAGAAGAGGAAAACAAGGAAAATGGAGGGTAACAAGTCTAACAGGAAACTCACATAAATTAAATCTGATTAAAAGAAAACTGTGAAAAATCAGAAAAATCAGAAATCAGAAAAAAAAAATATTCCTTGCTGCTAAAGCATTCAGCTCTGGAACAGATTTCCAGAGGATAGGATGGGAACATGTCTGTTAGAACCAGTGCAATAACATAGGATGCAGTTTACAAAAGGGAAACCTCTCTGGTCAAGCAGGGTTATCCTAGAGCATATTTCACAGGATCTTGTCCATATGGTTCTTAAATATCTCCAATGAGGGAGACTCCGCAAGCTCTCTGGACAAACTCCTCGAATGTGTCGTCATCTGCACAGTAAGGAAGTTCTTTCTCATATTTGGGGAACTTTTTGCTAATCAGTTTCTGTCCATTGCCTCTTGTCCTATTGTTTGACACCATATCACTGACTCTCCCTTATCATATTTATATACATTGATGAGGTCCTCTTTCAGCTGTCTCTTCCCCAAAGCTGAACAGGCCCAACTCCTTAACCTTTCCTTATAACAGAGATGTTCATCATCTTCAGAGCCCTCTGCCCTCTGGACTTGTTCCTGGAGCTCCATGTCTCTCTTGTAATGAGAAGCCCAGACTGGAATCAGCACTCCAGTGTGGCTTCACCAGGGCTGAGTAGAGGAGAAGCATCACTTCCCTTGACCTGCTTGCAATGCTCTTCCTAATGCATCCCAGGATTCTGTTAGCTTTCTTGGCCACAAGAGCTCACTGCCAGCTCATGGACAGCTTGTTGTCCATCAGGATCCCCAGGTGCTCTTCATGTCCTGAGAGTTGCTTTCCAGCAAGTCAGTCCCCAGCCTGTATTGGTGCACAAAGTTATTACCATACAGGTGCAGGACCCTGTTTTGCCCTTGATGAATTTCAGACAGTTCCTCTCTCCAGCCTGTCCAGGTCCTTCTGAAGGGCTGCACAGCTCTCTAGAGTGTCAGCAATTCCTTTCAGCTTTGTGTTAAAACAGTTTCTCAAAGCAGGAAGCTGCCTTGAAACCCCTTTCAGTTTTTCTTTCAACCCAGTTACCCTTCTGTTGAGCCTAATAATATCTGATTCACTGAAGATTTCTTCCTATAAAGGCATCAACTCAAACACATGCGGAGATGGATAATTTGCCATTTTCACAGCAGCTTTCAGAAGCAATCATTCTGAACATTAAAATGTATGTCTAATACCCCATTTGAACTTGTCTGTCTTCTACTCATACATACTGGTTCTTATTATGAATTTCTCAGTCTGATTAATGAGCCCATTAGCACCAAAACTTAAAAGCCACAAAATAATCTCTTGGGTCTTTAATAACTCAAAGGGGCTGAGTGGTTATGGCCTTGGTTTTACAATTCATTCACAGTCTGTAACTGTTGTAATGTTCAGGAGTGAAAACAGGATATTTAATCATTAGCACTATTCTTTGTGCTAGCACCTAAAAATATACTTGTAATCTCATAATCATCTATTGACCTATTCTGACCCTACTTAGCCTTGAAATGTGATGGAATACAGCAAAAAGCAAGGGCTGAAGGCATATGCAAGATCTTGTCCATAAAAAAAGCCTCAACTCTAATAAAAGATTATTAAATACAGTAATTACGATAGTATTTCAAAAGGTATTTGGAACATAAGTCAGCACTGGAGTGATTTTTTTTTTTTGTATTCCTGTTCTTCAGACTTGAATTAAAAACAGGTAGCCATTAAAATCAAAATGTATTCATGGGTAATTGCAAGATCATACAGGAAAAATGCTTTTCTCTGTGACTCTCCACACCATAAAAGTTTGCAACAATACTGTTTCTTTTATCTTCACTATGCATCTCAAAGCTTATGTGTTTTGTGTCATGTCATGTAAATGATTTCTGGAGAATGTTTCAGTTAAAGTTTTGTTTGAGGAGTGAAATATTTACAAATGGTAGTTTATGTTAGTATTTCTTATACGATAGTCATTTTAACTGAAATCTAATATTTAAAATATCATCTCAGAGACACATGAAAATGTTAGCATTTCTATTAATTTATAGTAAATCACTCTAATGAAAATACATATACCAGCCAAGAGCATTCTAGGAAACAAAAAAACCCATTGCAGGGAAAAGACAAAGTTCAGGAAAGGCCTGAGTTATGTGCCTGAATCATTCCCTGATATGCTTTCTTTTCTGATGTTGAATTCTGATTCACCTTTCAACTAGCATCCAGCATAAACTGAAGCATTCCTGAGAATTTTAGTATGGAAAAAGAGAATATATTTCAAATTAAACAAACATCAGGATGCAAACATGATTCCGGGAAAGAACCGCTGTAAGGGGTCTGGAAGGGGACTTTCAGCTGAAAGGGGACTTCCAAAGATTTTCACACTATAAGCAATTTTAAGAAACTTATATGGTAATCATTTTCTGACAGCACTTACAACCTTCAAGAACATTATTAAATACAGGAAAATGCTCAAGAATCAGTATCATGATACAAATTCAATTAAGATAGGCCCTCTTTTAGATGACGGAAATTTTTATACTCCACAATATTTCACAAAATCGACTGATTCACATAAAGATGTCTGACCATTAACAATGGAATTTCCACACTCATTCCAACAAAATAATGGTATATAATGTAAAACAAGCACTGTATTTAAGTGACTGTCAAGATATGACGCTGCTGAAAACTTGTCACATTAGGTTGTTTGATAAAACACTTTAAAAACTATTAAATGAATGCTGAAAATATATTAATCTACTGTGTAAATCTCAAAAGACAAATTTCAGACTGAAATTAAATTGTAAAAATTTGTCACCCTGCACATAATATTGATTATACTGACAGTTATTCTTGTTTTATTGCTGCTTTGAAAATTACGAATTTGGAGGGAACAGACATTATGTTTCACTCCTTCCAGGAGTGTAAGTTAACATCAAATAATCTCATGCTGTCAACTAACTGTAATGCACATTAATTTCTTAGTGTAAGTTCTTTATTTGTAAAGGGAAGGAGACAAAGAGAACTTTATAGCTGTGGCTTGCTGTTGATTTTTTAGGAGTTTTTTTCATTAGCCTGTGTTCAAGTTCATAGAAATAAAGAATCACTAAGGTTTGAAAAGTTCTGTAAAATTATTGAATCCAACCCAGCACCACTGTGTTCACCACTAACCAAATCCCCAAGAGCCATATCCTTGCACCATTTGAACACTTCCAGGGTTGATGATTCCATCACTTACCTGGGTAGCTTATTTCAATGTTTGAGCACTCTTTCAGTGAAGAATGTTTTCCTAATATTTGATGTAAACCTCCCCTCGTGCAACTTGAGGCTACTTTCTCTTGTTACTTTGGAAAGAGATGAATGCCCTCCTCACAGCAACCTCTTTTCAGGTGAGCTGTAGAGTGTGCTAAGGTATCCCCAAGCCTCCTTTATTACAGGAACCCTGGATCTCTCAGACACTACTCATAAGATTTGTGCTCCAGACCCTTTATCAGCTCCTTCCCTGGACATGCCTCAGGTCCTCAGTGTCCTTCTTGTAGTGAGGCGCCCAAAACTGAACATGGCATTTAAAGTGGGGCCTCACCAAGTACAGTGGGGCAATCCCTGCCCTGGTCCTGCTGGCCAGGATACAAGCCAGGATGCCACTGGCGTTCTCAGCCACCTGGGCAGACACTGGAGCATGTTCAGCTGCCTGTTGACCAGCAGGCCCAGGTTCTTTTCTGCTGAGCAGCTTTCCAGCCACTCTTCCTCAAGACAGTAGTGCTAAGTGAGATTGTTACAACCCAAGTGCAGGACCTGACACAAATATACACATAATTTTTTTCTGGAAATAAACAGAAACTATTACATGATTTTTACATCTGAAATTATGCTACCTAACACAGCCGAATAGAAATAGAAACATTCTTTAAAATGAAGAATTTGAAATTACATGAGGTTTTGTTAAGTTTTTAGTAGTGGATCTTCTGATTCTCTTATGCTTTAGAAGATACCCATTATATTTAAAATTGTATTTATTCAGATGAACTTATTGATAGCTGATAAATTCTTGCACAGAATTGATGTATCTAGGTGATACAGAGTGTTTAAATGCTCATGGGACATAAAAAGGGCTGCATGGGGTTAGAGCAAGAGATACATTTGTGGCCAGTGACCAAATGTAATTTTGAAAATAATTAGAAGGAGTTTAAATGGTGAATATTCTTTCTTCTCCATGTATCACAGATGTTGAAAAATTGTGATTGCAGTGTTTTCCTGTATGAGATGCTTAGAAGATCTTTGGGATGTTCTCTTCAATTTAAGGACATGCTCATAAAAGCAAAATATTCCTTTTTTTGTTGTTTTTTACTTTTAAACCTGTGGCTGAAATAGATTAGATGAAATCTCCATTCTTGACTTGAGGGAAACAATATCCTATTCTCTCTTTCAAGGTCACTTGTGTCTTAAGTGCCTCTAAAAGTCTCTCCAGTAAATTTTTTTGTTCTTACTAAGAAAGATACTGCAAAGCAAGTACAACCTTATTTCAGCTAACTTTGAATTTTACTGAAAACTTGGAAGTGTTGATAAACTCTGGAAGTTCTTGCCTCTTCTCAATTTTAGTTAAACATAAAACCAGACAGCAGTAGATACTATTCTGCAGTTCTGCTTCATCGTATAGCAACATTCTGAATGAAAACAAATCAACATATCTGTATTTTCACACATACACACTTTCTCCAGCAGATACTTGACAAAACTCTTTAATAAGAGGTACTGAATTATGTAGTGCATTTCCAAAATATATTTTGGATTTCACTTCTTAAAAGGAAGAGGTTTTTACCAAGCATACAATACATAAGGCAGTTGCAGTACATCTCAGCATGTCCTGATGCATATAACAGATTAAGAATGTTAAGACTTAAGAACATATGTTTAGAACATATGTTATTCAAATGCAATTTAGCTACCAATATGTTAAAAAAAAAAGGTGGATTTTAATTCAGAAATTTATTCTACAGAATTCATTAATCTATGCTGATATGGATAACATTTGCAATGAAAAAAACACAAGTGTTTAAAAACCAGATTGAAAAATCCTTTATGTGGCTGTACATTGTGATAACTTTAATGAGGAAGCCAAAGCAATACATTTCTAAGATTCACTGCAAACAGCTAAACTATCAGGTGTACTTCTGAATAAATTCTTAAGAGAATATATTTTTTAAATTGTTATCAAATCCTAATTAACATAAGTTTATTTTTTCCCCTAGGAATTTCACAACTCTAGCTCAGATTTTGTCTAAACCTATGCCAAGCTGTTAACAACCATCATACTCTGAACTTTGTATAGGTTTTACAGCTGAATTAAACTGGTTTAAGGAAAAGTTTGGATGACTCTAAAATATGGATCCTCAGAAGAGTAGAAGAAAAGTTTAGCAGTACTTTTAGTTCTTGCTCTGTGTGTCAGTACATGGCTCATGTCTTCAGAATCAGAACAATCAGTATGTTCAATCTCATGAAAAGCACAACTGACGGAAAATTGATTGGGTTTGGATACAATCTTGTCACAGGTCCAATTCCAAGTAGAAGGAGATATTTCATTACAGCTAGTGATTTCCACAGTTTTGACAATTTTTCCTTATGTGAAGTGATTGCATGTACAAGTTGTTATTTTCTAAATATGTAGCATAATTTCTGTGTGAAACACTAATTATTAACTCCATAGTAAGCCCATGACAGGATACAATAAAATTTACAGTTACACTCCTAGGCTGATAGTTTTTGCTTTTTGAGCCACAGATATAGCTTTTATTTCTCTGGCCACAAATATGTCTACAGAATGTGCTTAGTTTATAGCATCACCTGTCTAGAGGCTATTATTTAGTAATAATTTACAAGAATTACCATATTTCTTTTAAATTATGTTGATTTCAATTATGAGTAGCATGTCCATAATTATGGGTATTATCGATTAAATGTTGTTTTTCATAATTGGAACTTGGTCAGCAATGCCTCAAATATATAAATATAATACAAATGCACGTGCATATGGGTATGTGCATGTATAAACATACACTTATATAAGACACTCCACCACAGGCTTTTGAATCTGATCTGAATCATAGCTCTAACTTCATGAAATTTCTCCTGAAAATTGAAAATTGCATAATGCCACAAATAAGTACATCTGAGTGTTATGTGAAAATTACATTTTCCCCTAATTGCACAGCAATGGAATGTAGGAAATTCAGACTTAAATGCATCAGGTTGACTGATGAAACAGGATGCTCATAGCCTTGTTGAATCTAGCTTGGAATATTTCCAAGCACAGAGATTCCACAGCCTCTCAGAGAAAACGGCTACAATGAGTACTACTCTCCCTTTGAAGATGCGTTTTTCTCTTGGAAACTGCAACTTAGGACTGGTGCCCAACGTCCCCTCATTGCGCACCTTCAAGAAAAAAATGATTTTATACCATAACCCCTGATAGGGTGCTGAGAATACCATCTCTCTTTGCTTTCTTCATGAATGCCCTCTCAGCTTCTCTTCATATATTGTGTGCTTCCTGTTTCAGCTTCATAGCTGGTTCAATTTGCTCATCAATTGAAATGCCACCAGCTGGAAAATGCATTCCATTTTGGCATCATGAGTAGAGGGGAGTAATAATTTCTTTCAATCCTCTGGCTAATGCAACTGAGTATATGCTTGGTCTTCATACAGATGCAGCACACACCTACATCAGCAGAGAATATTTTAATAATTTCAGTAGAGAGTCCACACGTTAAAAATTGATAATGTTGACTTTAGCTGCATGTCATTCAGATGGTCTGTGGACTGTGTGTTGCTCTCCATTCAGCAAGCCAAAGACTTGTATAATAACTTTTTAAAAATAAAATCTTAGAGAAAAATTGTTCATGTAAGAATAGACCAAGATAAATCCAAGATATTCTGGTATGTTTTACATGTGAAGCAAGAACACTGATTAACCTTTAGGAACCAGAAAATACAAAGCACCCTAGATGAAAGCACAAAAAGAACAAACTTCCCCCACCCCTGCAAACAACAGCAAAGCCAACAATAAACAACATAAGGCATCTGAGATATAATAAAACAGCTTTGACTCAGCTTGAATTTATCCATAGCAAACTATAATATTACTACATGCCAACTAAGAGGCCTTCTGTATAAATTAAATATGTGGGGAGATGAGGTATCATCACCTTCTTAACACATACTGGCAGTTTAACAAAATGAAAAGGATATATGTCTGAGAAACAGCTTTTAACTTTTAACTAAAGTCCTAAAAACCTAGTTCAATGCAGAATACAGAAGAAGGGAATTAGACTACACTACCTTTAGGAAAGTCTTTAATGAAACACAAGTGAAACAATTAATTCTCATTAACCTTTGTATTTTGAAGAAAAGCAATTTCCTTTCCTGCCTGGCTGCGATAGCAGCATCCTCAGGCTTTACTGTATTTTGTTTAACCCTACTGTAAACAGTAGCTACACTGGCCAGATATAACCCTGCTGAAATGGTTTGAAGGGAGGGATGTTTCTTTAGTTAATGTTAGTGGTGCACAGGACTTCATCTTCTAAAAATTATATTACTGTTAAGCACAAAACACTGCTCTTACAACAATAAAAAAATTTGACAGATCTAGACCTATTTAAGATTTTGCACTAGGCTATACTGAACTCCCAGTGCCACTGGAAAATTTGGTTTTGTGAAACTGCAGATTTAAACAAATACATTTTGCCAATTTACATAACTTATTTTTTTTTAATTTAACTAGCATAAACAGAAATCACAATTCAACTCCTTAACTGCAATAGGAATTGGTACATAAAAAGCCCAGATGTAGCTTAGTTTTACAAATGGAAAAGATTCTCTGCAATTCTCTGCAATCATCAGTACACAAGAACAGCAGTATTTATGCCAAAGGGTACAGTATGCCTGTCAAACTTTGTATTTAGAAAGATCAATTTAAATCATAAGAAGTTTAAAATAACATCTCAGAAATGACTTTAGCTCAAAATAATATAATGAAAATAGGTGAAAAATATTGTTATTTTTAATATCATGTCTTTTCAGTAGGATCTATTTTATAAATCACATCAGATTAATTTCTTGAGCAGCCTTGTCTAGGCAACTCATTGCTAGCAGGGAAGACTATAGAATTCTAACACAGATGTAAAAAAATAAAACATGACAGACATTGATGGAAATGTGCTGATGAGAGAAGGTTCAGACAGATGAGTTTCATAGACATTTTCATAATTAATATATCAAGATATACAAGCCTAATTAACTAATTGCTGAGCTAAAATAAAAATATTAATAAAAATAAATTTTGTGATCTTCCAAAGAGTAGTTTTTAAAATTAATAATTTAATTAAGATGCAGTCACAGAATAAGGTGGTAGAACTTAAGAGTCCTTATTCATTATTGACTCTAATGATGATAAAGTATTCCAGTGGACACAAAAGCTTAAGCTTTCCTCCAAGACCATAGATTGTTTCCATAACATAAATAATTAGTTAAATGAAAAAAAAATTGAACAGCATTCCAGCATTCCTTTACTTACAAAGAACCACCTTTAATCTTGCACAGAATACTCCACATATCTGATTACATTAAAATTTCATTTGGTGTAAATTTAGAAATGAAAATTAAACACTGGGCAAAGTAAAAATAAAATGTTTTGCTAGTGCCATCACATTAAAGCAGCACCACCTAGAACAGATCACAATCTAAAAGATGAGAAAGAAAATTATGAAACACTAGGAAATAAGTTCTTGTTCACATTTATCTATTAAATCTACATTAACATGAATTAGTGAACAGTGTTTTGTATCTTGCATTCAGTAGCTAAATAAACCTGTATGTCTCCTTCTTAAAGGTTTCTCAGCCTAGGCACCTCTAATCTCAGCAGGCTAGAAACCTGTCAGATAAAGTTTGCATAATTATAAAGCACATAACATTTGTCATACTAAAAAAAGAAGATATAGGCTAACTAAATACAAATGTTAGACAATGGCAAGACTAAAACAAATCTGAAAGATGTGCAATTATTTTATGTTTCTTATTAACAAGACTGTGTTGCATTAA
The DNA here is from genome assembly GCF_051311805.1 of Agelaius phoeniceus. Taxonomy (NCBI): domain Eukaryota; kingdom Metazoa; phylum Chordata; class Aves; order Passeriformes; family Icteridae; genus Agelaius; species Agelaius phoeniceus. The sequence goes on along the minus strand of NC_135266.1, from coordinate 53,247,514 downwards.
GATATATAGGGACATATAATGAAAATGAAATGGAAAAGAAAAGGATATTTTTTATTCTAAGCTTAATCAATGAAGAAAATGTATTATACATGACAATGTTTATCTCTCACTTTTCTTAAATCAATCCACAATAGTTTTCCTATTATGAAAGGAATGGATGAATGAAATTACAACCTGCTCCCTAACAAAACAAATAAATGTGCTGAATAAATATTAAATCACTATAGCAAATAAGAAATCACTGCTTATTCAACTAATGAAAATGGAGTAACTATCCTTGTTTATGTGGAATTGTATACACCACTAGAATGTAATGTCTTTGTTTGAAAGGATGACCTTTTCCACTGAAATCTGAAAGCAACAGAAGTAATTTAAATACTTTGGCAACTTCTTAAGTATCTGGTCTCTGCAGCACAATTCAGGAGCTTATCTTTGATGTTTAGGACATTTCTACATTTTCAAAATTATCTAAACAGTGAAATTTGAATATTGTAGCAATGAGGCTACATCTGGCTGATGACTGGTTACATATCCCTGATCTGGGTGCAGGAGTTGAATGAACTACGAGGAAGGAACAAGTTCTTCTCACTCGTCTCCATAAATGAGGATGTGGAAAATACATTTTATATAATCATTAGAAAGAATTGTTTCATATTTGATCTTTAAGTAGCTACTATTACTGTGAGATTGAAAACAGAGGATATTTAAACATCCTTTGCAGAACCTTCTGTTTCTCCACTGATGACAGAAGAGGCCTGGAAACCAAGCTTAGACCAGACAACCAAGTTTAACATGACCAAGTCATGCAAGCTAACTCTGGCTTTTTATTTATATTCTGAATTTTAAAAGGTGAACAATAAGTGTGCACTGGTGTAAGTATGAATTCATGGATGTACTAATACTTTTTTTTAATTGGGATAAGACTATTCATTACTGACGATTATGTTTGCAAAGAAAACTGAAAATTAGATGTGGGTTGTATGCATTTTTTACTGCCATGTCATTTATTTAAACGTATTAGAAGTATCAGGAAATTTTGGTGGTCTAATGTTGTCTCATTTTCTACAGTGTTTTCAGCTCCAGATACAAGAGTCTAAGGACATTATTAGAAGCAAAACACACAAAATAAGAATCATCATTGTTTCTACTAGTTTAATAATAAGCCAATTTTACCATCTGAATTCCGTAAAAGGATTGAAGTTTTGTTTAAATGATGCTGCATGTTGTACACATTTAACCTGTCTGTATTTTCAGATGGAAAGATAAATTCCCAAGTATGCAAGAAAAAAAAGAAGTTTTAGGTATTCTTAGAGCAAATCCCCTGGGTGCATTGTCTTTTACAAATTCTCCCTACAAAAAATTTACTGTAAACAAATCTCAGTATTCTTTCTTAAATGGAAAGGAAAATCTTCTGTATTATCACTGGGATACAATGGCAGCAGTTAGAAGTATTGCATCTTATGTAAACTAGTAATCATCTGAATTTAAACCTGGATAGTTGCTAATGTGTAACATGTAAGTAGCTCATTTCTCCAGTATCAGAAAGACTGACATTTTACTTATAGAAATCAATCCTTCATTCCCTGGATAGCCAACATCCCTATGGGAATTTACACGAATTCACATATTTCTGTTCAGTTTTTTTTATTCCATATATTAAATTATTTTTCAAACTAAGATATTTAGTCTATTTAAGTTTATTTAAGACTATGTGAGTTATGTGTGCATGTCATACCCTCATGACCCTTGACAATGAAGGTTTCAAAAGAATAGTTAGATATTAGGATAGGCTCCAGAATCACTGGAGCACTGAGGTTAAATTCCTTGCATCTTTCCCCTAGTGGACACACTGCAACCAACTATTACTCCTGTTTACTGAACTATAACATATTTCTGTGCTGCAACAAATTCTGTGTATCTCCTGCAAGAAGTCTTCTCTGTGGTGACAAGGACAGGACCCAGGGAATGGTCTGAAGGTGTGTCAGGGGAGGTTCAGGTTGGATTTCAGGAAAAGGTTCTTCCCCCCAGAGGGTGGCTGGGCCCTGGAACAGCTCCCCAGGGAAGGGGTCACAGCACCAGCCTGGCAGAGTTCAAGAGAGCCTTTGGACAGTGCTCTCAGGGACATGGTGTAACTCCTGGGAATGGTGCTTTGAAGTGATGGGAGTTGGACTTAATGAGTCTTGTGGGTCCCTTCTGACTCAGAATATTCTGGGATGCCCTGAAAGAAATCCACTGCCTCTAAGCTTTATCTTTCTCCTGAGCTAAGGAATTTCCTATCTTCTCTGCGGATTCCTTGCTTAGCAAATTTTCTCTAATGACATTCTAAACTTCTACAATGTTCCCCCTGCTGAGCAACCTGTTAAAGAGAACTTGGCCTTTGTCCCACACAGTTTCCCTTCACTCAGTTTCACTATTCATGACAACAAAATAGGAGCCTGCTCCTCTGTTGCACCTTTCTAGCAGGAAATATCAAGCACTAACAACGAAAAAAAACAGATTAGCATGACACAGATATTTACAATTAAAGGCAGGAAAACAAGTTAGGTCATTAATCTGGGGGTTTTTTTGTATATCAAATATATTCTGCATATGCAGTCTACCAATTACTCTGTGACTAAGAATAATTTCTGCTTTATCTCAATTTTATTCAAACATATTCAATCCTGAGATGAAAATACCTAGAGATGGAGAATTCAATGCTTTTCTCTGCAGTTATCCCAGTTCGTTACAGTGTTTAAGCAATCTTGTTGATGGAAAAGTACTTTATTTCCAATTAATCTAAACTGAATTGGCTCTTACTAAGATTTCTCAACTAGATTAAAGAGCTCTTTAGTTCTCACTAGTTTCTCCCTGTGGAGATACACTGTCATCAAGAACCCTGTCTTCTTTTCTTTTTAATAAGCTGAAACAGCCTGAGCACTCTAAGATATTTATTGCAAGACATTTTCTCTTGTCCTGTAATCCTATATATCTCCCCACTTCACACCCTCCAAATGTCAAGTGCTATTTAAAAATGGTAATATGAGAATTATACAAAATATTACAAAATCCACCACTGCATCCAGAGATTAGCTTGTGGTTTTTTTTTTCCCCACACCACCAGACTGACATAGAAAGGAGTTCTTTATCTATTCCATATAGATATACACATATATATATTTATAAATATGATATTTGAGTATATATCTATATATCTATAGATATGTATAGATATATAGAAATATATGTATGTACATAAACACATATATGTACATGTATCATTAGCATATATTTTGAAGTTTTACCAAGTTTTACCTTGATTTTTATTGTGGTAAATTTCCCTTCAAGAACTTCAGTTTTCATTGAAGCACATCCTGCTCTGGTCTACACGTGGGAAACTAGTGTAATTATTATAAGCAAATTCATGTTTCTGTTAAGTTTCATGACATTTATACAATTAGTGGTAGATACACTCACTATCTCACTCTAATTACATTGTTATTTTCTTGATTTAGCAATTAAAATCTGATATTTTTTTCCTTGCATTTGTTGAAAAGAAATGCTCTTGGCACTTTATACTGTATGTCTGTATTTTCTCATTTCTAGTTTTTCTGCACTGATTTTTTTCATTACTTATATGTTCTTAGCTCATTTTTAAATTTTTTTTGTGGGTTTGTGTTTGAGGAAATTATTTATTTGGTTAGAATCCTCTGTGCAAGCATTTCGCCTCTCTATGGGAATCTAAAATCTCAGTAGTTCTATACCTAATTTTATATTATACCTTTGATTTCAAAGATCTTGATCTCCTCACCGTCTTGGTTTTAGGAACTATTTGGCCAAGTTGACTAATAAATTATAATATTTTTTTTACTTTTGCAATCAAGACTGTTAAGTGCTACTCATTTTTTGTTTATCCTTCTTTTTATGTAAAGTAATCACATGAATCAATTTTATCTTTGAGAACCAATGTTTCAGTGATGCTCTCAAACCATGAGGTCATGCATTTGCTTTGGCTTATAATAGTAATTACTTGGTAAAGAAACTTGGCAACTACTATCTCTGGAAATGCCTGGCTCCTACTTTTATTAGCAATATTTACCTACTACATTTTTTACATCTCCAGATCTTCCATAATGACAATCCCTCGTAAAATCTCTCACTTCTACAACTTGAAAGACAACAAAATTTATTTACAAGTCTAGTTCTACAGGTCTCCAACAGACACTATTCACTATGTTATTATTCTTACACTTTCAATTTATCAGAATTTCTTTGATAATTGCTAATTCTTATTATTTACCTACCTGCCACTCCATTTACCATTACTACTTTTCACTTTCTTCCTTTAATGAATGAGCCATATGGTATCATAGTTGTGGAAAACATTCACAATAATCAACTTGTTGCTATCTGTATAAAATCCAGTTTCACACATTAAATAAAGACTTCTCCAGTTACCTGCTCTGTCTTAACCTGAGTACATAAATAATTACATATCCCTATGATATTTCTTGTCCCTTATGGTTTCCTGTGCTCTAGCATTCTTCTCTTGGTCCTTCTTACTTAGAGTATAATTTCAAATTCAGACCCTTCATTTTTTTTTTCCTACGGTATGTAACTAACTCACTTGTGGGCACATTAAAAATAATATTAGTGTTAAGTAACCAGACCAGGCAATTCTTCATGGCTGGTATTTCTCATGAATGACCTGACAATCCTTTTATCTTTGACAGATTTTAGTCTGTTCTACTTATTGGAACTTGGTTTTATTTGTGTTTGGGGTTTTTTAATATACTCTCCTTTTTATGCTAGAGGACACCCACATTATAGACAAGCAAAAACCTCAGAGATTCTCTGAGAATTAATATCAACCTAAGTAATACATATATAGCTACTATCAAGATAAATAAAGCATATACTAATAAAATGGTAACTGAAATAGTCTTAGTACTGAAAATTGTAAAATTAGCCTCTAGAGGCATATTCTTTAGAGTTTGTTTATATTTTACATAACCCACCAGGGGGAGTTCTAAGAATGAAATAGAAATATTGACAACAAACATGAACTCTTGGAAAAAAAGAATTTAAATACCCAATTGCCATGACTTACAATTTCTGTTGAGCATTAAATTTTCAGTCAAGCCTATGACAAGTAATGAGAGCTCAGTAACTATGAATTCATATTGACGTTGAAAATTCTAGTGTTCCAAGACAATGACTTAGGAGAGAATGAAACACAGCTGCTTCATATTAGGTCTAATCTTCAGTGGCTTGAGTATTTTTGAGTAATTATTGATGTAAATTATATTTAACCTTGAGTCAACTGTCAGTCTTTTATTAAGGGCACTTCAACCATACAGAATATTCTTTTAAGTTCATTTTTTTAACAACATTGGTGTTAAGTGATAGATTTTCCAACTTTTTCATCCCATAGAAATGCCCCAATAAATAGTCGCACAATTCTCTACACCCTGTTCTTAATAATGTTTCCTTATGGAGGACACTCAGATTATACCATATTATTATATGCTCAACCCTCTAAAATACACTGGTAAACAGGTTTACATCAGGTATGATATTAATATGGCACCATTATGAACAAATAATTCCAGGGGTTGCAAGTAAAGAAACAATATAAAGAGAGTCATGAAGGTTTATGCAATACCCTTAAAAAAATTTGAAACAATTGTAATAGGGCGATTCTAGAAGTATATGTTTGCCAGCTGGTATCAACAAGCTTTAATGACTCTAATGAAATTATGTCTGTTTAAATTACATTATTTTTTGCTACTCAAAATACTTTTTAAAGTGCTAGATGTGATAATGATCTCAAAATCAAGTAAGGCTCTTTCCTTCTAAGAACCAACTGATTCATCTTCTTTTGAAGCATGTTTTAATTTTTGAAGTAATCCAGAAGCAGTCATCTTCAGAAAGGCTTTTGGAACTGCAATTCCAAAAGATTAGAAGTTATTTAAAGGAATCACTCAAACAAAGAGGTTTTTTTCTTCTTCCCATCTTTCTTACTTTCTTTCCTTTAATTTTTGAGCCATTCATCTTATTCTATAGAACAGTTGCTCTCCGCTGCTAGGCTGCAAGTACACTGGATGTCACAAAAGTGGGGTTACATACAAGGGGGATCATTAAGTAGTAAGACAAGCCTGATCATGAAAAAAGAAAAAGAATCTCCAGATTCCAAATCCTCATGGGACTAAGGATCAGCTATAATTGTTAATTGAAAAAAGTCTTCTCTACCTAGGGGAATGCTGAATTGATAGAAGCTTCCCATTCCCTAGAAAATATCAACACTTGCAACAATAATTACTGCTTTCATTCCATGTCAGCATTGGTTACATTTTCAGAATATTTGGGAAACATTTTTATGATTTTTGCATTTATACTGAAAGCAACATTGATAACACAGGGATGTTTTTGCTATTGCTGAGAAGTGCTTACACAGTATCAAGGCCTTCATAATTAAAATTACATTACATTGAACCTGACAACCATAATTATATATAATATGGCTTATGTGTTATAAATGTACATAAATACATATTTATATAATATATATACATACTTATAAATAAACAGCATACCTGAACACTGAAGCTAACATATATTATCATAATCCTTTTGAATTTCTCAATATTTACTGCCTTTCCAGCTTAATTTCCAAGGTTTTCATTATGTATTCTCAGTGTGGAAGAGAATTACTACTGACAAGTATTAAGGGTGTGTCTGCTTTAAGTGACCAAGAGGTGGAACCCATCATGGATGGAAAGAGAGTAAAGCATGGAAATCAAAGAGGAGGGAAGGAGGAAGGAAAGAAGGAAGGAAAGCAAGCAGCAAGCAGAGAGGACATGAAGGCAGGAAAGCAGGAAGAGAAAGAGGGAGGAGAAGAAAAGGCCATAGGGGAGGTGGAAGGAGGAGGGAGAGACAGTGGAAGGAACAGAGGAAGGAAGGAGAGGAGAAGGACACAGGGAAAATGAAAGAAATTAATGATATTGTGAAAGACAGGGAGAGGTAAAAAAGGAAATTATGTAATTCATTATGTACAGCTATATTTCCAGGCCTAGTCTCCTGCATTTCACATGTCAGTCATATAAAAATCACATCTTATTGTTGCTGTATAGTTTTGTTGGTTTCTTTTCAGAACAGGTTGTGAGAAAAAAAGCAGATCCAATGTGGCTGATGAGCTTTTCTATAAAGATTTAATTGCACTTTTTATAATTTTTAGATAAACGTAGATACATATTTGGTTTTGAATATATATATATATATATATATGATTCTTTTATAGGTAGCTATCATGTATTACAATGTCTTTAAAACCTCTAAGTCTAAATGAGTTACAAAAATGTAATAGTTTTTAAGTTCTATGTTTCCATTAAGAAAAAAAAAGTATTTCTGGTAAGAATGTTTTCTAATCAATATGAGATAATCTGTTATTTCTTGGTGCCAAGAAAAAAAATTCACCATGAACAGTTGTCAAGGAGGAGGGGGCAGGGAGAAAGAGCACCAGACAGTGTGATGCCGCAAAGTTCTATTTAATAATTGAACCAAAGAAGTGGGTAAGCTGTGTCAGGAAAAACTTCACACTCCTACACATACAGCCCACACACAGTTCCAGCTACCAAAGCTGGCCCTAAATGTGAGCTGACACAGTGGAGCCTGGGGAAATGCAGTAATTTCTGCAGCTCAGGGTTGGATGCCTGCATAACAATATGCCCCTTCCCTTGCCCTTCTGGTCCCAATCCCTGTTACTGAGGTGTCACACAGGCCACACATAAATCAGTCCATGATGATATGATGTAACTTTCTGGCAGCTTCAGGTTTTGCTTTTTCTCTTGCTTGCTGACCCACAGCCTGTACCAAGGCTTATCATACTCTGTCTCTGTTAGAGTGAGTTGTATTGTCATTGTGTTATCAGCTATGGCTCATTGTATCCAGTCACCCAAGTCTTTATTAAGGCCAAGGTTGTGATGTTTCCACAACAGAAAAAAACTTTCTGAAAGTTTGCAATACCACAAGAAATTTTCTGAATGTGAATAAAATGAAATACTTTATGGAACAGCATATAAAAAGTCTCAGGATGGAGTAACATGCTAATGAAATGGAAAGACCAAAGTCTTGTCTATTAATAAGATTTTCTTTCTTTAAATACCAATGGTGTTAAGTGAGAACATACACTCTTTTGTTCCCCTGCCTCCAGTCTAGGAAGAAACACTTGCAGGTGATATTATTTTCTCAATATCTCTGTATGAAGATTTTCTAACATCTGTCATTATTGTATTGAAGGGTTCCTGTACATTGACAGAACACTTCAAAGCCTGAGTTTCTTATACTGCTCCAGGAAAGACCAAGGCTAACCTCTACTCTGAAGTGCTATCTTTTTTTTCCCCAGTACTGGAAGTATCAAAAAACATAGCATTCCTTGAGATTTCATTGATTTTATTTCTGTATGACTGCAAATTCTTTCTTAGTCAACAGAGAAACAGGAGGTCTGTCCTGCATTGTACTGAACACATTTTAGCCAGATAAGATCAGACTGAATATTTTCAAGACATTTTAACAATATAAGCTACTGATGATTTCAGAAAACAGAGCAATGAACAGGGAAAAGAATTTTGGTAATGGAGTTTCTACAGAGTAAAATTTCTACTGGTCATATACTGTTTGTTTGCTTCAACAATAGTCCAAAGACTAAGATTCTCTGTTCTATCGTGTCTCATTCCTGTGTCTTTCCTTTTGTTTTTCCTACCAGAGTTCCCCATACTAGTATCAATTCAATCACCCTGTCCAATGTTAGCTCTTTTTCACCTCCCACCAGCTACATATTCCAGTTAGACTATATTCTTAGTTGTCTGAGATGCCCATGGAAAGCAATAATGAGTCTTCTTTCTACCCTAAAGGACCACTTCTCAATGCTAAACTCTTGGGAGGAGCAGAGAGGAAATGCACTTCAAGCTTATGTCATGTTTTCTTGGTACTCCTGAACTGGAAATTCAATACATACTACATTTTCAGAGAATTTAGACATCAACTGATTTTCTACACACACAGTCTAAGAACTCATGTTGGGCTTTTATTTACCCCCCCTTGAACACTTTCATGAAAACAAAGAAAGAATGCTTATCCCTAGTACTGGGACACATCCTTTAACTTTACCAAAGGCATGCAAAAATGCCAGGTATTTGATTCTACACTGCTATGCAGACTCAAAGGTTTGAATTTACAGCTACAAAATTCAGCTACCTTGTTTCTCATCTTCTTTTTTCTATGAATGGCAAGAAAGTCCTCCAAGATTCACTGTCTTTGGAGTGCTCTTTTAGCTTGATGTTTGCAGTTCTGTACATACGGGAACAAATTCATTCTGATTTTAGGCACTCACCAATGCTTGTTAGGTTAAGTCTGCTTGCCCTAAGATACCTCTAAGAGCAGTAGTTTATTGCTGCCTACAGTTCAGTCAGATAAAGCAGGATTTATAAATTGATATATTCTTCACTTGAGAGATTGAGATGTAGATCTGCTGACCTCACAGACAATTACCTTATGAAGAAGAAGGGACCTATCAGAGTACCCTTAGTATGCAAATATATGCCTAAAGCATAGAAGGTATTAGTTCAATGGGATATTAACATTGCTGCTGAATATTCAGTTTTCTGGAACTAGAATAAACTTGAAAAACAAATTAAAGCTATATGAACAGTTGATACATGTGTATAATATAAAAACATTATTTAGCTGGGAACACTGCTTTTCAGAGCAGCCCTCTCTAGGAATAATATAGAATTCTGCCATACTAACCTTTTTAATATAGCATCTAGGCAGCTAAATTGAAGTTCCTGGTGATTGTGAAGCCATCAAATTGTGATTAAAGCATTATAGACTATTTCCTTAACTATTTTCCTGCAGATTTCACAGTATTTTTCTACCAGCAGTTGTCTTTTCTATTTTCTATTAATTATGTTGCTGTCCATATGCTAGTTCTTGAAACACTCTTACCTTCCTCTTCTCCAACTGTGTCTTGATGGAGTGGTACTGTAATGTGCTATGTCACAGCTGTACTAAGGAGAACTTAAAATGAAAGCAGCACACTGAGCTAAGTGCTGATTATTGCTTTCAAACAAGAATCTTAAAAACACTGAAAGTGTGAAAGGTGATCTATAAAGTACAATTTCTTCTCAAAAAATAAAAGAAAAAAGTAATTGGGAGTAGGAGTCATAATAATAGCAATAATAGCTTATATTTAAAAAAAGCTACTGAAATATTTTAAGAAAGTCGTCAAGAGAAATAAAAGATCAAATTTTGTGGTTCAATTTAAAATGGCAAGGATTCTGTCACTCTTGCTTGTGTTTGCACTGCTGCATTTGGCAATTGTTCATTTTTGTGGATCACTAGTACGGCTTTAAAGGGGCAAAATAGAGAAAATTCTGAACCTCCAAAAATATCGGTCAGGCAAAATTGATATTGGATTGTAAGTTCCAAAATGTTTTTAATTTCTTATCTCTGGTAGTATTATTTATTTCAATTATTCTTGTGGCTTTGGAGTAATTTCAATTTTTAATTTTTCTTGTCCAAGGGATGCTAGAGAGAGGAAGGACATTATAAAGAACCAACCTTTAAAAAGAGTATAAGAATAACAGCTTTAAAAATCAGAATTTACCTAGTCAAGTAAAAGGACCTGTTTTCTTTAAAATTAGCATTCTATGTAGATCAAGGAAGCATTTTAAATAGAGTATAATTAAACTTTTTACTCCAAGCTAGTACTCTGAGCATAAGAAACAGAAAATTGCAGAATGTTTTAAAATATCAGTGTGTTACTATTAACTTGTTGCTAACATCCTACCAATAGCTTACTGCTAATAAAAGTCAATTAAATGCTAGCTCCGGGAAACCCATCTGTTGCACATTGCTTGAAAAGTAAAATTAAAAAAAAAAAAATCTGAACTTTTGTTTCATGTCATCCCTGGATACATAGCTCAGATCTACCACTAAAAACATACAGGAAGTATATTTAATAGCCTTATAGAATAATTTTTCTTCAAAGTCACCTCATGTAGTCACAGTCCCTGTTCAGTACATGTCTTAGCTAGGTCATGTTACTTAGCAACATTTTCAGTCATGTCTTGAATACCTACCAGAACAGATCCCAAAAATTCCAGTGATTGTTACTTTCCTAGTATTTAATTACTCTCAATGTTCTAAAACGATAATCTTAATATTCAATTAGGATTTCTACATCCTAATTTATGTCTGTTGCCTATTAATCTGTACCCTCAACAACAGTCTGGACCCTTTTCTGTATCCCCCGTCATGCAGATGCAGAGAACAGTAATGTCTCCCTCAGTACACCAGGTTCATCAAGCCCAGCTTCCTCAGACTTCCAGCATCCAACCAGCACGGTGATCTCCCCTGGACTAACTCCATTATATCCATGTCTCTCTTCTACTGAGGAATACAAAAGGAGACACAACACTTTGTATTTGCTCTCATGGGTGCCAAATAGGAAGGATCACCTTCTTCAAATTTCTCACTCTCACTGATACACCCCAGGATGCTGATGGCCTGCTTGCAGAAAGGGTACATTGCTGATTTACTCTCAACCTGGTGTCCTTTTCTGCAGAGCTGTTTACGAGACAGTTGCTCCCCAGCCTGTGGCAGTTCATGGGGTTATTTGTCCCTAGATTGCAGGGCTTTGCATTTCCCTTTGCTGAACTTCAGGACTAGGCCTTTTTAATACCTTTATTGGTGATCTGGATGAGGAAATCAAGTGCATCCTGAGTAAGTTTGCAGGAAACAAAATGTTGGGCAGGAATGTCATCTGCTGAAGGGTAGAAAAGCTCCGTAGAGGGATTGGAAAGGCTGGATTGATGGGCCAAGGCCAGTCGTGTGAGGCTCAACATGGCAAAGTGCAGGTGCTGCACGCAGGTCACAACAACCCCATGCAGCACTGCAGGCTTGGGGATGAGTGGCCATAATGCAAAAAAGCTAGTAAAGGGTGTGGAACAAAAATCCTCTTAGGGTGACTGGAGTTACTGGGGTGGTTTAGCCTGGTGAAAAGAAGGTTCAGGAGAGACTTTATTGCTCTCTGCAACTACTTGAATGGAGCTTGTGTTGAAGTGGGGTTTGGCATCTTCTCCCAGGCAACTAGAGGAGGACAAGTAGAGGGAAAGTGCCTCAAGTTTCATGAAGGGAGGCTCAGAATACCAGGAAAAATTTCTTCACTGAAAGAGTTTTGAAGCATTGGAACAAGTTCTCCAATAAACTGGTGAAATCACTATTCCTGGAGATATTAAAAAAAAATAAGTACAAGTGGCACTTTGAGTTTAGTGGGTATGGTGGTATTTATTCAAAGGCAGGACTTCATCTTGGAGGTCATTTCCAACCTTAATGATTCGTGACTTTAGCCGATTTCTTCAGCATGCCCTCTAAATAACAGCCTTGTTCTCAAACATATCAATCACCTTCTTCTGCCAGTTTGATGACATCTGCAAACTTGCTGAGAGAGAACTCCATCCTATCATATAATAATTACTGAAGTTGCTAGACAGTGCTGGACCCCAAAATTATCCTTGAGGAACTTTACTATTTGATGGTCACCACGTGGACTTTTTACTACACACCACAGATCTCTGGGCCTCTGTCTAGTCAGCTTTCCATCCATCTCATTGTCTGTTTATCCATAAGTCACCAATGTGGTGGTGAAGAGGTCAAAATGGTCAAAACAAAATACAATTTGAAGTTAAAAAAACGTTTTATCTGATCAGTATCTATTGAGCAGCATGTGGTCAGCTATGTTAAACAGTAGAAAGAAACCTTACGACCCTGTATATAATACGACGTTAATCAGCTGGGGCAGGGTTCAGCCAGGACAGGGTTAATTGTTGCAGCAGCCAAGAGGAGGGGTAGCAAGGACCTATAGGTTATTCTATACCACCTTATACCATTTTCCAGGGACTTGGGAAAAGCTCCCTTCCAGGTCAGCTAGTGTAGTAGATGAAGCAGTTGAGTATTGCTGTGGGGGAAACCCATGGTGAACATGTGAATCATTTGCCTCCTTCTTGTACACTTTGCCATTTGTATACTATTGTTGCTGCTACTGTTCCTTTTCCTGTCTCATTGCTGTTTCCTGTAAATTGCTCTTATCTCAGCCTATGATCTTTACCTTTTGTGCCTCCAGTTCTGTCCAGTCCTTCTGCGGGGGGGGGGGGGAAGAGAAAAGGGGCAGGGAGCAAGCAGTGCATGGTTTGGAGTGATTGAGTGGGAACACTAAATTGAGGAATACTACTCCTTCCCATGACTCTAAAGAACTATTATTTTTAACTTACAATACTAGAGAGTTTTCTTGCCTCACTTGTTATCTTGCTTCACTTAAAGCTATACTAAAACTAACAGTAACAGTGAAATAAACTCTGATGTCTAAATGTACAATTATAACTCATTAATGACTGTTATGACCATTTATCAATATATCAATAATATTTTTTAAATTTGAATATGGAGTAAGGTTACAATATTTCATTATGCTTCAGGATAAAATGTAGTAAATGAAAAGGAAAGGTTTTCCATATCACTCCTCCCCCACTCCAGCCCAACAGATTTTTTTTCACCTGTTGTGAAATTTTGTAACCTAGATAATAAACATAACTAATAAAATGATCACTGAAGCTCTTCACCATAAAAGATCATTAAAAATTTGCATAAGGCATACACTTCAACTAAATGAAATGGCTTCTCCATCTGCAGTACAATCAGAATTCTCAGTAAATTAAAGAGCCCATATAGAGTCAGCACATGTCACTGAGATACGTGCTCATAATTAAGTATGAATAATGTTTTGTTGTGCTGGGACTAATGACCCTTGCAGTGCAAAGCACAGAACTGCATCTCTGAGAAGCTAAACACCTCTTACCACTTCACTCAAAGGCACTTGCAAGCATTCTGCGTCTCCCAGGCTTGGAACATATGTTAGGGTTGTTTTTATTGCTAACATTATGAGTGGGTTACAGACACATCAATCACTTTATTCATTCATGTTCTTCTGGTCAAGGAAATTTTATTTATGCCCATTCTTCTGCTCAGTGCATCAAAGTAATTTGAAGATTTTACAAGTTTATGCTTAGCAATTAGTTTTGAAATGATGAAATAAAAATAGGGAAGAAACTCTATCATTTCAACTTTCAAACTGCAGTTTCAAGAACAAAAATGATCACTGAGGTTTAAGCGAAGTTTCCTAAGAGGTGAAGCACTGAGAGATTAAATAGCTATATCTATGAGGTATTTCAATTTTCAGTTTGAAGTAATCAGGTTTAAGTAAAATGGCATGCTAATGAGATGAAGAATCTGGTACTCTGTCTTGGAAGGTAACACTCTCAATTTCTAATCATTACCTGTACATTGTAACACAAGCAGGACCATGGCCTTTACTGGGGAAAAAAAACCAACTCTTGTATTCAAAACCATACCCGGTATGAGTATTTTTTAAAATAATTTTCCAGGCTTTAAAACCAAACTGCAATTATCTTTTTAGGGAAAAATATGACATACTTTTCCTCTTTCAATATTTACCAATGCACCAAAGTAGTTGTTGTAAGAAGGGCTAATGGTACACTGAAGCCACAGAGTTTATTAATCTAGTATGGTCTATTACAAACCTTCACCAATAAACACACAATGGTTCAAATTAGAGCATATTTGAAAACATTTTCTACTCTAACAATAATTGCATCCCAATGAAGCATCACAATTTCAAATTACACTTAAGTCTGTTTTCTAAAGAGACAGATAAGTCCACACAGTATGACTGAAATTTCTGACAAGTATGACAAGCTGATAAATTTTAGACTTCAGAGGTTAGCTTCCCTATATATGAAGCCCCTTATAACTAGACTAAAGAACTGTCACTAAAAATGCTTGCTTGAAGAAATCATTTGCTTCAGCTTATTAATAAGTTTCATTTTGCTGCTTTTATGGTTGTTTTTTTTAAAGACATCACACATGCATTTCATTCTACAATCATCTAACTTAACTGGCAATAAACTAGGAATTTAAACTTATCAGACATATGGTTCTGCAGATTGAAAGCTTTCAGAAACTGACAAGCTAGTAACAACCCAGATTGCAATTAAGAAGTACAGAAGTCTTAAATCAAGAGACTTGGATATTTGTGCTGCCATTTTAATTAGCAGATCCATTAAAAATAATTTAAAAAAATAAAATATCACACCATAAAACACTCTTAGGGTATGTTCATACATCAGAAATAAAACAAACTACATTAAATCCGATGTGTCTAAAAAAGAAACCAATTACAATTTACATTTTTTCTCTTATAAATTTCTTCCTTGTAAAGCTTTCATTTAAAATGCTGCCATCCAAGTTCCATTTCTAATAAGTACAGGGAACACAAACAAAGAAATCTCCAACATTCATTGTTCACCAAATTTTTATGAAATCTACCTTCCTCTTTTCTTCCACTAATCTCATATTTTTCTATTTTCTAGGATTTTTCCAATGTTAACTGGTTTTCTTCCACTGCTTTTTGTCTCTTCATTTCCTCACTTTCTCCCCTCTTATATGATCAAATTTGCTCTTCTTTGCTTAGATTTTGAATTTCAAATTAATAATTTTATAATTGATACTTAAGGCTAAATATCCCAGTAAACACCAGGGATATTATACCTCTGCTCGTGGAAAGGTATATATAACTTTATAGTTAACAAATTTTATTTACATAGTTAGGACATACCTGCAAGCCCTATACAAATAAAAGTTTGTATTCTTTGTTTCCACAGATTTCATGGTTAGGGAAATAGAAGTTATTCAATGTGACAGAAAACATGTCTGAAATTATATATCTTCTGCCAACAGGATTCTTAAATTATTGGTCTGCCCTTCAGGAGCTTTTTCTTCTTCAGTATAAAGAAGTTTATGAGCTCAAATGTCTTGCCCTCAGAACATGTTATGTGAAAGCACAAAGAGACTTATATAACAACAGTGTAATTTAGAACTTATATCAAGTAGGAAACTAGGCAAGTAGATTTCTTTGAAAAATGAAGACTAAAACATTTATGGAGACTCAATGAAGCAAAATATTTCTTGAAAATATATTGATTTTCATTAGAATGCTATTGTGAAGACAATTGTGACTTTCTACTTAAAAATAATTGGTGGAGAAAAGCTGTATAACATTTGCCAGGTATAATTCAGGCAGAGAGCTATTGTTTTATTACTTGTTTTTTTTCAAATGAATAAATGAATATTTAATTTCAACTATGTAATTAGCAAAGAAGCAGAATTATTCAAAGATTAGATTTAACTTGAGTCATATCTCAAAATTATTACACAATCATATCAGCCATGCCTATAAAACTATTTTTGCAAGATTATTTGAAAAACTTTGTCTTGTTCCCCATTCCTACACCAGTATAGAACTATTGTTTCTTTGAGGTTTTTATCTCAAGAAAACAACTGCACAAGATTCCAGAGTTAAGGGAATACTTTTACTTCCCATTCATAATAAGCTTTTGCAATAACACTATGGAAGAAGATTCACAGAGCAAGAATTTGAGCTACACCATTTGAACTCTTAAAAAAAGCACCCCAAAAAGCCTTAAAGAAAGGACCTTGAAGTTCTCTAGAAAACAAGAGAAGTATTTTTTAAGGAAACACTGAATTTTCCATCATTTTTTTAGCCAGCACTTCCCCTCAAGTCCTCTGCGTAAGACTGGAGGAGTTTGTTAACAAACTCCCTCTTGCCCTACTTTAATTTAATTTACAAACTTTAATTTAATACTACAATCCTGAAGTCTGAAGGAAAGAATAATTCTTTCTGTCACCTCAGAGACAATTCATCTGCTCTTTGCCTGCGCTCCTCACTTTCCTTCCCTTCATATTCCCAGTCTCTGATGTTCCTCCATCACACTCCTCAGGGTATCTTCCTTGAACGTGTAAGTTTTCCCTGGTTATGCAGCCATGTAGAAGAACTAATCACTTTTCTCTTATCTAGATTCTCTTTGATTGAAAGTGCTGTACTGAAGATTGGCAATAAGGCTATTCCCCACTCACAACTGGTCTTCCACACACGTTAACACAAAACAGTAAGTCAAATAGATGTGAGCTGACTCACACCTAAACAAAGTAACACAAAGTCTGTGAAAATATCACACACCATGAAGCTTATCTTTTTAGGGTTATGTTTTCACTGGGTCAGAAAAAAAATATTGTCATTTCATGGTGATTATCTTTTTTCTTGCAAAGAGAAAGCATGACTTGTGCATGCTTGCAAATGCCCTTGAAGATAAATTATAACTGGCTTATTAATAACAACTGACTTCCTTTATAGTCTGCTTTTTTTTTTTGTGATTTTCCCATTACACATAATTGAGATTTTAGATGTCAGCATTAAAATATTAATAAATCATATACGCAATATCTGAGACAAGGCACAGATCTTTGTGAACTTTGTGAAACATTACATATGTATTAGTCACAAGTCTTCAAATGAACTATAATGAGTAATTTCATTCACCTAAAAACATTTCAATAATTTCTTTTAAAGAATCGTAAACAGTTTTAAAAATTTTTGAAATCAATTTTTTTCTCTATTTTTATCATGTTCATACAACAAAACAAACTGAAAAATAATACACAAATCTAAGAAATATATTGATAAAAAGGTTAGATTTTTTCAAAACACATCTGTTCAGTCCTTCATTCAAAAGAAGATCATATGAATTTTGCTCTGACAGCTTATTTCTCTCTACTGACATACCAAGGTTTACCTGACTAGCTTGGACCTGCAATATAGAGAAATCTCAAAACCTGCTCCAGAAGTGTACCATGGGTATAACTACCTGAACTGTAGTGGTAAAAAAACCCCACAGTTAAAACTGGGAATTGTAATGTGTTATTAGTTATAGAAAAGAGTAAATAAAATAAGAACGTAAATGCTGAAGAGAAAGAGATTCATTGAAATGTGCTCTATTACTTCAATAATAATTTCAGTAGAGACGTAAAGGGACCATTATTTCTCATAAATTATATATAATCTACTCTTTATGTAAGCTTAATTTCATGAGCCAGATGTTTTTAGTCTTGTCAAACTATGAAAAATCAAATGGTTACCAATATGATTTAATTTCTGAATAAGTAGTATATTTCTGCTTCATTAATTCTGGTTAAATTTTGACATTAATTCCATACCTGTTCTGTCAGATGAATCTAGAAAAATATTAAATATTGCCAGATAAAATTTCTTATTTCTAAAACTTCCTGTCTTAATCTACTTCACAGATGACTAAAAGGATGACTAAAATTCTTGACAAAAAACCCCAAACCACCTACCCAACAAAACTTCCCTTCATAGTGTTTCCATGCAGAACAATGACAATTACAAAGCTTCCCTAATGCTAAACGACAGTGATTAGGGTTAAACTACAGTGATTAGAGTATTATAATGATTTACAAACACTTTACTATTATCACCTGTATGAGAGCATGCATCTAAATAAGTTATATACCATTCTGACCCAGCAAACAGTGCACCCATCATAGAAGGCCAATTGTCATAACTTCACTGAAGTTCTTAGGAATCAGCACTATAATGGTTTCACTTATGAAATGAAGTTCCATAGAAATACCAAATATAATACAGAATAATTTCAATCCAAAGCCTAACACAGTATTTTTACTTGTAGAGGATAGACCCTACAAGAGGAGTCTCTTATAGGACTCAAAATATTCAAATTTAGATATTCCAAAACTGCCTTACCATGGTGTAGTTGTGAGCCACCTTCATAAGCTCTGTGCACCCTTGTGCATCTGCAAATGCTCGTATTCCCAAACAGTTGGATGGGTGCAAAAGCTTCATTAGAAAATGGCAGCAAACCTCTACTACTTGGGGGAGCTGGAGAAGGCAGGCAGCTGCTAGAAGGTTTTCAATGGTGTCTTCTTTTAATTCCAGGCAGCCTAGAAAAAGAAGTATTGATAACAAAGTCAAACTTATTTACTTTAGTATTTACAAAACATACAGTATTGAAACACATTTTTATAAATAATTGTAGCTCTATATAAATAACTCTACAGAAAAAATTAAGAAAGGAAGGATTAATCTCCCTGACTGAACACCCCAGAGACCTGAACTTAAAGTATTAGAAAAATTGCTTTTTAAACTAATATTAATTCAACTATATAATAGGCATAAAAAGAGAGACTGTACTGTATCAAATGGAATAGAAGACTTGGAATATCTCGATATCAACCAGGCTGTGGATGGTTTTTTGTTGGGTTTCTTTCCTTATTTTCACTGAAATCCATGATAAAACTTGTGTTATCTTCAGTGGCACAGAGCAAACCTCACAGCCATTTACTTCCCTGAAAAGAATGAAATAACTGCCTAGTATAGTATGAATAAACCCATAAATACATCTTCAAAACAAGGCTTAACAGTCCTCAAACATTGTGTTGCTTATTTGTAATGTGACTTTAGGATTAATGCTATCTGAGTAACATATGGCAGGCTTCTCGTAACACATAGTTCCTCTAAAATAATTTATACTGGGGAAAAGAGCCATTAATTAATACTTATATTGCACTTAATTCTGTAATTTTACAAGTTGTTATCTTTACCTTGCAGACTGACCCACTTTTTAATAAATAAAAGGTAAAAAAGAATAAAATAAACTTTAAAAAGAATTTATTTTAGGCTGGAATAAGTAATTCTTGTTATAATGCTCCTCCCAACCATAATATTAAATTTTATTTTTACATTAGAATCTTATAAATCTCTTATATTAATAACATAAAATCTTCAAACTAAAGATTACAAGGATATTTTGGAGAACTGAAAAAAAAGAATAAGAAAATAAAATGTGCAAATTTAATACAAATTGTCAAAAAATACTTCTGATTGTATCGTGCTGTGCTCAGAAAAAATAATTTCTGACTATAAGAGGATTAAGTGCATATTGAGCTTTCTCTTAAAAGTATTATGGTTCAACACCTAGATAAACTCACTCTTTTCTGCACAAAAGCGTGGTATTTGCTGTCACATTAGAAAAAAAATCTATAAATCTTAATAATTCTATTGCATGGCACTAAGGAGTTCTAAAATCCTCAATTTCACAACAGCATGCCATTGGAAAGAGAAGACACTTTATATTGCAATACCAAACCCAAAATACAGTAATATTAACACTGCACATCTGATCTTTTCTTCTTTCACTATATCTGGAGCTTTTAATACAAGAGGGAAACTGTGAAGTTATACTTTACTGGATTTAGTTATAATACATCCTTTTGCAAAGGTCAGAACATCAGATCAAGCGCACAGCCTAATTTAAGTGGGTTTCCTCTCCTTATTTTCATTCTTTTATTAATGTCGCATGAGATTTTTTTTATATTATCTAACCTTTTCTCACAATTTCTGTACACCCCATCTTTATGCAGTGTGGTCAGAAGGCACACTCAGCAGCAGATCCTTGGCTGACCCATATATTCATCAATGACACCCCCACATTTGCTGCATGCCTGCAGGTAATGGCTGGCTCAACACAATTCTGGAAGACAGTTCCACTGTGTAAAGTGGAAGCACTCAAAAGATAGTTGTTTCCAGGTTAAAACTGACCATCCTGATAACAGAAGTAAAAAAATTAAAAATGTGCAAAACACCCTTGAAAACTGGATGAACTGAGAAATGGAAACAAAAAAAAAAAAAAAGGAATTCTAAATCTCCTTTTCTTACCTGATATTTATTTTTCAACAATGAGCTCAAAAAAGTCTTCAGCCCTACAAAATTCATCCAGGCAACATTTCCAAAGTGAAGTAAGTATAGAATGAATCACGTTCAATATGCTAACTTTATGAGGAAAGGTAACACCCTCATGGCTTGGCCTTTTTTATGGCTAAAGGTAGCTACACTTAGGAGAAGAACCCAAAGGAATCAGTTGAAACCACATCAATCTATTTTTTTTCAAATTGAGGTATTTTCTGTTTACTTTAAGGTACACTAGTCCTGGTACATTATTAGTTGGGAAACAATAGGATTAAAATAAGTTTAAATGAATAAAACATATCTGGTTTATGAATAACTTATTTATGTATTTCTTTATGTAACTAACATGGAAATTTTGAAGAAGATGATTCACATTTTTATAGAGGAGTGTGAACACATTTCTGCTTTACACTTTAATAGAGGAAGTAAATATACAACCACTTCTGGGATATCTAGGGATACGAATATATTATAGCTTTACTTATTTTTAACTAAATTCAGAAATACTAATTTACTACTTAATAGATCTATGATAAATGCTAGAAAAATACACTCAGTATGAGTTAAAAAGTTGATTTTTCTTCATTCTTTTAAATTCAATGATAGATAGGTTTTTAATCCATCTAAATGTCTTCTAAATCTTGATTATCTTCTTTTTTAAACATCAAGACACTTTCATAAATTTGTTCACAGGGTCTATATTCCCGTTTTCAGAAGAGTGCTGTGACATTTTTATGCAAATTCCTCTGGGATATCAAGTGTTTAGCATGGTCAGATTTTGAAAAAAGAAAGCTGTTAAGGGGCTTTGTATATAAAATATGAAATCTTCACACAGTTTTATATTGGCAATTAGAAGATCCAAGCATCTATTTAAAAATGTTTAATGGGACATTCAAGGGGCATTAATATTACTGCTTCTCCAATTCACCTCCCCCTCATATTTTTATGCAATAAAAGCTTGCACAAGTGCCTTAGTCTGAGAAAAACAAATTAACTAGAGCTTAAAATCTCCCTTTGTATTACATTAATTAAGATGAAAAAATATGAGGAAAAAAACAATCAAAAGAACTTTAATGAATTCTAATTGTTATTCTAAATTATAGCTGTATTTGTGAAAAATTTTATATGCATTGCTTATGCAGAAATTAAAATGCCTGTCTTTATCATGCATTCTCATAACGACTACATAAATTTTATTACCTCATTACAAAATGTGAAGCAGAGATAATATAAGAATTCTCTGATATTCTTGTTCTGTTGCTAAACTATTTCCCAAGTTCAGGGACAGTTATGCCTTGGAGTTGGTTTGTGGGGTTTTGTTTGTTGTTGGTTTTTTATTTTGTTGTTGTTGTTTTTGGGGTTCTTCTGTTTGTTTTTGTTTGTTTGTTTGTTTTGGGTTGTTTTTTTTTCTTTTTTATTCTCTCTTCTACACTATTGACTATACTTTAGAGCTATTTTGGTTTACAGGGAATCACTGCACCTTTGCCCACCTTTGTATGATGTTAAATAAGGTCAGTTTATATAATAGGAATAGTCTCCCACATGTATTGATCAACAGATTGGACCTGTGGTGGGATAACTCAGTAGGTACAGGTCATTTGCTCTGTGTATAAGCAATGAATTTTAACCTAAATTTGTAACACATCATAATATCATTTTACATCATGTTCACAGTAGTTTTTTTTTCTCTTTTGTAATTACACACTTACCCACAAGACTCCTCAACATTCTTAAGAGTGTTTTGTGTACAAGGGAAATCATGGGAAGTGTCAAGGAATTAGAAACAAAGGCTAAAACCAATTCCTTGAAATCAGGTATTTGTCTTTTTAACCTTACTATTTCATGTGTCTTGACCAGCTGTGTGGCAGTTTTGAAATGTTGTTGAATGAAATTATTTCTGGAGGGTAATCCATTTTAGGAGGCTAATCCATTTTTAAAATTTAAAAAAAAAATAATTATTCTTTAAAAGGCAGTAATCGGTATCAAGATAATATTCAGTCATCTTATGCATAGTAGATTAACTGACTACAATAAGAAATTGGTTTCTTGAAAAATCATCTAATTCAATTGAAGACTTGAAAAACCTTATTAAAAAGGTTCTATGCCTCACACACTGCTGTAATAAACCTTTTTGCCATTGCTTATCTTAATCATTCAAAATCTTTGGTACTCTGAGGTAACCACCTGACCTAATCACCCAAGATCTCCTTTTACAGTTCACAGAGAGAAATAGGAAGCCTTAGAGCAGTTTTCACCTGCTCTGTTTCAGTCATGTACTGCAGAATGAGATGAATCACTCCCTGAATGGCTATTTCTTGATTTCAGCTACAAAATGAGCACCTTCATTTGAGTTACTGAGACACTACTGATATTCATATTTGTTGACATGAATTCAGTTGCTCTGCTCTCAAATACAACACTGGAATCATTAGAGGCATCAGGTTTCAGGTGACGAAACACTCTTTGGGTTCAATTCTGATGATCACTTCCCTCTGTTATGGTCAATTTCTGGTAGTGACATAGTGTGTAAAATCACCTCTTAAGTCTATCCACAAACACCAGTCAATGAAGAATGCTATAAAAAGTATTGTCTGTGTAGCAGAACATCTTTTAGTCTCCAGTTTGACCTATGCCTTAAAAGATAAATTCTATATTGTATTGTCTTCCATACTTATTATAAAGGTGAAGATGTTTTCAGAAAAGAGAACAGGACACAATATATTCACTTAGCAGAGGGGTCTTCTGATCAAACTGTGTTTCATTTTCTATTAATTATTTGCTGCAGACCACATTCATCAGTTGTACTTGAGGAAGAAGCCACTCTATGGCTAATTGTGTTTATTTAGAATCACAGAATGGTTTGGGTTGGAAGGGACCATAAAGATCATCTACGGGACAACAAATGGGGAACAGAACAGAGAGCACAGAGCAGTTTATGGAATGGGTTGTTCTGGATTTGGTGGGATATAGACCCTGGGAAATGAGACCACAGATATGAAAAAGAAATGGGAAAAGAACTGTATTTGTAACTATCAAGGTGTTTGAAATTATGTAGTTTTTTAAGGCTGCCAAGTTATGTGAACAATAGGCTATCTGCAGCTAGCAGAAAATTTTTGCTAAAAGCTGAAGCTGCCTGGAGCTGAAACAGTATAAAACTGCCCTGTGAGAACAATACTGAGACTTCAATAAACTACTTCAATGACTTCAACTCCAGCTTCAACTTCTTTTTGCTTGGGCTTTGGCTTCTTGCTTGGACTACGTTTTGCACCCCTCCTTTGAAGTCCCGTCTCTCAGTCGCACGGCAATCATCTACTTCCAGCCTTCCTGCCATGGGCAGGGACATGTTCCACTAGACCAGGTTTCCTCCACCCAACCTGGCCTTGAAAACATCCAGGGTAGGGCATCTCCCACTTCTCTGGGCAATCTGCTGCTGTACCACACCACCCTCACAGTAAAAAATTTCTTCTTCTTATCCAGTCAAAACTTACTGTACTTCAGTTTGAAGCCTTTGTTGTGTCTCTATGTGCTCTTGTATATACTCCCACTCAACCTCTCTTATAGGCTCTGTTCATTTAAGTATTATGATATATGAAATAATTTAATAAATTATTCCAGAGACATAAATATGCAGCTTGTAAAAGATGAAAAAACCACTATCACAGTAATATCAGAATTCTTATAAATTAACTAGATTCACTCATTTAAAATACTGTACAATTATTTGCACCTTAATGCCATATCTTTTGAGTAAGTGGACTAAACTGCCTTAATCATCTGACCTTCGTCAGTACTGCCAGTCCTCTTTATTTAAATAGCATGGAAAATAACTCCATTGCAGAGTGATAAGGAAATGCTATTAACAAATTAAAATCCCCTTGAGCAGGAAACTTCTCGCAAATGTCTGGCTAAAGATCAGAAAACTATATTAACCAAAATAATCCACAATGTGTTACCTTTTCATCTCCTGTTCTGAAAAAAACCTCTCAAAGCTACAAACCAAAACACCTCTGTTGTATAACTGAAATGTCAAGTATTAAAGAAAATTTGTCCACTGACTCGTACAAATCAGCTTTTTAGAGAGAGACATTAAAATGTTATTTTCTCCCTACACCGTTCACATGCCTTAGCTCATTTATAGACTTGAACTTAGTCACCTGTAAGATGTACATACAAGTAAAGAACTAAAAGCAGCAAATCATTTTAGCCATGAACCTCATCATAATAAAACCTTTTTATCTACTGTGAAGAAAGATATGTTAGTACTCTGAGATACAAGATATGTTTTTCCATTAGTTATAGAAATATTGTTAAAATATGAACATCATTCTTGGGATTTTATGCTAAATATTACTAGTTTCTACTTGCACAGATGACCATTATGTTAGCAATTTTGTCACCAGTAATTCGGCTAATATACAGGCATTGCATTTGGAATTATATATATAAATATGGAATTATGTATATAAATAGAGGAATAAAAACACAGTTTAGAACCAAGAAAAAAAACCCCAAGATAAAAGTTACCTCAAAAAATACATAAATATAAACAACATTTACTAATTAAATTTCAAGCAGCACAAATTTTGCACCCATTCACAAAATAAGCTGGGAGATGACAAGAATTATTTCAAAAACCTCATTTACTCTATAAGGCCTTAGTTTCTCTTAACTGCTTTTAGTCAATGGACTTCAGTACTTATGTTTGTTTCCAGACTGCATGTCTGCTCATCATGCTGCACATACCAAAAGGCACTCCAGGAATTTATGTTTGTAAACAAAAGCAAACTTCAGCTTGAGAAGGGGGGGAAGTTTCATTCCACAAGACTTGTACCAAATATTGAGTACTTCTTGCAGAGATACAACCTTTCTATTACACTGAACACAATCAAGATTTAGCCTCTGGTGGAAAAAAAAAAAAGAAAAAGAAAAAAAAAGTCTCAAGGACAAAGGAGCTCAGCTTTCAGGTTTGAAGGAGCAGTATTTTATTTTCCACACCTGAAGCTAGCTCAGAAGCAGGAACACTCACCTCTGCCAGATAAGCTTCTTCTCAGGCAATGATTTGGCAGCTTGTGCTACAGCACAGAGCAGTTCAAATCCATGCTTAGAGAACAAAAAGTTACAGAAATGGAGGCATTAATTGTCAAGAAAAGATTTTTGCTTATGAGTCTACCTTACAGCCTAATGAAATCTACTTTTCTTTGGGCTGGCACTGCTGGAAAATGTGAGCACTCCAGTCACATCCTGCTCGGAGGCTACATTTCATCACAGGTGCTGTCAGATGGACACAGAGCAGAAAGGCAGTGAAGGTGTTTTACAATGCAGGAGCAGGAGTAAACACCTGAAAGGTGAGGACCTCTTTCACAAACTATCATTGCAATTTTCATGATTCTTTTTCGTTTGTTTTGGAACTGGAGATACACAGCTGAGCTCAGGAGCGTGGATACAGGTACATATCTCCAGTGTAGGAGCTCCAGAAAGAAACACATTAAAGAGGCAGACCATCCTACAGCAGCCTGTCCAATCACTTCACTGATGCCATTTAAGTAACAGGCTGGCATGTGCCAGATGGCAGCATAGAGGGATGCTACTCCATTCAAAGGAACACTCATTTTCCAGCCATGTCCTGTATTAATGTTCAGTGCTCGTTTTAATCTCTCTTTGGAGATGAAGAACTTTGAGCCTAGCAAGAGACAGCTTTAAATATGCACCCTGAAATGCACCCAGTTATGTGCTCTTCCCCTTCATACTCATTGCTTCCCTGCGTCTGCCTGAATTTATTTTTATTGACTTCTCTGGAATAGCAGATTGCATCATAGTACGAGGAAACATAGTCACTATCTATCTCCCATAATATTCTAGATAATTCTGAATACTCAAAATTTATGGATAACCAATTCAGAGCTCTTTCCTAAGCGATTCTCAGATACTTTGCCAAAAGAATGAGACAACAGCTGGTTCCTGGTACATAATTGCCAATTCTGTCCGTTAATGAAGTATCCTGGGTAAAAGGAAGAATAACAATTCATTGGAGTGTAGTGTAGAGCTCCAGGAATGAGCAAGGACTTTGCGTTTCAGTGACAGGAATGGAAAATATCTGCTCCAGATGGAAACAAAATCCTCAGAGACTGGCTAAAAAAAAAAAAAAATAAAATTGAGGGGGCAGTCAGTCTCTGCAGTTCTTTACGATAAATGGGTCTCTGAAGTTCTTTCCTACAGACCTGAATTATGTGAAAGGCCACAGCTTGTTTTAGGATCAGAAAAATATTCTGTGAAGGAAGGTATTTTTATCCAAGCAGGCTGACATTCACAGAGGACAGAAGACAACAATCTGAACCTACAGTTACATTAAGGAATTTTGAAAGATTCTTGCATTGTACACATGGACAGTATAGCTGAGAATTTAATTCTGATGCATAAATAAGGATCTTATGAGGAACACTATATATGAAAATGTCAATCTGAAATGTAACTGGAGCAAAGGTACATATGAACTTTGAAGTGTAGTCAGTGTGAAACATCCATGGACAGATAATCTGAATTATGGCTCTACAGATTGTGCCATCACTACCACTTCCTACTTCCTAAACTGGAGCAACCCTGATAAAGAAGGTTTCTTGGATAACTCTCTTTGCAACACCCTCTTTATTGACTCCTGAAAAGTATGACATGTATCATGACAAGTATCTGCTTCTAGAAGAGAGTTTCACAGGGGATCCTCCATATCCAGAAGTTAAGTTTATTCAATGTCTATGAGCACCTAATATGATATGTGACCATTTTTCCGTACTCTCCGTTATACAACAGCTGACAAAGTCTTTCAGATCAATTCACTTACCTTAATTTGTCCTTTTATCACTCATCCCAGATTTCCTGGAACAAATGATATTCCAGCCAAAATTAATGGAAATTTAAGGGCCTATTCTCTGCAAGTGCAAAGTCAACCATCAAATACATGGCAGAGAAAACGCAGTGGGACAGCAGCAGTAGTCTCCTAGTAGTAGTCTCCTTCAAAAAATGCTACTTAGACATGGTCCACCTTTTGAGGGATCTCTAACATGATACTACAGAACAAATAACTCTTGAACAAGCTCAACATGACACAGAGGTAGAGGCAAAGACCTTTATAATATCAGGGTAGCTCCACTTCTCAATGTGATCAATATATACTGAGATAGTGAAGAGTAACCTGAAACACTGTAAAAATGCCACCAGTACCTAAAATCCAGGCACTACTAATCTTAAAATCTTAGCACAAGCTTTTAATAAAACACTCTACATTGTATCCATTGAGTTAAGCTTGTCTGGGACTTCCCTCTAGCACTGAGGTAAAAGGGAATGAAATGGCCTCAGTTTTACTCCAAACACTGCCATCCTCAAACAATGGCAGTCACATTCAAACAGCATGTTGTAGCACAATCCAGTAGCTCTGATAACCCCTGGACTCTTGACACTATTAATTGGCACAAGCCAAAAGTACTGATGAATTGTCTACAATGTTTGTTCACATAGACAACTGGCTTTCACCAATTAAAAAAAAATTTAAAAAAAGTCCCCAAACCAAAACCAAGAAAAAAATCTCCTTGAGATATATAATTAATATCATTTCTCTGCTGCAAGAACCTAAGGGTCCTTGTGCTTAAAGGCAAGTTCCTACTTGCTACATCCCTGCTGTCTGCCCTGTGTGTGCTATTAGGTATAACACTGACAAAGGCACTTGACAGTACTTTAATTAAAGACTCTCCCAAATAAAGTTTAATTAAAAGCTATACAGTAGGGCTTGAACCTCCTCCATGTATGAAATAATCTCTATTTTTTTTTCAGAGGTGTATAAACAAATCAAGGATTTTTAGTTTTCTATTGCTTAAATGGGTTTTGCTTTTCCAGTTTCATTAACAGTATGAAAGCACCAACCTACTCTTCTGATCATTGTTGTGAATGCATGCTAATTAGATATTCCGATGCTAATTAGATTTCCCGATATAGGAAATCTATAGTAACTTCACAGCTCTTTCGTATCTTCAAAGGAGGTCTCCCACAGTCACCAATAGCAGAAAAACAACAGAATATCAATGTATAGTTTCAGTCTTCTCTGAACTATTGAAGTAAAAATGAAAATAATGAAAACTCAAGTTTTAAGATCAAGAAAGAAGCATTACCTAAGAAAACAAGGTGAAGAAACACTCATCTGTGTAACTGCTACATTGAATTCTTAAAAGATCAAAGATTACACATCCATCTATCCCAGGGCACTAAGATCTCAATCATAGATTTTTTTGCTATCAATCATCTTGCTGCTTGAAAAATGAAACATACTTTCTGCATAGCCATTGCAGCTGTCTGTGTTGGCTTCTGATTTCATCAGTTGGCTCACAAGGAGTAGATATGCAAAAGAGGGAGGTTTGTTTCCTATTAAGTTACAGTTCTACTCTATCACAGACAAAACATACTTTGTCTATTTGAATAAACCAAAAAAATGCAGCAAAGTGTGGATAGATTAATGAAGTCACATATTTTTGACTGGTCAAATATATCCATTACAAACAACAGTGGTAAAGCTGTTTTGATCTATCCTTGTGATCATATGTATAGAACAAGAAGCATATAATTTTGATAGAGTGTTTTTTCTAATAAATTCACATCATCTACATAATTTGAATTACACAAGCCATAATTACATTATAATGTAGCTATGTCATTAGAAAACTTTGTGCATATTTCAGATAAAACAAAATGTAGTTACTACATTATTAATTTGTTTACAAAAAATGCAAGTTAAATATATATATATATACAAATCCTAAAACACTTCCAAAACAACCCCAAGACTGTCCTAACATGGAGTTTATAGAATATATTTTAATACATGCCAATTTTTTCAGCTTTAATAAAATTCTGCTTTACAGGTACATTAATCACATAACTTTAAAATTACATAATTATTCACATTGAACCTTCACAGAAACTTCAACATCCTTTATTATCTTTAAATCAGTACTTTTGGTTGTCTAATTTTCTGTCTTCCTGTTAGTACTCTTAGATTGGCAGATGCCTTCACTCAGGAGCTGCTCTAATCAAGGCTGTACAAGACTTAATGCTCTCCTGGTCACCTTGTAATTCTACCTCACCAATTATTTAGAAATCTATTTGTGTACAGAACCACAGAATCACAGAGTAAGCTGAGTTGGAAGGGACCCTCAGGGATCTCTGAGTTCAGCTCTAAGCCCTGCACAAGACCAACCCCAAGAGACACACCATGTGCCTGAGTGCACTGTCCAAATGCTTCTTGAACTCTGTCAGTCTTGATGCTGTGGCCACTTCCCTGGGGAGCCTCTCCCAGTGCCCAATCTCCTCTGAGTGAAGAACTTTTTTCTAACATTCAGTCTGTATGTCCCCTAAAACAGCTGTGGGCCATTCCCTTGGGTTCTGTACTGGGCACCACAGAGAAGGGATCATTGCCTGCCCCTCCTCTTCCCCTCATGAGGAAGTTGTAGATTGCAATGTGGTCTATGTGGTCTTCCCCTCAGTCTGCTCAAGGCTGAACAGACCAAGTGAACTCAGCTGCTCCTCAAGCCCCTTCACAAATCTCGTGGCCCTCCTTTGAACACTCTGTAATAATTTAATGTTTTTCTTAATATTGTGGTGCCCAAAACCACACGCAGGACCCTAGGTGGGGCCACCCCAGTGCAGAGCAGAGAAGGACAATCCCCTCCCATGCTCAGCTGGTGATGCTGTGCCTGATGCACCCCAGAACTACTTTTCTTCATGTGTCTGGTGTAAAAAATCTCCCTTTTGATGAACTTTAATTCTGATATTTTGCAACTGTATTAGATCTTATATTAGATTATTGGTGGAGGGTCTGATATCAGTTTAAGATATCTTCACCAATAATAATGCTTTTCATAGATGCATATATTTTATCCTTCTTTACCTCCTGCTTAGTATGTATGATTCACAGGTAAAAATGCAATCATTTCACTAGATTATAAAAAAATATAAACTTGACTGAATTACAGATAACAAGATGTGGAAACGGTTCCATCTTTTAAATCACATCTAGACATATTTGCACTGTAATATTCTTAACTTCTACATTTTTGCAAACAAGTCCATGTTCATCTGTGTTTTTTCTGATTTGTTCAGTTTTCCCCAGGGAAAACCTCCTCTATAACAGCAGCAACTATCAGTGATTTTTTTTCTTAAGCTCCTTGAGTCAGGAAGGTAGTGACAGGAAAAAGAAAATAGGAGTAAATAACTGCCCATTTCTCAAAATTGTTTTCTATTCCTGAAGTAAAACAATAAAGAGCTAAACTGGTTACAGACATGAGTTGCTGAAAACTTTATCACACATGCAATCAGTAATTGGAATTTGGCAGCCAGATTCTCCTGATATTCTGCCTAAGTCTAGACAGGTGTATGCTCCCAACTAGAGATCAAAAGTCTGAAAGGGAATTTCTGTTGGCTTCTGTGCTTCTGGATATCGAAACACTGGCTGTTTTCTTAAATTTCCACTTGTCCACATCCATGCAGCACAAGACTGTTGTAAATAAGGAATCAGAGTGCAAGAAAGGAGATAAGAAACTATGAATATAGATAAATCATATGAGATGGTGGAAACAAAATGAGAAAAAAAAGGGTTTTGCTCTGGGAAGGTCAAGGGAAAACAGAGTGATTAACTGAGAAGCCTAGACTATATTTAATTTCAATAAACTGAATAAGTTCGGGACTATTTTCTAGGAATTCACAAATCACGTGAATTATCACTAAATTCTCCATAGCACTTTTGAATGCCCTTACCCTCTGTGCAAGGTTAGCCACATTAATGATAAACTCTGTATCCAAGGTATACCCACCATATGTTAGAGAGACTACTATTTGGATTTGGCCACAACTTCCAGGATCAATAGAGACAATTGTGTTCCAGTGCCTGCAAGCCTTCCCCAGTGTTGTTTAATTTATTAGGATAATTGTAGCTACAAAATTTAGGTGTCTGCTAAGATATCTGATGCAGAGAAAAGGAATACAGAAAGAAATAATGCCACATGAACTCCAGAAGACAAGGACACAAGCTAAGAATAAATAAGGATAAATAAGAATAAATCAGGATAAAGAACCTGATGGAAGAGAAATGCAAGACAGAGTAATCAAACCCAGAATTATCTACGGTATCCAATATATTTAATCTTTTAGCATGTAAAATTGTCTCACGTTTCCCAACCCTCATCACTCTTCTATTGTTATTAAGTATTTGTGAAACTTGCAAGTGTAAACTTAAGGCATTTTAAAGTCTTATTTGGTCTCCAAAATGAGTTAGAAAAAAAGAATAATGGTGTTTTACCACTGCTAGTGAAAGACATTAGAGATCTTGGTTATCCTCTTAAGTTTCTATTTCTTCAAGGTGATGTTACAATAGTACATAATGTTGCCATTTCTGAGGCAGTTTGGACTGTGTGACTGTTTGAATGAATATTACAGATGCAGATTCATATGAGGCAAATTAGAAAACATGCAAATTATACTCGCTGTGGAGTTCCCTTTTCATTCATTTGTGAAAGCTGGCCCTTATTTACCTTACACCAAAAAGAAGCTTTTTAGTTTTACATCTCATATAATGACCCAAGTACATCACATTGCAAAGAGAATGAAGGAACATAAAGGAGCTGAAAATTTTAAACATTTTTGGTAAACAG
The DNA here is from genome assembly GCF_051311805.1 of Agelaius phoeniceus. Classification (NCBI taxonomy): domain Eukaryota; kingdom Metazoa; phylum Chordata; class Aves; order Passeriformes; family Icteridae; genus Agelaius; species Agelaius phoeniceus. Next base: position 53,215,072 of record NC_135266.1, on the reverse strand, counting down.
AAGTTTGCTTCTTCTATGTTTTCATTGCTTCATCCAGTCTCCAAAGTTCTCAAAGATAACCATAAAGTTCTTATATAGCTTCATTCATCTTGAAAGTGTTTATCTTTTTTCACCACCTTTCTTTTGAATCTCCTTCTTTCCCTAATCTACACCTACACACTATCTCTTGCTGTCAACAACTCTTTTGTATCTTTCCAGGTGATATATTTTAGTGAAAACTGAAGCAAAAGAACAATACAGTACTTCAGGATTTTCACAATTTTCTTTTCAGGGGAACAACACTGTCCCTTCTCTTACCTCCTCTATCTTTAACCTCCCTCCTACAAAACAATTTAACATTACCCATAGTCTTTTTGCTGTTCTGTGCCAAGGTAGTCTTGATTTTGCCCCAGAATTCCTGTGCCATTCACTCACCAAGGAATCAGATTTTATCCTTCTTATTGAACTATTTCATTTCATGGATCCCTAGCTTGAAACCCTCGAGACGATGCACATTCCTCAGTGGCAAAGCCACAGCTGAAGGGAGTTGGCATTACCCTTTTAACATGTAGAGTACTACCTAAATCACTGTCTTACACTCCTAGAACATTTATTTCTCTAAAATTATTCTCCAAAAGAGTATTTTTAGCTTAAATTATGCTTATTTGCCGTTTCTGTTTTCTATTAAGATGGTAAAGCTATTATGTCATAAAAACCCCAGAACATATCCTGATTAACTACAAAGCGAACAGCAACTTGTGATTAAATTATTATATGTGTTTTTAAAACAGATTAAAACTTCAGGGTTTGGGGTATCTATTTAAAATTGAATCTAAATCAAATATACAATAGAATAATCATTATAAAGTATGGCTAATTTAAACAATATAAGGATATCTTTTAGGAAACAAATAGAAAATAGTATATATTTTATACTCATGTGATTCAAGGCAAATCTTATAGGCAGTTCCACTCTTTTAATTACCTTATTTTGTAATATTAGCATTCTTTCTTTCAGATTAATGCACTTCAGTTAAAATGTGCATAACAAGTTGTTTAAGAAGTATAAATCCCAAATCTATAATGCATTAAAATATAAAAACTATTCAGAAGAGAGCTTTGAGTTATTAACTCTGTATTGTGAGTTATTCATAAGTTTACACTTCAAAACAGAGTACCAGCATATGAAGGGAAATGAAAGTGAAAATATCTGGCTCATAATAAAACCTTTTAAAACATTTTCTTATTCAAACTTCAATTTTTCTTTCTTTCAAAATTTTAAAGATTTATGCAACTATTTATACTGAGATTTGATTAAAAAAGCAATACAGGATTATTCTTAAAAAAGTACAACTGTTCCTTCAGTGATCTTACATAACTTGATTTATGAGGGTATGAGGCACTCCTTTTAAGTATTTGAAAACCAAGAAAAGTATATAATTTTCTTGACTATCCTATTGAACTTGACAAGTCTGAAATATTGAACAGTTTGGAGATAAGAGATAATATTTTGAATTCATCCCTAGAAATAGTAATTAAACATTTTTGGATTATTATGTTTAAAAATAAAAATATTTATAAAAAAATATAGTTGATTGGAAAGTAGCAAACAAAAATATCAACATCTGCCTCTATAGGAAGTATATGTAATGTATGCATCACAATACCTGTATATGCAAACTGAACAAGGTCCCACAGCGCATTGGGGTCTATGCCTTCCATTTTGATCTCTTCTTGCTTGGCTTCACAAACATCACTTGTAAACATGGCAGCAAAGTAGTCAGAGACAGAACTGAGGACAAGTCTGCAGAAAAAGTAAGAAAGTGGTGTAATTTGCTTGGATATATATATGATAAATGTCAGATATTTATAAACTTCTTTAAAAATTATTAGGAGGAATGTATTATTATTGCACATTGGAAGCAAAATACAGAATGACATTTGATTCTAATGTGGTTTTGCCTCCTGTGATATGAAGCAAGTGATACTTTAGCATATGACTATAAAACAGACATAGAAATTAGCACTCAGTCTTTCTAATAATCTTCCAATCATGCAGATGTCCCAACTGTTAACAAGATAATCTCTCAGTATCAAATCATCAATTTCATAATGACAGGCATTTCATAATCCAGAGGTACTTTTCTTTGTTCCTAAAGGCTTATTTGTTATAAACTTTTTAATAATAGCACGTGACTTTAGACAATCTATAAACTTACTAAATATAATCTACTAAACTGTTAGTAGCTTAACATGCTACTCACTAAAAATATGTAATAAAATCACTGTGTAATACAATGTTTTTGTTAATAAACATGTCCAAGGAAAGTATTTTGAAAATATTTTGAAAATATTCTGAAAATATCTACAAAATGCTCGTAGCTTGTTGTTTAGGAATCTGATACAGATAAATCAATACCACAGCAGTATCAAGTACGACTTTAATTACTGGGGCTTTAAGTTAAGGTATTCTTCCAAATACCATCTACAGTGAAATTTTTATTTTTTTAGGACTGAATATTCACAGATGATCTTGAGATTAGAAGTGTGGTACAGCCATAAATAGTGTACCATGTGCTTCCATAAAGATGGTCACATTTCTGGATTAATTTGAAAACATGATATACAAACATATTAAAAAAAAAACATTACCATCACAACTGGAGAACTTGGAAACCAAGAGAACAACAATTAGCCTTTTGTATATTGTTAGCCAGTTTGCTCAGGGCAAATTATTATTTTAAAAAAATAGGGAAGATAAACAAGTTAATTCTTATCAGCCACCATGGTAATTGATTGCCTTTGCTCTCTTAGCTCACCCCAATAGCTAAGTAAAATATACGAAGCTTGAATTCACTTCATAACTTTACAGTGCTTTATGCTGCTACATTTTACCAGCAAGTAGGGCAGACTGAAGACATATATATGATCTATGCCTCTAATGATGAGTGTGTCTCTGTCCCTCTGCGAGCCTCTCAGGAGTCCTTGGCCAGTCCCGAGTCGGCAGACACCGGGGGGCAGCCCCGACACGGCCGACAGCGGGGAGACACTGTCTGTGTGTGCCCCGAGGGTACTGAGGGCACCTGGGCTGGCAGGGAGACACTGTCTGTGTGTGCCCCGAGGGTACTGAGGGCACCTGGGCTGGCAGGGAGACACTGTCTGTGCCCCAAGGGTGCTGAGGGCACCTGGGCTGGCAGGGAGACACTGTCTGTGTGTGCCCCGAGGGTACTGAGGGCACCTGGGCTGACAGGGAGACACTGTCTGTGTGTGCCCCGAGGGTACTGAGGGCACCTGGGCTGGCAGGGAGACACTGTCTGTGTGTGCCCCGAGGGTACTGAGGGCACCTGGGCTGGCAGGGAGACACTGTCTGTGTGTGCCCCGAGGGTACTGAGGGCACCTGGGCTGACAGCAGGGAGACGCTGTCTGTGTGTGCCCCGAGGGTGCTGAGGGCACCAGGGCTGGCAGGGAGACACTGTCTGTGTGTGCCCCGAGGGTGCTGAGGGCACCTGGGCTGGGGGGAGACACTCTCTGTGTGTGCCCCGAGGGTGCTGAGGGCACCTGGGCTGGCAGGGAGACACTGTCTGTGTGTGCCCCGAGGGTGCTGAGGGCACCTGGGCTGGCAGGGAGACACTGTCTGTGTGTGCCCCGAGGGTGCTGAGGGCACCTGGGCTGGGCGCCTGTGCAGCACAAGAGACACCAGAGACATCGGTAGAAGAGAAAGGGCCGACTCTTAGCAGGGGTTAATCCAAGGTTTTATTAGGAGTCCCAAAGGAGCTCCTGCACCTCAGGGGCCTCCTGCCGAGAGCCCCGGGAGATGTGCCAAGCTCACATTTAAAGGGAGGTGGAAACCAAAAGTAGATAACATTTTACCAACCAATGAGTGACCCTAAGGGATGGGTGCTGGGGGATAGACATATAGGACAGCGTATGGGGCAAGGCCTGGGGGGCTGACCCCTGGCCTCTGGCTGATCACTCAACGACCTGGACCGAAACTTCTGGATGGAGGGGATGGGATCTGAGTGATTGACAGAGAGCCAGGGTGGGGGTTTGGGGATGATCTCATACCGGGAGAGGGATAACACAGGTAAAGGGAGGGGGGTATAGTCTAGGATAAACCATTTGGGAAAAATATGGGAATACAAAACAAAACTACTTCAAAGTATTACAAAATATAGAAATACACTACAACAGTTGGGGAATTAATAAATAGGTATAGCACTTTTATCACTTTTCATGTTGTGCTCAAATCCAGCAATCATGAATTTTAGAAGCAAACATCCTAATTCATAAACAATTCACATTTATATTTATGCAATGACTAAATGTCAATGGATGACTACAAAAACATGAACTTAGAAATAGACTTTGGTGCTGCCACTAGAAACTTCTAATTTACTATTTTTTCATCATTGAGGAACGTTTACTTCTACATTTGCTTATTTATTCTATCTCATTTATATATTATATCTGTAAATCTTCTTCTAGTACTTTTTCTGACCACTTATAAGTAACTTTATTGTTCATTGATGCTTCAATAAAAGCATCACAAAAATCACAGAAAGGAAAAATGTGATGATTGTATATGAGATAAAAATTCTCACAGATAGCAGAAATGTAATTTAGGTATATGATGGAGATTTTCATTTCAGACCATTTCATTCATGGAGATTTAATTTAATTTTATTTTGCATTAGCTGTTGCTTCAGATTTACCAGCCATCATTTACATTTAGCTATGGATATTCAATTTGATCACTTGTCAAAAGCAAGACCAAAACCCTTGGCTGCATCAAAAAAAAAAAAAGAAAGGACAAATGAATGAACAGAAATTTTAATACACCAGTTAATGATCAATGTGGAAATATTTTCAAATGGTAATATCTTGTATTTTAGATTCACATGATTTATGTTCAGCAGTTACCTATTATATAATCTTACTGTATATATATGGTCAAATTTAAAACAAACAAAAAACAACAGAGGGAGGGCAGAAAATAAATAACAGAAGTATTAAATCTCTTTCACAAATTTCTATAAAAATACGTGATTTTCCACAGTTTGTGTGAGGAAAATAAAAGATGTTATCTAATGGATTTCAGCTGCAAAGGAGCATTCAGTCCACAGGAACACACAAGAGCCAGTCCAAAGTGGGAAAAAAAATTAAAAGAAATAAGTCACATGTCAGGTACTCAGCACTACCCATTTTTCTTAGAGGTTTATCCCTACTGGTTTGTACCACCTATCAAAGAAGATGGCTTAAATGAGCAGAAAGGTTCTGTGATGTAGCAGCTCACCTACAGAATCAAGACAAGCTTTTGAACATAGTGATAAAAAAAAACAGGATTACTTTTTTAAGTGTCTTATATTAATCAATATTAACAGAAATACTGAGTCAGCTATTTCATCAACTTACTATAACCAAAAGATGAAGTTTCACAACACTAAGTTTTACCTTGGGAAGTGCTCTGCAAGTTGAACTGAAGAGAGAGGAACTTGCTAATTACACTTAATTCTGAAAGGTGACACCTTTTGTAACTCTTTATTGTATTCCAGGGTTGAGATGGAAGATCAAAAGTGAGAAATCAAAGAGATCAATTAATTTGTAATGATCTGCTGCTTTTTGTAGATTAGAAGACTCCAAACAGCCTTAAATCCTGGTTTAAAGGCATGTTGACCTATTAATCAAGAAAGGTCAGGTGGCTGAGGATGTCACCTTTTCAACTTTGGATCTGGCAGTGAGAATACATAATAAACTCTTTCATCCTTGAGACTCACAGCAGGTAACTCATGGCTTAAAATGAGTTTGTGTACCCAGAAAGGTTTTTTCCAGATTAAGAGACATCTTTCTCTTTACAACTAATTTCAGCCTGATCAATTTGTGGTTTCTTTTACAAGTAACCCATTGGACTGATTAGGGTTGTGACCTTTTTTCCCAGGATATCGGGTTTTATTTTAGTTTATTATAGAATATTTCTTTGCTACTTTCACAACTGTTTTCATGTACGCTTTTGATAGAGAATTGCCTAACCACTGATGATGCATTTAATTAAAAGAAGCAGACAAACCTTGATCACTTAAAATCTTTAAGAAAACTCTTACAATATTTTACTGCCAACTGAGTAGAATATCAGATGTTATTTGAACTAAAAAATCATAGTCAAGACACTATTTTTTCTCCCTGCATATTATGCTAATACACATAGGAGCTGAATATTCTTGAGAACTGTGTCCATGAGGATCTCATGAGGTTTAACTGGACCAAGTGCAGCTGCTGCACCTGGGTTAGGGCAACCCCCAGTATCAATCCAGGCTGAGGGATGAATGGACAGAGAGCAGCCCTGCTGAGACTGTCTCGGTGATGCTTCTGGATGAGAGGCTGGAATGTGCACTCACAGCCCAGAAAGCCAAACATGTTCTGGGCTGCATCAAAGCAGTGGTGACCAGCAGGGCAAGAGAGGAGATTTTGCCCCTCTACTCTGCTTTGGTGAGACCCCACCTGGAGTACTGCACGCAAACAGCTTTCATTTACAAAGATTCTAGGGGAAAAATGATAATATCTGGAATTTTTCCACACTACATTTTAATTTTCATTTAACTTTTGACAGATGGCATTGTGAAAGTATGCATATATATATATAGAGACATATATATGCATTCATAAGTATTATTTATTTTAAAAAACTGAAATTTTAAGCTCTGAGTTCTGAAAGGAAGAAAATCTCACATTCAATAAATATTGGCATAATTCACAGCATAGGAAGGACATCTACCTCTTAGAGAGAGTCACCAAAATAGTGGTCACCAAAATGATTAGGGGGATGGAGCACCTCTCCCATAGGAAAAGACTGAGGGAATTTGGCTTTTTCAGCCTAGAAAAGAGAAGATTTAGGGATTACTTAATTGCTGCCTTCCAGTACCTGAAGGAGCCTTTAAAAAAAATGGAGAGGGACTCTTCATATGGTAATGTAGTGATAAGACAAGGGAGAATGGTTTCAAAGTAAAACAGTAGGTTCTTTCACCCTTCAAAGTCCATTTCAGTTACTGCACCTTTTTCCAGTCCATAAAGTAATAGCATTAGTATTCTGGTTTAATACAGTAATAAAATATCTCTAGCTGGAAAGGACCCTTAAGGCTCCTAAAACAAAAATAAACCATGTGATTAAGCACATGATTAGACGCTCCTTGAACTCTTACCACTTCCCTGGGAAGACTGTTGCTCCTTACAACAGCAACTTACCATCCTTCTGCTGAAGAACCTTTCCCTAATATCCAATCTGAACTTCCCCTGACTTCATTCCATTTCCTTGGGTCCTGTCCCTGGTCACCAGACAGATGAGATCACCACCTCCCCCTCTGCCGCTCCCCTCAAGGAAGCTGTAGACTGTGATGAGGTTATCCCTCAGCCTTCTTTTCTGTAGGATGAACAAGCTCAGTGACCTCAGCTGCTCTCCTTATCCATTTTTCCTTCAAAACCTTTCACCACCTTGGATGCCCTCCTCTGGACATGCTCCAACAGCGTGATGTCCATATATTGTGGCTCCCAGAAATGCACACAATACTCAAGGTGAGGCTGTACCAGCCCAGAGAAGAGACAGTCAATCACCCCTTGATGGGCTGGTGATGTTGTGCCTGATGCTTCCCAGGGCATGGTTGGCCCTTTGCTGCCAGGGCACTGCTGACTCCCATTTAACTTGCCAGCAACCCAAACCCTCGTATCAAGATTATCGATCAAGGTTAAAATTAAAAGCTCATCTAAATTGCCTTGCTGCTCCTCTGATAGCAGGAATTTTTGCTGTTGTTGTTCTTTCCCAACCATATTACTTGAATGAATTGTTTTTAAACTCACAGACTGTGGGTTGTGTTAAACAACTCTGTCCAGATGAGTTCAGATGATATGGGAAGTTCCTCAAACCTTACAGACATCTGGGAATAACATAGAGCGGCTGTACTGCTTTTAATCAATGTTTTCCATGTGGATCTGTTAGTGACTAGTGACAGAAAACTGGTCTTCAGAATATAATGTGCATCTTCAGACTAATGTGCATTTTTCTTCTTTTACTCCCTGCTTCTAGGCTTTCCTTCCTTCTCTGCCTGGCTCTCCTTTCTTTTCTGCCTGGTTCTTTATTCTTTCATCTTGCTTTCAGCTAAACTTTCTCCATTAATTTTTTCCTCATTTTACTACTACTGTTTTTTTTTAACTTTGTCCCTCTGCAGTAGCACTCAAAAGGCATTGAAAAAAGTTGTTACCACCCAGAGCACTGAAACAGACAATGCTAACTGCATTTTGTTGAAGGAGTTTTATTAAATTTATCTTCACATGTCATTCAAATACTAGTAGAAAGATTTGAGTAACCTTACTAAAGTATTTATTTGTTTCATATGTTATTGGTAATTTTCCAAGAGTTCTGTACTACCTTTTCTGCCATGGTGGGAGTCCCCCATGATCCTTTTCTTAAGTATTGGAAAGAAAAAAAAAACACTCTGATATTAAGAGACAACAGAAGATAAAAACTTGTATTTCTCATTATACACTCAAATATACTGGACTATATTATAACAACAACAAAAGTAGATTTCTTGGTTTCTCAACAAGGGCAATGGAAGTAAGAACTGTAAGCTGAGGACGTAACTCCCCTTCTACATCTTCTTTGCATTTTCCAGTTTTACTGAATTTTCTGTTTTATTGAATCGAGTCTCTGTTATATGGGAGTGTTTTAATTGTATAGGAGTAGGTGAACTTTAGCCTTATATAATATTTGTTGGTTTTTTTTTTCCTTCAGCATAGAGTTCCTATCTTGTTTTGTGCAGCATTCCTAATCAAAATGTCTTAAACTACAGTCTGAGTTTAGAGATGCTCTAACATTTCTGCAGTCCTAGATGGAAGTTTTAATGAACTCTCCAGCACAAATATTAAGGTTCATTTATCATTTGCAGTGACTTTAGCTCTTCTCTTCACAGGATTTTTGATGTTTCTTCAGCAGCTGTAGAATACAGCATTTCAAACACAGTTATTTAAAACCAGTGCAATTCACGTAAATTGCCTTCACTCAAAACAACCAAATCATTGATGGCAAACACATACTCTTAATTTTATGTTGACCCATGTGATTATTGCTTGATTAACAATTTTCATTCACTCTGATAATGCCACTATAGTTCTGAACAATATTTACTTCCCAAATGCACAACAGAAGTTCATGGAAAATGAAAGCAGAGATGAATGATGTGGGAGAAATATAGAAACATTGTGTCAATGTAAAAAAATGGAATTAGAGAGGCCCAAAGATCAGGCAGAGATGAAGACAGCAAAGGATTTGATAGTAAAGAAGGGTTTCTGTAAATACCTTGGAAGCAAATGTAAGACTTTTGAAAGATTTTGTGCACTGCTCAAAAAAGCTTCATTTGGCACAGTCTTTTTTTTTTTTTTAATTTATTATGTTGTGTTTTGAGGACAAGTTTAAAGTACTCTTCCAGTACTTCAAATACTGGAGGAAGCTCTACAATATTACTGAAGGACCACTCTCTCCTATCTGTAATGGATCATGATAATTGCAGGAGGTTTCTAAGGACTGGAAAAGTCAATTTCCATGTAAATCCCTAAGAAGGATGTAGGTACCTATAGACTTGTTTGCCTCACCAAGATCATGGAGCAAATTTGCCTGGATGACACATCCCGCACCACAAAAATCAGGGAGGATAATAAAAACTGGAACAGGCTAACAAGAGAGGAACGTCCAGAAGAGATAATAATTAAAAATTAACTGTGTATGACCGCAATGGTCTAACCTTGCAGTTGACCCTGCTTTGAGCAGGGAAAGTCAAATCTGTAATTTCTAGGATTGTAATGACTACAGTAAAAGAAATGGCTCACTGTGCTTGTCCAGACACACCTGTCTAAACAAACATAGAATAAACACTACCAAAACTTTTCCAGTTATTTGAGATTTGGAATTTTGACTGCAGACCACAGAGAAGTAGAAAATCACATGTAAAGGTATCCAAAGGTTTATTAGAAAATCTAAATAGGTTATGGGTATTATTTCATGGTTAATCTTATTAGGGCATGGTTTCAGCTCAGGATTTATGAACACTGTAGAATTGAAATGACAAATGTGAAATTAAATTTACTACTAAAAGGTATGCATCCAAACATGAACAGCTGTATTAAAAATAATAGGGGAAATGAAAGAAACTAATTAACAAAACCCTATTATTTAAATATAATACTGAAGTTTCTGTCTGATTTTACTTAGCATTTGGAAAATAACTTTAGCTCTGCAGTCTTGTATATTGCATGTTTCTTTCTTTTACTTACTGTTGTAGGAGTTGGAATATAGACTATTCAGCTTCTTTTGTTTAACAGGAATAGTCTCTGTGTCCATATTCACTCAGGGCAAAAGGAACTTGGTAAGGTCCAAGTTGTTAAGATGCCCTTAGAGTATTCTTCTGCACCAGGAAGTTAATTTCTGAGTTCAGAAATGCACTGGCTGTTTTTATGACTTCCTGCTGGGGAACCATAATCCTGCTCTGAATTTAGTATCTCACCAGAGAAATCAGGACACAGGCAGGAAACAGATTACCCTTGGTTTGCAGCCTTATGCAGAGTTCAGATGCAGAAATACTTGCTCACCTGGAAATTCTGAATTATTATCTGTATTTTAATCTAAACTCTAGGACCATATTTTTATTTTTATGCATTAAATGAAAACCTATTTCTGAGACCAAAAATCTCAATGAAGAATAACTATTTTAAGTTTAATTTTTATCCAAAACCAAGTTTCATAAATACCAGCTGCTTTAATACCAGATAATCTTACAGAATTTTAGAAATTAGAGTGTTCAATAATTTTTATAATAATTATAAGTAAATAAGTATTTTTTAGTTCATTGAAAGGCACAGTTCATAGCAAGAAAGTATTCAGTATTCTACTATAAGTGTCTGAGAGACTCTGTACAATAGACTTATCACAGGATCAGGATCTTAAACTAGAAATAATGCTGTTCAGTGTAGCTGTACAGCATCCCATTTCAGAAATTCACATTCTCTTCACATAAGAATAGCATCACAGCAGGGAGAATTGTTAGTCATACTCACCATCAGTTTGCTAGTTGAGTGCTACTTGAACTTTTGAAAGCTGTACAAAAAATCCTTACGTTCAAAGACCCAACCTTCAAACCCACCTTTTCCAGTCACTTACATTTGTGTTTAAAGAAAGAGGAAGTAATCATAAGGGGCAACAGGAAAAACTGTTCTAAGAAATACACATACCTAAAACATGAACTTTTGTAATTTCAATGCTTTATGGCTATCTCCTACCTGTGCGCAGGTATCTTGCGATCCCCAGCAATCAGGATAACATCACAGAGCTGCTGCTGCTTCAAGTAGCTCTCCATTTTCCTGAAGGTTTGCTCTGCGTGGTGAACAGCCTGGTAGAATTCCTCAGAGCTACAGGAATCCATGTCACAGTGGGGTGGCAAGGGGTGGCTGGCTCCTGACAGTCTGTAAACAACCAGAAAAGCTCCAGATTGGTAAGATGTGACCAAGTGGTGACTCCATCACAGCTTCTAGAATCTGACATATGTAAATCAATGCATCCTTTCCCTGTACTCATCTCTGGAAGTACAAGATAGAAAAATCTTATTGCATTGGGAGAGAAATGGAAAAAGCAATCCTATCTTTCCACTGGCTGTGTGCACCTACTCTAGTTCACTTTCTCAAATTCACATTTATTTTTCTTTCCAAAGGGGAGCAAAGTCAATTGGAGTTTCATTTAATTTCTAATGAATCCTGATAATTTTCACAATGAAAAATTACATACCTAATTTTAATCCAAAATATTTAGTCATTAAACTGAATTTAGCCTGCAAAGATAATGGTGTTTATATTTCAAAGGGGAAAAAACCAGAAAAATAAACAGGAGAAAAATATTTTGTTTTGTTTTTCACTCTATAGCCATCTATTCCTAGTTTGAAGTTATTCAGTTCAGTGTTGCAGTGGAAAAATCAAAGTGTAAGGAAGCACTAGTCCTTGAAGAAACTAGGAAACTATGCTAGAATTTCTCAATAGTTCTCAATATAGATGATACCCTCTTCTTTTAAAAATAAGTAATGAGATCGAGTCAATTGAAAGCCTTAAGATTATATGTATGACTTGTAGTGCTGTAAATGAAGGATTTAACAGATGAAGCTAATCTTTTATTCTTCAATAGATATATACAAAAGATTTACATAATCAATAGAAGAGCAATAGACAACTTATCTTAGTCCAGCATATGAAACAATATTATAAATTAATTCAAAACAATCTCATTTTATATATTCTATTGAAATAGAAATATAAAAGAACACATAAAAAACATTTTTTATTTACAACAATAATACAACAGTTTCCTTATTCAAGGTTTGAATTCAGTAGGTATAACATTAAAAACATATATTGAAAGATGTGTAAGAAAATGCAGTCTACATTCCTGGTGCTGGGAAAAAAAATTGAAAAGTGCATAAAAATAATAATTCTTAAAGATCGGAATGAAATGCAGTTATAAAATATAAATAATAAAAAACCCTAAATTATTGAGACATGCTAGTGGTTTGCTTCTGAATTATGTTTTGTACAAAAGTGTTCCACATAGTCTCCTACAGTCACTGTACAGGGCTCAGCAGGTTTAAGGAGGAAGGGCTGGTCCATCTTTCTGTCATAGGAATCACTAGGCTTCACAACACTCCTTAAAAATAGCTGGAATTCTGCATAACTGAAGGTGACATGGAGGTAATTTCCCAGGGAACAAACACAGCTTCTTCTGTATCTCACTCCCCCACCACCTATTCTGTGCCACGTACAGGTACTAACTTAACAGAATCAGTTATGATTTAAAATTAAGTACAGTGAAGTTAACTTAAAATTCATTTAAAATAAGTAAATTCACTTTTGTAACATTAAGTTGGATAGCAAAAAATTTTCAGTTGGTTTAAATTAATTAATATTTTTATTTTTATGCTGCAAAGGTCTAATATGCCTGAGCCTGTATATAGGAAATTGAACTGGCAAAATGTTATTAAATGTGATTCTTCAATAGAAAAAGTTACAAAATGGTGATTTAGAAAGAAACACCAGCTCAATTCTTTTACAGGTCATATTGTTATGCTGTCAAGTACTGAATGCCAGATATTTCCTCCTGGATAAAACAAACACATTCATTCTGTGAGTGTCAAAATTTGCATATGCATTCCTATCTAATCTGGATCCCAACCATGTTGATCAGAAATCCAAGTTTATTTTCACATCTTTGGTTGATCAACTGATGCTTTCCCACAAAACTCTACTGACAGACCTAAGCTCATTAGAATGGGCAGATATTTCAGCTTTTTTTTTCTTTTTATTTTCCATTTTGTGTTTGTAGCCATACACAGATTTCTTTAGTTTTATTGCCAGAGAACTAGAATGTCAAGTAATTTACAAGAAATAAATTAATGCCTAATAAATTACATTGATAGTTTTAAACAGACATGTTTCTTCTTCTCTTCTGGGGAATTTAGAAGTGACAACAGCAGTTCTGAGAAAGGAAAGTAACAGGAATGAGCAGATCTTAATGGGTTCATACTGTTTGTTAGTTCAGGAGGTAGGTCTAGGTCAGCTTAAATTTGAACAGATAGGATGCTAGTCCTGAATCTTTTTCGCTATTCAAAATGCTGTCTTTTCCAGGTCAGAAGAAGAGAACGATCCTGATTGAATTTATGCTGGTCCTGTGAAGTAAGATTGCACTGTAATAAGCTTAGTCTATCTTGCTCTTGAATTGCTAGGCAGTGCTTGCCACAAATTTTGCTCTTTCCTGCTAACCATTTATAAGCAACACTTTCTACCCATTAACTCAGTGTATCTGTCACTTAGCAAGTCAATAAATGACTGCTCAAAAGCAAGCCATCAACAACCAAAGCATATTTTAAATATTATCAGGAAAAATAGCAAGCAATAAGCTCGGTAGAAGACAATAAGTTAATCTTTTATTTATTTTCTAAGAAAGCCCAGATAAAAAGCCTGCTACTTATCCTATTCAGGAGCTATCTCTGTTTCCTTATAAATGCTCTGTCTGCATAATCAATGCTTTAAATTCAGATAACAACTTGTTAAAGCAGGAATTAGTTAAAGCAAATATCATTTATAACCAATTACCAGTTTGTGAAAGGCATATATAGATGCTCAGGGCCAATTAGCAATATGACAATATGAAAATCACATTTTCTCTTTGCATATATTGCTCTTGTTTAGGTGCAAGCAAATCAAACCACAAATGGAGTGAGAGGCTTTGTGATTGCATTCAGCAGCAACTCCAACACAAATTTGACTGAAAATTTCCTAAATCTTTCAAAACCCTTTTTAGCATTTGTGTGCCTCAAAATCCTCTAATTAGTGAACTGGACAGACTCCAGGTGGACTTTTTCAATAATCTTCCTCAGCTGGCAAGTGCAAAGCCTGAACTCAGTGTGTAAATTTCAAACATTTGGGAGTTGTCCAGCCTAAAACACTTTAAATGACTTAGTTAATAGCACAGAAATAAGGAAATGCAATGGTACTGAAGGGTGACTGCAGCATGAGAATACTAAAAGGTTCACAAAAATTATCAACATTGCAAATAACCAATAATCTTAAAAGTTGTTTTGTTTTTTAATGAAATAGCAAACCAGAGTGCATATTGCATAATAATTAAAAAAAAAAAAAAGGAAAAAAATCCACCTTAGCAAATTTGTTCAGATTATTTTCAGTGCTAAGAACAGCATCCTGCTCTTAGAAGAGAAATGATTAAAGAGCCTGAAGGTGTAGAGAAAAATCCAATCTTTGAGCCATCACGGATATTAAAACAGTGTAAACAGAAATAAAAACTAGAGAATCGAAAACATCTGACTCCAAAATTGTCCTCTTTTACAAGAAAAAAAACCACTGATTTGAAGAATGCAGAAATGAAAACCTTTAAGCTAAAGTAGTATTGTCAAGGATTTAAAGAGAAAATGCCAGGGAAAAAGGAACTTCACACACAGATTTAGCTTCCTACAACTTTCTTGTTAAGTAGTTAGTAAAACCAGTAGTTAAACCATATTCTGAACAAAAGAACAACAAGAAGTACTTTGAAATAATTAATTTACATGACTTGAAATTATTCCACTTTTCTCTGTGTAAACAGAGGCTTAGATTTAGAAATGTCTCCATTCTGGAAATTATATTCACAGAGGTGCAGAAAACAACAGATTCATATCACTGTGTATAGCAGAAAACTTTACCGAGTACTTAGGTATCTTAAATACTCAATTTGAATACTTTTTTTCTTCATTCCACTGAAGGCCCTGGCCCCAAATAAAGAACTCTTTAACCAGAAAATGTCATATAATTTCATCATTACTGCAATATTAAATCCTGTTGTATTTAACAGGTTTTTTTCAGTTTTCACTCATGCAGGATTGATCACACAAACTTATCCAGAACCTGTTCAATTTAATTTAGTGTCTATTATTGGGCACATATCCAAAATACATAGCCAAGAAACAAAATATATCCAGTTCTTCAGTGAAAGAAACATTGCTTTGCTATTTATAACTTGCATAGCCAGAAGTATTCCATATGTAAGAGTGAAAAAAAAACTTCACACAATTGGTTCTCTAAAAATTACTTATTGAATGCTCAAAAATCAATAGCCTGTGGAATTGCACCATCTAAGATGGACTGTCAGAAGTCACGGCTCTTATTAGTGATCACTTGCATAAAGGCAAGAGGGAGTTTCATAAGGACTTTAAGATTTCTTACTGCAACAGCAAGGCTAAAGTTTTGTTTGTGAACAAAAGCTATTCTTTTCATACTGCTACCAGGAATCATATCTGCAACTACAGGATCTGCCCAGAGTTTCAGCAGGTAAAAGTGCCAGATAAAAAAATAATCAGAATATCAAATAGGACTTTTTAATTTTACCAGATTTGCTCAGAGATGTATTGGTCCGGTCTCAGAGATCCCTTTTCTATGTAAAAAAAAATAAAATTAAAGAAGCCAGTGATTATTGTAAGCTCATTCTATAGATAAACCTGCATAATGTATACTCTACAATGGTATCTCCTCCTAAAAGCAATTTGTGAGTCAAGATACTTGTAACTCCTTTTTGAACACCGTAAGGCAAAAGACAGTCATAGGACATCTGTGTGCCCAGCAAAAGTGCAGCTGAATCCCCTACTGTTCTGCTGAATCCCCTACTGTTCTGCATTTCCATATCTCTTAAGAGTATTACCAGACACAACAAAATACTAGCTACCAGTTTATTGTGCTGGACAAATTGTTTGAGGAGCTCTTCAGAAACATGGGAAGGACAATGAGAAGGGACTACTGTATCACATCAAACCACTTCTATGGAGAAGAAATAGTTCCCTTGTTTGGGAGCTGTATTGGATTTGCGTGGCCAGGCTTTATTAGTGTGGGTGGGGTACAGGGCTGGCTTCTGTTAGAAGCTGCTGGAATTTCTTCCATGCCCAGCAAAGCCAATTCCAGGCAACTTTAAGATGGACGTGCTGCTGGCCAAGGCTGGGCAAATCAGAAATAATATTAACACCTGCAGTCAGTGGAGAAGGAGGGGGAGAATGTGCTCCAGGCTCTGGAGCTGAGTCCCCTGCAGCCTGTGGTGCAGACCATGGTGAGGCAGCTGCACCCCTGCAGCCCATGGAGGATCATGGGGATGCAGAGATCCATCTGCTGCCCATGGAGGAGCCCAACACCACAGCAGGTGGGCACATGAGAAGAGGCTGTGAACTTGTGGGAGCCCTGTGGCACTGGCAGGGATCTGCAGGCCTGTGGAGAGATGAGCCCATGCTGGAGCAGATTTTGTTTCATAGGATTTGTGACCTTCTGGGGGACTCACACTGGAGCACCCCATGCCTGAAGGACTGCAGCCTGTGGAAGAGTGACCTGCTGGCAGCAGCTCTTGAAGAACTGCTGCCTGTAGGATGGACTTATGGTGGAGAATTTCATGGAGACCTCTCTCCAGGGAAAAGGAGTATCAGTTCAAAATACTCCCAGTCAGCTTTTTTCTTATCTATGATCCTTCACCACATAATGACGCAACGTAAGCTACAAGCATAGACTTCTCTATTGCCAGGGGTGGTTAACCAACACATAAAACTTCCATAGCCTCCTGAAATACCAGGGTTTTTAGATTTCAGTTCTTTTTATAAAATGTCTTATTTTTGATTTTTTTATTGTAAAAATAAAATGTCAAATAAAATTAATTAATGAAAAATTACTAAAAAATAAATTGTTCTGAAAGCAATTACTTACAGAATTCAATAACAAATGCTTTAACTTCCCTCAGTCTTCCCCCATTTTTTCCAGATTTTATTATTTTCATTGATGAAATGAGTTTGTTCCATGTCCTATGCCTTAAGAACCACTTAAACTGTTAGGATGTTTGGTTCATTCTTAAAGTATTCAATTGATCCTTTCTGCATATTTTTTCATCTTTTATTCTCCACAGTCTTCTAAACAACTACTTCAAGCTTCCTATTTCCTCTCCTTTCTCCACAGTCCAGTGCCCAGTGTTAAAAATAGCATAAGCCCTTGCTCACCTGTACTAGTACTCCTACCAATATTCTGCTCTACTTTCTGTCAATATTACTTTCAGCATGTCTCTCCAATACTTACAGCTCCCAGCAATTTCAATTCCATGGATGAACAACTAAATGGGCTCAGCAGTCCAACACAGCTTAGACTGATATTCAAAATATGGAATTTCCAAATGAAGACAGAGTGAGCATCAACAATTATCAATAGAATGATTTCAAACTTTGAAAAAAAATTAAAATATCATGATATAATACTTGCAGAAAAATTGAGTATATGTAAAATTTGAAGTTTGTTGGTTTGGTGGTTTTAAATTAAGTCAAAGGTTGGGGGGTTGGGATGATGGGGCCTTTTTCCTTAAAAGATAGAAAAATGACACATTATAATGCTTTTATTTGGCAAGGTTAAAAAAGTTTCATTTTGATATTGTTTTACATTACAACTATAAATTGTCTTCAAAGACATATCAAAATACTTATCTCATAAGGATAGCTTTTATCAATTTTATTCACTTATGAATTTTCAGGAAGAAATAATACATAAAAGTACTCTGATATGGAAGTTTCCAACTGAAAATTTACAGCTCTCTGCTACCAATGGAGATATTTACTTTCCAATTTATGTATTCTGAGAGGTAAAATGAAAGATAGCCCAGATAGAAATGGTGCCATTACTGAGAAAATATCCATTTTAGATAACCTTTCCAGTCAAAAAAATTACTAGCAACTGTTTTGCTGAAGTTATGTAAAATTCCCCAAAGTATGCTTTTAGTAAAGAGCAAGTTTGGGGAACTGACTTAATTTAGTTCCACGTATGATAATTTATTCAATTTGGTCTTTTAACATTACTTTTGTATTTTGGAAGAGGTTTTAGTTTGCTTTGTATGTGTGTGTGTTTTTGTTTTGTTTTAATTCAGAATTTCAGATCTCATATTAACAGCATTTGAGACACCTAATTTATGACTCTAAAGATCACTCAAAAATCACAATCACAGGCAAAAACCAGTTAACTTGGTGAAATTAATTTAATTTACTAATAATCAGAACAGGGGGATAATGAGAAATAAAACATATCTTAAAACACCTTCTCCAATCACTCCCTTTTTCTGGGCTCAACTTTACTCACAATTTCTCCACCTTCTCCCCCTCAGAAGCACAGGGAGATGGAGAATGGGGGTTGTGGTAAGTTCATCACACTTTGCCACTCTTTCCTCCTCAGGGGAGGACTCCTTACACAGAATTCACAGAATCACTGGGTTGGAAGAGACCTTAAAGATCATCGAGTCCAACCCACGCCCCAACACCTCAACTAAACCATGGCACCGAGTCCAGTCTTTTTTTAAACACATCCAGGGATGGTGATTCCACCATCTTCCTGGGCAGACAACTCCAGAACTTTATCACCCTTTCTGTAAAAAACTTTTTCCTAACATCCAACCTATATTTCCCTTGATGCAGCTTGAGACTGTGTCCTGTGGTTCTGTCAATTGCCGCCCAGTGAAAGAGACCAACCCCCATCTGAGTACAGCCACCTTTCAGGGAGTTGTAGAGAGTGATAAGGTCACACTCTTGCCCTGCTCCAGTGTGGGTCCCTTCCATAGGGTGCAGTCCTTCAAGAACTTTCAGCATGCGTCCCCCAGGGTCACAAGTCCTACCAGGAAATCTGCTCCAGTGTGGGTCCCTCTCTCCATGGGTCCACAGGTCCTGCCAGGAGCCTGCTCCTGCACAGGCTTCCCATAGAGACAGTGTCCTTCAGGGATCCACCTGCTCTAGCCTGAGGTTCTCCACCAGCAGCAGGTGGATCTCTGCTGCATCATGAACCTCCATGGTCTGCACCACATGCTGCAGGGAAATCCCAACTCCAGGGCCTGGAGCACATCCTCCCACACCTGCACTAACCTTGGCATCTGCAGGGCTGTTTCTCTCACATGTTCTCACTTTTTATTCTTTTCCCTGAAAATCCAAAATATCTAAATCGTTACTAATAAATACAAATAAAAACTAAACTAAAGGTTTTTCTTTCCTGATTGACAGCAGAGTTGCCTGATAGGATCTAAGACATTGAATATTTTGCTCTGTTTTCTTCTGTTCTGCACAATATCCACCAATCAAAGGAATATTTTATTTTTTTGAATACTTTTTCAAATCTACTCATTGCTTCTTACAGTATCTTTGAAACGTAACTAAGATCTCATAGTGTTTCTCTCACCATGTAAAAATACAACAATTTACTGTAGTGTAGCACAGCAGAAAATTCATACCTAAAATCATTCTCACCCTTTCTGAAACTCATTTCAACACAAAAATGATCATTTTATAAACTCTATTTCAAGTTCCAAGCACTTCTTAAAATCCAGAGAAAAGTGTTGAAGGAAAGCTGATTTTTCACATTTCATCATACTGGTTGTGCCAGGCACCTGACAGCTATAGTAATAATCGTACCACTACAAACCTCTGTCACAAGTTAGCAGCCATCACACTTCCTTGACAAATCACACTTTCTGCCCTCCACCCCATATCTTCAACCTATTCTGCCTCTAAATAGTCTTTCTATGCAACAGAAAAAGATGCTGGTTGGACTGCTCTCTCCCACACACAGCTAATGCTTCATTCACTGCTTTTTCAGCTTTGCATGCCCAAATAAAGGGAGCAGTTTGTTCCAGCTGTTCCTGGAAAACCAATCATTAAGTTGAACAGAGTTCTCCTAGCTACACACAGCCACATTTTAATGACTGGGACACATACTGATATGTATTACACATTCACATTGCTGACAGATATTTCTATTATATTGGATCTTGCTGTATGAATTTATTTTTTGTATCATGGAGAATACAGGAAAAAAAAGAGCCTACAAGTATAAAAGCCCCACAAACAGATACCAGGTGCATATAAACCTACACTATTGAAAAGTTACAGGTCTGTACTACTAATGGGGACATTTCCTTTCCAATTTACATATTCTGAAAGGGGAAAATGAAAGACAGCCCAGGCAGAAATGGTTCCATTACTGAGAAAATATCCATTTTATATAACCCTTCCAGTTGAAAAAGGTTTTAGCAACTGTTTTGCTCATGCTGTGCAAAATTCCCCAAAGCATGCTTTTAGTAAAATGCAAGTTCAGTAAAAGGCAACTTGCTTCCTGAAAGGAGGCAACCCATTCTTCCTGAAAACACAATACAGAAAAAACTACACAGGAAATCTCAATTTTTAAATACATACACTGTTTGAGAACAATCAAGAAGCACAACCACCTTTTCTTAAGTTGCTGACAATAATATTTCTCTGTTTCTATCTCAAGATTTAAGTGAGCCTGCTTCATCAGACTACCACTCAGCTGCTCTGCTTTCCTTCCCTCTTACCTTTTACTATCATAGCAGTAGACAAAATTCCTGTTGAAAGGAAACAACTTTATAACAGGAATAAGCTTCTTTTAGAAGTAAGGTTCCTTCTTTAGATAGGCATTCTTTCTCCATTATTCCCCAATCCCATCAAAATCATTGCCCTCATTCACCATGTTCAGTTAATGAAGATTTTGACTGAGTTGAAAACATAAATAAATAAAACTGCACCCCTGTAAACATGAAATCCCTTATATTTTATGAGACCATTTGCTTCTCATTAAAAAAAAACCCAAAAAACCAAATTTATTGTCTTCTTAAATCACAAATTTATTGTGATTTATTGTCTTCCAAGCCTCTTATGCTCTTATGGCAAATAAATACATAGAACAGAAAAGTGTCTGGCATCCATCACAGGCATCAAGTAGCCACAATGCATTCATGCATATTTTAATTACTCAGTTGTTAATACAATGGGGATACATCAGCTCCATTATGAAGACAGACTGACACCATAAAACTTTTTTAACACTCTGGTTAAATATTTTCTAGCATTTTATGATTCCCCATTTCTACCAACCAAAAGCTGAATGAAAAGAATTATTAGGACTCAGAAATTCAGAACTTAATTTAACCTAACCTCTAATTCCCTACAGAAGTGGAAGTCCTCCCAGTGGGAGTTATCATCTGGGAAGTTTGAGACAAAGGGTAAAGCCTATTGTACAGGAGGCTAATATTACTGGCTTGAGCAGTTAAACGCCTGACAAGCAGAGGAAGAAAACCAAGCAGTAGGTGCCATAGTGAAAATTAGAAAAATTCCTTTTCCTTTCTTAATAGCTCAAGAAATTAATGGAAATGTATTGCGTACCACTGTGCACTATCAGCGGAGCAGCGCTAGCAAAACCACAGGCTTCACGCCCTCACAAAGCACAGACTTTCAGTTTCTTTGATGCCCAGTTGTTAATACATCTTATTCCAGGTGACAAACTGCACTGAGCCTTTGTGGTTTACTTAAGTGGTCAAACATAACACAACAAAGTAGTTTTCCTACATCATTTAAGTATCACCACCCAGCATTTATGGAAATACTTCCAAAGAGAATGAGATTTTTACAAACATATACACTAAAAATTCAGAAACTGATGAAACCAACACTACACACAGAAGAGTTTTCTAATATATTATGGAGGAAAACTCCCATATCTTTCAGGCAGCTCTGGCTATAATTCCATTAGCAGCTGCTATCAGTAGTGTGTAATTCCTCAAGAACTGCTACTTTAAAACTTCATAAAAATCAGTGCCACTGACATAAAATCTCATCTATTGCATGCTATTTAGAATAATCCAATTTCAGATTATAAAAGAGCAGAACTAGATTTACTAGTGAGACCCCTAAGATAAAGCTGCTTTTGCTTCCTTCTGCAACAGTGCCCTATTTTCTGAATGGATGGCCTGCATTATGCCTAAGAGAGATGCTTGTGTCATGTGTTAACTATCTAGTCATTATGAATGGCCATATGTATATGGATACACTAAGTAAATTAGCTGACACAGTTACTCCTTCAGAGTGGGCACTAATACATACAAGGATGCAGATCTCCTTTTTATCAAAAGACATTTTCCTCCATTTAATTTGTGACATAGGGACTTTACATAAACAGAAGTTATAGATGTGAGTGATGGTAATGACATTCCAAAAAGGATAAACTAGTATTTTATGAATAGTGAGCTTCGGATACATTTCAATAAAATTTCATTGTGCTACTATTTTATGTGCTGATATTCCACAGCATAGGTAGCATGTCAAAGCTTAAAACACATTATGACTGCAATGGAAATCATGTCAAAGACCACTGGAGGCTGAATCTTTAAAATTCCCAGATTAAAATTCTAGTTTAGCTAAGTACTGCACTTGGTGAGGTGGGAGATCTCAACACACCTGCCCTTCAGTAAACTGTATGAATGATTCAGCCCATGTCCTGTTGCAAGACAAGCTTTTATAGAGCTTGCAGCATTCAGTGGGAAGCAGCATACAATCTCTTCCTGCTATTTGTTACAGATCTATCAAGTGTCATATTTTTTGGTGACTCTCACAAATTTCACAGCACCTGTAAATCAGTGAGAAAGATATGTCTGAAATACAAAATAAATTGTAGGTGATTTCACTCTGCTGTTTTGAAGTGTCAGTACATTTTTTTGCTAATCCTGAAAACACCAATTAAAATTGACAATTTGGTGAATCCTGTCTAAGATGAATTTGATGGTTTCAGTTTCTACACTGCAGGATCACTACAACACTATGAATTTAACTCACAAGCAATTAAATTCTACATATTGCATAATAGCTACCACTCATTAACCCAGCACAAACCCAAGCTGTGTTCTTCATCCTATGATCAATATGAAAAAGGTCTAATGAATTTTTCATATGCATGCATGGTAGCACAAACACCTAGCCATTAATGCTGCTTTTGTCTACTGCAGTCTTTGTAAAATTACTATCTAGAGACACTCAAAACAGGCAATAAGAGTGATATGCTAGACTGAACCAAATAAAAAGGTAAGTACACATACATCCACATTAAATACTGCCCTTAATTTGAAAACTTGTAGGTATGAAATCTCCAGTTAAAGTCTCAATATCATGGACAGTTACAGAGAGCTACAGAGCAGCCTGTGGCATAATTAATGATCACTTCACAGAACTGAAAAAAAACCCAGTGTTATTTTTTCCACATCATGGATTGTGATTTAATTTTTTTTTTTGATGCAAAATGTGACACAAACATAAGAACAAAACTTAGAATTCTAAGTTTTTTCCATTAAAGCAAAGGTATTTCTTTTCACCCCTCTGCCTTTCACTTAATTTTTCTTGAAAGATGAAGTAGCTGAAATACTTTCACTCTCTCCTTCACAGATCAGTCTGTAAAACCCAAAGTAAGACCTTTCCCTGGAGAAGGAATCAAGAGCAGAGCATTAGTGCTCTGACCACAGATTTAATTGCAAATAGCACAAAGAAGCCAGACCTTAGTGATCAGGAATTTTGCACTTTTTTTCCTCATATCTTTGGAGAGATACAGATATGAGATGGTTCTGCCTGCTAGTCTGACACAGGTGGAGGTACTTCCAGGCATACACATGAGAAAAAAGCAAGATACAAACAAAGGTATATTTTTTTTTTCACCTGCCCTAAATTAGCTAGTTTATGAGGACTAACTGTGATGGCTTTCACAGATCTCCATTTTGTGGTATTTAGACTTTTGCATTAAACATTTAAGGAACCCAAGAATCTTTTTTCATTATGGGTACTCATCCTTAGGCTTTCAGTACCTAACATTGCAGCAACAGTCTCCTTTGGAAGCTGAGCTCCAGTGATGACAAAAGGAATGTCTAGATTTCCAAATAACTACATTTCTACCCACATTCTATATAGTGCAACACTGGTGTAAGTGAAAAGAAGTGTCCAGGAGTATTTTGTAATAATACTGCTTATGCGTCCCATTTTTTTCTTAGGCTATTACACCACAATTGTTTTGAGGCTATTCTCTTTCTTTTTCTTTCCCACTTTATATTTAGATAGAGAACAAGAGTAACAAGCTGCAAGTCATATACAAAGAGATAAAACCTATTCACATCTTTTGTGAATCTTCTGTCACATCTTCTGTCTCAGGACAGCTTTAACGCATGGTAGCAATGATTATTTAGCTATATTTTTCCTTTAATCCACATGGAATATTCATGGACTTGTCAAGTGTTTTAAAAATAGCCACTTGTGTTACAAAATATGTAATCCTCTAACTTCTCGGGCCTACGGAATTGTAAGCATTCATTCCTAACTCACTTCAGTGAACCCCACACCATCTCAAAATTAAGAACCACTGATTAGAATAATATTTATTCTAATCACATTCATTATAAACCAGGCTAATTTGTACTGCAACTGTTTGCATCTCAAAAAGTGCCTGCCTAGTCAAGTCTACTTTGTTTTTTCTTGCATGTACTCACTTTTGCTTTCTGAATATGTGCTTTCAAATGTCAACCTAATTTTAGTGCATATGGAATATTTTGCAGGGCCTTCCATTCCCTGACTGTCTGAATCAAACTTCCTCTACATAGAATTGTATATCTGTGAATTATAGTACTATTCAAATAGTAGTTAAGACCTGTGACTGATAGTTTTTTTTATACTTATTTCTTTAACTTTTCGATAAAATAAAATTCTAGCTCAAGTATATTTGAAAAGAAAAAAATTAAAGTTCATACCATTCATTAAGAATTAAAAATAATACATCTTTAAGAACCCCTACAACCTTTATAAAGCTATCAAACAGCATCAAGAAATTAATGACAAAGTCAAATTTGGAACAATTTTTCAAGCTTCTGAGATCATTCCTAAATGAATTAAATGGTTTTGTTATGGGATATTCATTCAACATCATTAATGTGATATCCATCAGATCCAGTATCTCTGGAAGCACACTTAAAAATGACCACTGATTGTAGAATATAACTTTACTTAGTTCTATAGTTACACAATTTATTAAAAGGAAAATATCTGAAATTGTGCAAAAATATCTTAGAATTTAACTCATGAATGTTCTCTTCATCACAATACTAGGTATTAAAATACATTGCATTGATAATATTCTATTATAAAAATATTATAATGTTATAAATATTAAAATGTTACAAAATATGGCAGAACATTTCAATATTATAACTTATTAATCCTTCTTGAGCCATTCAGAAGAAATGAGAAGATTAATACAAAAACAGAGAACAGAAATGTGCTTCTAATCAATCCACTTTAAAAATGTCCATAAAACTGTTTATGTCTGTACCCAAGATTAGAAAGAAAGCTAGATTTTCACTGATTTGTCATTTTTTGGATGAAATGCAAATACAATAGAACACATTGGAGTGCCTTAAAAACAAATAAATGAATAAATAAATGCAAACTTAATTTTTTTTTAAACTAGAAAGAATCAAAACATTACCCAAATTCACTAATAAATGACATTTTAAAACCTATTTAGATGAAAGTAATCCTTCTTAGACAAAAAAAGCTCTAAAAATGCATTTAGTGCTGTTCCTTCTTATGACTCAGAAGATATAGAAAGTCCTGTCTACTGCAAAGAGCATGTTTCTTCTGCTTCAGACTTGAGCAAGCTACTACCAATGTCCCTCTGGGATTAAACAACCAAAGATCATGAAGATGGTAATCAAGTAGGTACCACAGCCTTTTAAATTAATATTTAGAATGCTGGGGTTTTTTTATTACATTAATTCAAATGGAAGTTCTGTCTATATATATTTACACACACACAGAGTCTTCACCTGTTTTCTAGTACACTTTCAAAATTGTCAAATTAAATGAAATCAAAAATTTAAAATATTAAAACAAATTAAATATCCAAAAAGTGAAAAGCTGCCGTTGCACAAAGATATATAGATTTATATAAAATTTGCTTTTTCAACAAATCAAATCCAGTAATATATAGAACAAAACATAGAGGCTCAACTAATATTCTTCTTCAACCACTTTAAATCCAGTCAAGCTACAGACATACTAGTATAACAATAGTGACTTAATTACAATTAATTCACATTGGTGCAACAAAACCAGTCTTGTTTCATGTCATGTTTCATGTAGAGCCCAATTGAATATGCTAGCACAGGGTATCTCTGAGAAACCTTTTTGTCTGTAAGGTTTTTGGGACTGTTCACTTCTGTCCTCAAATTTGAATAGCTCTAGGACAATCTCATGTCAGCAAAAGGGACATGGTAGGTTTATCTCCTCAGGGTTTGTTGCTATTTGGCAAAATTCTTGCTACCAGAGTATTCCTCCATATCAGAAGTCTGAGGGGGAAGGAAGAAGTAAATTAACAGGAAATGCTGCTCTTAGTTTAAAAAATTAAATAAAATTTTAAAAAGAAAATTAAATAACCAGACCAAAATCCCCACTTTTAAGTAATAGATCACATCTGAAACATTTTAAATAGCTCTATGATTTGTACTGACTGTCTAGTTGTGTGCATTGCCCTGATAGGTTCATTATTTATTCAATTCAACAGCTAATATTCATTAGCTATACATTACATTATCTGCTGCCATATCCATTTATTTGCTTGAGATTATTTTGCTGAAAAGTCATTTCCAGTCATGACTGAATGTTGCCATATTTTTGGCAGCTGTAAGACAAAAGAGGAGGCATTAATGCTGTAATTAGTAGCCTACCTCTAAGAATGATCATAGATATGACAATTTTTCAGTACTGAAACTGATACCTGAGATGAGTAATTTACAAAGTGCATAGTTAAAGAGCCCTAATTGTGGAATTCATTTCATTTAGTTGTCACTTAAAAACCCAACTTGTTTGAAAGGGTTTTATCAGCGGAACACATCAAACTATCATAGACATGCTTAAGGGCAGAATGTGACAACTTGGCAGTGTTATAGCTCAGTCTCTTGGCCAGAGATGTCTGTAGGCTATGAGAGCTTTGCTGACAGCTTTCTTCCCATACCTGAGCAACTTGCATTCACAAACTCAGCAGACAAATCAATCCCTGTAAGCACGACCCACGTTTCATTAGGAGTGCTGTAAAACAAACACAAAGGTTTCTGCCAATCTTCTTATTCTGAAGCAAAGATAAATTGTCTACCACTTCACACCACGCAATGTTTTCTTTTAACAGGAAGTAACGTTAACTATAATTTCTTTAACAATAATGTATTGATTATGCATTTCTTTCATGGCTTATCAAAAAAGACACTGACACCTCCAGTTTAAAAGTCAAGGAACTTTATAGCACATCAGTAAATTCCCAACTAGACACAGGGCTTTTTTTTTTTGGGTTTTTTAGAAGAGAGGACTTAGCTTCTCACTAAGGAAAGATTAGGCAGTACACTTGTATTTTTTATGCATGTTATGATGGAGTACAATTTCTTTATTTCCAAATTATTTTGACAATCCCAATAATCATTATCATCACATTTTAATAGCCAGAAACTAAAACAAGAGTTACTATTAAACAGAGCAACAAGCCAGTATATCTTCTCTGTAGACTGTGTGGCCATAATATAGCAGTTACTAATAAATGTTTGTTGGATAATTGCAATCATTGCATACTATATATAAAGAAATTAGGTAAAATTGTGTATGAGACTGGCTCTTATTAATGAAATACACCTGCTAATGATTTTGATGTCTGCCAAGATTTGCTGTGATGGAGAATTCAATTTAAAATATTGATGTGTGCAAGCCCACTAATTTTTGGGCTTCTCAGCTGTTGTATTTGGGCATCTGTCAAGGATGCATTATTGCACTATCGGCAGGCACAGATTTCCAGGATTCATATTTCATTGAAACTTTTCCAGTGTGCTTGACGTGATCTTTTATTCTCACTGTCAAAAAGAGCGATTCATTCATCCTGTAATGATATGAAATCTCTCAATCATAACATGAAATTGCGACAGATTGTAAAATACTGGTCATTCTTTCTGGACAGACCTTCCTGATTTAAAATGCCACCACTGACAAGGCATCAACAGAAGTTATTTGAAAAGTACATGCAATGCTGGGGGGAAAAAAGCCCCACAAAACAGAACAAGTAAACCAACTCTGTGAGTTTTCTTCCAAAACTGTGCTTATTCAAGATTCTACTTGCGCATATATGGAAGAATCTCATCCCTAAAACATCACCAGAACATCTAAACACTCAAAAAGCCTAACTTGCAATCATTATATGCTGCCTCTGTAAAAAAACTCTTGAAATGACATTTCATTATCACTTTTCTTGCTTTCAGAATAGTATGCTCACCTTCCTTAAGCAATTAATGATGACTTTATCATTATGGGTTTAATTTAACACAAATTCATTACTAAATGATATATGTGCATGGCTAACACAAGTACATAATTTAAAAATTTCATGCACAATATCATTCTATTTACAATAAAGCACAGCAAAATAAACTTTTGCTATGTTTTATTTATTCACTTTTTTCCCTTGGCAGTATCTTTTCTGATGATTTAAAACCACTGAGTTTAACAGAAATTAAGAAAAATCAATTTAGTACCTAATTTCTCAAGCATCTCAGATTATAAAAGTATTTAGGAAATAATTTAACACATTAGTTTATTTAGCAAGTTGATTATACATGACAGAACTCCTAATTCTGTTGAAAACCTGCACTGTTGCTGAAATGAAAAATAAGTTTAAACTAACATTGAACTCAAAGGTGTATCCATTCCATGTTCTTGTGTTACAAATCACACATCACAAATTTACCTTAATACCAAAATGCTTTCATTGAAGGGCTTGTCAATTACAATGCTGTGTTGCTATATTTAGGATACAACTGCAATATTTGAAAACACTTTGGGTCTAATAGAAATTCAAAGTGCTGGAATGCACACTGCTGTGTCACCTTAAGCTCACTCCCCACCACACTCTGCTCCCCAGTGGGATGGGGAGGAGGATCAGAAAAAGGCAAAAGATGTCGGTTGAGATAAGTTTAATAATATTATTATCAATAATTATAACATAGTCATTAAAAGAAAAGACAGCATAACAAAACCCAAGAGAAAGAAGTTATGCACAATGCAGCTTCTGGATGTCTCCAGCAACTGAGCTCAGACACCCCAACTGCCCAGTCCCTGGCACTTGGATATACCATGGTCAAAAACCACTCTGCTTGCTGGCACAGCCCCCTCATTCTTTATCTCACACCACAAAGAACCTTGATTTTGTTCACTAATTCAAAGTACTTTAATGTAAGATACATTAAAAAGTTATGGAAAAAATGTTAACAGCAATTAGTGGAAAAATAACCAAAAGAACATATCTCCTTCATGTAAAAAAGCAGTAATCCTCAGGTTATGCAAGATTTCCTCACATGAGCATCATCTAAGGCTCCTCAAGCAGTAAAGGACAAGAAACACAAACTTAGCATTATCACTTTTCTTACAATCCTTCAGTGGTATCTTGAGACACAGAAACTGGAGGGTACATTTTCTTAAAAGAAAAGTAAAACCTAGCCTTTTACCTTTCATTTTCCACACTCCAGAAAAACTACTGCATGGAGAGAGGGAACAGACCATTCAGGCATCTGATGTGCCAGAACATTTTCTCTTCAGGGTTTTCCTTTGACTTTAATCTATTAGGCATTTATATATTTATCTATTTTTGTGCATAATACATTCTGTATGCATGAGTTTTCATACATATATATATGTGCATGTATGTGTATACACACATATTTACATATTCACTCATGAAGAGCTTTGGCATATCACATTTAGCTTTTAGTTTAACACAAAAAATAATCAGTGCAATTCAAAAGAAGGAGTGAAAACAAAATTGTATCAAGCACTGTTAGCAGTATTACCGAGCTACACATGTAGGAAGAATTCAATAAGGTCAGGAATCATTTGTGAATTTTCAAGTGGTTCACTGTGAAGTTCATCTATTTCACATGCATTTTGCACAATAATTATGACCATAGCTCTCAGACCAGAGCATGGCTTTTTGACCTCCTCTAGCCTGGATAGCTGTAATTAGTTATTCTTAACAATGCTTTGAAAGGAAAAAAAGAAAGAAACTTCCAAGGATGCATTGTGACCTGACCACATGGTAAGCTGCATCATCTGCCTATTAAATTCCAGGTACAGTTCAAGATGGTGTTATAGATCTCAAGGATCCTATGGTTAAGACATTAGTTCTCAAAAGACACCAGTAACGGACTGTACATCAGTTCAGCCAAGTTCAGTTAATGAACTCATGGCAGCATTATCTCAATTGGATTTTATATCAAACTATTCTCAATGAGAGATCTTTTGCTCACCTAATTTTGAAAAATGAAAAAATAAATTTCTTACAATGCCTTTTCATATGTGATACACTTAGGAAAGGCATAAATACATAAGCAACTGACTGCTTTAGAGTTCTTACATTCAAAATGAAAACAGATTAAAAGATTAACACTAATGTAGCAAATTATGACTTTATATGACCCCTCATATTAATTTACTCTTACCAACCTAATATTTCTATTAAACTCAAATATTATCTAGATAAGGTCTGCACATTCAACATCATTGTTCTTAAAAAAATTTCTGTCATTATAACTGCATTTTATTAGTGGAGAAGCTGTGTCATCAACACATTAATTGGTATTTGAAAAAATCCTGGCCAATAAAAAAATGAAGCAATAAATGACAGAATTAACCAGATCATGTTTGTAGCTTACCAAAATGCTCTGTTTTCTGTAAATAACGTAATGTAGGCAACCAAATGTAATAAATTTAAATAGCTGCACAAATATTAGTAAACAAAATTATCAGAAACTGTGCCTTGCAATAGTTAAAACCGAGTCACAAAATTAATTACATTGGAAAAGACACTTAGGATCATTCAGTAGATTTCTTCTTTGTGCTCCATCATGGCTTCAGAGGAGAAGCAACAGGGTTTAGTATTTTGACAGCAGGATGGATCATATTTTGAAAGTTCTTGGAGGATTTTTTACAGAAAGAAAAAGGATTTGTCTCAATTGTCATGTCATGTATTCTTGAAAGCCTATGTGTTCAAACATACCAGCAGATTATTCTGGGCTACAGACAAACTAGCTTCAAAGCCCACAAGCAGCTAGCTTAAGTAGATTAAACCAAGGAGCCAGTTTAAGGAACAATAATATAAATAATGTATAGAAAATAACATTTAGAAACCAAAGCATTTAAATAATATTAAAAGACTTAATGTATTTAGGTAAAAATAGCCACACACTTGAATGTTCACACATCTTTACAAGCACTCTGCCATTCTTCACCCAGAGAGCCTCTCTAAGAAAGGGGAAAAGAGAATGCTAATTATTAACAAAGGGAAAGGAAGGACTCCTAACTTCTCAGAGTTTGTAACACTAATCTTCCTAGTAAGGTTCTCCTTTACAGCCCAATATGCACTTTTCACTGTCAGTGCTTACTCAATAGCATATGTATTAGTTAATGAACTATGTGGAATAATTTAAAATAGGCAGACTAATAATAGATATTTGCATAACTATAGTATCAACACACAAGAAAATTGCTATGTGAGAGCTGCAAATCTAGTAGGACAACTTCTGGGATACATAAAGTTTTATACTATAATGAAGTAAATTTTACTTTTAAAATTAATTTACTTTGTAGCCTTGGAAAAAGCTTCTACTTGATTTTAAAAGGATAATACAGTTATTTAATCTATTTAAAGGTTTTGGCATGAAAAAACAATTATACACCAAACATTTCTACCCTCAGATGAAATAGATATGCATTTAAATGTTGGTAGCTCTTACAATAAAAATTTAATTGGAAATACAAGCTATTGTTGCTAAAGAAAAAAAGGTAATTAAAAAAACTCAACTGAAATCTCATCCTTATCCTTCCCAATTAAAAATCAACCCCAAACCTGCCTATTATTAAAAGGTTCTTATTGTCCTAACAATGTTTTGATAACGTACACATATTAATCATTGTATAGTACTTATCCTTACATACTTAACCAACTGTTCTACTCTTGGAACCAAATGAAACAGAAGAGCAAATTTATATTATGTTGTAAAATGACCTTTACACCTTAATTCAATTCAAGCTCTCATTGATAAACTAATAATTCCAAATTATTGTACTGTAGAGTTTTAAAACCTTTAAACCTAAGACACAACAACAGAGCCAATATAGCCTTCCCATCAAGCTTTATTATGCTGCCTAAAAGTATACTAATTCACAGCTGAAACATGTTACATGAAATGACCCCAATGAACTTAACAGCTGTTTGTTGCCATGCCCTGTCAATGGCTGAAACAAACATAAGTTTACCCTTTCTCTTTACTTCTGGAAATACCATCTCAGCAGTGACCTGCCTCTTTACAAATGGTGCAACTGAAGGGCTGGCCTGGCCTGTAAGACCAGAGATCTAGCAGATTTTAAGAACCAAGATAGCAGATACTGTAACCTTGCATCAGTTCATCCTTGATTGACCAAAGAGGGCTAAGCTGATAATAAAATAATGCCAGGTAAAATCTGCTGCAGGATGAACAAAATCCAAAGCATTTAAGCCTAAATTATAGTTCACTACACTCATAGATGTAATGAGATGTTGTCTTCTTATTACAAAAGCTCCCATACCTTCTCAGTGATTTCTCATAGCAGCTCCTCACAGCACTGACTCCTCCACAGCACAGCCAACAAACTCCAACTCTCCCCTCACCCAGCTCACCCACCCTTTTGTAGCACTCGTCTTCTTATTGGACACAGCTGTGGCCTATTAAGGGCAGGCCTGTTCCTAATCTTTGGTGATTAGTACAGCTGCAACTCCTGAGGTGTGAGACTACCTTCTGCACTATTCTCTTACATTCTATCCCTCCATAATGAGATGCTAACAGTATGCTTATTACTTCCAGAAATGAAACTAATAAGTGCACCTACAGGTAGAATTGTAGAAGACAGAAAAACTTGTTTGTTTCATAGCAAGTTCAGATAATCAGAAGTTGGAGCACCTAATTGAGCCAGCATAGAATACCAGCAAAAGAAACAAGATTGAATTTCGTTATGTTGTAGGATTGGAAAAGACAGTCATAGAGCATGTCTTCTCTCTCATAGAGAGTCCCTCACGACTCCAGACTAGTATAAATATAAAACAGAGATGAAGAGACACATAACCATTCTGGACTTACTAATCATACAACTTAGGTTGGAAAGGACCTTTAACATTATTCAGTCCACCTGTTAAGAGTAAGTCTGTAATGGCTCAGAGTAAGAGGAATCTCCTCAGACAGTGGGAGATATGGGTCTTATGCCCAGAACTATGGGTTCTGTGTCTGCCAGCCCAGGAAAGCTTTTGTTCATGTGATTAGACACAATTCTGTACTGGAAGCCCTCTCTAGACAACACAGACCACTGAGACATTGATTATATTACATCATGCAACTGAAACATGTTATTTATGGCTCTGGAGAAGATCATGTAGAAGGAATTTAATTTAGGAACTTGATATGTTCTTAAGCTTGAAATACAGTATTATGCATAAGTGGTATTACATCTCTCTGAACAAAAATGAGACAGCATCTCTTCTTCTGTGGAATGATATTATACTGCTGCGCATCATAGTTCTCCCACTTGATACATGGACATAAAACCAAAAGCCTATTTCAGAGCACTTCACACTACTTTTGCTCACTACATATTTCCAAACCATAGTCACTTGAAATTGAGTCACCACAAATTCTACTTCTTAAACGTAAAATTGTTACTAGACTGCACTTTCACAACTCTGCCTTTATAATTCATCTTGAGATTTTAATGTATATAATGCCAAGTTAAATGTTGGCTGAGGAAAAAAAAAAATTACAATAACATGTCATTTTGGGATGCTTCGTTTCAAGAGCAAGGACCAGAAACAGTGTGCTTTCCCCAGCCTCCCCACACTACTTTTAAGCTTTGTAAAAATAATGTCTTAGCCATCAATTGACTGAGTTATTCCCTCCAAGCTTTTAATGTGTTTTTAAAAGATTTTTCCTTACCACATACATTTTATATATTTTCATAAGATATATATTCTAAAGGATTCAAACTGGCATTCATAATTAATCTCTGAAAGCTATTTAAGCTGTTTTGTACCATCTTGTCAATAGCAAACACATCTGTGACAGAAACAATTAATCCAACTCCTTTTACAAATGTTGGAAAGACACAGTTATTGTTTAATATACTGCACATATTTAAATACACTTTAATCCTTTTAATCATAATCACTTTTTTCCCAATTATTTTTCTTCAAAGCTATCTGCCCTTCAGATATGTCTTTAGTATTCACTTTTCAGCTCAACTGAATCACCTCACTATTTTTCCCTTTCTTTAAAACCGCTTCACATCACCTGCTTACTACTTAAAATTAACCATTTCAAAACCTTAAGGTTTCTTGGCAGAATGCAACTAATTGAAATTTCTGTTTTAATACATAAGTGGATACTCTAAATAGACAATTATGCTTTGGCATAAATGTTGGATGACACGGCTTAAAATAACTGTATCTCCTCTCTTCATGATCTTTATGCATGTTTGATTTTATGCCTTTCTAAAGCACTCTTATTCAGATCAAGAAACACTGCTCCTTGGAGAAAGTGAGGTTTGAGCAGTGTTCCCCATTGATTGAAATGTGTCTTCTTAGATTAAAAATTCGT
Organism: Agelaius phoeniceus; assembly: GCF_051311805.1. Classification (NCBI taxonomy): domain Eukaryota; kingdom Metazoa; phylum Chordata; class Aves; order Passeriformes; family Icteridae; genus Agelaius; species Agelaius phoeniceus. The sequence continues at coordinate 53,179,950 of NC_135266.1, read as the reverse complement.
TTTGTAAACCCAAACCATAAACCAAAAATACCTTAGATTTTTTTGGTTTTTTTTAATCCTTTAACAAAAGAAATAAAAATTTAGATGATGAACAGGAGTTATAAATAGTCTACACTTGCAAGCATTGATCTTCATCCAAGTACATTACTTAATTCCTCAAGAATATGCCCCACTGCCAATATCCTTCCAGTATGTTTTGGTGGATCTCTTATTGCTCTCTCTTGTTTCTCCAGTATGAGTAAAGAAGCAGTTTATGTGCCATCAGTTTTATTCTTTTCTTTCTTTCTTTTGTTTAGGGCAAATATTAACTAGACAAATGCATGTAAAACACTGCCAAAAGCAGTTAAAAATTATGACAATGTATCCTTCAGTTATATTTAACCACAGACTTCATTTTCACTTGTACCACTTTTATTCTGTCATATTTGAAGATTTTAGTTTGCTGATTTGTTTATATGTTAGAAAGAATAATGAAAAAAAAAATATGTTGAAAAGAATAACAAAAAAATCAAATATTTAAAAGATTACCTATTGTAATTTAAACATAACTTTTTGGGGAGAAGATGCTTTTGGCTGCACAATTACTTGATATCCTCAGTGTTAAGTCTTTTATCAGAATTAACATTTTTAAGGTAGCACATACAAACCACAATGCTACTATTTCCATTCACCCCTAGAACTGTCCCAGGCCCGGTTGAATGGGACTCTGAGCAACCCAAAAGGTGGAAGGTGCTCCTGCTTATGGCAGAGGGTTGGAACTAAAGAATCCTTAAGGTCCCTTCCATCCCAAATCATTCCATGATTCTATGATCTTATGGATTCAGGTTCTTCCTGTGTTTAAAACAAGTTTTAACAGACTAGCTGTAGAAGAAACAAGAATGCCTAAATGTGTCTACACATCAGCATTCATAGCTGTATCCTAAGAAAATCCTCTGATATGAAAAGAATGATCTATCAGACAGATTTCTTCTAATTCTTAAATACCAATTATTTTATAGTAACTTTTTTGCCTCTTTATTTTTAATCTTTAAGTTATAGGGAAGCTTACCAAAATGTAAAGAGTTTACAAAGTTGTAGAATTATATCTTTTACAATATTTCACACAAAAAAATATTTTCAAGAAGCTTAATATCGCATGTTATTAGAATAAGACTACCCTTCAAGCCTAATATAAAGAAAAATGAGGGTATCTTTATATTATATATTTATATCTTTATATAATATATTTTATATAATTTTATATATATCTTTATATCATATCTTCTTGTGGAAGGTTTGCGATTAAGTGACTTGTCCACAAAATTACATTGAAGGCTTGAAGTAAAGCCAAAAGCTAACTTAAATCTCCTGTACATTAATACTGTGTTTCAACAACAGAACCATCCTTTCTTTTCATGTAAATCTTGTATTTCACAAAGCTAATGATAACCAAGTAAAAACAAAAAAGCCTAGCTAAATATTTTTCTAGAATCACTGAAGTAAAACCCTTTACGGTGGCTTGACATCCATGCTTTTCATTAGAAAAATGGTCTCTCAGTTAAGGTATAATGAGAATCAGAGATAAGTACTCTATTTTTTCTTCTGTCCTTTTACACATTCAATGTTTCTCTGGAGACAAAGTAGAACTGGATAATATTAATAAACCTCAGAGCCCATACTTCCACCAGTCAGTGTAATTATGTTATTTAAGGGATTCTACATAAGAAATTCCCGGCTTTCTCTAAAAAAGACTGTAGCTCAACAGTGACAACACAAATATGGAGCAGGGGGAGTTGGAGGGGAAAGAAAAACATGTGCTCTTTTCACACTTAATACATTTTATTAGATTTGAGATAATATTTCCTTTCAATATACATGGAATTTGTTGGCATCAGAAACACAAAACCAAAACAACTGAAATGTTGCCACAATATGCAAAGAAAAGAATGGAAAAAATACTACTATCTCCAAATATATATTAATCCACAGCTTCTTTATTTATTGTGTGAACATTTTCAGGAGTTTCCAAGCTGATTGAGACCAGCCTCCTTGATTATGTCTCCTTGAATGCTTTCTAGAGTCCAAACTGTTACTAATGTCACTGGAAGAAACAATTTACTAAGTCAAAGGTAGAGTAACTGTTATTAAATGCATATTTACCAACATGCCTGAGAGCAACAGACAGCAAGAGCCCCAGCATACAGGAAAATGAGTGCAGCCATACACATGGGAACACATTACATGATGGAGAAGGGAATGATGCAGCAGCTTAGTACTGAATTCCCCACAGCCATCTGGAAAAACACAACTGAGTTCAGTAGAAATATACACATGCTTCAAGTGAGTAATATTCCTACTTTTTTTGCTTGCCCAGAAAGGATTCAGGATTTACAAGACAACTCAAATACCAGTTCTGAAATCCAGAAAGTCAGAAATCACATGGTGATGCTTTTGCTTTACAAAGACTAGGGTACACAAGAAATGCTTTCCTGTGTACACATACTTGAGTCACGATCAAATTCTTTGTAAATCCTCTTTTCCAGTCAAGAAAATATTACCCTCCTTATTAATTTTCTCTAATGCATAATTATCAGATCATTCTTCCTTTTTTTTTTTCTAAAGTTTTTTGCTTTGTTTTGTTTGGTTTTCAGATCCATGCTCTCTTCAAAATGCCTACCAGCACGGCATGTGTAGCTCTTGTGATGCCATTACCATTGCCATATATTTTCTTGCTTAATCTTTCCTTCTTTTTTGCATTCAAAATTTGTTGATCCTCTCTTTACATTATTTTTATCATCCAGGATGCTATTTCCTATTATAGGAATATATTTTTATATTCTTAGCAGATATACATTGGTACCTTGAAATAGCTTGTATTCAAAAGATTCCCTTTGCATTATTCCATTACTAGCATGGATGCTAGACCCTACTATTTTGTAATTATTATGTAAGATTCTATAATTTCAGAATCATCTGAAGATTGCATCAATAAATTTATATATTATCTTTAAAATAATTATATATTTATGCATGTTGACAGCATAAAGTCTAGAGCAGAGAAAATTAATGAACTCAATGCAAGTCACACTTCATTTATCTGGTAAAAAACCCCCATACCCAACTATTTTCTTTTAAATTAGAATCTTATGAAAGATTAATATAAAACCTTACAGGTGTCAAAATGTATTATTAGTGTGTTACAAAACTGTATCCATTTTTTCTTTTGAAGAAAGATAATTAATTGAGTTGATAAAACTTATCTTTCATGAAGCTCTTTTGTTTTGAATTACTTTATTCATAGTGCATACGGGATCAACTTCTCTAATATTTTCTTAGGATTAAAATGGGACTAATTTGTCAGTAACATGTAACTGGCCTTTTGAACTATTAGAAGAAACAAACTTTTCCTTGGACATCGACGTATGCTCCAACATTCTGTTTGGTTTTTTTAAAAGATTAATTCAAGGATTTTATGAAGACTTTCACTTTTAATAAACATGTTGTTACTGTGTATGCTGTCTATTATGTACTCTTAATAGTTCAATATTAACATCTCACAAATTAAAACCAGATCATATAGCATTTCAACGAATGCACCATATCAGGCATATGATTGCTGTATTTTCGGTATACCCTGCCTACCAGGTTCTGATGTCAGCAAAGTAAATTTCTTCCTAATATTGAAAATATTGTTCCCTTTGTTTCTTAGTCCTGCTCAGAATTTTCCATGGATATGTTTAACTTCCTTTATATGCCTATATATATATATATATATATATATATATATATATATATATATATATATATATATATATCTTGACTGCATATTTCTAATGTCTTGAACTACATCTATATTGAAGGACCCACAAGAACCTTAAGACTGTTTCCATGTAGGAATAAAAACTGGAAGGCCGCACTCTTCCTTCTAATGTCTACAGAAAATGGTGGTCATATAGGCTTGATTGAAGTTTTCTGAGTTATTGCTGATTTTGCAGGCATGCAGGAATATAGTTCATATTTTAAATAATGAAAGAGGAAACTGATTCATTTCAGAAGTAAAACTCCACTGCTGTCTATACTGTAGTTTTGTCTCCATGTCTTTCTGTGTCCTTGTCTCCTTATAGTCTTGTTCCCCCTGAAGCACTCTGGCTGTGGCTCCTTTTTTGCTGTGTTGGGGTTAGCAACAGACTGAGTGACAAGCCCTGGTCTCTGTCAGTTGTGTTCAGATCCTTTAGGGCTGTACCCCATCATTGTCCATGTTGCGGTCACCCTCTGCTCACTCTCCCCTACACAGCAGTCCTTGGCCTCCCCTCTCCCAAAAATATGAGATACACTTTTGCAACAAAACCATTTGTGAGGACCCAGTCTTGAAATTAAGGAAGGTGAAAATTTTAAGGTACTCCATCGGTTGTTTTCTGTTTGAATTAAAAGGCAGCTCTACAAAAATGTTTTGTAAATTTTATTTTTTCCTTCCTATTCTACTCCCTCCCTGTTCTCTATTGCTTTTTCATAGGGAATTTCATGCACTTAAATTATGCTTTGACCATGAGAAATTACTACTTTTAGTAAAATGGCAACTGAAAGCTGGAGCTTGTTTTCCAGAGCTTGTTTACTGCATGTCCTGTGAGCTTGTTCTCATTACTTTTCTATATGAAAATTTCAGTTGTGGGGGTTGGAAAGGGAATAGATATGAAGATGGCCTTTTGGGAGAATTTTTCATATTTCTGATGAGGGAGAGGGATGAAAGACTCTGCAGTAATGAGTTTGATGAGGACAAGCAGTAGCATAAATTACTTATTACTATCTACATTTGTTAATATGAGCTAGCTGTAAAATTATAATCTCTTTTAAAATAAAACTGCATTTATGTCACATGAAACTCAGTTTCTGGTTGGCATGTGCATTCTTAACTTGTGGCAATCATCCAGCATAGATCTAACAACAGCAAAAGCAAAAATACAGGATTGCTTAGCTGCAATTGATTTTTTCCAGAAAAAAAAAACCTTTAAGCTTCTGTGAAATTCATTGCTGACTACATAAAACTATATGGATTGTCATTTCCTTCTGATAGATTTGGCCACAGTTAAGCATTAGCTGCAGTAGCCTACTTACCAATGGCCAAAATAACAACAAATAGAAGGGCTTTGAAGTACTGGTTCATCAAGTTCTGTTATGGCAGGAATCATGCTGAATCCTGGGAAAATACGCTGAACTGAGAAAACACATGATCCACATATTGATTGTTTACTTTGCTATCTAGCTGTATCTTAAAAAGTAGAAACCTATATGCTTATTAAAGGATTGCCTCTTGCAAAGATATCAGAAACCTGCATTAATAAAAAAACCCCCCACAAATAAGAACACTCTAATAAAGCTGAAAAATATAAATAAATAAGAAAAAGATAAGCACAAAAATTGTTTACTCTTGAAAAATAAGTTCTATCATCACTGTCTGTATGGAATGAGAGAGCAGATGAGCAGAGGAATTTATTTACTGTCACAATTGCAGCAGAGGTTTTTCACTGTGTGGTAAATAACTTTGTCAGAGTGCTCTGAACTCTTAAAGAAAAAAAAAAAAAACCAAACATCTAATTCCAGGTTTCCTTTTTCCTTCTTTATAAAAAATTCATAACAGTGCAGACCTCATCCAGATGTAGACAACAATTTTTGCCAAGACTGTTTGCACTGCACTTGCACTGCACAAATATCTCTTGTGTGTACATATACACACATGCATATGTGCAGAACTGCACCCTAAATTGGAAGAGAGGATAGTCTTACAAGTGCAGTTTCTGAGGGACAATTAATTTTCTTTTCTTGAGCTTCGATGTGGAAGTATCTTAGCTTGGCAATAACAATACCACATATTTTTCTACCATTTTTTCCCTTTCCAGCTGGTTCCAGTGTCTGGGGTCCTGCTCAGTAAGGTGAGCTATTGCTTCTTTTCCTGCAGTTAATGGCAAGTGCACGTAGAAACCTAGAGTTACTGAAGGGGACAACTGAGTGGCTACATGCAATCCTTAGAAGCAGACAGGCAGGCAGGGAGAAAGGTGAGCCTGCAGGACAGTTACTGACCTATCAGAAGGGATGATGGCTCATAAAAAAAAATGACAGCTGTGAGTTTGACACCTGTGGATAAGTTGTGAAATGTTCACAGCACCAAATTACTGAACTAGCACATAGTGTGACTGGGGATATAGAGATGAGAAAAGACACACCAGCGGGAGACTGCTATTGTGCTCTCAAAAGAAGCTACAGTAAGATACTAATTTGTTCTGCCAACCTCATTTCTTTATTTTCTCACATGCAGTACCGCTGCAGTGTATTTCTTTGTACAATGATACTGTCAGTAAGCAGAACAATTCTAAATTGACCTGAGATTACTCAGGAGATGTACATGCACATTAGCTGCGCACCAGGAGGTGCCACTTCAGAGGTACACCACTCACAGTGTCCTTGGACAGCAGGTCATGAAGGCTAATGGAAGGCACAGGAAGAGTAAACAAGTCATAGCAGGTTGCTTAGGAGACCTGGAATCAGCTTCCTGGGGAAGGCTGAGCACTTTGTGTCTCTCAGATAGCACTGGTATCCAGACAGCATTTGTGCACACACATCACTTAGGAACACAAGGCAGATTAGTTCAACTGCACAGTAAATAGTCTGATAAATTCAGAACATGGGTGGCAGGGGTGACACTCTTGTTCCTGGTCTTCCTGGTGCATTCTGTAAATTACATGAGGGTGCATTCCTCAGGGTGAGTCAGAAGGGTTCTGCTGAACAGTGCTCATCATTTGGATGCATTTGGCTGAGCAAGAGACACGAGAAATGCTCATTATATGAACTGTACTAGGAAGAGATATGATTCCGACATAGTGGCCAAAAAGCTAAAATAAAAGTGATTTAAATATTAATTTTTTTTTTTGTTAATTAACCATTTGCCTAGTAAGAATTACACAAACCTAGAAAATTGCTAAAAGATATCTGGATAATTCTCAAAAATCAAAACTTCTTAGTGAATGAGATTAGAGGTAGCTGTAATAATCATTTTCAGTGTTTATATCTCAGGCTAAATATGTTCCCAAAAGAAAGCACATATCAGCTGACCAAAATTTCAGTTCTTAGCCGTAGACACTAGAAACATGGAATAGCTTATCACTGTTGCAAGAGAAATATGTTAATACAAATTACCTTGAATTTGTTGTGGGATATACACACTTGTGATTAGTAAAACAGTACCCATGGGTAATTTGTTTGTGTGTGTGAGACTTGTGTTTCAAAATCTAGATTGCTCCTATCTTTTTCCTTTTTCTTTCCAAATGGTTTAAAATCAGTGGGAGATCAGACCTCTATATTTGAAATATTTTTTTTTAAATCTCTTTTGTCTTTCACCAACAGATTGTATTAATTTTTATTTTATTATTCAAGCTATTAGAATAATGGATGAAACTAGATTCCGAACATAACTGTAATAAATGTCCTTTTAGATAACAAGAAGTCTTTAATAACTATCCTGTGATTGATTTTTAAGCAGTTGAACACTTACCAGAGGCAGATTACACCTACATCATATGTCAATAGTTCATTTATCAGTTAGCTTAAGTGCCAAAATCTTTCTGGGGTTTTAATTAATTGAGAAAGTCAATCTAACAAAGAGAGTGGTTTGACATGATTTATTCAAATACTGGTGATAGGAAGATAGGTTTTATCTCTTGACCACAATCTTATAAGATCAGTGATATATCACAGATCTTATAAGATCAGTGTTTATTTGTTGAGAATAAAAGTACTTCAGCGAAATTCTGTCTATGGGCTCCATGTGTCTTAAGCCTATACAATCATCCCCTCTTGATTTGTTATAAATCTATCACTTTTTTACTTTCAAACTCCTGGAGTAAAAGACAGTATTTCTTTCAAGCAACATAGTCAATGATTATCCCATTAAATAAACCTTTGTAGTAGAGTGTCTCTTGAAAGTGAAATAGTCTACCAAAATTTTTCCCTAGATTTGAAATTTCAAGGCATCTGAAGTGAGTATATAACATGAATAACTTCAGGATGGAGGGACCAATTTAAGTGAAGAACATATGTAAAGAAACACAGCAAAAATTAATAATGTGTCTGTTCTCTATTTTAGAATATAGGCGAGAAAATAATAAATGGAAAGGTGTGATATATGAATCTTAAATATTTTCAGTAAGCTTTTTGTTTTTTCTTTTCATGACCACAATTGACACCTTTTATTCCTGTATTGGAACATTGCTTTTTCAATACTATAGTTGTGCTGTGTCATCATAAATCACAGTATGATGGGGCTCATAACTGTGGGATTTTTTTTTCCAGAAAATAAATTACAATAGTCAAAACCAAATTGCAGTACAGTCTATCTCCTCTTTGATGTGTTGGAGGTCTTTTGTTTGTTTGTTTTTTTATATTAGAAACAAAGGCTGCTGTATGTGTATATTAATAACAAATGAGTATTCTGTAACATGTTAATTATCACCTTATTATGCTGTTTTAAAATAGAAAAATTAGTAAAATGTGTAATATTACATGTGGGATTATGAAATTATCCTTTCTGTAGTACACTTGTTCACCAAGTAAACACAACACAAAAGTGTATATTTAAAATTATTACTTCTTACTGACAAAAGTCTTAATGCCTTAACTCTGGCACTCTTTATGCTGTTTCAGTACAGCCGCTCACATTCCAGCATTTTGAAGCAATCTGAGACGCTTTCACATCTTGTCTGGTTTTCAGATGGCATCACATAAAGAACAGTCCCCTCTAGATACAGTGTAGTACCTGTCAACCCCATTGAACATATCTCAGACATCTTAAGGCATGTCAAATGGCACTAGATATCTACACAGAGGGAACTGAACTCAGCTGTTAGTGGAGCTTAGAGCAGTATTCATCTGGACATTTACTGACATTTCCTTTAGCAAGGATATTATGAGGTCTCTGAATACATTATTTGGCTTTTCTTTTAACAACGTGGGTTTAATTTCTTGACCACATTCAAATGTCTACATCACAGGAACTGAAGTAAAATAAAATGACTGGCTTTTCCAATTCTGTTTGGTTCAGCGATCAGAAGTTGCAAGTAAAATTTTATTGTTCCTGAAAAGACAGTAAAAAGATTTAAAATTGCATAAAGAAGGAACTGGAGCAGGCATTGTTTTGACTGTTAAATGTAAACCAAAACATTTTTTTTTAATATTACTTGAGTTTAATAATTACATTGCTACTGTTCATTCTTTATAATAAATAAAATTAGAAAACTCCAACAGCATTTCTGTGGATAAGTACCTACAGCCAGCTATGCAAATAGAATTATAAATAATGAAATATAAGCTCTGAGCTTTGGATTTGTGTAAAGCCTGCAAAAAGGAATCCCTGACTTCATTAACTATGGACACTGCTTAGGGCTCAAAAAGCCAGATAGGGTAGTCAATGGACAAATATTCTCCTAACTGCTGATATGTCATGAATGTTCTTTAAGACATTCTGTTGAAGCTGAGAGGGTCCCACCAAAGCTGCTAGGTGGGAGTACCACAGCTGTCATCCTCAGCAGCTATTTCTATATAGCTGGTAGACGGTGGCACACGAACCATCAGCTGTCTTGTATAACAAGCACATGACAATATTATGATTTCCCATGCATCACTTCATGGGAGTGATAAACAAATGAGTATTTCTGAAGTATATTCTCTGTGTCAGAATCGTAAAGTGCATTCTCCTGCTCTAAAAAAATAACATGAAATAAAAGAGTAGTGATAAAAATTTAAGCATTTTATTGTCTTAAATGAAATCTTAGCAATGCTATTTCAGAAGTGTCTTAGTAGAGCTGTTTGAAGAGACTTAGGCGGATCAATGCCTGACTGACATGTTGACATTTAGCTGCCTAAGTACAACTGTGTGCAATTCTAGCTTAATGCCTAAGGATAACAAGCATAGCTACAAACTTTATTCTGAGGGGGTATCTTTAATACTTGATTGATAGATCAACAATCCTTAAGGCAAACAAAACAGTAAAAGGGAAGGGAGAGTTCATTTGCTTCAATCTATGCATAAAAAATGTTAAGACATTAATGGACAGCCCTAATTCAAGGATTTCCAACATGTGCCAGTTTAGATTTACTTTAGATTTATTAACTCAGTAACATGTAAGTGTTCACAGGCCCGCTGTTCAGTTTATAAATACTTATTTTTTTTGCCAGTCCATTTTTAAACAAGAAAGAACCATTGCAACATTTCAGTACCTCTCCAAAGAGTGCCTTTTTAGAGTGCTGTGCCTTGGAATGCTTTACTTATGCTCGTGCATGAGGACATCAATTTGCTTTTATATTTTTATTCCTGCTTATGTTAGGCACACTGACTCAGTTTATCCTAGTAATATGCTAAGAAAAAGCATCTTAATGGATGACAGCTTTGCAGTATTGAACCCGTACGCATGCAGAACACTCTCAATTAAATGTGGCTGACACACTAAATTTGTTCAGTTTAATTAGTAGAAAAATACAAGATTGTTTCTGAGTTTCTAAAAACATTTTTCAAAATGGTATTTGAAATTGCAACAATCAGTGACAGTAACAGTCTCATTAAAGGGCAGGAGATTTACGGTCTTAGAATGTAGAAATCTATACCTATTTGGATTTTTGTCTGTAATAAAAACAAAGCTGTTTCTAAATGTCACTTCATCAGCCTGATATTGAATTCTATATGCATCTTCCTTTAATGTTCATGTCATAGGCTCGTGTGAAGGTAGAACATAGGAAAGATGGCAAGACTACAAGAAATTTAATTCCACAGCAAATCTAATTTTATAGAATAATCTTGGACTCATGAAAGTATGCATCTATGCTTCCTTCAAGCTGGAATCCACATTTCATGGCCTAATACTGACCTGAGAGCAATTGTTTAGAGCAAATAGACTAGGAGGGGTCTGCTGGGAGCAATTTCTCAGTCTCCCCTGACCTCCACAGAGACTGATTCCATACCTTTTACAGCACTACCATATGTTCCCTTATTTTTCTCTTGCCTCCCTTTGAAGGAGTCACAAAGCTGAAGGTGATAATGAGGAGAGGCTCCTCTTATCACGCTGTGTAATGGACCGAAAATGTGCTAGATTACCTGGAAATACTTTTAGTTTTTCTAGTACCACTAAGTCATGTTCTTGTATTCCTCACTTTTATGCCTCAACTAGATGCCTAAAGCCAGGCTTAGGCAAGGCCAAGGGCCATTATGGGCTCTTCTGTGAACATAGTAGGGAGATAGGAGGGAAACATCTTTTGCTCTCACTTCCCTATTTAGCAGTATAGGGAAAACCACAATGCTTTTGGTCCTTGAACACACACACGTTTTACCCTACTTATGGACAACAGTAAGAACTTTAAACAGCTGTACATACTTTATAGAATAAGGACTCCAACTGGTCTTTTATGAGACCTTTCTGGTGACTCCTTATTCTGGTTTTGTTTACAAAGCATTCTGAACATTAGGAGCTATTTAAAAAGTTAAACTCTCAATTATTTGTTCCCTTTTTTAACTCTACTGTTGTGTAAAGCTTCTATGAAGGAAGAGGACAGGCTTCTTCAATTCTGTTTTGTTCAGTAGTCAAAAGCTGCAAATAAAATTTTCAAGAATGAAAACATTATCACTGTTTTGTAAGAATCTTAGAAAGAATCACAGATTCTTCAGTGTTAGTTTTTTCCTATGTATTGAAGAGCAACTGTAATGAAGATACTGTTTATGAAAGATCTCATTAAAGAAAGCAAATACATTCTTATTTAAATTTCTCCAGTTAATATAGAATCAATAATATAATTAAGAACAATTTTAAAACTTCAACTATCATAGACTTAGCATAATGCTTTTTAGATTAAAGTCAAGATGGTACTTTCAATAGCATTGCAGAGTTGGCTTAAGTTTATGAAATAGTATCTTCCTGAAAGTCAAAACAATGGGCATGTTATTTCCAAATATTTTGATTTATTATTTAATTTAAATAACAATTATTAAAAAGGTCATAAATTCTTAATAATATAATTATTTTAAAGTATTTTCATATATTCAGTAAACCAGATTGATATCTAGTACTGCACAACAACCAAAAAACCCCACATTTTCCAATATCTTATTCTTAAAATAAAATTTTAACACATTGAATTTATTTTGAAATAACAACACATGCTCTATTTTGAAATAAGTAAGGCTTTCTAGAGATGAGTTCTTTATTCAAAGTCTGTGAGGCTCATGGGAATTTTTGCAGTGAATGTCATAGTCTTTTTATCAATTATAGAAATAATTTACAGTACTATTGTACTGCATAGTTTTAAAAAATATTTTTTACTAAAACTGATTTGTTTTTTTCTAGTTATGCATCATGGGATATGCTTGAACTTTTCCGGTATTCTCTACAGGACAGGATGGGGTTATTTAATCTCCTCTTCCTCAGTCTTTCAGCCCTCTGTGATGAGGGAGGAATGATTGTTAGTGTCCAGAAGTGAATGGTTACTGTAACAACATCCAAGCCTATTCCCATACAGAGTTTCCACTGAACAAAAAGATATATTTTGATCATAGAGACACATATGTATGTGTGTATCTATATGCATACATATCTGTATATAACTAACCCCCCAAAAAATTTATGTTAACAAGATTTGCCTGTGCTTCATGTTAGCTGTTGTAAGTTACTTTAAATTTTTCCTAGTAGGTGCATTTAAAAGTGAGCAGGAAATGAGGTGTGATTACATAATTCCCTAATTATGCTTTTAAACTAGCTTATTAAGTTTATGAAGACCTTTATAATCCTTTAGTCAGCACAAATAATTTTTTTTTAAAACCCTTTAAAGAATAAAGACAATCTTTCACAAATGATTCAGAGATATGCTCAAACTTTTCTAAAAAAGGAAATAAAATTACAATGTAGGTGACTGCATTTTATGGAAGAATTATTTTTGACTTCTATTTGCCTAAAATTTTCACAGGAAAATTTTGGGCACAGAATTCATTAGCAGCATAATTCACCATCATATTTCAAGTTCTTGTAATTCTGAAATTTTATTTATCAGTTACAGTACTGTCCAAACATAGACATGGAAAATTTAATAAACAAACTACTTGAACTAATTTCTTCAAAATGGAGAAAGTCTTTCTCATACTATTTTTCTGCATTATCAGAATACTTCAAGAATACTCAATAGGTAATATGGTTATATAGTAGTATTTATCAGAATTTCAGCATTAAAGCAGGGTACTTTCTGCTAAGTGACTTAGAAGTTAAATAAATAAAACCCAACCAACCAAAAGTCCCAGAACCCAGAGAGTTTAGACACCCAGCCTAGTCAGGAACAGGCATGCAAATGTTCTGATGCATGTCCTGGCCTTGGACTGTCTCCTGAACTTTGAACTTTATCTTAGGCCATATATACTTCAGGAGAACTTTCATGCAGAGAATAACCAAATGCTGAGGACATTTAGAAAGCATTTAAATGACTCCTGTTTTCCTTCCTTCAGCTCTTCCTTCCCAAGGATGCTTTGTTATATATGAGAAATGTAATGAGGAAGCTAATCCTCTTCCCAAACAAAGGGTGAAAGTTAAGTAGCTCAAATGAGCTTCACTGAGCATCAAATGATCTATGTGTGAGATGTCATATTATCTCCTTGTACTCACAGAGCCAGAAGGCTCTTTGCTGAACTTTAAACAGTCATTACTAAACATCTGATAACAGAAATTAAATATAATTCATTTCATAATTATGCATTTCTACAAAAAATTACTATTTGGATTAACTTTTTATTAAAAATTAAGTATTTATCTTATCTCTAACTTTGCCTTGCATACTGAAAAATTATAGAAAATTGTAGAAAAAAAGAGGAAATAAATTATTCCTTCCCATTCTATTTTTCTGTTATAATGAACTCATATTTTTGATGCGTTTTTCAAAAAGCTTGACAGAATGACAGCTCTAAAATCGAACAATCTTTTAGTTTCATATTCTTAGATGCCTGTTGCTTTTTTTTTTTTTGAGACTCTCTTGAAATGAAGATGATAGCTCTAGCAAAGAACAAGAAATGGATAGCAGAAATATTGCAGTATCACACACTGAAAGAGTGAATCATACCTGGAAGGAAGCTGCATAAAAATATGCAACTTTCAAGGTTTTAAAAATATGAAAAGCCCTATGCTTCATTCAGTTTTGTTTTGGTTTTTTCACGTATCTTTTCTAATTTGCTATTTACAATAGAATTCAGTCACAGAGGGACACATAGGTTCTCTGACCAGATGTCTTCTTTTTATTGGAAACAATATTTGACAAGTAGTCACAAAATGAAATTGCTAAAGAAAAGGACTTATGAAATAGAAAACAATAAATTGTCTGAATAATTCACTGTTCATCCACAAATCTTCTGTGAAATATACAGCAATATGCTGTGGTTTAAGCCATTTCTTCATCAGACAAATGTTATCAGAATAATGGCAGAATTTATTAGTGTGACATCAACTGCAAGAAAATGTCTAGTCGTTGTCTTACCTCTATTACAAGGAAATCAGTATAAAAATAAAATAAGAATAATGATTCATATACACATGAATACATAAGTTACAGTTTCATACTGGGTTACAAGGAAGAAACCCTGAGCTTACAAGATTTAGTATGTAAATGGATCAGCAATTATATGAACATGATATGGACAATATATTCTTTTTTTCAATAAAACTGAGGTTAAGTCATCCCCTCAGCACCTTTGAAAGAACCTATCCTGTTTTAAAGGAAGAAGAAGATCTTTAATGAATTAATTATCAGCTAAAAGATTGGAATTGAGAAGAATTTAAACAAAGGGTCATTTTTCATACTGACTAGATCTCCACAGAAACATCCCTGAATAATCTGTGTGCTGGGTTTGTTGTTAATTATTTACCCAAGAAAAATGAGTATATCAAATATTTTATTTGAATTATTAAAGATAATCACATCTAAACAGACCATAGAGGCATAAGAAAGATCTCATGCTTCTAAATGACTGAGTAATACATTTGAATGTTACCAAAAGTAGATTAAATTCAGTGTTGATAACTGCAGAACCAAGGAGACTGGGGAACAATCACCACATATGGGAAACAATAGGCTCTAAATTGGCTATAATTTGGCTATTACCACTTAGACAATAACTCTGGATTCACTGTCAATAATTTTGTTTTCTTAATAAATATAGAATACCATTTGATCCTCTTTCCTTATGCTAATATAAGCTCAGCAGCCAATTACTAAGTCAGATGTTGGAATCTTTGATCTGACAGTGAGTTTTTGTCTTTAACTTCTCAAAAAGGTGATATGACAGTAATTTAATTTTAATCCTCTTTTAGTATTCTCATAATAAAGACCATTCTTTTCTTAATATTTTGAAATACAGGCACAGTTTCATTTTGAGAGATTTTCACTATCTTTATTCTGTGGGAATGGAAATTTCATCTGTTTGTGTATGTGTCTATATGTGATCTAGACTGCATAATGTACCACCACAGTCATATTATTTAAAATAAATATTTCTCATAACCATGTCTTAAATCAGATACCATACATTTAAGATGATATGGCACAGGCACCTTGGTGAGCATCAGTTATTGGAAATGTCTCTAAAGTCCACACTTTCCAGATGTAAAATGAAGAGTCAATTTTATATCATTTTATTAAACCAAACCTTCTCAAAGTCCCCATGGAAGTTTGCATGCAATGAAGTTGGGAACAAAACCTGATAAAAGAAAAACCAGTACACAGAATCTGCACAAGGTTTCAGAAATCTGGGAAGCTTTTGCCTCCACAGAAAATGCAGAGTAGAGACTTTATGAATACTCTTAAAGAAGAAGACAATTCATTGTTATCTGATTTACTTCTGGTTAAAAATTGGTGGGTTAGTTCCTGCAGAGGCTATACTCCAATTCCTCAGTACAGCACAGTACATACTGCAGCCATTACATGGACTTAATAGGAAAGACTGACTTGAGTCATTTGTCATGACCAGCAATTTTATTATGTTTGCAGTTTACAAAGTAGTATTTTCACAGGGCTATGACAGCAATACAGCTCAATGCTGAGGAATGCAAAGAAAAAAACAGGAGGAAAAAAGGGTGAGAGAAAAGAAGAAGAAGAAGAAAAGATAATTTGAGAAGCTATTTCCTTTATTCTGAATAAAACTCTCCTTCACATTAATGCTTGTCACAACTTGTGTAGTCAGTGATAAGGTGACCCATATTTGACAGTGCTGTAAAATACAGAGCAACTGGGGCATGGAAAGGAAGCAAAGAAATGACAGCTCAAAACAAAATGTCCCTCATTTCAGTCCTTGAAGCTATTTCTGAGTTGAGGATAGGAAACACAAAAACATTGGATACCCATCAATCATACTAGTTAGCCAATAATTTATTAATATAGTGCCACCACATATAGCTTTAAGCAACCTACTTGTGGCTGGAAGAACTTGGCATAAATGGACTACCCCATCCAGCTGTGATCAAATACTCTTGATCTCAGGCATGATTCTTTAGGTGGACTTTCTTAAATTCTGTTGTTATCATTCATTACTTCTGTTTCTAATATTAGAGGAACCAATGAAGCAAAGAAAATGGTATAGTCAGTCAGACCTGAAAATTCAAATGTCACTGTTAAACTCCTACAATAAAATGGGGCCTGCAGACTTCATTCTGAAATACATATCAATAATTTCCCCCTTATTTGTTTTCCTTTAATATACTTTCTGAAGGATAAAGCTTTTGCCAATGTTTATTTCAAAATGCATTTTTCCCTGAGTGCTATTCTTAATTGACATCAGAAACAGACATACTAAAAACACAAAGGCTTGCAAACATTTCATGTGCTTCCCTGCTTGGTATTAATAAAGTAACCTTTTCCAAAGGTTATAACTAACCTTTTGGTGGAAATTTTTTCTCAAATAAATGAAGGTTGACATTGAAGCTGGTTCTTAAAACATGAAATATTCACAATTACTTCAGTGCTTTTTTCTTTGTGCTAAAGAACCCCTTCCAAAACATTCTTATTCAGCATCTTCTGCTATCTATAAAAATTTTATATCTGAGTTAAAGTTTTATAAGGCTTAGGGTTATGAAATATTAAGACAAGAGTTAGGCTTGTGATAATTTCTGTTTAAAAGACAGCAAATGTATCTACCAGAAAGTAAAAAAATACAGATTTTTTTGTGTTGCTGCTTTATGGATATGCTTTTCTGATACTCCTTTCTCATGAGATATTTATTTTTGGTCAATGCATAACAGAAAAAAAGAAAAAGGAAAATAACCATTGGGATCCAATAAAATTAAATTGTTACAAATTTTCTTTCAAAACTTTCAATTATTTTGTCTTGACTAATCACAAAATTTGATCAGGAACTACTAGTCACCAGACACCAAAAAGATTTTATTTGATACCAGTAGCACTGTCAATAGCTCAGGAGCTCGTTAAAGTTGAGCCTCAATCTGAATAAATTCTGTTTGAATTCAAAAACTTTCATCCAGTATCTCTGAACAGTATCTCTGTATGAAATTCTTACATACAGCTCTTAAGCAGATTTGAAAATAATTCGAATAGATGGCTCAGCAGGTGGTTCAGTAATGTTAAAAAGTTGCAGGTTTTCTTACTTCTCTACAGGTGAAAAATATGTGCTTTGGACTGAAAATAACACTTTCAATTGCAAGAGTAACTTAACTTCTGAAATTTTCATTTTGCATTTGTTTTTCTAATTTGTAAAATTTTCATTATAAAGTAGTTTATGTAATTTTTTTTAGCAGCACTGTGCAATTCTTGTCTTGTATCTCTTTAGAACCTTATGAGTTACTAATGTACTATCTTTTTATCTTAATGTCTTCTTTTATAGAATATTAGATGTAATTTGAAGTAACTCCATCTATCTATGAAAGGGAGCAGCTAAACATTGTTCTTTATTTCTACCTTTAAAGGAATATTTATTCCCTTTTCATTCATTCTTTTTATCATTTTAGGTTAAGATGATCAAGCTTGGGCTGCCTTCCCAGAAACTTAAGCTCATTAGAAGAGTAAAATTCAGATTCTGCCTTGCCCCAGTTTATTCTTCATTATTCTATTCATGGACAATCTTTGTGGAAATGTAGAATGGGTAGTTCAGAAATCTAAGCATTTCTTAAACACAATCCAATCCATACTACCATAGATATCTGATGTATGTCAGCTGAGCCATGGCTTAAAGTATGTCTTCTTCTCCACTTTCTATAGAATATAGGAAGATACACCAAAATGTGTAACCTAAATTTAAATAGCTAAAATGCATTGAAATACTCTACCTCAATAATGATCTCACTCAAGAACTGTGATCCTGCTTCCCTCTCATCACACAGAGGACTCATCTTGTGCAGAATATTTACATATTTTTTAAGACAAGCTATATTCAAATACCAAGTATATTGACTAGATGACTATGGAACTAGATGTCTTTCTGTTAGATGAGTAAAATTAAATTGAAGAAACTAATGTATCACCTGAAAAACAAGGCTGAAAGAGGTTCACCAAAGCTTAGAGTTTTAGCAAAGAAAATTTGGAAAAGTTGTTAAACTTTTTTGACCTAGTAATCCAATACACAAAAGTAAGAGTAAGAAAAGTTACAGTAGTCAGAGGAGGTTTACTAAAAATCTAAAAATACTGTAACTAAAGTTACAGTAGTCAGAGGAGGTTTACTAAAAATCTAGTTCCTCTGATTTGTATGCCATTTCTCCTAAATTTTCTAATTATAAACCCTAAGTAATGTTGCTTTTATCTCAGAATACCATGTGGAGAATTAAAATTAAATGCCATTTGAAAAGGCCATAAAGCAAGAACAATGCATAGCATGTGACAAAAGGTTTAGCAGAAGAATAATACTGCTTTTTTTTTTTTTGCCCCTATTATGCTTTTAGCAAATATATTATTTCCTATCTGTAAGATCGCTATGGCTCATTTCCTTTTGACACTACATCATACTGAGTAGCTATCAGCAGTAATGGAAAATAAGACTGAAATATTATGCTGAGAGTAAATTATAAACTTTAATATAAGACTAATTTAGCATATTAGACTATTTAGCATATTTTCTTCAAAAGGCATAAAATACTGTGAAGTTCATCCATCTAAAAGTTATTACTGTTCTTGAAACCTTTATCCATTCTCAATTATATAGCAAGTCTATATAAACATAAGAGACTCTAAAACCCAAAAGATTACTTAAGCCAGAGAACTGTTCACAGGGAAGAACATATGTGCTCAGAAAGAAGTATGCAATTTAAAAGCTTTCATGGGGTGGCCAAACGCCCCAAAATAGGATCTGTGACCATATGTGATCTGTGAGAATTAATAATAAAATATATTTTCCTTATTCATCCATTAAATTTGAAATCACCTCTTGAACTATTTGATGAGATTTTGAGATAAATGATTTTCCATAATTCTAGCAATGCAATCAGAACTTTGATGATTTCATGAACCAGAATGCAAAAATTACAAAACAAAAATCCTTATCAGCTCAATCCAACATATAATTTGAATAATTTAGTACCAGTTCTTGACATAGTCTTTAGGCTTTTTAGCTAATTATGATCTGTGATTTTTTTTCCTAACGAGACTGGGATTTTTTTTTTATATGCCATATAGGAAGCTTCAGTAACTCTGAAAATCTTAATTATTTATTTTAATCAATAAATGGTATCAGGGAACAACACCTTCCCACTATTTTTTATAAAACAGTATTTTATCACAAAAATATTTTCATGGAAAAGTCATGTTAATCCCTGCTTTGCGTACAAAAAAGAAGCATCAGATCTTTTTTGACTGACCCTTCCATTCACAGTGAATTGAATTAAAATAGAATGATCAAATTGTACACACAAGGATTATTTATTCCTACTTTTAACACACTTTGGTTTCCATTAATTTTCAAACAAGCCTAAAGAAATTGCTACATGGACCATTTTAGTATAATCATTAGTGCAATCAGACAGTCTTATATGAATTAGCATGAGATAAAGGAAATTAGAGATTAGAAGACAAAGGTTATGGCAAAAATATGCATAACCTTGCAAGATTTTCTGAAATACCACATAGCAAAGACAAGGCCTGCAATATATTTACATGAATAGTCATTAGGAATACCTGGTTTTGATAGATAATTTATCTTTAAATTATGTCACTTTAGATTGAGTTTTGCTATTCTAAAAATTGTCTACTGTACATGACATAAAGCTTGTGTTTGTTTGGTGCATATTTTTAGACATTTTTAGACAAAGCTCTGTTCCTGAAGAGAAAAACCTTTACAAAAGTGGAGAGAGAGTAATTACATCTGCTGCTTACTCTGATATGATGCTAGATTTTGTTTTCTAACAGAATGATTGCCTTTTATGGTAATGGAAAGGAATCTTAGATAAATTAAATTTCACCTGCACACAAAAGGGAGAATTGCATTTCTCTGTGTTCCATCACACTCTCCTCCAATGTAGTGGGTGTTTTTCAAAAGATAAAAAAGCCAGTATTACTATCTCTGTATTCTCCAGGAAAGTTTGGACTAAATAATGAAAAATATATATTAAAAGAATCAATACAAATCAGTGAGGAAAGTGAGATCCATCTACTTGTTATTTCAATATGCTCAAACATACAGAGAGAAAAGTTTCATTACAGTGTTGTGGCTCTGACAGCAAAGTTTGCAATAGATAGTCAAAACATGACATTTGCAAAGAGAGGTAGCAATACTTCCAGAAATTAGCATTTTTCTGATTTGTCTTACTATATCTAAATATCAAATATCTATATTCTGTATATCACAGAAGCATATGTGTACAACTGTACATATGTTGAAATATGTAGACTTCTCACCATCTAACATGATTTTTAAAAAAAGACATTGACATTTTTCTGAGCAATTTAGGCCATAATCATACTTTCTTGAAAACTTTGAGCAGACAATGCATACACTAGAGAGTGAATCTATCATCTGCTTGTAGCAGAATGCACAAACCATCTGTTGGATTGGGTTGGTTTTTTTTGACTTCTGTTTTCATATGCTAACATAAAAAGTCAAGCTAAGAAAAGATCCTGAAGTATATTGAGCTTTTCCTACAGTACAATAATCATGGGTGGCTCTGTTTAGACTACACAAAAAGCCAAGAGGAAAAAACAAGCCCCTGAAGAGAGATGTTATTTGACTTCACCTTGCAAAATAACATATGCCTAGACACATCTCTGTTGTAAAAGAACACTAAGATGGGGCGGGGGTGGGGAAGAAAAAAAGGGTACTTTCCAAATTTCATTTGAGATTAATTAATCTCACAATTTTTTTAGGTTTTTGTATCTTTATTTTTTTTTTTAACTGATCTTTTCAAAATGTTTTTGTGTCATCCCCAAAGGAATTAATTTCAACAGCAGACCAAAGATTTAAGAAACATCTGTATCATTTCTTAATCGCCAAAATTTGGAAAGAAACCTTCCAATGAATTTCTCCTTCTGAAGTAAGCCTCTTATATTGGAATTCATAAGATAATCACATTCCTTCCTTTCCTAGTTACTCACTTCCTCTTTTTTTGCTACATTTCCAGTCACCATTACAAAAGAAATGGGACACTTCAGACAGAAATCTCCTTTATTAGACAACCACGTTTCATTCTATGCATTACACTCTTAATGATGTATACTCTTTTATTATGAGAGGATTAAGAGTCGTACACATAAAAAGGTCTTATTTCAACTCTCAGTTTTAGTAATGCTTGAAGCCTGTCATGAAAACAGTATCACCTGAAGAAAAATCAACCTTTCAACTTTCATGGTGGTGAGAGAAATGGCACTAGCCATTACTTAGGGAACCATACAAAATGGTTTTAAGTTTTTATTTTGTATCTAATTCACTATCTGGAAGCAAGAAACTTCATTATATTTTCCACAATATTTTTAAGATAATGTAATGAGAAATATGACATAGAGTGGGATAGTTAGGGGGGATAACAACAAAGCTTGTGCACAGAAAGGAACACATTAAATTTCACATACTTAAAGAGTTACAGTTTGATGAACTAAATACAAAAGTTGTCATTATGTACTTAGGCTTCTTTTTTATGAGTACTGTGTATCTGTGGATAAATTTATTTTACTGTAACATTTACTTGATGGAGACTTAAGATCTTGCCTTTAAGGACTCAGACTCAAAATAGCTAGTTTCAGTTCATAAATTTCCCCATGCAATTAATTTATTTTTGCTTCAGTGTTCTGTCTTAGAAAACAAACAGACAAAAAAACCCAAACATAGTAAACAAATACACAAAACAAATTGCCCACAAATAATAGTACTGGCATTCACTTTCAATAAGTGGAATTTCTTTAAACACTAAGCTTTTTAAGATATCAGTCTGTGCATTATGTTAAATGTCTAAATGAGGGGGCCTGATTTTGGTTATGCATAGTCATGAGATCTGGCACACCACAGTACTCCAACAGAAGAGCAAATCAGACGAACTCATAAAACTTAAAGAGAGGATGTACTTAAATTCTAAAAGATATATTCAATGACTGTTGTAAAAAGTGAATGATAAAACACTTTGAGTCCTCATACAAAAGGTTAGATTTTTTTTAATCTGTGTCAGTATCCGCAGGCAACCTATTCATAGAAAGATACTTAGTGACAGTTTGTGAGATATTATTGAATATTCTTCTTTCTTCAAGGCAAAAAGACTGTCATGTCTAAACATGTCACGGTTGACAGAAGTTTGTCTAGTTTACTATAATATTATAATCCAAGATATTAAAGAGTCCACACCACTACCAGTAAACTTGTTTGGTATTTAAAAAATGCAGTAACATTTCTTTCCTGTGATAACCTTTCCTTGGTACAACATGTTTTCTAAAATGATAGCAACCTTTTTACCTGGAATTTCTTCGAACAATCCAAGCATTTCTTGATTGTTCTGGACAATACAGTAGAGCTGAGGCTGTACCCAAACAGACCAGAAAATAGAAATTCCTTTTTTCACAGGCTATGTGTCTGTTCATCTACTCCTATGATTAAATTTTAGCAGCAGTATGGAATACTTGATTCATATTTTACTTGCTTTGTACTAAGTGCAACACTTCTGCAGAATGCTATCTAGACATTTGATCCTACTTCACATCTCTGCTGATTATGGTTGTGACAGGATAGCAAGTTGCACTATTCCATATTCATTTTCTCAGATGTCTTTTACTTTTTTCAAGATTATTGTGTGTATTTTAATTCTCTCCCATAACATATGGGTGAATCATTTAAAAATATTTTCATTTTTATTTTTAAAAAGCATATGCTTTACTTCATTATTTAGTCCTTATTGACTAAAATGAAAGTACTGAGTGCAAAAGAAACATCTGAATTCCTACTGATACAACTACTGTTCCTAATTTTGTCAAGGCTTTCCTCTTCAATCCCTTTTATAGCAGTTTTCATAGATTCCATTTACATCTCCAATGAACAGTGTAGAGAAGCATTCACTTTCATCTAAATTTCTATCCTCTCAAAGACTATTACTTTTCAAACAAAAATCATTAATCTTCTAAATTAAATACCAGAGTCAAGATACGCAAAAACTTAACTCAGGAGGATTAATTATCATCAAATATGTTGGTGAAGGCATTGTTGATTAACAAACAATTATTAATTGAAGCTTTTGCTATTAAAAAACAACTTCTTAGATGTGACTGTAGTTTGAAGTCCTTATGCTTATGAATAGAAGACTAAAAATAGTTTAAAAAACTGTTCCCACTAACTGAAAATATGGAGTTGTTTATTTTATATTGTTTACTTTCTCTCTTCCATTCTTTCTCCTTTTTCCTTCCCTATTTCTGATGTCTCGTTTACTTTGGAGTTACTCTTACTATTGCTACTTTGAAGGGGTATTTTTGTTCTGAACTTCAGATAATTGATATAAAATGTGATTATCTTTGTGGATAAGTTAATAGCAAAAATTATGATGAAACAACTGACAGAAGAGAATTCAATAAATAAATAGAGCATAAATAAGAGCCACCAGACATTACACACAGGAGGTTTGCATTTAGCCTGATGATTATTATTACAAAACTCTGTAACAGAAATAACTTTATAAATTTAATCTTTTGGACATTCATAAACTATTATCATTTGACTGCATGAATAAAAATATAGCAATGCACGTGGAAATTAGTAGTGGATGGAGGTACACCAATTTATAAGCAGAGAAAAAACAAGGAATATGAGAAAATCAGTGAAGCAGATTGGCTTGGACAGGTGATGCACCTGACTGGCCTACAACATGAAAAGAAGTTATATCTCTGTAGGCAATCAGAAGTCCATCCAAAAGCTGAGTATCTGAAGTACCATATATTCCTGCAAATACATATGCAGTGGTTTTTATAATGTTTTCTCCATCCTTGCTGAAGGTAAAACAACTTCTACACTCTGAAAGAACCTATTCCCAGCTAGAATATAAAATAATCTTAGAACCTATAGTTTAAAACAAAAACATAGAGCACATCAGAATTTGGCCTGAAGTATGTATCCTGTACTTTCTTCTTCTTACATAATTCAACACTATTTTCAGGTATGGATCACTTAAACCATTGAAGAATCTCTAGAAATAATTAGGAGGCCGAATAGTATTCAGTCCTAGGACTTTATTCAGCAAAGATGCTGCATGTGATTATAAGATTCGAGGATCTTTTGTGATTTTTAAAATTTAATTTGGTTTTGTTTTCCTTCATGAGTTTTGCACAAAGCAAACCTACGTAGCAGCAAAAAGACACCAAGGTCAAAACAGTGCTGTTTTTTCCATATGGTAAGAGTGGGACGAAGGATGAAAACAGATGACAGGAAAATACAAATGTTACAAAAGGTTGAATATTTTAATGTTGATGAAATATAGTCAAACAGAAAACTTGACTGATACAGTTAAAAAAAGAATGAACTGCAGATGATGTGTTCCATGAATTTCACCCAGCTACTTATTAAAGAATAAGAAAATCATTGCCTTATTAAACCCATAAAATCAATCCTGTGTGATAGAGATTGCTGGTTAAATTCAAAAATAATTTTTAAGTTTTGAGAAAGACATTTCCATCTCTCAAATACATTTTGAGATAATGGCAAACACTAAAATATAAAAGCTCTTATTTTCAATTTTACATAATCTTACATGTTTTATGTCTAACATTCCATTTTAATATAATAAGTTGAAGTCCAAACTTTGGAATACACACAACATTTAACCAAGTCTTAATTCTCTCTGTGTTTTTCTGTTAGCTCATTTCTGAGAATTAAACACCCATAATTTATTTTCAATTTTATCTCATTAATTAAAGTCAATATTTTCCATGAGTCAAGAAGAACAGATGAAATTCCACATACAGTAGTGAAAATGGAAATCAAGAGATAAGATGTGCCTGAGTAAGTGAAAGAATGGATTGAGGATTCTAATTGATAGGAAAGGTCTGAGTGACAGCCAAAATGTGGCAGGGAGAGATGTAGTAAAGGACTGAAGAGTAAAGAAATAGGAGATATGATTACAAATGTGGTTTGGAAAACCAGGCTACTCAGGACAATCACCTCTGATGCCTTGAATATATATCATTAGGACTACAGAACTGTAACACTGGCCTAAACTAACAGTAATCCTCAGCATAGCCAGTACAAATATTCAAGACTTCAGCTGGAAATAGAAGATATGGAAAGAACAATGTGATATAAACTTGAAGTATGTATTGAAACTTCCAGCTAAATTTTAACATGAATTTTGGAGAAACTTTCTTTCTTTTATTTTGAAGAAAAAAGTTTTCACTTAAAAGACTATTTTTTAAGTATAAATTATGATAATGTTTCAACCTAATATTACAGTTAAAAGTAACATTTTCAAAAATTTAGAAATAAAATATTTAAATTACTAATAGAAAAGCATCTAAACAAAGTTATAACCTTAACTTAGACTCTTACTAAAAAGTCATAATAGTTTAATATTATGGATCTATGTTCATCTCAAATTATTGGTAAGTTATGACTTTTTGAAATAAAAATCAGAAATTTTAGATACTGCTGGAATTAAATTTTTGGTAAAGTTGAGGTTTGGGGATTTGAGTTGGTTTTGGTTTTTTTTAGTATTATTAGGGATTATTACACAGTTACTTGTCTTTCTGAGGAAGTTGCAGCAGTTCTCAACTGTTTTACAAGATAAATTTCCTTTTTTGAAACTTTTAATAACATCTAGTTCTTTCCCTAGTGTAAATAGTTTATTTTAGATCATCAATTCTGTATTCTAAAAAATTGTTCTAACAACACCAGGAAATATGTATGCTAGAAAATTCTGCCAAAACATCATAGCATAACATTTACAGAGCAATTTTCACCTAAAAAATGCAAGCTTGAGATGTAAAAAGAAAGTGCAAATTCTTAAACTGCTTCCAACAGGATATAAAAAAAAATGTGTCACAAGGATAAGAAGTAGCTGCTGGAAAGCAATGATCATGTGTTAAGAGTATGTTTATCTGTATGTATCAGCAGCATTCTTATGAATTTAACAGATTCCAACAATATTCTCTATTTTTTTTTCATGTACAATTATTTAAATGAACTTCACTGTTCACAAAAATATTATATAGGAATGAACTCTGATTTATTTCTTAAGAACTATATAAATTATATACATATGTGCACTTTTATATATGTAAATCTTATCATGTTTATATTAAGAGAGAAATGCAGATGGTACATATTTATTCGAGCATATATAGACTTATATAGGTCCCTACTGTTATTATTCCAGAAATTATTTTATTGAGGGAAAAAAAATTATATTCAAGCCAACAGCACTTTTGCAGACTTATCTATAATGATTCACCATCAATTGGATTTTAAAGATGGCTATTCTCTGTTCTTTCTTTTACTTTGACTATGAAAAGGTTGAAAAGCATTTCCCTTTTGTAATGTTCTTTGATGTTACCCTTAAGAGGTCCATAGTTTTAGAGGTATTTCTCTGGTTCAGTCACTCCCTGTGCAACTGATATTTTCACTGCCAAATCTTTTCTTAATGTTGCATTTTTTAAAAATATTCCTCCAAAACAGTGCAATTTAGTCCAGAGGAAAAAACAATGGTTGGTTTTGTCAATGTTGAAAGTACATGAGTAACAACAGCCAAAAAACTGGCCAAGTCCTTTGCTTCATAGTGTGTTTAATGGGCTCATGTTTTCTAGCAGCATCCACACTTTTATTGAGATGAGTGAAATGCTTTTTACTAACACTGTGAAAATATAATAGGTTCAATTAATTCTATCCATTTATTCTATCTTTTTAGAACAGTGTGAATTTGCAATGCAGACTTCAAATGGTGTTCTTTTTACCAAATTTAATTGAACATTAAACATTTAAATCAAACATTTGAACCTAAACTAGCCACTTTAGACTATTGTAACACTCAATGAAGAGAAATAGGACATCTGAAAGATAATTCACCTTCTTCAAAAATGTGCATCTAAGATAAAGATGAGATGAGATGAGATGAGATGAGATGAGATGAGATGAGATGAGACAATATAAGATAAAGCCCCATCATGGACTGAACAAGTTACTCAAACTAAAATGTCTTGCTGACCCATTAAACACAGCAAATACCACCATCAGCTTGGCAGCCAGTGAGAAAACAGATCAGAGAACAAAGTAAAATGGGGAGCTGAGGTAAAAACATAGGAATAAGTAAAATGGGGAGCTGAGGTAAAAACATAGGAAAGGAATTCTATAAGGATTTTCTTAAAAAATGGCTAAGGAGATAAGGGAGGGCTTAAATGATACTGAAATTCAAAGATTGCAAAATACTTAGGGACAAACAGAAAAATGAGAGGTTCAAGAAGCTGTTAATGAACATGGGGAAATCTGACTTTATTTTTGGAAGCATCTAGGACAAGGTACAGGCAAGACTGGACAGAAAGTAACCTGGTTAGTAAATCAGTGAAGCAGATGGTAAGAAAAGTTGGTAAAACCAAGTAATGATTTCTGGGTAAGGAACCTAGGACTTGAAGAAGGCAGTTGGGAATCCTTTGAGACCATGGAAAGCAGGAAAAAAAAAAAAGCAAGAATAAGGTACAGGACAATATATATTCAATTAAAAAAAAAAAAAGAAAAAAAACACAAAAAAGCAAAGCAAATGTAACAAAAGACAGTAAGTTCCAGAGCACCAGGAAGAAAGATATATGAATCTGCTTGTCACAAAAATTCCAAATGCAGGGGAAGACTCTAAAGACTTACAATATCTTCCACTGTGGAAGTCCTCAATCTTTCTGCAGAGAAAGTACACAATCACCATTGTAATTACCAATTTTAAAATTATGGACTTTCTTTTGATGTCAGTTATTCTATCAGTTCAAGTGGCAATGGGATACACAGCGAATCCTCAAGTTTCAGTTCTGCATTCAAGTGATGGACAAAAGAAGTGCCAGTACATAAAGTGACTTGTGTGCTCTTCTGCTTCTTTTGTTAAAAAACAAACCAAAACAAACAGCCAAGCTTTAGAAATGCTGTTATACAAGTACCAAAGCCAGTTTTTAAAGTTAGGAAATTCTAGACCTAGATTCTCTTTGTAACTTATCTAATTCCATACACGTATATATATATACAGTCTTTAGCTATGTGATCTTGCACTATTTTTATCACCTGATTCTTCTGCATCCCATGCACGAAGCATAGACCCTCTGAGAATGAATAAGAACTTTGGAGGAGAAAGGTCTGTGGCCTGTGTTGTGTAGAAACCCTGATTCTTTTGTTGTGAAAGTTAAAAGTATAAATATAAAAGCCTACAAGTTATATAACCATTTTTAGAAGTTTCATAATAAAGTTGAAAAACTGGCTCATGACAAAAACAAATGGACTATCCTCTTCTGATTCCATAACCTAGAATGCAGAATTTTGTGATCTATATTCCACCCCAATAATTAAATTACCTTCTTAACAAAGCAGTTTATATGAGATAATAAAAAAACATAAGCAGCTATTAATTTGACTTCTTCAGGATCTAATTTTAGGATCTGGTTATCACAGGAGAAGGAAGGTATGGTTCAAATATGGATAACACCTCGGAAAGGCCACATGATCAGCTGTGAAAATACTTGAAGTTGTGAGAGCTCACAGGGCAGACTAAGGCATAGGAGCTCACAGGGCAGATTAAGGCATAGGAAGGTATCTTGATTCTCCTCTTCTTTTAAGTTCAGGTACCAAGATGAAAGCTGTAAACAGGAAGCTCCATTTACTTAGAAACCAGGGACCAGAATCTTCTCCTAAGACTAGACAAAGTTACAGCAGTACAGGAAGTAGTCAAGTAGCATATTTTATGACAGTTTTATCCACATTTTCTAAAATGGACAAAATATTTTCTCATTAAATTAGAAAGCTGCATTGGGAATGTTGCTCATCCTGATAGGTTTCAAATTCATAACTTTCTACAGCAGCATGCCAACCACAAGATTGTAGGTTGCTAGGAGAAAAGGAAGAAAACTTGGAAGTGGAGACTAATGGGCAAAGGCATCAAAATGCAGGATTTGTGGGCTCAGAACAGAAAAATACAAAAGAAATGCTTATACAAAAGCCTTGGTCATATAGTTTAACCATGCACATTTTTATGTTCCTGATTCTTCACTGATCACAACGATTTAATTTAAATAAATAGTTTTGACCAGAGAGACTTGCAAGCTAAATTTCTCAGTTAATGTTTGAATTAGAAAATCATTCTCTCACTTATTAACCTTTTGGATTCCCATTAATACTGAATTTTTTACTTCCCATTGACAAAACTTGACAGAAACACAGTAAAATACCTTCCTCATTACTTTTCCAGTGACTCAACATTTGAGCAGGAAACTCTGTTGTGTGAGGAAGGCACAGTATTCAGTCCTTTTGCTTCTTTCTTTACATTACACTATTAAAAAGTATCTAATGGTGGGAGGATTTGCCATCTTCTTTCAGAAGCTGTATTTTTGAATTCTTGTATGTTTTATGAAAGACTTCTGTATTGTCAGTGCTTGCTTTATGTGGGTTAGGCATATCTGGCATATTCTTCTTGGAAGTGTCTCTTAAACCAAATGTTAATTGAATTCTGTGTTCTACACTTCTCTCACACACAACCAGAGGAGTCTGGGACTGGTTTGCAGATGGGCTCATCATTTATGGGTGCAACTGAGAACAGAGAAAGTAGTGGGAGAAAAGTGCTATATGCGCTGAAACCAATCAATTCAATTTTTTTTTTCTTTTATCTCTCTTTCTGGCTTGCCCTCCTCTGTAAAATAGGGCTGTTGTAAAAATAAACCTGTTACTAGTTTGTGAGGAACATACTGAGTGTAGTGGTGAACAGTGCCAAGGGCTCATGAGGAATTACATCTTCATAGGATTTGAATAGTGTGAGGCAAGGAAAACATGCTACCATCCATTCAGGAAGGAGGAATTAAAATACTAACTCTTTTCCTATTAAGTGAATCCCATTCATGTTGAGGGTTGATTAACAACTCACCTGAAAAGAGCCATCATGAGCATGTAAAATCTCCATTATAAACTTTGAGGCTCTGATGGATGCATCACAAATCTTTGCACTGGTCTTTTCCAAGCATTTTGAGGCTGATTTGTAAATTTTAATTAAAAATTTGTATTATAGATTTTTTTTCCTAACAGTTTTGTCTTAGGAAATGAAGATCAAAAAAGAAAGAATCTTTAAATACCCACTGCATCTATTGACAATTTTGTCATGCCAGCTCTAAACCAATTTGATATGCATGTTTCCAAGCAATTTCAAGCAATCAGACCATGTTCTAACACTAATTGTTAACTGTAAAACATTTTTTTTCTTTTTACAGATACAGTATAGAAAGTAGAACAATTAGGCAAGTACTTTATAACATGCCCTACCTAACCCTTCACAGTCTTCTTAATGCCAGTAGGACTATCCATGTTTATTCCTTACTTAAGCATAGATATACTGTACAATTGTCATGACAGGATGTTCTTCAGAAACATGCAAAAACCCCAAATTAGTAAAGTAGAATGTATTTATTATCACACAACCATATTCTCTCATTAAATAAATCCCACAATATCTAACAGAACATTAAAACCAAGAATTCAAGATCGTCCAGCTTTGTGTTTAGCTTAGATGTAGAAACAGTAACTAAAACTCCACTGAAAAACAAATCCAGCTGAGCTGAAAAAGGATACCAGTACAAAATTCATCTACCAAGCTGAGGAGACTAAATGAGAAAAAAAATTAATACAAAGAAACTAACAAACAAAAACCCCAAACAAGCATACAACCAGCACTATTTTGGAGATTCAATGATACTAAATAGGCACTAAAAATAAAAAACAAAAAGCAATTTTCACTTCTACATATATGTCAATAGCAGAAAAAACATTTATAAAAATACTTATGTCTACAGAATGAGTGAGACATAACTTTCCAGGGCATTAGAAGACTGTTGGATCAAAGAACTTTCAAGCACAGAACTGTCATTTTTGCAGCACTTGACCACCTCTCGACATAACATACAAAGTTCATAGAGGGAAATGAAAGGTTCCTTAATAAGAAACAGAAAGTCAAGTCTTAGACCCTAAAACTATCTTAAACATTTTCATACCTCGAAAGGTGGCATTTTCATCAATAATGATATCACATCTCCTGAAGCAGTTATTTTAAATCTGAACAAATTCAAGCATATTTCTTCAACAGGATTATGAGCTACTGATGACTAGATGAGTTGTTTCAGAAACAATGAATGAAGAACATGAAATAAATGGATTATGAAAATCGAGAGCAGTAATCAGATACATAGTGTCACACAGTACATACATTCTATCAAGTCAAATCTTATGTACAAATCAAGTGGTGCCACTCAGTAAATTTCTGTTAGTATGCAGATCTCTACAGAATCTCACATCAGTGACACACCTAAATGAAAAGTCCAAAGAATGAAATTATATTTGTTATAGTTTTTAACCTCTCCCATTCCCTCTTAAAAAACCTTGAAGATATAATTTTAGGGTTGGTGTATTACCTGTCTTTGTAGTGTATCTGATAACAATTTGAATTGAATCCTTCTTGTTGCTCAGAACAACTTCCAGTGTTCATAAAAACTTCAGTATTGCTTGTGCTTTAAAAATATACCCTAACTCACTTAGCAGCTATTTCACATGTTTAAAAGTATGTAGCTCCTTTGAAATCAACTATGCTGACAAAACAATAATAGATTCAAGGAGAGAATATATGCTTTAGAGCTCTCTGAAAAGGTGTAACATACTCAAAGTTACACACCCATATGTTTCTCTACAGCTATACTAATCCAAACATAAGCACACTGCTATCCCTTCATGTCATAAAATATTTAATACTATATATTTAACTTTTAATATGAAAAAAAGAACAAGAAAACAAATAATTTATTTTATTTCTTTTCATGTTTAGAAACTGAACAGTACATTTCTTTCCATAGGGGAAAAAAAAAAACCAAACAAAAACCAAGGGAAATGAAAATGAAGTAATCTTAACTGTGGAGAGGCAGGAGCAAGCAGAGTTAAAGTAATGAGTCATTTTATGCTTAGGACTATCAGAGTTTTTCTGAAAGGTCTCTGTCAGCTACTTTTCCTTCTTCAAAAGGTTTTAATTTCTGTTTCAGCTGGGCATGAGGAGGGCAGGGAATGGGAAGGAAAAGCAATTCAACATTAACGCATTTGTATGAAACATAAGAATCTGGATGTGTCTTTCTTGCTCTTACATTCTCTCATGTGTCACTCGGTTGATGACTCATAAAATTCTTAGAAGTCTTATTTTTCTCTGAGGTAGGCTGTAACACCACCGAGTTTCAAGAAAGTGGAAGCCTTTACTTCCGAGCTTTCACCTGTCATCCCAGTACCCAGAACAACACCACCTCCCGCTAGCGTTTTAATAAACTTCTGAGAAAGTTGGGTAGCGACGATCCCCAGCGCGGAGCGCCGGCTTTCCCAGGAGCCTATTCTCGGGCCAGCCCCATGGGCACGGGCAGCCCAGGTGCGGGGGCGGAGGTGCGGACAGGGACAGGACAGGGACAGGGACAGGACAGGGACAAGGACAAGGACAGGGACAGGGACAGGGACAGGGACAGGTCAGGGACAAGGACAAGGACAGGGACAGGGACAGGGACAGGGACAGGTCAGGGGCAGCCGCAGGCCAGGAGCAGGGGCACGGCCGGGGACAGGCCAAGGGCAGCATCCCTGGTCCGCGGCACCTTGACCGTGAGGCTGGTCGGTCTCTCCCGGGACCCTGCGCAGCCCTCCAGCCGCCCTTCCCTTCGCCTCCAAACCCTGCCAGTTCAAACTGTAGGAATCGTCCCGCGCCCAGACCCGCACCCTCCCGCACCAAGGCCAGCACACCGGCCCGGCTGCGCCCCCGCCCCGCCACTGCCCCGGGGCCGCACAGCCCCGCGATGGCCCCGCGGACCCGGCCGCGCCCGCCGCGCAGGTGGCGCCGGAGCGGCCGCGCTGCCCTACCTGTGCCCGCCTCCGTCACCTGTTGCCCGGCTGCCTCCATCGGCGCAGCCCCCCGGCGCCTCCTCCCGCTCCGGCGCCGCCAGGGGCTTCTCGGGCTCGCGGGCCACCTCCATCCCGCCGGGCACCGCCTCCTCCTCCTCCTCCTCCTCCAGGGACTCCACGTAGAAGACGGTGCGGGGCGGCGGCGGTCCCGGGCCGTGCCCCGTGGCCGGCCGGCCGCCGGCGGGCAGCAGCGTCCCGTTGGGCGGGCTGGCCGTGGTGGCCGCCGAGGAGGAGGCGGAGGAGGTGGATTTCTTCCAGAAGACGCCGTTGCCTCTTTCTTGGCTCTTCAGCAGGCGGCTCTGGCTCGGTCCCCAGTGCTCGAAGCTGCTGTCGGGCGGCAGGCAGCCTCCCCCCGCCGGGCCGCCCGCCGGCGAGGGGTGGCTGAACAGTTTCCAGCGGAGGCGCAGGATGTGCTTCACGTCGAAGTCTTTCCTGCCGGAGCCGGACATGGTGCCGCGGCGGGCGGGGGACGGGCGCGGGCTGAGGCGGGACTCACGGCGGCCAGGCAGGGCCAGGCGGCGGCGGCGGCAGCGCGGGGCGGCCCCGCTCCGGCAGCGGCGGCGGCGGCGGCGGCTCCTCCGGGCAGCGCTGGGCTTGTAGGGCGAGGGGTGGCAGCCGCCGGGCGGAGAGAGATGCGCGCACACACCAGTGCGGAGAGAGAGGGAGGATGGATGGAGCGATGCACAGAGCCAAGAGGAGGTAGAGACACCCAGCAGGAAAGGGAGAAAGAGAGAGGGAGAGATGCCCAGAGCTGACGAGGACTGCACGGTGATCAGTGGAAAGGGGAGGAGAGAGAGGCAGAATTGAGAGACATCTCTCAGGGGAGACGGACACTTGCGAGGGAAGAGCGGGTGAGGGAGGCTGCTAGGACGCGCTAATCTGATTAACGAGGGAGCGAGCTAGAGCCCGGAGAGGAGCGGCGGCGGCAGCAGCCACAGCGGGAGGCAGGTGGCACCTCCTCAGTCTCTTAGAGCTCCGTGACCGAGTGCAGGCAGAGAGGAAAAAGTCACCTGGAAGCCTCTCTCCACCTCCCGCCTTCCCATCCCGTTTCTCTGGGGAGTCCCATGCCTGCCGTTATCTGGGATGGCAAAGCCTGAGAGCTGGCACTGGAAGAAATCGGGGCTCCTTTATATGCACTGTACGTAGGAGGGGAAAAAAAAATCCCGCCCGTGAGGCTGTCAAGGTCCTCAGTATACAATTTTCTGTCTATCTCGGCGCCTCTCACCAAGCCGCCCCCTCCCTTGCATGTGACGCAGATGTGCTCTGGGGCCGTCAGTGAGAAGAGACAGAGGGAAAAAGAGATGCTGCAAGCTTCGTCGTGCAAGTAAGTCGGCAGGTCACCAACTGCCCCTCACAGCCTCCTCCTCTTCTCCCTCCAGTGTTGGTCTACTCACCTTGGTATTTTGGTTCTGAGACAGCTGTATATTACTGTGAGCAAAATAAAGTACAACAGCAAATGCATCAGCAGCAGTAAACAGAAAAATGTGAATAATAGGAGTACTGACTTAATAGACTGCATGGAGACTGGATGAGGTTGCAGGTTAACAATGTATTCTGCAGGCTCCATTCATTAGCCTGTTGGCTCAGTGTTGCTGTACCAGTAGAAAACATTGGCTGGAGGTACAGTGTGTCAAACAGAAATAGCACGATGCATCTGCTTCTTACCTTTCATACCTGCTCTTAATGCAGTCTGACAGTGCTAAACCCAAGGGAGATTCCTTTCACAACATAAGAGATCTGCTTAGGAACATCTGCCCACTTGGGAGGGGTGTCACAGAGTACACTGCATCGGGGACATAATTACAGAATTAAAAGCTTTATGGTGAAATGTAGGAGAGGGATATGGCAGCAAAATTGCCTATTGTCACCTGGCTCATAAACCCCACGCATGAGAAGTTGGTGTCAATAAGATGATACACAGAATACCTGCAATTCACCTGTACCTTACTAAGTAACATTTTAGAAGAAGATTTATCCCTAGGAAAGTGATGAAACATTGTATTTTCAACCAGGAATCTTTGCATTGGCCAGCTTTACCCATGCACTCATGAGCTCTCAAAAGTTTGTTGTTCTAACTCTGTGAAATCAAGAAATAAGGTTGAAGGAGTTATTTCCCTCAAGCTGGAATGTTTTAACTCCTAATTCATAAAGTATTATAGCTTGAAAATTCCTCCAGGGAAGCACAAAAATCAAACACAAATTAAAAATTTTATTACTGTTATATTTACTTGATGACTGAAGTATATTACTGTTTTGTTTAGTTTGTCAGTGGAGTAGTGCTTCTGGATAAAAACCAATATTAGGGTTTGTGTTTAACACTGATAAAGTCTTGGATTTAACAGTAACAGAATTCGGGGCACAGTCCTACTTTCAAAGGAAGAAAAATCACCACTGTGCATTTTAAATATTGATCTATGCCACAACAGCTGGACTGAAAACTCCCTGGTGCCTCAACTTTTTTCTCAGTATTCAGAGATAAAAAAGAGACAAAAACTATTCTAAATCAAACAGAAGACACAGTTCATTTTTATCCAGCAACTGATCTGAGTATGTGCTGCTTAGGAGAGCAGTGGGAAGAAATGCCTAGAAATCTTCATCTAGAATAGGACAGATGAAACTTCAGTAATTTCTGAGAGTCTAGAAATGCATCACTTATGATGAAATATATGAAATAATCTATAGTGAATACTGGCTACTTAGTGTCTAGTTACATGCTCTAAAAGATGGGTGTATTTTCATATAAAACAGTTTTAATCAAGTAATATATAGATAGATAGAATGCTGTCCCTTCTGTGTTTAATACTTCTTAACTGATTAGGCCTATTCAGATATTCTGATTTGAGGAGAATTGCATAATTTCTTGCCATGTTATAAATCAATAATTTTTAAATCTGCATTAATATTTAAATTGATAATTTGATGTGAACCATTGATAAGTTAGATATTCTATCTTTACTTCACCTAAATAGATAAATATAAATGACAGTACATTCCAAAAAACTATATTTTCTAATTATACTTCAGAGGTCACTCAATGAGTATATATTATAGTGCAGCCCAAGAAAGTGATTTAGGCTTTTTTTATCACCTGTCCATGTAGTACAAGCTATCAAGCAATTATAAGGAAAAAAGTTAGAAAATGCTTTAGGTTATTTGTTATTCATATGTTTTTATTTCAGTTATGTCACTGAAATAAAGTCTTGGATTTTTTTAATAATTAAGATCTGGGCTCTTCAATATATCATGTATAGGCATTGACATACTTAACATTACTTGAACCCATGTATAGGCATTGACATACTTAACATTACTTCAACCTTTCATATTTTGGTACATAAGTAATTTTTTTGCAGTAAGAGATGCATTAATTTGGCATGTATGCCAACTTTTTTTCCTGCATGAAGATGTATGAACACTTTGAGTATCATAAAATGAAATCTGGAAAACTGTCTTGATTATCTTAGTTCATATCATGATCACAATTATTTTATCAATTTACAGAAAAGAAGAGCTACCCCCCAAAAAAAGCTATATTGAAGAAGCAGTCATTGTCAGTATTTATAGTTAATTAATAAATTTCTGAGCATGAAGTAGAAGAATTAAACAGGTTGCTTTAGTTAGGTTTTCACAGAATCTTGTCTTCATATTTCCCAGTGAATGTTTTTGACATATGCCGGGGAGGCAAAGAACATATTCTGGATTATCACATGAGAGAAAAAAAAATACATTTGAGTTTCAGTTAAAACTTCTGGTACATAAAAAAATATTAACTCTGTAATTTGTCTAGGCTTGCTTCTCCATCGAGAAGAACAAAAAGTAGTTCTACTGGAGTTCTAGGGACCATACTCATGGGAATTACATTAAAATAATTAACTTACTAGTCAAATATGTCTTAGTCTACTGATATGAGATTGACATAGACATATGAACAGAACTATGAAATTACACTTATTTTTTAGGTTGTCAAAGGGAAAAATTTTGATGTCTTGCAGCCTTCCATCCGTATCTTATGTGTTCCATGAAATATAGCCAAAATAATAATGATCACAGGTAAACTTTCCTGTCTGTTGGTTGCACACTGTGTATCACATTGTATTTTTGTTTATTAAACAGCATTTCTCAACCTCC
Organism: Agelaius phoeniceus; assembly: GCF_051311805.1. Taxonomy (NCBI): domain Eukaryota; kingdom Metazoa; phylum Chordata; class Aves; order Passeriformes; family Icteridae; genus Agelaius; species Agelaius phoeniceus. Next base: position 53,142,245 of record NC_135266.1, on the reverse strand, counting down.
ACCCTTGATGTAGTTTCCCTGGATTATTCATTGCCGCTCAAATCTTGAATAACTTTACAGACTTTGCTTGAAAGTATTCAAGGCTCTTTTTTCTTTATCTATTAGTCAGGCAAACAGATGAAAGTGGTTAATCTTTATGTTCCTGTTATGAGTCAGATTCCTGACACTTTCTCTTTGTGTTTTTGCCTTTCTAATGCTCTTCAAATGAAATAAATTCACATAGTCATGTCCCTAAGGAAGTCTCATGCTCATGTTTTATAGGAAAAATAGCCTAGGGATATATATCCTTTTAATAAATCTTTCAAGTAGTAAAAAGCACTTCAAAAGAAAAAAAGCTTGAAGTAGGTGTCCAAATTAGTAAGATTTTAACCCTCCTTTTTCCTTCTTTCTATTGCAAAGGTTTGGAGTACTGTTTATTTTTAGGCACATGATTTATATCAAGCTATTTGCATGTTCTACCCCAGGGAGAACTGGTGGATTAGGACTGAAGTTGAGTTTTAGTTGATTATTGATTGATAAAACAAGCAACAGAGGAGCCATCATGCAAAGAAACCCCTTAGGGTTAAGAGTAGTCTTAGTTTATGTGAGTCTCTGCATGACATAAAGTCAAAAGATACAGCAAGTGAGTCTGAGAGTGATGAGCTTATAAGTGTACTGGGGAATGGCAGTTACTAATAAGAGAAGGGATATACCTCTCAACAAACTATAAGGACAAGGCGTAATTTTGTTACTGAATTTTATCCTGTCGCATAATTTAATCCAGAAGACGCTAAATTTTAATGAGAATAAGCACAAAACCAAAACAAACAAACAGACAAAAAAAAAAAAACAACCCAAAAAACAAAAACAAAAAAACCCAAGCAAAAATAAAAAAGAGAGCTCTGTGCTTTGGGTAAGGATGATACTAGAATGGATAGTTTTACAACAATTCTCACTTTAATGTGGGAGTTCTCACACGAATGAATGAACATGCACTTCAGCTATAAAGATGCTTATTTGGTGGGTGGTTAATTACACATTCAGAAGCTAGAGAGTGTTAAAAAGATGCTGTGAAACAGAACTATAGCATACTCAAGCTAAAGAAAGTGGAGAAAGAAATTGATGGGATGGGAGATCCGTTGAGAGATCTGTCACCCTGTTCTTCTAAGTTCTTCTAAGTCTTCTGATGTTAACATTCTTGTAATGAACTTTGTCATGTGCTTTTCTCTAAATAATTATTGTTTTGCATTCTTTTCTGGAGGAGGAGAAATTTGATGGACTTTTGGTTTGTCCAGTGTCATTGGAGAGGTGGCACTGTCACCCTCCAATCCGCTGTCACATTTGAAAATCTATAAATGTTGGAGTCAGAAATTAAGCATCCTTCTTTTTACTTTGGAGATTCCAGTGTCCCCGTTATTTTCTTTCATATCCTATAGCAACAGAGATCAAATCTCAGTGCAGAAAATGTCAGTGTGCTAAGTGATTTAAGCAAATAAGTAATGCTTTAGAATTATTATTTAAACTTTTGGTGTGTACAAAGCCTTTGAACAATTTTTATGATATGTAGATATATTCTGAATCTATTTTGGTAAGTAAACTGAGAAACCCTGGGAATAGGTGGTAGTTGGGAGAAATTAAACTCTTATGTTGTTTATAATGCATACACATAATGCCATGGTATTCCTCTGAGTCAAGTTGTTGAGTTGATTTTCCTCCCATAATAGTATGCAAAGTCATATTTAAAATACTATAGATATGCCTACACTTATTTACTATCATTGTTTTCTAATGGCAAAAAAGGAATAACAAAACCAGACAAAAAGAAAACCAGAGCTGATTCATTTGTCAGTACTTCTGTATGGTTTTTTGTAGTGAGTTTTCAACCGAGATTGAATTTTTGAGAATGATTTTGCCTTCAATAAATTAACAGTCAAATGGTGTGTTTTCTCAAAATTAAAAGTGAGCTAGCACAGCACAGGTTAGGTTTCTGAAAGTGTGGTGACACGACCAACTGCACTTATTTCAGATTTTTAAAATATTTCTTCACAGTTGTTTATGAGTGTCTCCCTAGTAATGCCAGATTAAAAAATGATATATGAATTGCCCCTAGTGGTGACTTGAACAAATACATTTTATTTGGCATTGCAGTAGCCTAGAAGAGCAGTTGCTTATCTTATATAAGCTTGAGGGACAGCAATTTCTTAATCCATTTCACCAGGATCACAAGCAATTGTATAAACACACCCTAAAGCAGTTTTTAAATGGTCAGAGAATTTCATTTAAGAAGTGCAAATGCTACAGGATTTGTTGTGGGTAGATTCACAAGTAAACTAAGGCTAGAGAAAATGAAATTATGACCATAATTATTTTCAAAAAGTAGGGAAGTTAAAGAATATTAAAGTTCTTAAATTCCTAAATCATTTCCCACAGTTCCTCTGGTTGTAGCAGTTATCAGTTCTCTTGTGAAATACATATTTTTTACCCACAGTTCCCAAGTTGCCTATTAATCACCCTTATTTGAAGAAAATGTCCTGTCTTCTGTCCTAAGTTATGGTCAAGAGAAACAGCTGAACTCCATCTACTACAGATTTGGCAGAGCACACATCTCTCTGCTCCTATGCCACACTCCACCTAATATCCTTAGACCTTAGCATTTGGAGGCCAGTCGTCCATACCACTTGCTGATTTACAGAGACAATATTACTAGATATTTTAAGTGCTAGAATATATTATAAAAATCACTATGTTGTTTTGTTTTGATCTAAAACTAACACTTCTAGTGGTGTTTTTATGAATGACATCAATCTCTGGTGATGCAAAGAAAATAGGGTGTTTTTTCTTTTCTAGATTCAATAATAGTTGCTGTCATTTTTCTGCGATTCAGAATCTTCTTAGAACCAATTTGCTTTCATGTTCTGTTCAAAAAATATGCAGTTTCCTGTTGATCTTTTATTCAATGTTTATTTTTAATCTGATTTGAATACTTTCAAATATATGTTGGCAAATCACAGGAATAGAGACACCAATGGTTTGCAACATAGTCTCTATAAAAAGGGAACTGCTAACATTTTGCAACTACGTATGTAGTATTAAATTATATTTGACTTAGTTAAGTTAAACAGAGCCAATGTAACTGGCATAAGATGCTCAATACTGATAAGGCATCACAGTCTTAAAATTATTTTTGGTTGTACAAACCAGCATCTTGCAACCTCATTCAGAAGTTAGCATAATTCAGGGAATATACTCAGTAGGGTCTTTGAATACAGCTAGAATTTTGGAGGAAAAGAGCATTTAGCCATATGGAGGTAAATGGTGCCATGCCATTTGGCCTGGGTCCAGTGGCTGAACAGAGCAGAGAATAGGCACAGGGACATTTTGTTTACTGTTCTAGACATGACTTTACAATGGTTATAGTTCAGCTCACAGGTTCTTTTGAAGTAAAAAAAAAAAAAGAAATGATTTTGGGGTAATTTTACCATTGAAAACCTTTTATGAGATATTTTTTAAGGATCGTCTGTGAACAGGTTGTTTTAAAAGAAACCTTGGAGGTTTTTTTAATAAGTCTGACATGATTTTCTTTCTTATTTTATTTTATAGGAAAATATATTATACACACACTAACAGGAGAAGCATTTCCCTATTTTCCCTATCTCTCATGGTATGTAAGACCCCTATCAGAGGTATATTCTTTCACTTGACTTATTATTTTGCATCAAACTTTTAGTACCTCATCCTTCCTCTATTTTCTAGTCTCAGTAGACAGATTCCCAGACTCTGAAAAATTGTGTATTTCCAGATTAGGAAGCTACTGTTTTTTTCTCCATGATATTAAACTTTCTAGTTGCAGTCGAGGTATTTGTTGCTTATATCAAGTGCCTTGTTGTCACATGAATAAGAGTAGTTTAAAGTTTTATATTGCCTTAGAGATTTTTTCTGTTGTTTTCATGGAATGGTGGATGTCTGGACAACTTCTGACTTCATGGTCTTTCTGGGAATCCCAACAAGAAAATACACATGTAGTTATGCTCTTGAGGATCTCTGACTGCCATTTTAATTTTAAAGTAACTTAAATGACAATGAAATCTTTATTTACAATGCATTTCATTCTTTCACATCTCCTATCACAATCAGATAATGCATTAAAAAGAAGCGAGCAAGAAGTTACACTTTTTTTTCAGAAATATATTATTTCTTAAAAAGAATTCTTCAGCACTGAATATAAGGCAATAAAACAAACTCTTGTCACTTCTGTCCTTCCTTTTGAAAAGGAAAGATGGGGCTTTGTCTATGATTATGTGTACAAATGGTCTTTTGATTGTTTACATTCAGTGTCTGACCAAATTAAAAAAACAAATATTTGAGAATGGTTTTTTAATCTGCCTATTCACACTTCCATTTGAACTGAGTGTCCCAAAGTGTATATTGTTGGGGCTTTTTCCCTTGGAAAAAAATACTATTTGATTCAGATTAGAGTATTGTAATTGTTGGAACAACTTGATAGTTTTCCATCCAAATGTCATGACACTTACAGTAATAACTGTTAACATAACAATTTAATATCAAAAATTGCTTGAAAATTCCTGGCTTTAGGTTCATAGTACAAAAGCAGAAAGATTTGATTCTATGGTTAAGGACATTCTAAATTTTTTTTTTACATTAGTTTATATATAAAGTTTCACATAATTATAATTATTTCTGTTTGCAGAATTTTTTTCCTACTGCATTTTCTCTGATTTTGCCTAACAAACTATGCCATATTTTTAATCCCTTGCTCACAGATTTTTTTAAAGGTAGAATGTTGTGAGAACTTAAAGAATGCAGTTGCATTTCTCAAAACACTGTTAAAGAAGAAAGTCCCTGTAAGATAAGCCACCACATCAGGAACTTGAGATAAGCACAAGTGGCAAAACAGGAAGGCCTTAATTCCACGTCTAACAAAGGTGAAGACTTGCAAGTAGCACACCAGAGCATGCAGACTATGGGAACTTGAGATAAGACTTATCCAAACAAAAAAAAATTTATATGGTCACAAACTGTGGGGAAGGATACACATGCCAACCCAGGCTGTGGGAGTGGCATTTCTGCCCTGTGGATACCTGGGACTTGGACTGTACAGAAGTGTTTTTGTACAGAAGAATGAATCTGGGACTCCCCCACAGAAGACCAGGGTGAAGAAGGACCAGCAGGATGCCACAAAAAACTATGTGGTGCTGATATCTTTCTACTTAATCTCTCTCTTACTCTCCTTTTCTCCCCTTCTCCTCAAATTTCTCCTCAAAGCTGAATGAATTATAACCAACAGATATTTTTCTGATTTTTAAAAAAATGCTTTTAATGCAAAGTCAATATTTTTTTCCACTTTATTCCAGTAGGTTTTAGCAGTTCCATAAGATTACATATAAATTAAATTTAAATGTAAAACCCAGACACAACTTTGTTTGTAGCTGCAAGTGTGTAAATAAGGACTGAAATATTTTTTCATTATTTTGTTCTAATCTGAGCTTGGTGGTTTGATTGCTACAGCATATAACAAATAAGAAAGCATAATTAACAAAGAAGGTCGCTAATTAGGATACTATTGATGATGATCAGAACATGTGTTACCTGTCCAGTAGAATTTACATGGGCAGTACAAAGCACTGCTACCTAGAAAACCTAAAATGAGAAGGCTTATTATTTATGATAATCTAAAGAAGAGGACTGAAGAAAATACCAAGTAATAGAATAACTATGGTAAAGTTTTGGGCAATTTTCTTATTTGCCCCAAATATTCATATGTGCAGTTTGACTGTCAGGATGTAGTTTTTAAGTGAGGACAATGGCTATCTTTCCTATTCTTTTAAGCTAAAAATGTATTATTATTAGCAAACATTCAGTCTGCAGTTTTTTTGGAAGATAAACAACTTCAGTTTCTCAAGTCTCTTTGAATTTTAGTATGGTCTCCAAAGCCTAGTCCAGTCTGAAGTCTGCAAATTGAATAATGAACTCTATTTGCTGTTATAAAATGATAAATGTATTAAACAGTAGTTAAGGAAAGACAAATACATATGTAAACATGCACAACATTTTTTTCTTGTACTACTGCGTGCAATGAATAACATCCAAGTACATTTTCCCAACCATTTATATTCTTACCTTGCGGCAGATTTTCTTTACTGTAATTTTCTAGGCCATTTAAGAAAATAGTACAAGGCACTGTCTGAAATACCCTAATATTTCAAACATACTAATGAGATGAGGTATCTGGTTGAATGAAATTTGTTAGGGCATAATGTACTGGTCAACAGTAAACACCTGTTGATATTCCATACTTTTATACTAACACATTCTTCCTCAATGGGACCCAGTTTTTTAGGGAAATTTTCCTTCCCTTAAAAAAAAAAAATTGATTTTGCTCTTTTTAATACTTTGGAAGATCATTTATTCTCTTTCCTTAGTTACTTTTCTAAATCTCCTGTAGAAAAGTTCACCAACTTGATGAAATTTTATCTGACTTATACCTAAGTAACTTTTTTTCCTTATTTTGTCTTAGTGTGATGTCCATTAATCCCTAACCTCTTTGATGAAAGCTGAAGCAGAAGTGTAGACACTTCATCCTTCCCAGCATCAATGTTTGGTGCCCCTTAAGTAATGACTCAGCTCTTTCTTGCTTATCCTTTTGCATCTGATAAACTGACAGTATGTATTCCCTCCCTTGCCATGGCTATCTTGGGTACTGTTAACTTACTGAGGACAGGGAAATGATCAGTAGCCCAGTGACCAAATAGAGAATGGCTGCTGAAACTTTGCCTTTTTAACGACAAATTATTCTTGAAGATGACTAGTGACAGATTTGCAAAAAGGAGCCAAAAGTAATTTAGCAGTTAAGCATTGCAGAAAAACACAAGAGAAAAATATTTCACTTGTTTAAATTGGAGAGAAATGGATTTGACAGGTGGACTGTTAGATGAATGAGGAGTCAGTTGGAAAGTTGCATCCAGAGAGAAGTGGTCAATGACTCGGAGTCCCTGTGGAGAGGAGTGGTGTCCCTCAAGAGTCTATACTGGAACCAGTTTTATTTAATACTTTCATCACTGATGTAGGCAGTGAGATCAGGTTCACCCTCAGCAAATTTGCAGAGGACGCTAAGCTAAGGGGTGCTGTTGACACACCTGAAGGAGGGAATGCCATCTGGAGGAACCAGAACAAGCTTGACAAGTGGGCCCATGGGAATGTCGTAAGGTTCAATAAGATCAAGTGCAAGGTGCTGCAGCTGGGTTGGGTGAATCCCCAGTATCAGTGAGGGCTGGGGTGAACTGATGGAGAGCAGGGCGAGTGAGAAGGACTTGGGGGTGGTGGTGGTGGATGAGAGATGAGAAATGAACCAACAACATCCACTTAGACCGGGAAGCTATGGATACCATGGTCTGCATCAAAAGCAAGTCAAGAGAGGTGATTCTGTCTTCTACTCCTCTCTGGTGAGACCCTACCTGGAGTGCTGCATCCAGCTCTGCAGTCCCCAGTACAGGAAAAACTTTGACCCATTGGAGCGAATCCAGAGATCCACCTCTGGATGCAAGAGGAGAGCCAAGATGATTAGAGGGATGGAGCATCTCTCCTACAAGGAAGGGCTGACAGAACTTTTAGTTTGTTCAGCCTGGAAGAGAGAAGAATTCAGGGTGACCTAATTGTGGTCTTCCAGCACCAGAACTGAGCCTACAAGAAAAATGGAGGGGGACTTTTTGCAAGAGCATGTAGTGACAAGACAAAGAGGGAATGGGTTCAAACTGAAATAGGGATGGTTTAATTAGATATTAAAAAAAATTTTTTTGCTGAGAAGGTGGCAAAGCACTAGAGCAGATTGGCCAGAGATGTTGTGAATGCTCTATTTTTGGAAGTGTGGATGGAGCTCTGAGCAACTTGGTGTAATGAAATGTTCCCCATCCATGGCAAAGAGATTAGAAAAAGATCATAATCCATTCCAACCAAAACCATTCTATGGTTCTATGTGGATTTCAGGTTCAATAGTTATCTGAAATTTGTCTTCAGATTATTAATATTGGTATACTTCATAATTTTTTAAAGGAATAACTCATCCTCCAAAAAAAAAATTAAATAAATTTCTCAGTGTTAAATATGCTTTTTTTAAATTAGTGTATATATTTCTTTGTATCTTTAACAATAGCTGGTCACTGATATCTGACTCACAAAGCACATAACATTTAATCATAAATTAAATCTCTTTGTTAACTAGATTGTATTACATTCTCAAATAAACTAGCTTTTATGCCTCTTGATATGGATTTAGTAAAATGTGTGTAAAAAACAAAATTGAATTTTAGATCTATCTTAAACTTTGTTGAACACCACTTATCTCTTGGCAATAGAAGAACACATTCATTTTAATTGGAAATTTATGTGAAATACTGTCCTGATTAAATCTAAATTACTATTCATTAACATTTGGCAGTAAACAATTCTTGGAAAATATCCCAATATAGCATCTATTTTTATTAACCTAAACTCTATGGGAAGTAATAGTATGTTGTATTTGACTCATGTTTTCTATCTCAATACAATTGGTTAGCAAAGCACTGAGGACACAAAAAAGAAATTTTATAAGCCTTAGTACTGCAGCTACATCAGGTGTGCAGATCCAGCAAGTTTTAAGGTTAAATTACCATCTTAGTTACATCTGCAGTATATATAAAGGTATCATATGGTTGAAAATATTAAGAATCCTGATGACCAGGATACCTAAAGACAATAGAAATACAAAATAACAGCTAAGAAAAGGATTTACCTGAAAGTGTTGTCCACAGGATTTGAGGTAGATCTAGACGGACATGAGTTAGGCATCTTCATGAAAGAGTTTCAGAGCTGAAAGCCCCACCATAAGTTTTTGGCTAAATTACAGTAGACTTAACAGTGCAACATTTTTTTAAACTGTCATAAACTGTCTAGGTTATTTCTTTTAATAAGAATACAAATGCAAAATTTGATGGAATATGCTGAAAGAAATGAAAAGTCATTATCTGCATTTAAGCTCATGTCTTTTTTGATTGATTTCTGGGTTTTCCCACTTTTTTTCCACTTTTTGTTTTTTTCCAGAAATGTAAGGTAGAGTGTTTCACAAGGCGCTCTTGCAAGGAGAAGAATTAATTTGTGAAGTATTTCCTGCTTCTGAGTTCCAAAGTCATTGCCACCATTTCTGTGCTCATCCATGTCTCCATCAGTTGACTGTAGAGTGCTGTTGAGGCTGTAACTTCCATGGCATCTTAACAACAGAAGGGACTATTTCAAAGATACATTTGAAAACCGTCTCTGAATGTCAGAGTTGCTGAAGTATGAAAATTTTAATGAATATGACTCATGCTAACTTGGAAAAAGAAACCAATAATGGACAGCTAAGTGGGGGCTTTGCCTACATATTTAAAACTGAAACCATACCAGATTATACAGAGTTTTCTTTTTTAAATCTGTCTGCATATAAACTCTTCCTTCTGTATCTCTTAAAATAATTAAATGGCATCCTATAATTTGGTCACATAGTAACCTTTTTTTAATCTGGCCTATACTGTATGAAATTTTAAATACTTCATGGTTTGATAAGCTTGCTTTTTTATTGAATGCACTAAGGTGCTATAGAACAAAATCCTTATTGGAATCCATAATGTTACAAATGAAGGATAAATCTATAGAAAGTGAGATGGGAGCTTTCATTTCTTTAGATCTATATTTAATTGTTTCTAATCAAGAAAAGAAATTATCATTACTGCAGTAGACTTCTGCTTCTTTCTGAAAGTTTATGTTTTTCCTGCTTGGAGTTCATCATGTGTTGCTACTTATGTGGAGGTATAAATCTAAGATAAATGAAGTGAAAATATTTTTGTTTAATAAAAAATTATGAAAAAGTCATTTTGCAAAGAAAGTATAAGATATAGAGATGGATGAACAGAAGGGTGGCAAAATTAAGTTCTGTTAAAATTTACTTGATAAAAAAGGTAATGTATATTTAGTCTTCTTGAAGCAATGGATTCTCTAACATGTAGCACTTGATTCTCAGCTCAGTAAATTACATTTTTTGCAGTTTATTCCATATTTTGTTAAAAGTAGGCAATGAATATTTAAAGCTATTGTTTTGATCATAAAGGCTCCATGAAAAAAAAGCAAACTGAATAAAGAATTTAACAAATACTTCTGAAAAGAATTGTGTTTCTTCTCCCTAGTGTGTTTCATGGACTTAAGTTTTATAGCTTTCTTGCTGACACCATTTAAGAGTGTTGCAGTCCAGCAATATTGTATATGTGTGCATGCACTGCCAACTATTAAGGTGAGTAGGTGCCATTTAATTGCAACAAATTCAAGATACTAATTCAAGTTCTTCCTCGGGTACAGGAAACCAAGTGTCTCAGATCTCAAGCAAAGTTTTCCTAGCAGTTTAATCTATCCCATGTGTGTGCACAGTCTTTGTTGTCTACCTCTTACTTTTTTCCATTCTCCATCTTTTTGCAAGTCAAAAAAGAAGCATTGTGGTACTATTGAAAGTAAAACTTGTTAATTGTGCTTGGATGAATCCCAAACTATGAATACTAAAAATTAAAAAAAAATAAGAAAAGTATTGCTTTGACCTCACAAAATAATTAAATGTTGATATCATATTTCCAGTGAATACAGTATTCTTATTTCAAATTATATCTGCAGCTGAAAGATCCAAAATATGAATTGCATGAACTGTATGGAAATGTTTGTGTCAAAATTTTGTTCTTGTTGGAAGTGATGGGCAGATGTGGATGTTGTCAGGAACAAGACCTCACGTCAAGACACTGTTGGTTTGGTTTTACAGGTGTGTTCCTCTAAGGTGTCTTTCCTGCAGGGCTGACTCCTGTGTTATGCTCAGAGGAACAGGTTTTGTCTACAGTCCTGATTTAGGCTGCAATGGTCAAGTGCAAGACTGCCCAGAAGGAACACCCAGGCAGCATGAATTTCAACATTAACATACCTTATTACTTCTTTTCCTTTATCTTGACTCTCTTTTTGCCACCTCCTTTTCTATGCCCCGATCTCCTCCTAATTGACCTCAATTACTTCTTCCCTATTGATCCTTGTTTTGCTGCATCCTTATCCCAACTGTTTATTTCTGTGACCATTCCTCATGTTGCCTCAGCCTCAGTGTAGGTCATTGCTGACATGATTGCCTTGTCACTGCTTGCTGGTGAGAAGCTGCTATCCTGAAGGTCCCAAGTTATGCCTCCAATTAGCTGTGAAATTTGGCCATTTCTTGGATAATTCTGCCTTAACCACCTCTGCACCCCACGCCATGCCTCATGGTGCTCTCTGTAATTTATTTCAGCTTCTCGTACTGTTATCTGTCGCATCCAGCCATTTCCTATGCCGTGCTGTGTCCAGCTCAGTTAACTTTATCTCAGGGCACGGTTATAGCCAACAGCATAGCCGTGGGCTTGCAACCATAACAAGATTCCACCCTTTATGTAAGTTCACCGCTGTTTAAAGCCAATCTTCATGTCCATGGACACTTAGGTACAGACTTTTTACTGTACTATTAACACAGGCAACTAAGGGGACTAAAATGCCAATGATAGAAGTTCAAATTTTTATGGCACAGATAGACATAAATGCCCATCACTTTTGTGCCCCTCTTCCTAACATACCTGTGGTCAGTTAACTTTTCCAGTAATACCACTAAAAATATTTGGCATTGAGAGATGTCAGATAACTATTAGAACCATCTGGCTTTGATTCCTTTTCTCAAACATTCTAGCCCTCCATAAAATTTTACTTCTATGCTATTACCATATTTATATATCATCACTTTATGTCATGTTTTACTAGTTGCTTGTTTCTTTATCAACTTTGACATCATCTTCTCACTGAAATTATCCATACTGTAAAAACATGCTTTAACATCTCTTATTAGGGAAAAAAAATTCTCTTCTAGACTTTTAGTGTAAATGATCCTTACAAAGTTTGAACAAGGAAAAAAGTTACAAAGCTGTGGCTGAGAATTTGGCAGTCCATTGTATTTATGTTTTCTGTATGAAGATTTGTCATCAAGTATGAGAATGAAAAATTTTAGCTAATTAAAAAAATAGTCTATATTTGTGAACACTGCAAACAATATATTTCATTATGTTAAAATGTTATTAAAAGCAAACTGTGATTTAAGAAGTTAATTAAAAAATGCACTCAAAGTCAATTTTGCTTTCAGAGGTATTGATTATTCCTTCAGTGCTGTTCATTTTAGCTATAAAGAAAATTACCACCAATTGCTGGAGTTTTACTTTGAAAACTTAAAATTATTATTGCTATTTTAGATATGTATTGCATTTTATTATTTCTTTATGAAAGAAAATGTAGCTGAAACATACCTATTAGTTATTACAATTTTGTACACTAAACTCCACAAGATATTTGTATATTTTCCTAGCGTGGAAATAGACCATCAGTGAATCTGGTTTTCTGAACGCATATTGTCTGGAACTTGACCCTTTTCTGAGTGTTTCTAACAATTAAAGTGGTTTTGAGTTTACTGCTAATAAACAGAGAAAATGCAAAGTTTATAATCTCTAGTTCCCCTGCACTGTCTTCAGATCCTTTTTCAGGTATAGTTTAGGTTTTAAGGCAGATTTTAAATGATAATTATGTGGCCAGAAGACAGAAATTGGTAAGAACATAGGACAGAGTAAGCTTAAGGTCATGCAAGTTGCAAATGAGTTCCAGACAGCACACACTAAAAATCTGTTGTGCTCAGATATCACATGTGGTTTTGAAAGTTAAATCTGTGCTTTGCATTATAGTCAATGGTAAGATTTGGCACCATCAGTTGCCTTGCCATTCAAAGTGATGTGACAGATATAACACAGTTCCTGTGCCCTCCTTCTCTCCTTCAAATTACAGCTGTGTGAGGCACTTAAAGACATGTCTTCTACTGATGATATTTTTTTAAATATTTGTCATATTTCATTTACTAGTTAGTGCCTATTTGTTAGGAATTTTTTCGCAGTGTTTTAGGTATTTTTTGCTATGGTGTATTCAAACCTTGTAGAAGTCTCTGATTTTCCTTTGCATTGTGTTCTGTTTAGACAACAGAAATTCTTTAATCCTGTATTAGCTCTTAACCAAGTGTATTATATGGACAGATAGAAATATGATGTCTGAGTCTCAGATGTGCTTGAAAGTTGGATGGCACCGCAGCCACAATGTTCTCTTGTCAGTACTTCCTTACTTGTAATTTATTAAACTGTTTATTTGGATTTATATAGATGCTAGAAAGAATAACTGGTCAAAAAACTCAAATTCAATGAAGTTAGTGTCCAACAGAAATGACTGAAGCACAGACTAACCTCATTAGACTTCCATGTCATATTATTCCTCCTTGATAGAAAGCTACCTGTGTGGATAAAAGTCTAACTTGGTAATGTGCCCTGCAGTGCATCGTGTATGGAATAGTTTTAGCCAAGTGAGACTGAGAAGTAAAAGTCCTCTGTGACTGAAAAGTGATGCTACAGAAATGGCCATATAAATGATGAAATAAAAAATGGTTAAGAAGGGAAATTAAAACCAAAACAAAATAAAAAAATAAGCAAATAAACACTTCTCTTGCACTTGATTTGGCAATTGTTATGTTCCTTCTGTTGCTCTAAAGGTTTTTTGATCTTCATGCACTTTTTGGCAACAGTATTTTGGCAACATGATGGAAGGAACTGGAAGAAACTAAGGTGTCAGAAGACATGACAGAAGAAATCTTTTCATGAAACATATGTCTTCTGTTAGAGTTGGGCATAAGTTCACTAATAAAGATCTACAGAATCTTTCTTCCTCCTCTTTTATTGTAATTTGTATGGTTTATTTTGCATTTAAAAAATCTATGCAGAAGGTTTTTGAAGTATTTTTCAGGATTTTATTTTCATTGAAAACAGAGAATAATGGTTTGTAATGTGTTAGCCTGCATTTAATAAGATAACTCAAAATCATAAAAAAGTACAGAACTATGTTGTTTTTTTTTTAATTCTTGTTTGAGCTGCCCAAATAGCTGCTTGTATAGAAATTTGAATCAATAACACAACATGTAATAAAAATAATATATTTTTCTGTCAAACAAGCATCTCCCATTATGATCCTCAGATATAATTTATCCAGAACTGTATAGTCCAGAAAACTCAAGACTGCCTTCTGAGTTGTCTAAGAGCTCAAATCCCTTTGTTTTTGCTCCCATCTAGATAAGTCATATTTGTTAGGTATCTCTGCTCACTTTCACCAGACCACTTGGGCAGAAAAGGAATTATTTTTGCTTGATTATTTGGTTTGATTTCTGTTTGTTTGCTTACTTTTGCAGAAGCAATTATAGCTGTGTACTCCAAAATATATCAATTCAATTTCATGACAAAAACTAATTCAATTATGTTAAAAGCAAAATCTCTTCTCTTGTAGTTCCAAAATTGTTTCATCTAATTACTCTCAATATACTTTGTTTATGAATTGCTCATTTGGAAACAGTAAAAAAAAATCATTTACAAAGCATTGCTATAACAAACATGTTTCCAGCATGATTAACATTCTCCATTAATAGAAAGAAACTAACTGAAAGTGTTGTAAGAAATTAATTTGAGTTGAAATTTGGAAAGGAATTTAGGCACTGCAGCATATTATTGTTCCTCATTTTTAAGTCTATTTTGAAGATATGTTCATTGTAGACTGAAATCCCAGTCAATTTTGGTGGACTATTAGCTTCCTAAATGAAGTGACATATTTGAGACTGACTAGAGTGCTGAATGATGAGCCAATGGTTAGCCAGTAGTGAGAAGTATCTGTTCAGTGCCATTCTCTTCAGACAATACCAGTCCCCAGGGAGGCTGTTTTCTCCATGCATGATTAACAGTCCTTCTTCTGAAGACACAGAGCACATCAAGAACAGTTTTGTTTCCCTTTCAAGAGAAGTTTATTTTGATATAGTAGCTGTAGATTCAGTTTTAAACATACTTTTTTCTGGTGGGTTTAGTTTTGTTTGGGTTTGTTTGTTTGTCGTATGCCCTGTCCTCCAGTCAATAGATGTTGTGGGATAAATATGCAATTTGAAAAGAGAAATTTAAACTATTTCTTTGTCTTGATAAAAAGAGACAAGCATACATAATCTACTGAATTATCTCATCTATCCACATATAAATTAATTCTGTCCTTTGTAACATCTTAATTTGTTTGGTATAAGAGTTATAAAGATTTAGCTCTCTTCCTGCACATGAAAATGTATTTAATCAGACAGGTTTACTTTGCAATCCATATATCAATATACTTTTAGACAAAATATCATGTGGTTTTGCTAAAAATTCATGGGATTCTTTATGCAACCTCTTTTGTTCTTGTTTATTTATGCATGTGCCATAGCTTCTCCCACAATCCTTTTGATTTCAGATAAATCCGTTGCAGAGCCCTTTCCAGAGAAGATTCTGCTGTGAGAACTGACCCCTTATGTCAATTTAATAGATTGAGGTACACACAATCAAGTAATTTGAAAATATTTACCATTTAATAAGCAGATTGGACGTTGTAACTTTTGAATGGAGAGGTCTATATAATAGAATTGTGGCCAATATTTTTATATTACCTGAGAACAAGAAAAACATGTAGAACAGTCTTCAAAGGTTAAAATTATGCTTAATTTCTTCTTGATTGTAATATGCTCAGTATTTCACCTATAATTAATCTCTTTTTTTACATCCAGATCTCCAAGAACTTACTAGAAATTGTTCTTACAACTGTTAGTTTTCTATTTGAACCAGTTAACCCATCTTAGGTCAAATAATTTTTTTCTTAGTGAAGTAATTGGAGTGTCTACTTGACCTATTGTTGAGTTCTGAAATTAAAATAGGCTGATAGTTTATTTAGCTGTGTCTACATAATAATACCAAAAACATTCTGGGGGAAAATGTCTTTTATCTAGTGCCCCTAAATGCAAGATGAGTGCTTACAAGGTGTGTACATGACCTTGACAGATTTAAGGTTCTTGAATTTTGTTGTTGCTGAGAAGAATCAGTAATATAGAATTAGACATTATTTTAATGATTATTTATCCAGAGAGTGGTCAGCACTGCAACACAAAATGAATTAAGGTACTTCATCTGCTGTTGGACTTTATCTCCAGCTTCTGTAATGAAAATAATTAGGGCTATCTTTCCACAATGTGTAAGCTTTTAATTTCCTTTTTGGTGGTATTTTAATTCTTAAAAACTTCTTGGATACTGAAAAGAATATTTTTTTTTAATTTTTAATGCTACTGATACATGTTATCAAGATAAATTTATGTTCATTACAACATATGGACCAAAATAATATTGATTACCTTTGATAGATGGAAGTTATTAAATTGTGAAATTATTAACCTCTGACATGAATGAGAGCTAAATGTGAATGCTATATTTCAAAGGGCACTGTAAGTTCACTTGTTGAACTTAATAGCTCATTACCTAAGAAATATTGGGCTAGTTATTCTTACCAAGAACTACACATAAATAGATGCAATATGAAACATGACAAAATTAATACCTCGCATAAATCATTGCTATATTGGAACAATATTACTGGAGAATAACTCAAGCCCACTATCCCTACAGTAATTCACATTCAATAAAACAATGCAATATTCATAAATTGGATTTCTAAGTTACAAGAGAGTCAAAGAAAACAGGAGCTCTGATAACGATGTTGGCTGACTGTCTTGCTCATTTAATTACAATGCAGTAATAATTTATCATAAGATTAATAAAATATGACAACTGGTGTGTTTTTTCTGGTGGCACTGCTGGTTCTGCAAATGCCATATGTTATTTGAATTTTATACTATGTTGTGTACTTGTAACCATAAACAGCATTTGTGTGTTATAATTAATCCTGATAAACAAACATCCACATTAGATTATAGTTAGATAATTTTAATTACGTAGATATATTTTCTCTGCATTACAGTGGCACAGATAATTGTCTTGTTATGTTCTCATCCATTCACATCTTCTGATATAGAACACACTTTGATTATGCTTCCCAAAATCTACTGTGGAAATAAGCTACAGTGTGCAGCCTTAGAAGTCTTGCTGGCATACAGATTTGACTGTTACAAGCTGATGCACGATCCATGTATCCAGGATGGAAAATAGCCGTTTTCTGGAAGCCTTTCTGAAGTAGTAACTGCATGAGTAACTGATTGATGCAACCTGAAACAAATGCTTCCCCTGAAATCTGATTACAGGCATGACACAATGGGATACTTTGCAGTCTTAATTTGGCATTTATAAATTTGGCTTTGCCCAAACCCAAAATCTGGATTTGGCATGTAGTGTCAGAAAATCTATTTCTATCCCTTTTTGACTTTAAATCACTAGTATCCCTGTGCTTTGTTTATGTACAGGCTTGCAGGGAGTCTCATTTTGATCCATTTGCAGAACCAATCTCTCTAACCTCGAAGTTGTGTACTGAATCCAATGTCTTCTGAATGGCCATACAGAAATCTCAAACCACAATTAATAAAGTTTGCCACCTGTTTGTCCCTCATAAACTCTAATAAACACGCTCAAAAAATATTATCAGTACATTACTAGTAAAGTAATCCACAATAATAGTGCAGCAGTTGAAAAGCTGAGAGGAATTAAAAATTTAGCATTCATTTATCCCACCCATTTCAGAATTTCAAAGTCATATTTGAAATGAGGATTGAGAGGATATAGGAGTTATTTTCATACTGGTGGTATGTCTTCTAATACATTTAATATTATTTTTCTTATTGCATAAAAGCACCACTTCAAAAGAAGCGGTTTTCTTCTTCAAAAGAAGAAACCAAGAGAATTCATCTGCTTTAACCCAACATCTTTTAATGTAATCTCTAAGGCTTTTTCCTGGGAAGTCCAGGATCTTCCTTTTACCCTGTTGATGTAAAGAGTGGAGTGAACAAAGCTGTTTGACAGCCTGGGCTACTCCTCTGGCTGCAAAGAAATCATGTAAAATAAATAAAAGGTAACAGTTTATCTCCCAGCAGTTATGTAAAATTCAAAAAGTCACAAGTCTTGTCAATAGCTTGGAAATAACACTGCAATCATACTTTTTTAAGTCTGTGGGATGCACGTGCTGGTTTCCTGAAAGGTTCCCAAGGAGGTCACACCAGGGTACTTCTGTGGAAATTCAGAGCTAGGAAGGCACATAGTGAGTTTAGATGATCTATTCACAGCACTTGTGAATCGTAAGGTTTGTACATATTTTAAAATCTAGATTCACTAGATGGTTATCCATAGTCTGTAGTAAATGGGAACACTATGCCTGCACATAACAATTTGAGACCTGTGACATAGCCATGGTTCATAAAACATGATTCTGCTAGAAGTGGTTGTGGCTGGATGAAAGTCAGTAACTCAAAAGAACCAGCAGTAGCCAGGTGGAGAACACACGCTGACAAACTCTGCTGTACATTTCAAGTGTTTGAAAGAGGTTCTGCTCAAGATACCTCTTTGATTGTACCTGTTGCGTTCCAGCTACTTGCAGATCTTTATTTCTGTCACATTTTCTAAGTGTCTCTTTCCTCTTAGGGTAGTAGTTTTTTTGTGTATTTTTTTGAAGGGACGTAAGATGCAACTTTCTGAGAAATCATAATGGAAAAAGACAAGAAAGGTTGAAATTAAGTGAAAATTAAGTGAAAGTCATTACTTCTAAGGATCCCTTTATTCTGTAAAAAAACATATTGACTGGCCTATAAATCAGGCAGGTACTCTTTCTCATAACTGGAATTAATATTCTCAGGACATATATATATATATATATATATATATATATATATATATATAAAATAAATGGTTATTTCTTCTTTATATATTCCAGCTATGTTTTCAGTGAAATATGCCGGAAGTATAAATATATTATGAACCATCCAAATATTGTCATTTTGGGCCTTATTTGCAAGTCAAAATTATCTGAAAATTTGATAAAGGATCTGCTTTTATATTCAGTTTTCTAACAATAGAAAGAAATAATAAAAAGTTCCAGAAATTTAAATTTGCAGATTCCAGTAAGTTTTGTTTTGAGTATATATACATACTTACCTTCTTAGAAATATTAAAATGATAATGATTTACATCAGTATTGTACAGCTGGAAATGACTGCATGATCAAGAGCACTATAGAATTGAATCCCTATCTCTTTTACGAATATATTTTTGCAGGCTGTACGTTGATTTCTAAGCATTTTCAAGTACTCTGCTTTTGTTTAACAGAGGTCTTTCAACTCTTAATGAGTTCTCATATCCTCCTTGATAGTTCTTAAAAACAAATTTCCATTTTTAGATATAGTCTTCTATATGATGACAAGTTTGATTTTAATAATTGAGAGCAGATGCAATGATATGAAAATGATAATACATTTTCTTGATAGAATTGCCTCTTTTTTTTCCCCTCTTTATTAATATTAATGGTGTTAATAATGTATTAGTAGTAGAAGACCAAAATCTATTACAAAAAAACTTGGAACACTTCACCAAATTTTGTAGGACTATACACAATAAAGCTGTCTAAGAAATGATGCAGTTTCTAGTTGAATCTGTTTTTTGAAAAATGCAATCTTAACATTTACATTAAATAAAAATTATTTTATTTTCTTTGTATTTCATTATCATTTTTTCAACCTCATTCCTCTTATATGTTATTTCTAAAAATAATTCATGACTAAGGAAGGAATGTACCTCTGAGGCTGTCAAAAACTGGATGAACTTCTCCTTGATGCAAGTATCTAGTTTTCTATAATTCTAAAGACTGCAAAGTTTCATGAAGAGTTGTTGTACTTCCTGCATTTTCATTTATGATAATAAATATAATATGTAAATTTTTCCCCTCGGCTTTTATTTATCCTTTTAGAGTACTTACATTTAAAATTAGTCCTCTGCATTATTGTGCTAGATTTGCATACCACTTATCTGATTTTAGAAGATGTATTCCCCATTGACTTAGAGTGGTTTTGTGAAGTAAAGACCTCTTTTTGCCAGAACATTTACAGTAATTTATGTTTTAAAATGTAAGAATGTATTGTTATTTTAAGGACATCTATGTCATCTTTGGAGAAAAAAAATAGAAGAGAATTAGGAAAACCATAGTATTGTATTATGCCTGAATGTAGTTTCTCTTGTGATTCTATCAGATATCCTTGCTACAATTTACTGTACTTAATGATCTTAAAGGTTTCTAACCTAAAGGGTTCTATGGGCCTGTGATTGTGTGTGAATCCATATGCATACATGTAGTTATACATATATAAACATTAAAAAATTAAAAGAACATATCATTAGTGGTGAATCTTTGTATTAACTAGTTTTCAGTCTTAATATTTATCTGGAAATGCTTGATTCTTTTTAAGTAAGCCTTTTGCATTAGCAGTAAAATTTACGAATCACTGACTGAGAAGCATAGCTACTCAAATCTCTGCTCATCTCTAGGCATTGTTTGTTCTCAAGTAGTAAAAGGATGAGTGATAAGAATGACATTTCTGTAGGACTAGTCAGGCTAGTAAGGCTGGGGTCCTTATTCAAGATCTTTTGGAGGTCTGAGCTTTAAATATGTGACAGCTGTCTGTATGGCTCCAGGGTGCAGTCATTTAGAATTTACATAAGCATTGTAAATTTTGCAGTAAATGAGCTTCCATACTGATACTCCAGAAATGGTCTTCATTTGTAATTAAATAGAGTGTTGAAAATTTGCCATAGAAATGCAGTTTAATTTGAATAATTAAATGGTGCTTGAAAAATAAACCAATTAACAAAATCTCAGAATATCTTTTTCTAAATTCTTTCAGCAAAATTTCATGTTATGTATAAGTTAGTAAAAGAAGTTAAAAAATAAATATCAAGAACGAAAAGGGTTAAGGCCTTTTTTATTCTCTGATATGTCCTTCTAGTTGCTCTTCGTGTTTGTAAGAGAACACTAAAATTGGTCTGGAATCAATTTAAATTATTTATTATAATTAACAAAATGCAGGAGGGACACAGAAATTTTCCTCTTTTCTGCATAAAATGGATATACATGTCTAATTTCCATTGTAAGTGATCAAGAATGGAATCAAAATAATTATTTCAACTTAATGTTTTCGGCCAAATTTAAGAGCCGCTCTCATTTAAAATCAATAATAATGTTTCCAGGTTAACACTGTACTCATTTAATATACTGAGTCCCCAGGGGTAGGGGACATTTACATGGCAGCTCTTGAGTGATTTCACTTGCTAATTC